>NC_083276.1:36852642-37452642 GCF_963506605.1 Zootoca vivipara
ATTAAACAAAAATCAACAAAACATATAGCATAGACGGTTCATTCACGATACTTTAAAGTACTAAATATCAATTCATAGAATACTAGCGTATGACCTATATCTTATGAAACCTCAGTGCCACGAACTGAATTTGCAGAAAAGGTACAGATCAAAGCAGTTGGGTTTAGGAGGAGAAATGTCATATTCAACAAATAATATTACTGGAACGAGAAACAATTGTTTCATTGGTATTGGGGGGGGGGAGTATTCAGTCTTGTCTACTTTAAAAAAAACAACCTTGTGCCATATTATTGTAGGACAGTTGTCCCCCTGTTACAATTGTAAACATACACTGGGGAATTTCTAGATGGTGTTAATGCGAAAGCCTAGACATTTTAATAAATTTAAATGGGTCTGAAGCATATATAGCAATCTATTTTGAGAGTGCTCTGGAGAAATACTTATTTGTATTTGTTTTATAAATATACACATTTATTTTTTATTTAAATTATATAGAATTTGTAATATAAGGAGTATATAATGCCTGTTTTCACTTTTCAGTTTTATGGAAGAAACTTAAATTCTTCATAATCCAGCTCCCTGTTCCGGACACTGTGCTCCAATGTGCACATGGAACGACCTCTTTCAAAATGGCTCCATTTCTCGTTCCTTTAACTAAAAGGAGTTCATCTTGTGTGCACATTCTGTGGCATATATGTGGTCCATTGTAATGAATGGGGGCGATCAAGCAGGTAAGAGCCTGCCTGTGCAGTACTATATATGTTTACTCGGAAGTAAGTCCCATTGAATTCAGTGAGATTTACTCCCAGCTCAGTGCTGATAGATTGCAGGATTCACGTTTGAGATTGCATGAGCCTATGACCACAGTATCTCTTTCATAAAAATGAACAGTAAAATATGGAAAGCTTTCATATTTGTTTCAGAAAATCTAATGATATACTACTCTTCAATATTGCAATTAAAGCTTGATTGCTCTGGAACCCAGAATGAAGAAGTATTCTTATTCTTTGGAATTCTAGAGTAATAGAGAGAAAGATAGGATCTCACATCTTCTATGACATATGCTCTGCCCATTGCTCACAAATGCTAAATAGGGATGTTCCAGTAATAAACGACATTGTTTGCAATATTATCAACACGATGCAAAATTCTCCATTACTGATTGCTGACCTTTTTTTTTTAAAGGAAAAAAATGAATTGTTTTGCTGTTTTATTATTAGCTGCCCTGGGCTCCTTTGGGAGAAAGGGCAAGATTGAAATTTAATAAATAAATAACCCGAAATGGACAAACAGTCCAAAACCAAGCAAGTAATGTAAATGAAAATTATACTCACTGTCAGGGGGGCATTGTGCAATAAAAACCCTATTTGTAGTAAACTATGAATATAAAGGAGTCTTGCTATTTTTCTATATCATAATACTAATATGATCATAATGAATTTATTTAACATGCCATGTTGGAAGTGTTGCCATTTTAAACCATGTCTATGTTATGTAATGTGACTAAGTTTAATATCTGCCATTTGCTTGGGAAGGAAAAATTAAATGTGTAACTGATGGTGGCGGGACCATGTGGCACTTTTAAGCAGTGATCATTTGTATGAATCTACATATTAAAATAATCTTTAATACTGATGTTGCTTGTATTAACTGTTCTTTTCTTCTTTTTTCTTTTCTTTGCACAGGAAAAAAGCATGCTAAGTAATCAAATGGTTGTTATTCTAAATGAGTAGTCCTGATCTTAGAAAGATCAACAGAAGTCTTGAAACCTACTGCTCAGTATTTACTGACAGATATATCATCTTTACAGCCCCTCAAGGAGATTTCTTTCTCTTAGAAAGCAATTGTAAAGATCAGGCATGTCATGAGAACCTATCACACCAGGGATGTGATTATCTGACCGTCATATCCCATATTGTCTCTCACACATCAAAAATTGAGCTCAGCTTCATACTTTGATTTAACAGGGGCATGCTTGCAACACCTTTTCTAGAGATTTGCCTTTAAACTTAACTATGGTTTAAAAACAAACAAAGAAAACCTCATCTTGATATTAGACAATAAAGCACTAAGAAAATGCAAGTCTATTATTCTCTCAATGTTGTATTTTTATAATCTTAAAGGAAGCATGGGAAAAGATACAAAAACTAGATTTGCAATATGATGGGAAATTTAGAAAACAGTATTTTCCCCATTATCACATAATAATAATAATAATAATAATAATAATAATAATAATAATAATAATAATAATAAATATTTATTATTTATACCCCGCCCATCTGGCTGGGTTTCCCCAGTCACTCTGGGCGGCTTCCAACCGAATATTAAAAACAGTACAGCATCAAACATTAAAAACTTCCCTAAACAGGGCCGCCTTCAGTTGTCTTCTAAAAGTAAAGTAGTTGCTTATTGCCTTGACATCTGCTGGGAGGGCGTTCCACAGGGCAGGTGCCACTACCCAGAAGGCCCTCTCTCTGGTTCCCTGTAACCTCACTTCTCGCAATGAGGGAACCGCCAGAAGGCCCTCGGTGCTGGATCTCAGTGTCCGGGCTGAATGGTGGGGGTGGAGACGCTCCTTCAGGTATACAGGACCAAGGCCGTTTTGGGCTTTAAAGGTCAGTACCAACACTTTGAATTGTGCTTGGAAACGTACTGGGAGGCAGTGTAGATCTCTCAGGACCGGTGTTATGTGGTCCCGCCGGCCGCTCCCAGTCACCAGTCAGGCTGCCGCATTCTGGATTAGTTGCAGTTTCCGGGTCACCTTCAAAGGTAGCCCCACGTAGAGCGCATTGCAGTAGTCCAAGCGGGATATAACCAGAGCATGCACCACTCTGGCGAGACAGACTGCAGGCAAGTAAGGTCTCAGCCTGCGTACAAGTTGGAGCTGGTAGACAGCCGCCCTGGACACAGAATTAACCTGTGCCTCCATGGACAGCTGTGAGTCCAAAATGGCTCCCAGGCTGTGCACCTGGTCCTTCAGGGGCACAGTTACCCCATTCAGGACCAGGGAGTCCTCCATACCTGTCCACCTCCTGTCCCCCCAAAACAGTATTTCTGTCTTATCAGGATTCAACTTCAATCCATTAGCCGCCATCCATCCTCCAACTGCCTCCAGGCACTCACACAGGACCTTCACCACCTTCACTGGTTCTGATTTGAAAGAGAGGTAGAGCTGGGTGTCACCTGCATACTGATGAACACCCAGCCCAAACCCCCTGATGATCTCTCCCAGCGACTTCATATAGATATTAAAAAGCATGGGGGAGAGAACGGAACCCTGAGGCACCCCACAAGTGAGTGCCCAGTGGTCTGAACACTCATCCCCCAACACCACTTTCTGAACATGGCCCAGGAGGATGTAGCAGAACCACTGTATGGCAGTGCCCCCAGCTCCCAGCCCCTATAGACAGTCCAGAAGGATGTTATGGTCGATGGTATCAAAGGCCACTGAGAGATCCAGCAGAACTAGGAAACAGCTCTCACCTTTGTCCCTAGCTCGCCGGAGATCATCGACCAGCGCAACCAAAGCAGTTTCAGTCCCATGGTGAGGCCCGAATCCTGATTGGAAGTGATAAAAATCCTGATTGGAAGGGTTAAAAAATTACTGGCAAATTTAAGATAGAAACGTGTTCATTCATTGCATTTATGTCCCAGCTTTTTCTGGTTCTCTCCCTTCTCAATCTCCACAACAACCCTGGGAGGTGGGTTAGGCTAGCAGGCAGTGACTAGCCAAAGGTCACCCAGAGAGCTTCATGACCAAGTGGGAATTTGAACCTTGGTATCCCAGGCCCTAGTCTGACACTCTTAACAACTTCACCACACTGGCTCATAGTATTAATGCCAAGATAATATCCAGTGTCACCCTGTACTAGTGAATTTCATTCCTGGGCCTGTTATCTGGGGCATTCATGGGGTTTCACATACCAGAGTTTTATCTCTATTCTATGTGCAAGTAAATATTAGTCATGCAGTGAAAAATTACTGTTGTCTGCATGCAGCATTTTCTTTCAGACTGGAGAGTAGGATGTCCTTATGAGATCACGTCCCAAATGACATACAGTGAAGATCACTGCATTACAGAATGATTTAAAAAGAACAACTTAATTGAACTAATGAACTTTTAGAAAAAATCTTAAAAATCAAGACATGATTTTGTATCATTGGGCATTGCGCTACATATACCATACAAGATTTAAATCAGGCTCAGAGCTGAAAGATTTGCAGGCTCAGAGCTGAAACAATTTAAAGCATTGTTTACTTTTATTTCACTTTTGGCTAGTTAATATGCATAAACTGCATTGGATCTGTGCTTTCATCCTTGCCTAATTTGTTCTTCAAGAAATATAAATCTCTCATGCTTTTCATTTACAGGCACAGGACTGTAATTTTCAAGCTATTTATTCCAGAATGACCCTATTTGTATGAACTGGTCTATCTGAAAGTAAAGATGTGTAGGAGTGTTACCTACTTTACAGTGTGCTAATAATGGAGACGAGCAGTGAAAGGAAATAGAAATGGGAGTGTGGAGTGCATGAAAAACTCTTTCCTTTTTTCTTCAGGAAATGTAATTTGGTGGTATGAGGTAGGCAGACAAGTTGGTTCAAAAATATTATCCAGAAGAAATGAAAAGATGTAAAGTATTTTTTTTAAAAAAAATAGTAATTTGCAGCAGATAGTGATCTCTTGTTATCCTCATGTAGTCCAGCAGTATCAGTTCAAATGTCTGGACATAGTAATCATGAACCAAGGAAACAAAAATAAGCCTACTTTTCATGGCGTTTTCTATTAGCCCTTGAGACATCTTTCACTGGTAAACAAAAGAATGAATTTGGGCTAATGTCAACAATATATTCCCTTAATTATGTGTAGGGAATCCCATTTTTTAAAAAAAATAAAAATAAAATTACTATCTACTGTAGGAAAATCCATTGGCTTATTTAGACTTCCTTGCTGATTTGTAAAAGTTGATTTTTAAGAACCTGGAAAAGTTTGCTATTCATAAACTCACGAGGCTAAATAGCCATCGCTACATTGTTTCTTTAGGGTTTTTCCTCTAATGTGTGTGTTTGTGTGTGCATGCGCATGTGTGCAAACCTTGGAGTTGCCACAAGTGTGCTAATGCCTCCCTTTTGTTTCTTAGTGGCTCCATTTTGTCTACAACTCTGCCAGCACTCACCAAGAGTCTCAAGGGTGTGAGACTCTTAAACGTTATCTTTTTCTGGGGGAGATAATAGTTAAAAGAACGTGCTATATATTATGGTTACGCTGCAAAACAACAAAAGTTAGAAAAGCATCTATGGTGGTTTTAATGAACAAAACCAAAATCTGCCATGCTTCCAGAAGGATAATTTCTAGACAGAAAGATGAAAATCTCCTGCCAAACCTGTTTCCTAAACAGCTTTTAGTAAGTCATATCCATCTTCTTGTTCCATGGTTATTCCAAATACAGTGGTACCTCTGTTTATGAACACAATTGGTTCCGGAAGTCTGTTCATAAACTGAAGCGTTCATAAACTGAAACGAACTTTCCCATTGAAAGTAATGGAAAGTGAATTAATCCGTTCCAGGTGGGTCCGCAGCGTTCGTAAACCGAAAATTCATAAACCGAGGTGTTCGTAAACCGCGGTCCCACTGTATATGTCCCAGATACATAGATTTAGATGGAAAGCTGGGGTTAAAAAAATAATAGCAAAGCTGCTTTTGTCACTTCCTTAGCACAAAAATTGGTTGAATAGGGGCAGTTGTTTTTCTACACAACTAATATACCTATTGTACTCACGTGTTGTCCCTTTTGTCAAAAGGGGCAACTAATGTCGTATCTCATTGATACAGATAATGCAGTCCACTTGAATCAGTTAAGGTTGAATTACAAAGAATCCTAAATCACTCTGATTTTCACCATGCGGATGTTTGGACAACTAAGAACCAGATTGGATCAAGCTGAAACATACCATAATTCTGCAAAAAAAGGTCTCCCTGAGCATTCATCATAAACGTACTTGTGTGAATGTTATTCTGAGTCAACCTGCACACCATTTGGGCTGCACAAATCAAGTAAATCTAACCTAGCTTTCCTTGATGTCACAGGAGCACATGATAATGCATATAATTCAGTGCTACATTATCAGCAAGCTCAGTCTTGTTAGCAACTGTTGCGATTGGGTCCTGTTTGCAGGTTCCCCACAGGCATCTGGCTGGCCACTGGGAGAACAGGATTTGGGACTTGATGGGCCTTTGACCTGATCCAGCAAGGATCTTCTAGCATTATATTTTTAGTCATCTCACCCAGTACTTCTAGCAATATGGACTGCTCTGAAGAACATAAGCAAAACTTTAATCTGTAACATTTTCAAATATTAATGCAACTATGAGACATATGCATCGTCTTAAGGGTATAATCATTTATAGGCTGTACAAGAGTCTTGACTATGTGGCCACCAAGTCACGGATGGCTTGACCCCTAAACATCAATGCAAGAGTAGACAGCTTGAAGACTACCATTCATAATGTGATCCTGAAATGGGCTGCTAATCCAGACACAAGGTGAAGGAAAGCCCTAGCCCTGGAGAAGTGATCAAGTAACATATATCATTGCCACTACTGCAAGTAAACAATTCAAACCTCTACTTATTCAAGGTTTCACACAGCAAAGGTGAAGCTAAAAAGCCCAATCTCCTTGTTGAACTTCCTCTGTTTCCATTGTGCAACTTGCATATTCTTTTACCAAATTGTTTTCTTGGGAATAACATTGGCTAACCAATATATAGGCGTGAATTAGCCTTAAGCTGTTGCTATATAAAAAAAGGGAAAAAAAGAAAGTGAAACCTCATTATTGCAATTGGCGCATAGGTTTAATTGCAAACTATGTATTGCAGACATTAGTCCCTGATTATGTTATCACAACACTATGAATAAGTAAGAGACTGATGTTGCATTCTTATTTATACATTAGTTTAACTTCAGCTAATTGAATATTTGACAAAATGCTATTCAGCGGTTGCCCTTCTAAATCTAATCTCTTAATATCAATAGATGTATCAATAAAGACAAACATTAAAAATTAAAAGCTAAATTTCTAAATTCAGCCAAGATATATTTTTTTTTCTACGAGGAAAAACTAAGATTTTTGGAAGGGATTTAGGTATCGTGTTTTCCCTTTTTTCAATGTGAGTTACATTGGCATGAGCATGAAAGATTGGATGAAGTTCTCTACTTTGTGTTAGTATTTACAGTTACACTGCTGAAATCTCTGTGGGTTGAAAAACAAGGGAGCAATTCACCAGGATCTTTAAACCCCCTCCAATCAGTGCAGACCCCATTAAAACAAATGGGAACTGTACTAGAGCACAATAGTATTTATTTTCAGATCCGCTGAGGATCTGTGCAGCATTGGAATGAATGAAAGTGGTGCTGGAGAATGGTAGCGCTATTGCACTACTCTCATTCATTTTGGAGGGGTGGGGGTTGTGCAGCAGAACTTCCCAAAGGTTTCTACCTAAACTACATTCATTTCTTCTGTTTTGACAATTGAGCTATCTTTCTATAATCTTGCATTCCTAAATGTCACTAACACTTCAGCCTTTTTTGTTTGTTATAGATCTTCAGCGGAAGACATGGTGCGCCATCTCTGAACATAACTGTTATGGTGGGATTTATATTCACTGGGGATGGTAGCAGTTATTTGGCTTCAGATGTTTTGCTATAAGAATTAATTGAGTTTTTGAATTAAAAAAGAATCCAAAGATTTAAAAAGTTGACTTCTTTTCAACATTGATATTCTTACAAATAAAACCGCTATGTGTGTATTAGAATGCAATCTGTGCCTGCATGAGTCTTTATTTTTAAAACAATTATTTGCCCTGTATTTAATTATGATATTTATTATTTCCTAAATTTATATCCCACCCTTGCTTCCAAAGGAGCCAGTGAAAACAGAGGCTTAATTATAAAGCTCTGCTCTAAATCTAAACCACCCAAATTAGTTTTGAACGATTTATTTGAAGTGAAAAATAGAAGAGCATTCCAAGGAATGGTTTAGATCACATACTCAATTTCTTGCATTCGTTCTTCTGGGCCTAGAGCAAAATAAAAAAATAAATAATAAAGGAAAGGAGAAGGTCCCCATTGAGCAGCAACATATTTCAAGGTCCTCAAAAACCACAACAATATAACATATCGTGCAATTTACTACACATTTAGGAAAGGTTGGACCCATGGAAGACACAGCAGGGGTCAAGTGAAATTATTGTCTACCTAGAATGATCCAATGGAAACATATAACAGACTCGGAGAGGCCCTTGAAGCAATGCCTAGAACTACTAAAGTATTATGTTGTAGGGTCAGTCTCACCATGTGAGAACTACAAGTCCGGTAGCAAAAATCTTCTCAACTTATTAATTCAATACTTTGCACTATCCTGACACTGCCATAATCGTAGTACATATTCTCATGGTCTTGTCTCCTAATCTTACTGCTACAAAAACAAGAAAACACCTCCCCCCCCCATTTGTTGTGTGGATCGGATAGGCAGAAGGGATATTCAGTTTGGTACAAGTCTTTCTTCAACACTTGAGTTAAGCTTGGCTTGTAAATACCAGTGTTTTGAGTTTGTGAAGATGCAATGATTGAATCAACACTTTACATACAAGGTTAAAGTATTGAATGGAGGTCTGCCTGCAAGACTGAATCCCGTGGGTTCTGACTGCTCAGTTTGTGTTCAGTAACCAATACACTTGCTATGGGATGTATTTGCCTTTCAATGCATGTTTCTTGGCGTTCTCCATTGAGCCATGTTGGGGCCCTTTTGAAGACTTTGCTATGTCTATGTTAATAATGCTCTCAGTGTCTGGAAATCAAACTGAACATGTTTTGAAAAAAAAAAGTATGAAGACACCCACCGCAATAAACAAATACAATATGCGACCCTATAACTTCACCAAGTTGCACTGTTTAGAATTAAGGAAGATGAATGACTTAATCAGGTAGGTGTTTGCCGTCTCTGTAACCAAGGAGATAAATTGTGATCAAATATAAAGAAGATTAATTTGGACGGCCCCTTTAAAGCATTTTATAGAAAATGGCATTCTTAATTACCTAATCAGCTATAAGGGAAATTGTAAAATTAGGTAGAAGATTAAAAAATCTGCCTGATCTCAAACTATCTGTGTATGTCCTGGTTTCTCACAGTGGTCTTGCTTAACAGCAAAGCAGAACATGAATCAAAAAGCAAAACATGATTTGGGGCAGCAGTGTGTGCAACTACAGCACTTCTCACTAACGGGAAACAGATCTCTAAATTACTTGTTGGTTTCTCTGGCTGACATGATGAACACAAGTCAATCTCCTGTTAATATATATTTGATGCCCACTTTTTACCACACAGTGGGCTGGATCTAGACTACCTATGACCCACAGGATACTTTGCTGATTCTCCTTGCTCCTATACTCCCTGAAAAAAAATACTCCATAGCTTTGGAAGATCCTCCAGATCAGTGTGAAAAATGGCTGTAGAAGAAATGGGTAAGAACTGCCTCTGTGTCTCTTTCCTATATCAAGAGAATTTGATGGATTTTAGTTCCTTCTGTGAATAATAATTACAAGAACAAAAACCTCTTCTTGTGAGCCAATGTACAAATTACTTTCCAAATACAGGATAGTATGGTTTCTCTAAAATAAAAGAGCAAGATAGAGTATAAGAATGCTTGGAATCATCCATTGTATAGAATCACGTTAATTGTAAAGTTGGAAGGAATCCTGAGATTCATCTAGTCCAACCCCTTGGCAATGCAGGAATATGCAGCTGGATCGAACCTGCAACCTTGGTGTTATCAGCGCCACACTCTAACCAGCTGAGCTATCCAGGCTGACAAGATCTCGGAATTTGGTTTTCAGTGCCCAGTTGAACAGAAAATGTGTTGTTGTAATTATTATTATTATTATTATTATTATTATTAATACCCCGCCCATCTGGCTGGGTTTCCCCAGCCACTCTGGACAGCTTCCAACAGAATATTAAAATACAATAATCTATTAAACATTAAAACCTTCCCTAAACAGGGCTGCCTTCAGATGACTTCTAAAAGTCTGCTGGTAGTTTTTCTCTTTGACATCTGGTGCGAGGGCGTTCCACAGGGCGGGTGCCACTACTGAGAAGGCCCTCTGCCTGGTTCCCTGTAACTTGGCTTCTCACAACGAGGGAACCGCCAGAAGGTCCTCAGCGCTGGACCTCAGTGTCCGGGCAGAACGATGAGGGTGGAGACACGTTATTGTTGTTGTTAGTCATTCATTCATAAAATTTCTATGCAACCCTTCATCTGAGGATCACAGGGTAATTTACAATATAAAAACACAAGCATTGGTGCATGTTCCATTCATACCATGGAGACATTTGCTCCAAAGCTCGACTTTCTATTCTTCATGAAGAGAAGTGCCCAATATTTGTGTTATGTTTCCCATTTCATAAATGGAGTGTTGCTTTGTTCTGTGTGTATTTGTGGAGGGGGCAGGACAGTGTGGAGGCAGTCCACTTAAATCTTGAAAAGGTATCGTGGGAAGATTCCAAAGTAGGTCTGCTGTTGTTTGTGATAAATTTAAATCAAAGTTTAAAATAATTTTACATATCCATGGTTAGAAATACGAATATTGTTGTATTAATTTTATTTATTTAACTAACTATTAACTACAACTAAATCCTTGTAGCTGGGTTGTTTTCGCAGTTTCTTATCTCATTGTCTCTAGCATGAGCCTGTAGTTTACTACAATTTAAAAACCCCAATTAGCAGGATAACCTGAGGTCACGAGTCAGGGGGTCACGGCAGCCAGAGTGCTCTATGCACCCAGTGTTCGCCTGTCCTTGCATTCCATAGGGAAGCGAGTGCCACACTGCCAGGTAAACTGCAGGTCAGAGCCAGGTTCCTCTTCCAACCAAAGAGGAATGCAGAAAATGCAATTTCGCCCATCATTTTCTGATTGTCCATCTGCCTCTCTCCGCAGTTTTGGGAGAGGCGTCCATCCCCTGGCACACAGGATACAGGAAGCGAAATACACTTGATTTGTAGCATGGTTAGAATTCAAGCAAGGAATCATAGATCCTCTGCAGCCTACTCCTATTTCTAATCTCTTAGCAAAAAAAGGAATTGTATAACAATACTTGTGTAATTCATTTTCAGATTTTCAAAAACTGAGTTTTCATCTAGAACAAGGGTAAGCACATGGGCAGAAAGGCTAGAGCTATACTGGAACTAGGAGTAGAGAAATGAAAGAAGAGTTAACTAGATAGACAAAAGTGTGCATGGGAGCAAACAGTGGATACCAGCTTCTGGGTCCCGATTTCTGGATGCTGACAATATCATACCAAGCTTTGTCTGCAAACATGAAGTTTGGGTACTTCCAGTTACGAACGGGATCCGTTCCAGAGGCCCAGCCATATCCCAAAGATTTCGTAACCGGAGGCACATGTTCTGCGTATACACACAGCGCCATAGAGCGCTTCTGCGCATGTGCGAGCGGCAAACACACTTACGGGTTTGCCGCATTCGCAACCCAAAGTTTATGTTACCTGATGGTAATGTAACCCGAGGGTCCACTGTATTGGGCTTTAGGAGCTTCAATGTGTTAACACAGCATAGTAATGCCCTCTCCTGGTAGATATGCCCCAATGTTTGCATGTATAGGGTGTCTTTCTGGAAAACCTTTCCTTAGTTATCTGGTGATAAAAAAGGGCACACAATCCAATCAAAATCCAGCCCTTTTAAGTCCCACTTATTTAAATGAGGTTAGATCATGTACCTAAAAGAAATGAAAACCCTTCCCTGAAATCATTGGAGCGTCCCAGGATCACTGTTTGGTTTGGCAGGATTTTGCTCCCTGTTTTACTTAGATACTTCACGGTGGGACCCAGCTGATGCCCTCTGATCCAATGAATGCCTTTGCTATCAGACAATAAGAGAGACTTCTTGCAAATTCATTATTTCTGCACCAAGCCTCCAACCTGGTCTAGAGAAGCCCTCAGCTCCCTGGAGGCGATTTTCAGCTACTGCTGGGAGATGCCGGGGGCATAGGAATCAGCAGAAATCTCCACTTCCCTTTTCATTGAATGGAGGCATCCACTGAATAAAAGCACTTCCATGAGTGCAAGGACACCAACTGAATCCCACCCCTTGTAAAAACTTTAAAAAATAATAATGAATTCTCTATTATAACAGATACGGCAAGTCAAAATCACACTTAGTTGCTTTTTCTGATGTTGAAATGCTTGCCAGCAAAGCATAGATGGCTAAATATATTTTCCATCCATTTCCCTTGTTCTCTGTGAGCAGAAGAAAGTAGAAGATACAACCAGTGTCCCGCTTGTGCCACCTCATCACTGCAAGACAGTTCTGTTCACAGTTATTGAAATGGTTCGTTATTGCTTTCATCAGTCAAGACATGAAAGGGGAACCTGTGGGCAGCCACCTGTGGGCAGCCTTCCAGATGAATTATTATTATTATTAAGCTGCATAACAACTCTCCTCTTCCCTGTTTGCCATGCTATCTGTGGGTGATGGGCGTTGGAATCCAGAAATGTCATAGAATCACTTTTATCCTAATACGTACAAGGATCTGAGGCATATGAGTAATAAGATGAGTGGGTCCATCATGCATTTTGCAAGCCTGATTTCAAAGTTTTCTGAAGGGGTCATAGATGGTGAAATACTAGGACTTGAAGCTCTCATAAGCCAAAATTTGGAGTTTTTTTCATTATTGGGTGGGTGGAGCGAATCTAGGGTTATATCCCAAGCTTGAATGACTGACGTAACATTAGCACAACTGATCCCCCCCTCTGTACCCTCAGTTCCCTGCACCCCCTGAAACATAAAGGAGGTGCTCTCATTGCACAATAATATTCTTCCCCAAACTGAGGGTTTTCCCTCTCTCACTGCTGTCCTTGTGTCATCCAATGCTGCTCAGAAGAGCCCCTAACCTCCCTGAAAGTGGGGTGTTGTTTTCTCTCTCCAAATGGCAGCAGGAGGGAGGAGGGAAGGGGAAAGATCAGTTGTGTACCTGGTCTTCTGCAGCCTTTGGGAACAACCCATAGTCTTTCGAGGATTGAGAGTGGGCCTTCAGATTAAGTGATAGGACTGCTATACTTCAGATGTAACTGCCCCCTGGTAAATTGCACTTCAATTCATTTCAGTAATCTTTTGAATGTTTCTCTCTATACATCATACGGCTAATTAATCCAAACTAAACATCATCTACACAAGCCCCTTGAATTGTTTCAACACTTATTGGCTGTTTAAAGAAGATAAAAGAAGAGTGTGTAACAGGTAAGGGAAATTACCAACCTTATATACTGGGGATCACAACACAGTGTCCCTAGAGGGCAAGGGAGAAGGCCCTATTGCTTATTCAGGATAAAGAATGGTCAAGAATCTATTTAAAAATATAGCTAGGACCTTTTCAAAATACAAAGGCAATAACAAAGTAAAATGTTATTGATTCCATCTCCACACCACAGTTCTATAACACATTAAAATACAGTATTTCAAACAATAAAAACTACGGAATCTACAGATCTTGATGGAAAATTAATTTCACTGCAAGCTCCGACATTGTGAAGTGTTTCAGAGTGCAGTGAGGCAAAAAACTAACTTGGCTGATTTCAGAGGAATTGACCCAATATTCTTTGGCAGTTTACATTCAGAGCCATGGATCAGTCTAAGACAGCCTCAAAGATGAAACAAAAAACAAAAACAAAAAAGCTAGCCGTTTCCCCTTGAGGAAAACACTTGGCAGTCTGGTTGAGACTACTGAAATTTAACCTACCATACATATCAGAGTCTATTCTTTCCAAGCCTTTGAAGATTTCCTTTGAGCAGGCTGGAGTAGCGCTCTATCTTCCTTTTTGTTCTTTAGATCCTGGGACTTTGCATAACATACACAAATAAAACTCGTCCGTCAAATTAAGCTGCATTTGTGGCATTTTGCTGCCTAGGCTATATAGTTCATTCTCTTCATGTTTGAAATAAAAAACTTTCAAGAACATACAGTTTTGAAAGAAATAAAGAACATTCTGAGGAACTAACTCAATAGGTTTCCTTCAGCTACTACTACCCCACCTCGCAGATCTGAGCACAGAAAGTAATCCACATATCATGAATGACATCAAACCATTTTCAGTGAGAATGAAATCAATTTCAGTTAGGTTATTATTTTTCATTCTACAATTGAAGCCAAATGCATTTAGATCAGAGTCTTCTAAAGAGATATTAGAAACTGGAGAGGGAGCTATGTTTAGCTGCCCTGAGCATTGTCACACCAGATGAAAGAAGCACTTAAGGATGTCTGTTGTCTTCTGGACATTTGGAAAGATTACAACCAGTGGCCTAGTTTCAAAGCCCCTTCAAGAAAAATAATAATAATATAGTCTTAATAATATAGTCTAAACTTACGTTTTAGTTACATGAAATATAACTTGCTAGATTCTCTCATTTGTTTTGCAGCCTCTTGCTGTATATTTAACAGCATAGTTTCCATTCTGATTCAAAGGCTGTATTAAATGCTAACAGTGCAGGCCTTACCTGTCTATTTGGAAGTAAGACCCTTTGAGCTCAATGTGGATATAGGATTGCAATCCCCACAGCAATCTTTCCTCTGGCCAGATGGATGGCATAGCTACCACTGCATCTGCAGGCCCATTCCTCACACCAGCCAGTACATAAGGTGGGAGGGGCAAATAGTCATCAAGAGACAGCAATGGGGTCAGATCCAGAGGATTCTGAGCCAATGGGAATGCCACCCACCCACATTTTTCAGAGAGTGGAGCAGGGTGCTCTGCACTAGAGAAGTGGCATTGGCATTGAAGACTGGTGGTCCTTTTCTGGGCTGGACATAAAGAGACCTCTGCCCCACCTAGAATGACCACTCTGAGCCTGGCAGGTCAGGTGCTTGGATTGCAGTTCAAGTTCTCAGCATTTTTGTTCCATCTTGTCCCTTTTCATTCACAACTTGGCTTTCTGCTGAGTTGACGTTTGTCCTTCCTTTGGCTCTCTGACAAAATGTCCCTTTACACTGACTGTGGCATTTGGATGATCTCCCTTAATTCTTTTCCCAATAGAGCTGATTTGCCAACTCCACCCCATATGAGACATTTTTTGGCATGGCTAAAAGCCGTTTTCAAGTTCCACAAAGTGATCAGTACTACTTATCTGACAGAGCCCAGGACGTCTGAATGATATAGATCAAAACTGACAGGGAGATAGGGTTGCTGGATTTTAGCCCCTTGAAGGAAAATGTGCAAGGAGGAATTCAATATCGCCAGATGGAGCACTATTCTGGGGGTACGCTTGACACCCCCACAACTAATTTGGGGGACATGGGGGGAGAGCGAGTCCAGCCCTTGTGCAGGCTTCCACTGGTGGGACCTATTAGTTGAATCCCACATGCACACACCCTAATAACCCCTAAAAGACATTTTAGTGTCCAATATAGTGAGGAAATGTGGGTTTCTTTATGGCAACCTTTCCACATTTACTTCATTTCTTGGTTTGGCAGAGTGAACAGGAAGGTCATGCAAATCTGAGTTCTTGCCAAACCTATTAGCTCTTTATTCTAAAGTGACCACTAAATTCTTCGATAATGTATTTGCAAAATAATAAAGTAGGCTATGACTTCTTCTTTTTTCCCATGGTGAGAACTCTTCTTTATTTGGTCATCACATTTAATATCTCAGTCTTATATTGGAATCTGACACATTAGTTGATCAAATGTGATTGATTTCATGTCAGTCTAATAAAGTATAAGCTCTTACTCTTTCTATTCATTAGCGTAGGTAAACTCCTGCCAAAGACCACTATAGCCTTTCCTTCTTGACAGCTTGCTGAACTAAGAGGTATCATGTGATGCCATTTTCCTCTCAAGAGATGATTTCACTTCTTAGTATTATACTTCATTATCTCTTCAATTACATTATCCTCTCTGGTATACATTGTGGACTTTAAGTACCCTATGTAAGTGAATTGTTAATAGCATCTTGCCAGGAAAATAATTATTGACCCACTTCAGCAAAGTTCAATTTTGGAATGTTAAAAAAAATGCATCTAAGTGCATAGGCGATAAAGCTGTGTTTGATTTAAAAGTAAATGTTTAAACTTTGTTCAGTT
Source organism: Zootoca vivipara (assembly GCF_963506605.1). Classification (NCBI taxonomy): domain Eukaryota; kingdom Metazoa; phylum Chordata; class Lepidosauria; order Squamata; family Lacertidae; genus Zootoca; species Zootoca vivipara. The sequence continues at coordinate 36,868,788 of NC_083276.1, forward strand.
ACATCTTTCAGTAGGATCCTATTGGCAATCCTACACTACTCGTTTAACACTAACTGGAAGAATTTTAATTCAGTGAATCACAAAACAGGTAATAGGATATAATTTTGGAGCAGGCTTCAAAGTAGTGTCAAGTTTTTAGATTAAAAAAATTAAATGGAAAACAAATACTAATATATGACACCCTATGCTTGAGATGTTTAGTTATATTTCAACATGGATATCCTTAGTGGCTGTTCGGTTTTGCAGAACGAGATTATACAGTTCTAGTGTACAGTTCTAGGACTGACTGACTGGATTGGTCCTCTGCTGGGCTGAGAACCACTCAGTGTTGCACTGGTTGGGAGATTAAAAATAAAAATAATATATGATTATAGGTATACAATCATATAGATGGGCAGCATTGGGTTTTTTTTTACATAGTTAAAGAGAGGGTTGCTTCAGTTCCCATCCCTTGCAAGTACTATCAAATAGGATATAATCGACTGTTTAGTGATAAACTATATACATATTCTTGCAGCCTATTTGTATGTGACTAGATCTGGGATTGGGGCTTACATGTTGTGAGACTTTTCAGGGCCCAGGGTGACTCATGTATTCAATTGTGTTAGAGTGTTTGACTTCTCGCCTCGAGAACGATGATATCAACTTCACCGTCTTCTGCAGCAAAGCATCTGCACGAGAGTTGACTATAAAACATATAGGTGATTCAAGTTAATAAATTCAAGAACTGTAACTGTAATTGCTAGACTATTAACATTAATACCTGCACTAATTACTGGCATTAGTCTAGTAATTATGTTAAGGAAAAACATTCACAATAAATGTTAATTTATGGTTGTGCAAAACCTCCCCATTTATTGCCACAGAGTTTCTTAGATTATGCCTCTATGCTATTGATTATACATGGAAATTTCAGAGGGCATCTACAGTTAACAATGTGCATTCTGATGGACATTCAGACTGTTAAACTGTGCCCCCCCTTCTGCTTAGTTTGCACAGGAATCTGAGCATGCAGTCACCATTTTATCCTCATTACGGGAAGGAAATTAGACAGAGTTAGGGCTTAGCAACACTTAACTTTCCTCTGCTCTGTCCAGACCATGGTCCACACTTTAACACTCCACGTCTGGAACTTTCCTCATGAAAACCTGCTCTTTAATGCTCAATTGGAGCAAAGAGTAATCCATGGAAAACCCGAATTGGCATTTGTTCGGATTGAGTGCTAAACAGTGGATTTTCGGGGGGGGGGGGGCAAAACAACAATAACAACACTTGGACATGGAGCTTTTAAACACAGACCTGTACCTGGAAAAAGCAGGGCAAAAGCAAAATGTGGACAGTACATCCTTAGACAGAAGGAAGGTTTGGCATGATTGCTAGCAGGTCAACAGTATTGATGCCAAACCTGGCCAATTGTTATGGTATCCCTAGATCAGGTCCCTGTGGCTATCTTTGTATGTTATCCATGTGGAGATAACGGGGAGCAGTGCTGCACTGGCCCAACCTCCAATGTTGCAACAATCACCTCAGATATATGCAAATGAGCACCTATATGTGGCCTGGGGAGAGGAAGTGTGGCTAGTCAGGACTTGTGACATGGGGAAAGTCCTGATAAGGAGGCCCCCTAATTTTTTATGATATCTGAATGTAGGGCTGGCCCACTCATGAGACAAGGAGAGGTGACCGCCTCAGGCAGCAGGATCCACAGGGGCAGCAGATTCCAATGTAGATCTTGATTTATGTACAGTAGATCTTCACTCACCCCTTCAAACATAAAATGCTTTCATTTCAGCACATGGCTTAAATAGCTATAGAAGATTTGTTCAACCAATAAGTGGAGACAGAATACTACAATCCATGCAAGGATTGCAAAAGAATGTACAGCTTGACTCTGTTCTAGCCTTGGAAATGAGCCCACAGAAGTAAATCGCTTTCCAAAATGTTTACCAGCCTGCTGGGAACTGGCAGATGAGAACCAGAGATACTATACACTCATTGAATTCACTGTGACCTCCACACCATCCCTGCCAGGCCACAGGCTCAGCAGGAGTCCACAAGATGTTGTGTGGGATCTGACAACTTCCAAAAATGAACCCTCAGTAGTTATAGCAAAGTCTTACGAAAGTCCACAGATAGCTGCAACAGTGAGAAGCAGTTGGTCCAATGTAGCAAAATCCACCTCCTTGGACTGGTGAAAAGGGCACATCTATCCTGCCAAGTCACATAACATATATGGCCTAAGGTTGCACCAGTGCAACTGACACTGACAGAGCGATGGGGAACCTGTTGCTCACCAGATGTTGCTGGACTCCCTTTCGCTCCAGTCAGCATGTCCAAAGGGCTTGGGTGATAGTCCAACAACATCTGGAGAGCTGCAGGTTCACCATCCCAGGTCTAAGGTGATGCTACTGCATTTAACTCACATTAGTAGGTCTTTGGAGATATATTACTACCCAACATACGGTAATAGTCGTTCCCGTGCCAATGAGACAGCTGGGTTTGGTTGGGATTCCAGCACAATAAAAGTGCAGCTACTAACTATGGATCCCATTCCTTTTATGTCTTATTTGCTGGTGCAATAATTCATGCAGATTGGACTATGATGAAGAAACACAACATTGATCAGGCAAGAAGATGAGTGTCCTTGAATCTGAGTATTGCACTGTCAAGGACTAATTTCCAACGACTAATTGCTTTCCAAGAAAGCTACTGTTGCATTTTATTTGATTTTTTATACATATACATAATTTTACATTTCGGTTGCCTTTTATCTTCAGACATAACTAACACTCCTCTGTTTATTTGTGTGCATGATCCCCACATTCAGAATAAAATAAATTGTAAAAAGAGCCAACCAGTACCCATGAAAGATGTGTTTCTACTAATTGGGTTCATTTGGACTTTCTACAGTCTACTGAGAAAACTTAATTGATAATTAACAACACTTTCAGTTTCATTGACTTGTGGGATTCTTAAAAAACATGAAAATCTGAGCTCTCAGCATCTGGCGTTAGAAGGTGAAGAAAAGCGAATACAATTAAACAGAGAAAATCTTGATTGGCTATATTAAAGCTTGCTGTGTGGCACACAGATTAATGAAATCTGTTACAGGAAGATTTCTTTTAATGTCCAAATTAGACTCTAAGTACCAAATATATTAATTCTCACAGCCCCTCAGTGTAGCACTTTATGTTCCTAACTAGCAGAAAGCAAAGGGGAGTGACCGGTGCCAACTATAGTGGCAGGCTAGAATCATCACTTGGCCCTGAATTACGATTTCCAGCTGCACATTTCTGGATCTGCTGGCAACATATCATAAACCTACTATATAAATAACCAGAGAAACATTTATTATTTGGTATTTGTGCCGTCACCACTGCAAAAGGGCTCTCCCCTATTACTTTGCCCCAGATGCAGACATTTTTGTTTATTTTATATATATATATATTTATTGAGTCTTCATTTTTCTACATATCAAATTAAACATTTAACAAACTTTGAAACATTCAGTGACTTCCCTTCTTCTCCTTCCATGGTTCATATTACATATCAAAGTTTCCTGCATATTTTACTATAACCATTCAAATCAATTTTCCACTTTTACACCCATCAAATATTATTTACTCTGTTGAATTTATTTTAAAGCATTTCTGATCTGTTGTTGGACAAATCAACTTGCATCATCCCTGACCATTGGGCAAGCTGGCTTCGGCATTTGGGAATTGTAGTCCAACAAATATCTGGAGGGCACCATGTTGGCCAACCATGGCGCAGGGGTTTACAGGGCTCCCGAACAGTTATTATGACTTATCCTTGGTGCCTTATCAATGACCATCAATCACAAAGAAGGAGCTGCAGGAAGTGCAGCGTCAGGCGACTTCCTTCTGGTGACAGAAAGAGCAGAAGAGGAGGGTGAAACTCTATTACTCTAACTTTCAGTTCTACACAGGACTGGATCCTAATATTCCTGCACAAGGCACTTGCTTGCACAAATATGGGGTTGCTGGGTTTTTCTTCAGGCAGCAACACACCCCATCTTGAATCTCTCTAGAATCTTCCCAGCCCTCTGGCAAGATGCTGGGGGTGGGGGTGGGGGTTATATAAGGCCTCCAGAATTAGAAGAAGTATACTTCTGAATAGCAGTAGGTGGAAATTGCAGCTGGGAAGTGCTGTTGCTTGCTTGCTTCCTGAAGGCATCTAGTTGGCCACTGTGAGAACTAAGTGGCTCTTTGGCCGGATCCAGAAGGCTCTTTCTATGTTCAGCATGAAGAAATGTCTACAGCATTTTTCTCAAAATCAGGGGGTCTTTGAATGCCATGTATAATTTTTAGGACTGTTGGGGACAGGTGGTGTTTTACCATGTTCAGACAGAAATGCTTAATAATAAATAACTTTAGATTGAAGACACCTTATAGGCCTTCTGCATAACTGATGTGGAGGCTTCTAGTAATATTTGAAAGAGGGGAAAGTATTGGTTTTTTGGGGGGAAGCAGCCAACCTTTCTGCAGTACTTGCATATTATAACCTGAAACAAGGAAGTGAGTGTGCGTATAAAGTACTTTTATGTAAAAAATCTCGATGCGCAAATATGAGAGGGAACATATATAGCACTCAGCATAAATGTAACATTCATATGCATTCTCAATCCTTTTTTTAATGGAAATTGGGAAATAAATTCAAACCACACATTTTAAATTCTAGAGACTTTCCCTAGAGAGTTTGCCCTGACTTTAGAACGCGTTACATGTTTCATAATACTTTTTACTAAAGTCATATTTTGCAAACACTGAAAGCTGCAGCTGACACTGTGTGTGGATGTGTGAAGCGATCGCTTATGAGAGTTTAAAAGGACAGGCCCTTCAATCACCAAACCTGGTATTCTGTATGAGTCTCAAATGCCTGTGTAACCCTAAATTGTTGCCTTGCTATTAATTTTTCAATCTGCAGATCACATGAAATGTTTCCGAGAAACCACTTGTTCTCAAGAAGGCAAAATAGCATTCAGGCTGATTATAGACACTGGAGCTGAACAGGGATGAGAGATGTAAATCCATTAGCAAGGCACTACTTGCCTTCATTTCTGTTTAATATTTCTTTAAGCTATAAAATTGCATTATGTTAATGTAACATACAGTCCAAGTGATAAAAGTAGCTAATGTGATTACCTCTTGCTGTGCTATAAACCTTTCAGTAAAGACAGCATTCAACTGTTTCTTATGATGGTGCTGTTATGAGCAGCGGATTACATGTTGACAGCCCTTTCTGGATGTCAGAACATGCCTAAATGAGACCAGATCTACCTGGGCACTGGGATAAAGCACGAGAGACAATCCTTTCTTGTATAGCATTAATTTCATAAGCTAGGCCCAGGGGACCATGCACTCCTCCCCACACAAAAGCAGAAGTGAAGGCAGCAGTTTAGCAATGAGATAATGGAAGATTTAAACAGGCCTGGCATGAAATATGTGAGGAATCTTGCGGACGGAGAGCCACCCCCGAAGCCCTCGGGTAAGGAAGAATGGTGGTGGCCAAAGAGAGAGAAAAGGTAAGAAGCCCTCCCTGCAATCACGGCAGGCCTCTCGCTGCCACCCAATGCCATGAGTCACTTTGCACCAACCAGCCCCCTTGTCCCGGGGGGGGGGGGGGCTTGCTTGTATCTCACAATCACACAGAGTTGCTGCTTTACCACAGTTTACTGTGAACAAGCATTGCACTGGTGCACACAGTTTGATCCCTCCCACTTTGCCCCTAACCCTTGTCAAGAGTGGGAGAAACAAGCCATGACACTGCAATTCAGCTTGACTTGTGCCGATTGCTACACCCTGGTTCTTGTTTGGGATTCATGGTGCGTCAACAAACCATGGTTTAAGGCTGGCCAGCCACCCAGACTGGTTTGGGAGAAGAAAGCAAAAAACAACAACAGCAGCACCCCAGTATCTCATGTTTAGAGGCCCCAACAAGCCACATTTAATTGCGGGTTCTTCATTATTTCTCCTGTTTATGCCTGGGGAGCAGCAAAGCAGGAGCAATTGGGAGGTGTACAACAACAGGGGTGAAGCATGGGGGGAGGGGGGCCCTGCGAGCACTTTTTTTAGGAGGCGTAAACCAGGAGACCCCACGCAGGTGACCCCATTGTGGCCCCGGCCCAGTACTCCTCCCCATCCACCAAGGGCCATGTCGGCCGGCTGGGCTCCCCCCTGCACAGGCAGGCAGGCAGCTCAGTGCAGCCCCGCTTTGCTCCAGTGGGGGTGGGGTTGCTCTGGAAGCATTTGCAGTGATGGCTGGGCTGGCGCCCCCACATCTAGGGCCAGCCACTGACTCCATGCCACTGCATAGCAGCAGGCAGCTTGTTCCCTGTGAAGGTCAATAAGCCAGACACTTTGGCTTATCATGATGTGCAAATGCAGGCCTTGTTTCAAAGTTCGCTCAAATTTGGTGAAGCACAAAGTGCAGGGGAAGGAGGCTGGAAGGCCTGAGTGGTCCAGAAGAACCAACAAGGATTTGATCCATCTGTTTCCTTTCCCAGCACAGGTCATATCCAACAGGACAACCAAGGCTGCTTCCGGGTCAAAAACCCTGTGAGGATACAGACTGGAAATTATCCAAATAATCACTTTCACCCAAGGATCCCTAATACTGAATTTTTACGCATGCTCAACCACCTTGCTTCAATGGCACCTTTGGGACAGGATGGACGTTATGTTAAGCTGGTGGCGCCAAGATAGGATTTCTTACCATAGACATCTTAATATAGAGGTCTTACCATAGGGGCTACCAGATGTAAAGTCCGAAGTCTCTAGGCAAATCATCTTCAACCACACACACAAAAACAAATTTAAAAACCCTCATTTCATCCAACCCGGACATCCCAACATCTTTCAGAAAGCAAGGATTTCACACATTTGGAAAAAACTAGCATGCATAGAGAAATTAGAGGAGATTGGAGCCCTCAAGTCCTATTTTACGGACACAGTTACAGACAAAGATTAGAGATAACTGGTCTTTTATTAGGCAGACAGATTAGCTTCTTTCCTTGTTCCTGATTTCCTGACCAAGCACACACACACACTTAATGGAGCCCTCTTGGCATATAAAATGCACAAGATGCACACCACAGATAGTCTCAGATGTTGCCATTTGGGAGAGAGCAGACATAAGAACACAAGAAGAACCAGCGGCTCCTCTAGTTCAGCATCCTATTCTCACAGTGGCCAAAAGCTGATGCCTATGGGAAGCCTGCAGGCTATAAAGTCCAGTAACATTACCTTTTTAAAGAAACATACTTTTGTGTGGCTGTGTAAATGGGAAGATAATATTCTATGGGCTGGGTCGAAAGAAACACCCACAGAAGTCGGCAGGAAGTTGTCCCATCAAAGCTTCTCCTGAGGGTTGAGAGACCTTGCAGAATGTGGTCGACTGTGGTGCAGGTGGCAGAGAGGGAAGGGGGGTTGGAAATCAGGGGAAGGAATCTTCCATGGGATGCCCCACAGGCCCTCTGAATCCTCTTCCTACCGTCAGGAGAGGCTTTTCAGGGACCGGGAAAGCTGTTGGGGGGGATTGGGGCAGGAAAGTTCCCTTTAGTCCGCCCCCTTCCATGGGCGTTTCTCTGGATCCAACTCTATAAACTCACAAATTAACAATTTACAAGCCTGATTCTATAATGGAGCTGGGAAATCCCAACCTTTTTTTTTTACATATGGCGTAGTGGTTAAAGTGTTGGACTAGGTTCTGAGTTCAAATCCCCGCTCTGCCATGGAGCTCACTGGGTGACCTTAGTCCAGTCACAATATCTCAGCTTAATTTACCTCACAGGGTTGTTGTGGGGATTGAGTATAGGGGCAGCCGTGTATCCCACCTTGAGCTCTGTGGAGAAAATAGTGGGATATAAATGCAATAAATAATAAATAAAAGTGGTCGAAAAACTGTTTTGCATAGTGTGTGTGTTATATATATACACACAGGCACATATATATCTACACACAAAAAATATATATACACATGTGTGCCCCACAAGGCAACATCTGAATCAGCCCATAGCATTTATTTCCTCTGCAATTCTTTGCTCTGTGCTTTGCATACATTGAAGACGCCCCAACTGGGATACAGGATGCATTGGTAATGGTTTTGGACTTGGCAGGTGGAGGAGTGCTAATTTAATTATGCCTCTGGTTGAATCAGGGCGATTGCTAACAATTCAAAACCTTGAGCATTTTGCTGCTTTCTTCTCCCCTCACTCCTGTAAACACTCTGAGGTTATATTGTTCAGTAGTGCCATAGACTGCTCTATTGAGTTGCCATGGCAATGCAAGTTTTCACTTACAGTTACCTTCACTCTCGAGCCCTCTACAGCTGTCTCGCATTGCCGTATTACATGCACACAGTCTGCTTTCAGACTCTCACATTCAGCTCAACTAAGTTAGCATTTGTTAGCATTCTGTCAACAGGGACCAGAGGTTTGTGAGACTCTGCTAATGGCAGCGCCGAGTACGTGCGTGGTTTTTTTTTTAAAAAAAAGACGACGTCGCTAATAAAAGTGCAGAAACTCCGCTTTGCATGGTGTAAATTTCTTACAAACGTAAGAGAAGGCTGTTTTTTGATCCCTGAAGAGTGACCACTCTCACAAAATGGGAAGATTAACAGCTTATGGTTCCTGGTGGAGAAGGCAGAAGCTTCCGTGCCAGTGCTGACAAAGCAGCAGTAATTTGTCCTTCTCCTGCAGTGCTTGCTACAGTCACTCTGGCATCCAGTCAAAGCTGCTTTAATTTATTTCAAAAGTGGAGTTGCATTGTTTATAGAATCATAGAGTTGGAAGAGACCACAAGGGCCATCCAGTCCAACCCCCCCTGCCAAGCAGGAAACACCACCAAAGCATTCCTGACAGGTGGCTGTCAAGCCTCCGCTTAAAGACCTCCAAAGAAGGAGACTCCACCACACTCCTTGGCAGCAAATTCCACTGCTGAACAGCTCTTACTGTCAGAAAGTTCTTCCTAATGTTTAGGTGGAATCTTCTATCTTGTCGCTTGAATCCATTGCGCCATGTCCGCTTCTCTGGAGCAGCAGAAAACAACCTTTCTCCCTCTTCTATATGACATCCTTTTATATAGTTGAACATGGCTATCATATCACCCCTTAACCTTCTCTTCTCCAGGCTAAACATACCCAGCTCCCTAAGCCGTTCCTCATAAGGAGAGCTATCAGATCTACTTCCAAGAGCACATTTCTGGAAACACTTTCTGGAGCACTTTGCTCCAAGGAGGATCTATGAGTGACCAGGTGCTAGTTTCTGACACACTTCTGGACCTCATTGTGACGCCTCTTTAGGGGCACTGCCTTCTCATGTCATCCACCACACTCTCAACCCCTCCCCACCTCATTTGAATCACCTGCAATAGCAAAAGGGTCAAGAGCAAGGATGCGTGAATCTATCAATATTGGTTTCCCTCCAGTTTTAAGCTCAGTTCTCCACATTTCCACATGGTTTGGTTTTTGTTTTTAAATTCATCAGCATCATAGTGTACATTTGTCCTAATATACACACATCTTTATGATTTTTTCCCTAATATACTTTTTTAAAAAAGCAATGTAATGTAATGGGTTTTTTGTAATTTCACTGATAACTGCATTTTAATGCACACATTAACCTAGTATATGCATTTTTCAACATATTATTTACTTCAAGGAGGCACTGCAAAATTTGGAGAAATTTGGAGGAGGACTATGTTTTTCAGAGCACGTGAGTTGGGTGTGTTCACCTTTAAATGTAAACTGAATCAAATGTCTCCTTTAGCCCTAAGAGGGTGGATAGTCAGCTGGAAAGCTACAAGCACCTTGTCCACATTCTCAGGCCTCAGAAGGTGAAACTAATTAGATGACACTAGACTAGACACCTCCAGTGGGCATGTCTCAACTCATGCTGCTGTGTTAAAATCTGTCCTCCAATTTCTCAAAAGTTTTGAGTCCCTTGACAAAGTGGCTTCTTTTGTTCTGCCTCATCCTCAGAGCACTTGAGAATTTATTTAGAATTTCTGTGGGTTGGAGTTGAGGTTACTTTAGTTTTATGAGGTGGCTGTGTGTGTGTGTGTTTCTTTCCAGTCAACATTACTCCAGCATTCTGCAGCCTCCCTATCTGCTTGTGCTTCCCGATCTCGAAGAGAAGAGAAACACATAGGAGGCATTTCCTTATGACATCTTCCCTGAAGTGCAGGCATCCTGGAAGGCTGCAAAGTCTGATAATGGACATTCACAAACACTTTCACAAAATGTTAAGAACATTCACAAACACTCCTTGACAACAACAAAGGTAACGTGTGTGCAACAAAATCCCTCCACCTCATCCATTTTAATCTCATTTGCATTTTCTCCCTCTTTTGATAATTTTCAAATGGAAATTATTCTCTAATTGATGGAGAACTGTATAAAATAAATAAATCAGGAGACAACACTAGTTTCAGGAATCCAAACCCACATGAAGGTGAGCAACTTTACCCTTAAACTGCTTTGCAAATTTGTTGGAGTTGACATCTGAGGGCACCAGACTCCCACAAGCAGCGGTAGATGTTAATAAAGCTTGAACCCCTTGGGATAACTATGCAAGGATGCAATGGACTGGCTTCTTTGCCACCCTCACCAACACGCAGTAGCCATGGTTATATGCTCTAAAAATGCTCAGCTGTTTTCATGATGGATTATGCAGTAGCTGAGCTCCAGTCATCCAGCCTGTTTCATTGTCCATGAACCCAGAGAGCAATGTGGGCTCCACAGCAACAGAGAGGACATTCAGATTGATGTCCATTTGCACCTCGCCATTCCAAAATGAGACCACAACCTCACTAGAGTCGCCAGCTCTATGCCCAGAGCATCCAGGAACCCCTCAGATTTCATAAGTCTCCATATTGAGTCCATCACACCTACCGGGGGGGGGGGGGGAGTGCCACTTACCAAGCAATGAGTCATACCATTACTACCATGTCACTATGACTACCACCTCCCCAAAACCCAGACCATCCATCTGGCACCTCAAGACAAAGATTAAATCAAGGGTAAGTAATATGTGAATCAGTCTTCAGTTAGGATATTCTTAAGAACTTAAGGAAGGCCTGCTGCATCGGGTCAATGGTCCATTTAACCCAGCATCCTGTTCTCACAGTGGCCAGTCAGAAGCCTGTAGGAAACCCTCGAGCAGGACCTACTCACAGGAACACCCTCTCCTCCCGCAGTTTCCAACAAATGGTATTCAGAAGCATTACTGCCTCCAATCATGGAGACAGAGCATAGTCATCATGGCTAGCAGCCATTGATAGCCTCATGCTCCCTGAATTTGTCTCATCCTCTTTTAAGCCATCCAATCTGGTGGCCATCACTGCCTCCTATGAGGTCAGTAATTTGGGGAGTTTAAACAGGCCACAACTTTATTACAGACAACTTTATTACAGATGCCATGAAACCGTACTGTTGGAAGGGGCCACGAGGATCCTCTAGCCCAACTCCCTGCAATGCAGGAATCTGTCTCTCAACGTGGGGCTCAAACCCATGACTGTGAGATTAAGAGTCTCATGCTGTGCCAACTGAGCTAGTAGGCTTTGTTGCAGGTATTGGGTGTGTACCTTGAGTCATTCAGCCTGACTGCCCCCGACACTGCTGTAGCCAGCTGCAGGTGGTGCTTATCTGTCCTGAATCTTCCAACATTTAGCTTCACATATCCCTCAACTGTCCTGTTTTACACACTGGAATTATAGAAGCCACCCCAGCTTCTGACTGGATCCCAGGATGTCCTGTTTTGACTCCCACTAGAGTGCAGCCCCAATAGAGGGTCGTTTGGGAGGAGCATGCTCTTGCACGAGTCACCTGGCTCCCATGAGAATGCAGCCCTGAAAGACACATGTTTGGGGGGTGACTCAGGTGGGAACATGCCCCCAAAAGACATGCACCCCAATTTTCCTCTGTGGCATGTTGGAGGGTATGGCTTCATTATCTAGTGTATCTAGTTATCTAGTGTATCGAGTTTTTCCATGCCAGGTATAACTTTATAAACATCTATAATTTTGCCTCTTTCTCAAAACTAAAAAATCCCAAATGCAGCAATCTTTCCTCATACGGGAATCACTCCATTCCTGTGATTGCTTTGGTTGCCCTTTTCTTCCCATAGGGCTCCCAATGGTTGGCCACTGTGAGGTTTTTGGGTTCAATGGGCCTTTAGCCTGATTCAGCATGACTCTTATGTTCTTATTTGCAGGAGATTTCTTTAAACCTCCACCAGTAGAAACCTTATTTCATTGCTAAGCTATCTCCTAAATGTCTGTCTGCGTGCTAAGGTTTAATTACTTGCCTGTAGTTTAAACCTATTGATGAAGGTGATTGGAATTCAGAGGCTGGAATGACTTCACATTTAATTCTTGCTTATTCTCTTGTATAAGGCTGCATGGCCAGTGGGTCTGGATCTAGCCCCTTCTCTCTTGTTGGTACAGTTTTGCATGTTATGGTCCTATAAGCAGAAGAGCAATGATTATTACCAGTGCTTTTTTCCCTTAAAAATGTTTTAGGGATACTCTCATTTTGACTCAAGAAAACCACCATTTTATAGTTCAAATGGGGAAAAATAAATACAGTAAATGGACAAAAGTACAAAGATTCACAAAATGTTTAGGGGTATGCGTACCCCTGCATCCCCCCAGAAAAAAGCACTGGATACTACCAATACTGCTGTTGCTGCTACTCTTAATGCTATTACTGCTTACTGCATTTATTGATAAGGTTTAGTTTGTACCCGCTAAGGCTTTTTCTTTTTCTTTCTACAATCAAGCAGTATATAACTTTTATGAAATAAAGAATAAAATAAGTATGACATTCTTTTATAAGGGTGTTCACTGTCCTCTCCTCATCTGACTTCCTGAGGCATGATGTAGCGAGCATTATCCAGCAAAATGTTTAGCACTTTGAAAATTACTGATTTCAAGGGGCAACTTAAGCAAGTGCTGAACTTTCACCCATTCAAGATCAATAGGACTTAAACATACATAGTGTTGGCTGGATTGAGGCCAGTTCCTTGAAACATGGGAACAAGTCTTTTCAATATCTTCTTAATGATGATTAATTTCTTTGATATTCATTCTAGTCACCGTAATCATGATGAATTCATTTGGTGGGAATGTGGACAGAGCATTTCAATTCCTTTAGCATTTCAGAAGTACCCAGTTTAGATGAATAATTGGAGAATAATGAATAATGGAATGGGAAGGAGTTAGCATGTCAGCCATAAATTGTACTATAAAATAGCATAGTCTGTGAGCACTTCAGTATAATACAACTTTAATGAATAGTAGTTCCACCCAGATGCAAGTATCACGTGAATCTATAGTACTGATATATGGGCAAAGATAAGCTTTTTTTAAAAAAGCCAATGAATTCCTCTGTGTTCATTCTCACAGTGAGCTGTAGCGGCATAATAGACCAGAGGTGGTCAAAAGGTAGGCCTGGATCTGCTGGTAGATATCTAAATACAGTCGTACCTTGGTTCTGGAACGCCTTGGGAGTCAAATGTTTTGGGTCCTGAATGCTGCAAACCCAGAAGTGAGTATTCCAGTTTGCGAATCTTCTTTGGAAGCCAAATGTCTGACGCAGCTTCCGATTGAGTACTGGAAGCTCCTGCAGCAAATTGGAAGCTGCGCCTTGGTTTTCGAACATTTTCAGAAGTCGAAGTTCTGGAACGGATTCCGTTCAAGAACCATGGTATGACTGTGATTATAAGTAGCTGAGCAGGACTCAAGGGTGCACAGTCCTGCCACCCCCCCCCCCAATGTTAAAAGTGTGGGACTTACTATAACAACTTCTTTTCTACAAAAAAGCACTGAGCAGCAGCCAAATGATTCCTCTCCCATCCTGAATAATACTGCTGAAATGAAAATTTGGGTGTGGATTTTTGAGTGGAAAAACATGATCTTCATTCCAATCTGGTACTCAAAACCAATTCCTGGGCTCAGAATCTTTTCATTCTAAGTATATGGCTTTCTCACCAGGATCTAGTAGGTGGATCCCAGGATTCTAGTAGATTTCACAAGCCTGAAGTCTTCCCATCTCTGTAACAGACCAATAAATAAAGTGTTTTACATATATGATTAACACCATAGGGCCCAACTCCTAGGGGATAATTTTCCTTCAGGCCTCCATAAAATATTTGAGATCCCCTCCCCCAAGTTGGTGGGCACTGCCATTCAAAAGGTGCGCATGCACCACAACTTGTGATCAATTATACAGGGCAAGGCTTACCCGGCCCCCCCACAATATTTTATTCAAGTTGGCACCCCTGATCCAAACATTGACTGAAATCAATGGGACTAACTGAGTGTGGGCTCAGCTCTGTGTTTTTGATTAAAAAGAAAAATCCATCACAGATTTTGCATAGGGTTTGAAGAGGAGTATCGAGAAACCAGCCAACAACTTGTGTGCCCCTTATTTGACGGGCTGCCTGCAGCATATGGGTTAAAAGGTAAAAGTAAAGGACCCCTGGACGGTTCACTCCAATCAAAGGCGACTATGGGGTGTGGCGCTCATCTCCCTTTCAGGCCGAGGGAGCTGGCATTTGTCCACGGACAGCTTTCCAGGTCATGTGGCCAGCATGACTAAAATGCTTCTGGCGCAATGGGACTCCATGACGGAAACTACAGAAACACTGTTTACTTTCCTGCCGCAGTGGTACCTATTAAGCTACTTGCACTGGTATGTTTTTTACCTCCTCCTCAGTTAGTCCTATTGATTTCAGTCAATGTTTGGATCAGGGGTGCCAACTTGAATAAAATATTGTGGGGGGCCGGGTAAGCCTTGTCCTGTATAATTGATCACAAGTTGTGGTGCATGTGCACCTTTTGAATGGCAGTGCCCACCAACTTGGGGGAGGGGAACTCAAATATTTTACCAGCAGGATCTGGGACAGAGGAACGGGAGCTCACCCCGTCACAGGGTTTCAAACTGCTGACCTTCCAATCAGCAAGCCCAAGAGGCTCAGTGGTTTGGATCACAGCACCACCCGCTCCTCCTTTACCTTTACCTTACCTTGCACCCATACAAGCCCACTCAAACTTGTTCTATATCTACACCAATTGAAGCAATGGCTTGAAGGTTTCTCAGGCATGGATCATTCATGCCATACATGATGATATGTGCAGGGGAATTCAAGTCACTATTCGGCATACAAAGCCTGCACATTTACAAGCTATGCCTGCAAAGATTTCCTTCTCAGGCTTCGATGAGCATGTAGAGGGCAGTGGATACCACCCTACTTTCCTATTCACACATTCAACTGTATATTGGCTGCATTCACATAATACATTTAAGACACATAGCCTTCCCCCCTTCCCAAAGGACCATGGAAATTGTAGTTTGTTAAGGGTGCTGTGGTTCTGTGATGGGCAAACTCCAGAATTCTTTGAGGAAGTCCTGTGCTTTAAATGTGCTTTGAATGTGGCTGAGCATACACCACATATTCAAAGCACATTGCTGCCCTATAGAAGAAACCTGGGAACTGTAGTTTACCCATTGCAGAGCTACATAAAAGCATATTTAAAGCATGGCACATAGCCACCCAGCCAACGCTTGACAGTAACCGACAAGCAGTAGTCATTAGTACTTGACAATGTCTGGCCGCAGAATTTAGAGAAATAATCTAATGCCTAATCAAATCTAATTCGATCAAAAATCCCATTAGTCTTCATGTTAATCAGTGAAATTAACACAAACACCTAGGTTTTGAAACCTTATTCCAAAACTGAACATTTGCGCTATTTGAGCACCACTAGAGTCAACATTTTTATTTACTTGAAAAAATACAGGCTTAGAAATGTAAGAATTTGATAGATTACAAATTTGCATATGATTTCAGAACTTTATTGGCAATACATTTTAATTTTATTCAGCTTCAGCAGACTGTTCTTGCATATGTCTGCATAGCCCAGTTTGCCTGAGTCTTGACAGCATATAATCTAGGGTGGTGACTGTTCATAACAAAATCTCCAGTTCACACAATCACGGAGAATTTGGATGGCAAAAAGATAGCTAAAGTGAGTCATTACAGCAGAAGCTAGAGCCTGCTCTTTCAGAAGGGAATATGAAGACTACTGGTATTTTATGTTATTGTAATTCTACCGCACAAAACATGCTACAGGGTATACCCTGTTTTAATGTTGCCATGGCAATCAGGTACTTCATATTTTATTGAAAACCGTAAGTCTGAAGTTGATTTTCTCGCCCATGGAAAGAGTCTGCAGTGCGCTTTAGCTCTTTCTGCCCTGGAACTGATAGATTGCCTGGTAGGCATGGTGAATAATTAGCTTTCACCACCTTCAAATCCATATTATGTTATTCTCCCTCCCTCCCTCCCTCCCTCCCTCCCTCCCTCCCTCCCTCCCTCCCTCCCTCCCTCTCACACACACTTTAAAGTATGCATTTGGGACTCCCATTGTTGTTTATATTCAAAGAAGGCTGAAATAAATCCCCCTCTATTTGACATGCACCAAAGAAATTACCTAACAAATTCAAATTATATAAAATTATAAGATTTGAGAGAGAGAGATTCCCATTGTCTCTGTACAATCTGTTGAAAGATTTAATGAAGGACTTCAAAAGCTTGCCTTACTCAATTGCCAATCTGTAGATTTTTTTCCTCCACCCACCTACCCTTAATTTTGGGCAATGCTTGCTCATAAGAACAGATGCAAAATTAAATATTTTAGCTATGCAGAGGGAAAGGGGGGGATCACAACAACCTACATTTCCTTGCAGGATGGGGTGGGGAAACCTAAAGCAGAGTGCAAGAACAATTATTTTTGGTGCCTGTTGTTACTTCGCTCTTAAACTAAATAAGCAGTTTATATGCCGCAGAACTCGTCAATTCTTAGTTTTAATCTCATATTCCATCTGCTTTCAGATTAACTGGTAAAAGCAGGCGGCAAATGAGTTCTAATCTTCTCTTCAGGCCAGATTTTGTTGGATGAGTCATTCAGAAGTAGACTGAAGAACTATTTGCAAATAATTGCTCAACTGCAGAAATACTGCAATTCCCAAAGAATCTACACAGCCTTTGTGAAATGGTTACAAATGGTTACAGCTACAAAGCCACACCTCTGCAGTTGCCTTCTCAACCCAAACTACAGTGGGGAATTTATATCTAGATTTATCTTCAAAAAGTGGTTAAGAATAAGAACATTATACTGTACACACACACACACACACACACACACACAATACATATAAAAACCAGCCATGTCATGATGTGGTAGGCTTATCAGCTCACATGGGTAACACTCATAGTCATGGCAGCCAAGTCAAAAAGATCCATGCTTCTTCACACAATGCATCATTAAACGTTGGAACTTGCTCCCATAGGAGGCAATGAGGGGCCACCAACTTGGATGGCTTTAAAAGACAATTGGACAAATTCATGGACAATGAGGTAATCATTGTTTACTAGCCATGATGCCACACCTCCACTCCTGGAAAGAGTAATGCTTCTGACTGCCAGTTTCTGGAAACGACAGAGCTACTGTGCTCAGGTGGTGCTTGAGGTTTCCCCACAGGCATCTGATTAGCCACTGTGAGAACAAAATACTGGATTAGATGGGCCACTGTGTGGTAGTCCAGCCATGGCAGAGCTCAGTGGAGGGAGAAGCTAGCCAACCAGCCAAGTCTCAGGGGGGTACTTGCCTGGAGGCAGAGTTCATATACAAGGCCCAGTCCAGTCCTAAGGTCAGTATGATGATCCAGGGGTCAAGAAAGCCGAGGGTCCACAGTCACAAGAAACAAAAAGCAGCAACGTCTGACCAGGAATGTTGTTCCCAGCAACTGACTGAGGCTGGAAATCCTGCTTAAGAAAGTTGGGGCCAGCTGGTTCTTATCAGGAGCAAGAAGTCTGATCAGCAGCAGGTGGAGTCACTTCGCCTTCTGCTCCTTCAGGCTGCTGCTCAGCAGGTGAAGCCAACTCCTGGCCCATGGCACATTGGCCTGATCCAGCAGGTTCTTCTTACATTCTTTACCAATGTGGTGTAAAAGTCAACCACATGGTAGCAAAGGTTTTGCATACCTTGCATATGACACATGGAATCGCACAGACCAGTCCTAGGATGGCCTCCTTCTCACTCACAAAGCAGCTTTTGCAGGGGCATAAATACTAGGCTGAAGGCTGATGCTCCTGTAGCCTGCCCCATCTTGGCTGAAATGCTTTTAGTACAGTGCGAGAGTTATTTTAGCATCATGTAGCTATACCTATGGACTCCCTTTCTTGGGTCCCTATCAATTTTGCATGAAGTTGCAACACTGAGTTCACATTGTCCGTTCCCTTCAGGAAGCAACAGAAGCATAGATCCCCCGATTACTCGGAGCTCTTTGACCTGATTTCTATTTACTACTTGGCTATGTAAAGAAATCTGAGCACGGAGAGCTTGGACACCGCCTTATCACACACCAACAGTCCGCATAAACAAGCTTAAGCTCACATGGAAGAATCACCTCCAGGCCATGCAGCTGTGAAGGGCATCAGATCAATCACACAGGGAATATCAAAGGCAACTGAATGTTTAGGCTGTAAAAAGTGGTGTGTGTTAACCAAGCCGCCTTGATGAAAAGTTTGCCACCCTACCTTACCTAGCCCTTTCGTCCAATAGACAACCATTCTGGACACTGCCTTTCCTTATCGATATCATCGGCTTGTCCTCAGCTTCAAAGCATCAAATCACTCTTAGAATTCCATGAAATATGGAGTACGCATGAGATATATGCCGTGAGACTGCGAGGTGGAAAAATCTGTGCTGTGCCAGACTCCTCTGACATCCTTATTCATTGATCTGACGGCCTTAGTGTGGGCTAAGATTGGCGCAGCCTAAGGGCAGAAACCATGCCAGGCTTCCAGATCAAAGGGTTTAGCTCTCTGCTCACATAGGTGCTGAAGCCATGGCTTACATCCAAGAGAAAGCGCCTGCAGCATTGTCAGCTAATTACAGGTTGTGTTCTGCTGTTTCCAAACAGGGTGAAAGTGACAGAAGTTTAACTGTGAATAATTACACACTTGAATAAGTATGTGATTAGCCCTATTTGTTGTGGTTGGAACTGGAGTGACAGGACAAGAATGGAATGATTGCATTATTTACAGCTTAATTGTAGACAAGTAATTACTTTTGTAAGCTGGTGTGGTGGGGTCAGGGAATACGCATGCACAAGAGAGGAATGCAGTTTTAAGAAGAACTTTGGAGATTCGACTTCGTAACTCGTTCAGTGGAAAGATAAAAAATTTTGTGCTTTGAAATCTTCTTTTCACGGTCGTTCCCCCTGCCCCAAATTAAAAATGCCTCGTAGTGCTCAGTGTCCTGTTCTCCCTACAATCAGGGATCAGCTGAAATATTTCCGAAGCCAGAGATTCCAAAGTAATAAATCACAAATGCCACCTAGTGGTTTCTGCTGTCCAGTGAACGAATTATTCGCACATGTACAATAAATAAATAAATAAATAAATAACAGCCCACTGCAGACTCTGAGGAGAGCCCTTGACACTGGGTAGGTCTACTTATGACGAGTAGCATGTGTACATTGCTGTCCTTTCTGCACAGTGAAATCACAAAATCAAACCTCACATGATCTCAGTTTGCCTAGCTGTCTCCCAGATGTTCCTTCAGTGAGAACAGCACCAAACATTCCCAGCAAACTTGGGACTTAATTCGTTTGATAATAATTTCATCCATTCTTCCACCTCTAAGAGATGAGTTATATGAAGTATGGGAGTTGGCAGAGAGTTTTGAATTAATGGAAATGTGCATATGAACCTAGTAAATAATCTAGAGAGGTTTCTAAAACTATCAGGCTCCCTTTTGGGTCTCCTGAGAATCTGGATGTTAAGAGGCACAACATTTTTCAGATTCAAAATGTGCCATGTTCTGATGATTTCCTCCCCCCCCCCCTGTGTGTATACAAAGGGTGTATTGCCCTCATCCTAATGGTGATGCACTTTTCAATACAGACATAAAAGCAAAGGGTCAACTACCTTTCCGGAAATGCATGGAATGTTTTTGATTTTGATCCACCAAACAGAAAGAAAAGCAGAGAAGGCTACAGACCATTAACAGCCGATATGGCATCCACAAAGTTCCAATCAAGATTCCAAGCAAAAGGTTCAGGCATTACTTATCTCCACTGGAAACAAGAGAGAGAGAGAGAGAGAGAGAGAGAGAGAGAGAGAGAGAGAGAGAGAGAGAAGGGGAGATCACAATTTTAAAATAAACTTGCCAATCTTTTCATCTTCCGTATTTTAAAGGTCTGGTCCATCAGAGCCCTGTGGACCACAACTCCATTCCCAACACTTCTTTGGGCATTCCTTGGCAATATACCAGTGGTAGTCAACCATACCCTCCAAGATGCTGTGAACTACACATCAACTCCAATATCTGGCAGTGGCTGTCCAAGCTTTCAGGGTAATAATAATAATAGTACTCTGCCCATCTGGCTAGGTTTCCCCAGCAACTCCGGGCAGCTCTCAACAGATTGTTAAAAATACAATAAAACATCAAGCACTAAAAACTTCCCTAAACAGGGCATCCCTTCAGATGTCTTCTAAAAGTCAGATAGTTGTTTATTTCCTTGACATCTGATGGGAGGGTGTTTCACAGGGTGGGCACCACAACTGAGAAGGCCCTCTGCCTGGTTCCCTGTAACCTCACTTCTTGCAGTGAGGGAACCGCCAGAAGGCCCTCGGCGCTGGACCTCGGTGTCCGGGCTGAACGATGGGGTGGAGACGCTCCTTCAGGTATACTGGGCTGAGGCCCAGTATAATTCCTAGCTCTGCTTGAAGATTCTGAGGACTGAACCAGCAACCGTTGGCATGCAAATAAGGGATTTGAAAATAAGGGATCAGCAGCCTCACCTGTCCTGGGGACAGCCTACGGTATATCTAACAATCCAGGATAGGAGCGGGAAATGGCGCTGGAATAAGGGAATTTCCAGCAAAAAAAGGGAAAGTTGACAGCTGTGGCTTGGAATAAGGGAGTTTCCCGCAAAAAAGGGAGTGTTGGCAGCTATGGGCCTTTCACAGGGTGGGGGAATCACAGGGATGAGGCACAACAAAGGGAGGGGGAAAACACATAGCCATGGGGGGGGGAGGTAGGACCCTGAGTCAGCCAAAGCAGTGTGGGGTGGGGACATTTTCAGGAACACGCGTGGGTGGGGGAGTCTTATTTTTCAAACCTACAATAGGGAGTCATGGTTGGGACCATAGCTGCCAAGTTATCCCTTTTTTTAAGGGATTTTCCCTTATGCTGAATAGGCTTCCTCACGAGAAAAGGGAAAACTTGGCAGCTATGGTTGGGACAGGGCAGCTGAGGGGACTCTGAAGGGAGACTCTGAAGGTCAATTTAACAGAAAAGGGTCCATTTAACACAAAACCCCGCAGCAACGTGTGGCCGGGCCAGCTAGTCTTAAAATAAAATAAAAACATTTCAAATGGCTTCAGGATTTGGATGAGGGGCAGAGGGATGACTGAAGTCCCAGAGCAAATACAGAAGTAAAGGAAAAAACAAGAGGCTTACCTCATTGTAAGCCAGAGATCCAACAGGACCCACCCAGGCCCTGCCCTTTAACAGGCAGACGTGGTGTGTTAGGGGGACCGGACAGCCAAGTTCTCCTTCGAAACAGTGCAA
Source organism: Zootoca vivipara (assembly GCF_963506605.1). Taxonomy (NCBI): domain Eukaryota; kingdom Metazoa; phylum Chordata; class Lepidosauria; order Squamata; family Lacertidae; genus Zootoca; species Zootoca vivipara. The sequence goes on from NC_083276.1 coordinate 36,890,453, forward strand.
ATTCCTTTCAGGCAAAGAAGGCCAGGCTTTTAGCTGCCAATTGAAGGTGTGGACATCACTATGAGGTCTCTGCTTCTCATGCAAAATAAGGCAAATTGGCACTAATTGCTCTTAAACATTGAGCCATTAATTAGACTGAGGAAAGATGCCCCACAGAGTAGTCTGACAGGAATAAGAACATTGCTCTAAAGCACCCACAGGACACGCCAGTGAAGAGAGCCTCAGTTAACTAGTAAAAATGAAAGGGGGGCAGGAGGCTGAGGATTTTGAGCTAAAGAGACTGATACATAAATTAAACACAAATGGGGGGGAGAGAGATTTGGGTCTTTGAAACATAGAGTTGGTCTGTTGCCAAACATGTGGCAGCACATGTGGCCTCATATGCTCACTCTGGCACCTGCAGGACTCCCTGCCCCGCTGAAATCATTGCTAATAATAATAATAATAATAATAATAATTCCTTCCAGTAGCACCTTAGAATCCCAAGCCAGAATTAAGATTGCCGGAAGAAATATCAACAACCTCAGGTATGCTGATGACACAACCTTGATGGCAGAAAGTGAGGAGGAATTAAAGAACCTTTTAATGAGGGTGAAATAGGAGAGGTTGGTCTGAAGCTCAACATCAAAAAAACCAAGATCATGGCCACTGGTCCCATCACCTCCTGGCAAATAGAAGGGGAAGAAATTTGCTTTCTTGGGCTCCTTGATCACTGCAGATGGTGACAGCAGTCATGAAATTAAAAGACGCCTGCTTCTTGGGAGAAAAGCAATGACAAACCTAGACAACATTTTAAAAAGCAGAGACATCACCTTGCCTACAAAGGTCCGGATAGTTAAAGCTATGGTTTTCCCAGTAGTGATGTATGGAAGTGAGAGCTGGACCATAAAGAAGGCTGATCGCCGAAGAATTGATGCTTTTGAATTAGGGTGCTGGAGGAGACTCTTGAGAGTCTCATGGACTGCAAGAAGATCAAACCTATCCATTCTGAAGGAAATCAGCCCTGAGTGCTCACTGGAAGGACAGATCGTGAAGCTGAGGCTCCAATACTTTGGGCACCTCGTGAGAAGAGAAGACTCCCTGGAAAAGACCCTGGTGTTGGGAAAGATTGAGGGCACTAGGAGAAGGGAACGACAGAGGACAAGATGGTTGGACAGTGTTCTCGAAGCTACGAACATGAGTTTGACCAAACTGTGGGAGTCAGTGCAAGACAGGAGTGCCTGGCGTGCTATGGTCCATGGGGTCACGAAGAGTCGGACACGACTAAACAACAATAGCACCTTAGAGACCAATGACAAACTTAGTTGGTCTCTAAGGTGCTACTGGAAGGAATTTTTAAATTTTGTTTCAACTACGTCAGACCAACACGGCTACCTACCTGTAATAATGATAATGATAATAATAAATCTATTTGTTGCCCTTCACCAGCAGGTGATAGTGCACATGACTTTTCACTTGCCATTCTTCCCAGCTTTTGAAAAAAGCCCTCACTTCTCCAATCAAGCAGCAGAAAAATATAATGTTAATGTGTTGACTCAAAGCAGACTGTCAATAGCAACTCGCCAGTGCAAATGGGCTAGAAAATCCCACAGGCCTACCATTGTTTGTTCAAAATCATTATGTGAATAATTAGATAGAACAAATACACTAATAGAAATTAGACTCTATTTATGACCAAAGAACAATCAGAAATGAATAGATTAAAAAATAATAATAATCAGGAATAATGAAGGAAATAGGCCGGTTAATTTGGCCGTCTCTAAATGTCATTTTCTGTTTTTATTTATTTGAAAGTTTTAAAAAGGGATTTTTTTATAAAAAAAACCTACTGAGAAAACCTTAAATTTTAAGACACTTTCTCAAGGGCTTTTAATCAATACAGGGAGACTCAGAGTCAAATTTTACCCTGCCTATGAAACAAACTTGGCTGCTCTGAGTTTACTCATTCTGTCTGCCTCATCATGATGCTACGAGGACAATAAATAATAAGATTGTTGGGTCACTTTGGGTATTGAGTTGTACTACACAAATGTTGAAGATCAGCGCTGGCTCTCAAGTTAAGAAATCGTGTCCTCCCTAAAAGAGGGCACGTGTTGCAGTGAGACCTGGAGACTGACCTCCTGGTTGTGGGTGGGTATACCTGTATTGGATAGCCACAACAACCAATTGGTAGGTCCCTCGTTGCTGGGTTTAATCTGGCCAATGAGGTGGATGAAGAAAGTATGAAAGTCTGACTCTCTCAAGGCAAATCTTTAAAAATGTAGTATAAACAGAGACAACTGGGAAACACTGGCCTGCAAGTGCTCCAATTGGAGAACAGCCATTACCAAAGGTGTCATGGACTTTGAAGATGCTCAAACTCAAGACGCAAGGGAGAAACGTGCTAAGAGGAAGGCATGCTTGGCAAATCCACACCGTGATCAACTCCCACCTGGAAACCAATGTCCTCACTGTGGAAGGACGTGTGGATCCAGAATTGGCCCCCACAGTCACTTACAGACTCAGTGTTAAAACCATGTTCAGGGAAGATAATCTTACTCGGCTAAGAGTGATCGCTGAATAAGAAAGATTGGATGAAGAAAGTCTGGTGTGATTTGGCCTAAGAGAGCTTCCTATGTTCCCGCATCAAGTGTTGTGTGAATATAAAATGGTAACTCCTAGACCCAGCCCCTAAGTGCTACTTGCCAAGACCACCACCACTACCAACTTAGCCAGAGACAGCCTACCTATGTATGAAAAGGCCCACCTGAGGGAACTTTGCTGAGGCACCCCTCATACTTGGACTAACACTGTTCACATTTCATTACATCTATATACCATGTATACCTTGGGTCTTTCCATGCTTGTGTTTAGGTAGCCAAAGCCACACCAATGATTTAAAAGGGGGAAGCACTGCCATACTCAGGAGAAGAAGAAGAAGAAGAAGAAGAAGAAGAAGAAGAAGAAGAAGAAGAAGAAGAAGAAGAAGAAGAAGGAGAAGGAGAGTCTCAAAGCGGCTAACATTCTCCTTTCCCTTCCTCCCCCACAACAAACACTCTGTGAGGTGAGTGAGGCTGAAAGACTTCAGAGAAGTGTGACGAGCCCAAGGTCACCCAGCAGCTGCATGTGGAGGAGCGGAGACGTGAACCCGGTCCCCCAGATTACGAGTCTACCACTCTTAACCACTACACCACACTGGCTCCCAATGTATAAACCCAATGTATGAAAAAATGGAGGACAAAAAGAGCAACAACCAAACATCCCCATAATAATATCACTGAATGTTGAAAGATCATAGAATCATAGAGTTGGAAGATACCCAAGGGTCCTCTAGTCCTACCCTCTGTGATGCAGGAGTCACAACTAAAGCATTCATGGCAGATGGTCATCCAACCTCCACTTAAAAATCTCCAAGGAGGAAAAGTCCATCACCTCCCAAAAAGAGGGGGAAGAAACTAGGTAGGAGGAGGAAGAGAATGGAGTGGCTGGGACAGGATGTCTGGAGGCTTTTGTCCAAATCTCTCAGTCTGCATCTATCTCTGTTCGTGCTTAAGAAGCCATTTTTCACTGTCTCCAGGGCCATGCTTGGAATGGTCTACTTCAGTTGAACCAAGTTCCCTGAACCAGTTCAAAAATCTCTGAACTACACCTGAAAGTAGTTCTTGTGATTCCCGGGTTGAGCTAGGCATGAATTAAGTTCATTTGGACATAGAACTTTGATTGATTTCTAGTTAATCTTCATGCTCATTCCCTGCCACCACATCCAGCAGTAAGTCAATCAGTTAGAAATTTAGAATGCACTCTTCTGCACTCAGGATAGGAATTGAGCAAGTGAGCTTTCAGAAGAAGGAACGTCCCCTCCTCTAGGCCAAGCACAGAAATGCAGGAGGTTGGTGCAGGAAGGATGGACCACTCCATCCTTTCTGTGCTCCTCCTAGCAGACTTGTGGGAGAAATAAGACCCCAGACAGGCTGCCCTATCACTAGACAAAGCGAGGCAGGTTGCTCAGGGAACAGTTGCCAGGGAACAGAAACAGTCTTCCCACTATTCCCAAGTCCTCTCAGCTAGCCCTGGCACAGCTGAGGCTACTGGGCTGCCTTCAGAAATGGAGGTGGTTGTTGTCCCAAAATCAGTATTAAAGAAATATTCCGTTGCCATTGCAGCCAGACTCTGTACAGTATGTGCAATTGTGGGCAGGGACATCCTTCCCCTTAGCTCTGTAAAAAAAAAAGAGAGAAGCAGCAGCAGTTGAGCAATCCTTGCGAGTTTGTTGAGAAGGTTGCCCAAATTTATCCAGAGAGAGGTCCATCAGGCTAGATCCTAGTTTTTAGGAAAAGGGTGACCAATAGTTTATTCCAGCAAGCCTTTGGAAATCAACTAGATTAATTTTCTTACTTGCCTGGGAGCTCCAATGGCTTTGGGTTGTTTTAATGCCGCCACTTGCTGCTTTTTCTTTGGGATTTTTCCCTTTGGCTGATTTTGTAGTTAGCTTTTTAATATGCTGAATTGTTTTAATATGCTGATTTCTTTTTTTTTTTTAAAAAAGATAGCGGTGTTATTGTTTTACGTTTTGTAAGATTTCTCAGAGGCTTTAAAGATTTAAAATAAATATTTAATCAAATCATTTAAGCCGGTCTGGTCTGATCTGTTATTGAGGGAGGGGAAAAACATAAGCCTTTGCTTTCTATGGAAGCTAAACAAAGGAGTCAATGGAAAAGCAAAGCCAAATATGAAAGGATTCTGCCTGGAAACTTTATCTTGCTTATTGATGAATTTTAGTCCCTGGTGTGCTGTGTTTTCTGTGTGGAGAATGTGTTTCGGTTCCTTGTTGCATTTCAGCATTAGCTGTAAATAACATAAAATAAAATGCTTTTTCTCTGGTCAATTTTCTATGATGCACTTTTCTGTCCTCACACCTTTTGCATTCAGTGGGAACAGAACTGCACAGGTATATCACAGTTTCCTACACTGATTGACAGATATCTTTTTTTGGCATTTTTTGCCTTTATCATCATCACCACCTTAATAACTATGTTCAAATAAAAATGCCCAAGTCCGCATTATGGATTCTCTGTGTTCAGTGGTATTTATCCTTTAAAAAATGCTATAGTCTAGCCCCAGTGATTTGCAGAAGATTCAGGGGCTAAAATATAACCAGGAAGCTTGTTTGCCTGTACACAATAAACCAGGTATTTTAATGTATTTGAGTGAGGCAGACATATTGAAGGGCAGGATATTGTAATGACTTTGGGGTTAATGGGTTTTTGGGGTCCTCTCCAACCCTGTGGTTTTATAGCCGTAAGATTGGATTCTGTAGAAAAGGAGTCTGCCAAAATGGTCACATCAGTTTCCTTGTTAAGTAAATGGCCCAGCCAGGTCTGTTAACCATCTGCTTTGGAATGTAAACCAGGACAATGAGTTGTCCAACAAACAAATAGATGAAGACTCTTCTGGAAGATAAAGCACAAGGGCAGCCCTCCCCTGGCTGTCTGAAAGAGAACAACACGATGTACATTTAGGGACAGGAGCTGGGAAGAGCCACAGAGCCTCATGCACTCTCATTGCTTGCTGGTTCCAGAGCTATGGCACTGAGGAACCCCCAGAGAAGCCTAAAGTGAAGCAGGATTTGTGAGATTACTACTATTCATATTATACATTGTACATATTATACAAGTGCATTATGGAAATCAGCCCTGAGTGCTCACTGGAAGGACAGATCCTGAAGCTGAGGCTCCAATACTTTGGCCACCTCATGAGAAGAGAAGACTCCCTGGAAAAGACCCTGGTGTTGGGAAAGATTGAGGGAACTAGGAGAAGGGGACGTCAGAGGACGAGATGGTTGGACAGTGTTCTCGAAGCTACAAACATGAGTTTGACCAAACTGCGGGAGGCCGTGCAAGACAGGAGTGTCTGGCGTGCTATGATCCATGGGGTCACGAAGAGTCAGACACGACTAAATGACTAAACAACAACAACAACAATATTATACACTAGTATTCTGAAGCCCGTTAAATTAACGGGTGCTAGAACAGTGACAGGATCGGGCTGCGCTCACAGGCAAAACCGCCTGGGTTTTTTTTGGGGGGGGGGGCTCATTCATTCATTAAAATATCTGGGTCCTTTTTTGTAGGGGGAGAGGCGACGCACCTGCCGGAATGTGCTTTAAAAATCAAGGTAGCTTCATCAAATCATGAGTAGCATTCTAAAATCTGGATCCATCCACAAATGTTTGACAGTATCATCATCCTAGTGAGTCAACTGTTTGATGCAGCAACAAAAAAAGCTAACACCATTCTAGGCTGCATCAACAGAAATATAGTGTCCAGATCAAGGGAAGCAATAGTACCAGTCTATTTTGTCTTGGTCAGACCACACTTGGAATACTGTGTCCAATTCAGGGCACCACAATTTAAGAAGGATGTTGACAAACTGGAACATGTGCAGAGAAGAAGAAGAAGAAGAAGAAGAAGAAGAAGAAGAAGAAGAAGAAGAAGAAGAAGAAGAAGAAGAAGAAGAGGAGGAGGAGGAGGAGGAGTTTGGATTTGATATCCCGCTTTATCACTACCCTAAGGAGTCTCAAAGCGGCTAACCATCTCCTAAGGAGGGCAACCAAGATGATCAAGGGTCTGGAAACTAAGCCTTATGAGGAGCACTTGAAGGATGTTTAGCCTGGGCACCGACAGTTGCAGGGGCAAGCCGGCACCACTATGTCCCACCTGGGAGATCTTCTCTTCCCTGTCTCTCACGTAGGGTCCTTTGTCAACTACCCATCACTGTCACCTGCATGTTAACCACTATTTAACACGGAATAGAGGACCACCAAAAATACAAAAGACCAGAGCTTGGTGAAGAAGGGGTCTTTGCTGTCCCATTTCCTAGAGTGAACTTGTGCCAAAGAAGCTGTACGTTACTCAGAAGTCAGCCCCACTGAATCCAAGGGGATTGCTCCCTGGTATGTACAGTGGTACCTTGGTTCTCAAACTTAATCCGTTCCGGAAGTCCGTTCCAGAACCAAAGCGTTCCAAAACCAAGGTGCGCTTTCCCATTCCAGACTTTTAAAAACAACCCCTAAAATAGCAATTTAACAATTGAATTTTACTATCTGACGAGACCATTGAACCATAAAATGAAAGCAATAAACAATGTGCTGCAGTCACACAATCCATCAATCTATCTATCAATCAGTAGCTGAACTGGGTGACACACAAGTCACAAAAACAAAACAAAAAAGAGCTGCAAAAACAAAAACACAAAATAAATAGCAAAAACAGACATACCTCAGCGTAACACTCAATACAGAAGTGTGGCACTCAAATCGAAAGCGCAACACTCAAAATGGAGCACGTGTAGCTTCCGGAAAAAGTTCGCAAACCGGAACACTTACTTCCAGGTTTGTAGTGTTTGGGTTCCAAGTTGTTTGAGTACCAAGGCATTTGAGAACCAAGGTACCACTGTACGGAATTCTCTCTCTGATGCTTCAGTTTGGTGGGGATGAGGATCCCACACTCCTCTGACTACACATCTAAAGCCTTCTTGCAGCTATGAATAATAAATACATCTTAGAATCTTGGCTTAAGGGATTTTCTGATTTAAGGGAGTTTGAAGTTTTTCATCATCCCCTAATTAAACAGACAACATATAAAAAACGCTCTTGGTTTATTCTGCTTCCCTTCATATACAACTGAAGTCAGATCCTGACCCCATTCACCCATTTTCCTGCCACAAATAGCATTTATTTTATTATTAGGCTGGGGTTGTGTGTGTGTATTTTAAAAAATAAGCTTCCGAACAGATTAACAGCTCATGGATCCATTTCCATCCCTTCCAGGAGTCTTTATTCATCACAAAATTAATGAAGGGTAATTATTAAAGATTTTTTTTCTTCACTCGTTGTAATTAACACTGCACCTCAAATTGGCTCAGTGCAGAGAAAGTGAGACATTTCTCATTCTGCATTTCCCTGGTGATGTAAACTGGCAGGAGAGATAACAGAATGCCTTAAACTTGTTACTGCTAAATATCCAAATCTGGATACAAATTAGACAGAGGTGCCATGAAAACCATTAAAGCTGTTGTCTCTAATATTCCATTGCATTGTCTCCTGGATACACGTGGTTGGGTTTGCTGTTAGTGTATGCAGACTTCAGGCAAGAAATTATTCATAGTCTGAATATCAATCTGAGGAAAGGTTATGATACCTTAAGCAGAACTGCCAGAAATTTGTTTGTTTGTTTATAAACAGATTTGTTAGTGTTTATTGTTTTAAAATGTTCATTTTAATGAACTAATGGCCTTGCCCGTGTGGGCCCTGAATTTCTGTTCAGGCGGAAAGAAGGACGATCAAGAAACAAGCCAACAAAACGGTAGTAGAAAATCTGGGAATAAAAAGCGTTATGACAGAACATAAATTATAAATGTGCCATCATAGTGGGCTAACTGAAATTACTGATTAAAATAACTGCAAATACTTTTAAGACGACTTGCTTTTAAAGGACTGAAGATGTGCATTTTACTTTATAGTTTGCATTTTATTTTATAATCTGGTGTCATTTTGGAAAATGTACACAGCTTCCAGTATGGCACCCATTAAAAAGGTGGCATTTTTGTTGCTTTTCATTTTTCGATTCTATCAGTTATAACATTGCTTTCATCTGTAACTCTTGGAAGGTGGGATGCAGTTTCCAATGCACTCTGACCCCATACTTGAACCAGGTGACAGAGGAAATTACAATTCCCATGCACCCTAGTGGCAATGTATGTTCCTGTGCGACACATTGCTCCCAGAATTCATTGAATTTATAACTTGCAGTGTATAAGCATAAATCCTACAACATATCTGGCCCCTCTTCCCAGGATTTTTGCTTGAGGAGTTAAGGAGGGGCATCAGGAAGGGTTCCAAAGTCCTTTAGGAGATGAGGCTGAATTCAGAGGGAGTTTTGAATCGGCTCCTAATGGGCCTCATGAATTCTGAACTGGAAGAGTTGTTCAATATCCACAGCACGATTAAGAGCCACCATAAAACTCTTGAGAACACTTGGACATCTGTCTTGAGGTACTTCAGGATAAAGTGTTCATTACTATTCTTCTTGGCTGGCATTCTCAACAGATGCAAGCATCTCTCCCCCCCCCCCCCCCCCCGTGGTTTAAAAAAGGTACAAGTCATTTACAAGTTGTGCCTCAACGAAAAGAGTTTCTATAGGTTTGGCACAAAAGAAACACCACATCAAGGACGTATTTGTCTCCAGAAACCTTTCCACCATTAACTAACTAGTTTTGACCTTGAATGGATTGCCAAATTCTCTGAGGTGTACTTCTTTCTTTGCATGAACTAACTCGGAACGACTGTAATGTCCATGCAGATGACCAACTATATTTGTATTATTGATTTAATATTGAATTCCTCATTTCGTTGTTATGTAAATTCCACTGAAGGGTGACACATTTATTAGGGCTCAGTGAATTGATGTTTCTCTGGATATCAAAGCAACCCGTTTATCAATTGCTGAGGGATACTCTGTCTGGTCCACTGTTCTATTAGTAACTATGGCATTGTTTTGATTTACACCAATCAAATGGGTGGCAGAGTCTGTCACCTTTCTCCACCTAGTCTCAGTGTTGCCCTTGTAGAACTCAGCAGGGAGGACATTGGTAACAACATGGGGATTAGTTGTCTCGTCATGTCATTGGCTACAGTTCCTAGGATTCTCTGGAGAAATTATATGCATTAAATATACGGTGCACAGTGCTTTTTTTCTAGGGGTACTCAAGGGTATGCAGTACCTAGAAGAAAAGCACTGATGGTGTGTATGCAGCTAAGGTAATAAGGATGATGCCAAGTTCTCCAGAACTCTTCACCTTGTGGATGCTGAGCAAAACAAAGGGTGGTGTGGGGGGAGGAGAAGAAAGTATTTCTGGAGTGAGCTCTCTGATGTGCATATGCAGTCCCTCTGGGGGTAGTGGACCTACAAGTCCAAACATTTTGGTATGGCGACCCTTCAACTAATTGTCTCATGAATTTTGGACCTTAGCTCTGATTTCATGCATTCCAACTGCAAGTTTGCCTATGTTATAACCATTACATGAAACATCCAAGCAAACATTTACTTAACGTTCCAATTAATGTGGAATTTGTTCAAATATTCATAGCACTAACAATGCTATTCACAGTTTTGCTGCTGGGGATGTAAACACACCATCTGATTGCAGGCTATTTGGGGTACACTTATAAAGCCCACAGCACACTGCACGGCGCACTTGCAGGGTAGAACCCAGAGGTTAGAAACACTGTGCCCTATTGGCCATTTTCAGGGATTTCTGAAATATGATGCCTAATGAATGATACATATAAACATTTAAACTTGTTAGTTGCTTGTTCTCCTGAACTGACTTGTCCAGTAGTTATTAGCCCTTCACTTCCTTTCTCTTCTGTAATACCGTCCTGTCAACTGTTTGTAAATAGCAGCTCTACTTTAAAGCCATCAGTAGCTGCTCTTTGATATCAGTGGAAGAGATGCAAGGAGTGAAGCCAAAGTTTATTTGCGTTGGGGAAGTGGAGTAAATGTCCAATATATTAACAGATGACAAATAACTGCCTGCTTAAATTTGATTGTCCTTCTGTCCATCAGATCGGGGCAATGCTTGATAAGAGATGCTGGATAAAGGGGAATTACTGTCCTCTTCTGTTCCTTTGTCTATAGACATGGAGTTACACAACAGCCTTTGGGCAGAAAGTGAAATACGTGGGCAGAAAGCAAACTTTGCATGGAGCCAGTGGAGGCTGGTGCACTAGGGCAATTGGGTGGGATACAGTCCTCCCAAGGAGAATGCCATGTATTTTTTTAATGTCCCCCAAACCTGAAATCCACACACTTTTCACTGTCCCACACACATTTTATATTTTTATTTAAACTTGGAGAAGCTCTGCAAACATTTTTGTCTAATGTCCTCTGGCCAATCAGCTCACTGCAGCACTCGCTAGCACTACTGTTTCCACCTGATCTTTGCAACTACTTTTAATGATAATTAAATTTCAAGTGAACTGAAAATAAAATGGGGTTTGTCCCTAAAAAGGACTTCAGCAGAACACTGGGTTGTGGGTTTTTCATTTTTCGTTTAGCTTTCTGGTTAGCTCGCCATTTGATCTCAAAGTCAAATGGGCTAAAATGTGATAAAATGGTATCTCTTCCTAATATGTTATTGGTATAATTTTGGAATCATTCTTACCAGTTCAGGCATTATTCTGTGTTTAAAGAACTTTATGGGGGTAGGGGGAAGAGGCCACACATGCTGACCTCATTGACAACGTCCTGTAACTTGACTTTCCTGCATTTAACACTGCCCCCACCTGGCCCAGTATACCTGAAGGAGCATCTCCACCCCCAGCCCAGACACTGAGGTCCAGCCCCAAGGGCCTTCTGGCGGTTCCCTCCCTGCGAGAAGCAAAGTTATAGGGAACCAGGCAGAGGGCCTTCTCGGTAGTGGCACCCACCCTGTGGAACGTCCTCCCTTCAGATGTAAAGGAAATAAACAACTATCTGGCTTTTAGAAGACACCTGAAGGCAGCCCTGTTTAGGGAAGTTTTTAATGTTTGATGTTTTATCATGTTTTTAATATTCTGTTGGGAGCCGCCCTGAGTGACTGGGGAAACCCAGACAGATGGGCAGGATATAAATAATAAATTATTATGTTGCTGTTGCTGTTGTTTTACTCATTCTGGAGAAATCCTGCAGCCCTGCTCAATCTTCCTTGTATTTTTGTTTTTACTACCTGAAATCATTGGATGTCATCATCATCCACTTGAAACAGAACAAAAACAGTATATTTTTTTAAATAAAACAAATAAATCTGCATAAAGTTGGATGAAAGTTGCTCATGGACTTCCTTGCATTTGTTTCTCGCCCCTTCCTTCCGCAGTGGCTTCTCTTCCTATTTAACATCTGTGAGTGGCTGTGGTGTTGAATTATTAACATGTTGTTGCTCTTTTACAGGATCCCGTCGCAGTTCACTTTAGGTTAAAGGAGCCCCGAGAGCAATAACAAGACATCATAATTAGGTTGTTAATGCAACAATATCTTCATATTTCATCTGATCTTGTACATTCCCCCAGAATAAAATGACACACTTGACACTTAATTTTGAAAATAAGAGAGGGAGAGAGAGAGAGAGCGGTATCATTGTAAAAGAGGTGTAAATGCCACAAGGAGTGTAACATCTAACTTTCTCCCCTTCTTATTAAGACAAAAGAGGTTTCCGATTCAGAAGGCACTTCCTAATGAAATGCGTGCAGTTTGATTTTCGATAATCCAGCCATACCTACAGGTATGATGGATTGTGGTTTAGACACAATGCATGTTTGGAAGCAGTGGGGTGAGAGAGACAGGGAAGAATATACAGATGAATTGGTACAAGGGCTCCACGCTGTGCCTTATGCATTAATCATGAAGCATCATGCTTATGCAAATGCGAAAAAGCCCAATTAGGCATACAGCACAGAGCACTGGGAATCATGTTATGGGCTATTGGGCTTTTGAAATACACTCCTTGGCCAAATTTTTAAAAACCCAGGCAGATTTGAGATACCTTTTTCCTCTTGGAAACAGGTGTACAATTGTCTTCTCGGTGCTTATTTCATTCCTCTGCCCTTAAAATATAGCTTTATCTCTGTTGGCATGACTTTCCCGAGTCGTCGAAGAGCGACGGTGCAAGCTCTAAAGTCATTGACAAGAAAATAAAATGTTCTTTCAGAATGCAGGCGTGCCAAGAATCTTCCAATGTTTCCCAATATCTGGATGCCTGCACTATAAAAACACCCCACGTTCAGAATATACTCCAATTCCACTAGAATATTTCCACAGTCCCTCTCCCTTTGCTACTTAATCAAAATAGTCTGATTTACCAAAATGCAAATATACTGAATATTAAGAGCCACATGTTGGAATGTGCTCTTACATTAGAGGCAAACTAATTCATATTCTTGTCTAGAAAGTCCTGCTTTTAAGAAGCCTACCAGTGTGTGTTCATTTCTTTCAGAAGCTGCTTCTCGGGGCATTTTCACATTTATCAGCGGGACTTGGTTAAAAGGCCAGGCAGGCATTTGTTTATCCTTTCAGACTGCTCCATACAAAAAAAGGCCATTTAAAAATGGTTGCTCTGGTGGAAACCAGAATTATTAATAGCTCGGCTGCTTGTCCACTGAGGCACATATATTCTATTGGTATGAGAAAAAGGAGAAATAATTAGGATTGTCTACCAATTGAAGAATTTTTAGCTGAATAATCACCTGTGTTTTAACCCATTAATTGATTAACAAATTGAATTATTTATCTTATTGCAAAAGTCTCAATATAGACACTTTTTGTGATATTGAAGAAACTGAGATAGCATGCAGTTTGCTTTTCAAAACAACTGCCACTCATTGTCAGAAAAATAATCCATATGTTCTTATTATCTTTGACATTCACTGTTAGAGATTCCTAGTGATCAGAAAAGCTTCCTGATATGTTGTTAGTTTAATAAGTTTCTCGGTTCTCTTGAAATTCCTTCAGTGTTTCTTCCAGGCAAGTGTGTGAAAAAGCACCTCCAAATTTTGTTCTAGGGGAAAATAGGTAGAAATCCTAATTCCATTTTGTTCACTGGCTGGATTTTTCCCCCCAACCTGAATTTCCAAACAGGAACTCCATAGCTGGGGAAAAGTTGACACATACAATACAATAACTTGGATGTCAACTACTGTAAGGAGAAGGAAGTTAATGCTGGGAGACTTCTATCCCCATTTCACACTCCATTGCCCTCTGCCCCTGAAAAATCAGGAGAGTTGGCAGAATATACTATTGAAAAGCATGATATAGGGCACAGGTGCCAACTGGGAGGGGCGGCATTGCCACAAATTGGGTAAGGGCACTTCCACAAAATACAGCTTGCGTTTCTCCACTATCATCCTTGCTGCATCTCATCCCATGCTATTTAGGAGAGTCTCCCAACCACTTGGGCCAATTCAGATGGCTGGGAATGAACAGAGGAGGGGACTAGGAAATCTCCTTTCATGTACAGTACAGTATTTTGTATTTCTTTTAGAAGACATCTGAAGGCAGCCCTGTTTAGGGAAGCTTTTAATGTTTAATAGATTATTGTATTTTAATCTGTTGGAAGCCGCCCAGAGTGGCTGGGGAGGCCCAGCCAGATGGGTGGGGTATAAATAATAAATTATTATTATTATTATTATTATTATTATTATTATTATTATTATTATTTCCTTTTAGAGTAGTGAGAATCTGAGTCTGTCAGATGAACAATCTGATTCAATGCTTTCTGTGGCTCCAAAAACAGATATATGTACAACGTCCATCAGAAATGGCATTAGTCTTTTTTGTTTTTGTTTTCCTTGAAATTATGTTGCAAGATCCTCAGTATTTTCCCTGCCCCCTCCAAAAAAAACCACCCCTTTGCCAAGAAGGCCTAAATTAGCTTCAACTTCTAGTTGTAAGTGAAATCTAGTTTGTAGGGAGGAAATCGTTGGGAGCTTCAAATTATGTGTCCCTAACTCTACAGCCTACAAATTAGAATTTGCCATTATAATGGACCTCCACAGATTAACCAACAGACTTTTAAAGGTTTGCTTTAAAGCTTGTAGCCCTAGGAAAGTAAATGTTAATTATCTCGAAGTTCTGAACAGTTTCCGAACGCTTGGCTTATTGGACTTCCAGCAAATGGATTGGTGTTTGCTTTCTATTTCTATTTCTAATTTGTTGCTTGTTCCGAAATTCAGAAGAAATCATCTGTGGACACTGTGCTGAAATGGATGGTGTTGTTTAGGTGTGAGAAGGAGAAAGAAAGACTATAATCTCTGGTATTTGAAACAAATGTCTGAAAATCTCCCGGAGGAGCAAAGAAAAAAAAATTGACCTTTTAACAAATGTATCTTTACACATAACTATTTCAAAATGCTCCCAGCTGTGGTGACTCATAAGTCACTGAAGCCCCGGCAGATACTGTAGTGGAGCCTATGTTGTAATACAGCAAGAGAGACAGTATCCCAAAATCACCAGTTCCATTAGTCAGACAAAGGCCTCTCCACCTCTTATGTTTCATGATGCTGACACTATTTGTTTGACCATGGCAGTGGTAGGGAGATAATCAATGGATGCCAATGAATGGGAACTGCAACTACATTATTTGATTTCGAAAGGGCAGGTTTCAAAAGGAGCTAAAAAAGCTAGATAGAGTGGAAGGTTGGGTTAGTGGCTTTATGTGATTGAATACAAAGGCTAGTTAGAAGTACTCTAAGGGAGGGCATCATTCATAGTTTCCCTATCAAACTCAACCAAAGGACTCCTTTTCCTCCGGGCAAGAAGCAGCAGCACAATCCTATGCATGCTGACTCAGAAGCGCATCCCATTAAGTTAAATGGGACTAACAGGTAAATGGTTAAAGCTATGGTTTTCCCAGTAGTGATGTATGGAAGTGAGAGCTGTACCATAAAGAAGGCTGATTGCCGAAGAATTGATGCTTTTGAATTATGGTGCTGGAGGAGACTCTTGAGAGTCCCATGGACTGCAAGAAGATCAAACCTATCCATCCTGAAGGAAATCAGCCCTGAGTGCTCACTGGAAGGACAGATCCTGAAGCTGAGGCTCCAATACTTATGGCCACCTCATGAGAAGAGAAGACTCCCTGGAAAAGACCCTGATGTTGAGAAAGACACAAGGAGAAGGGGACGACAGAGGATGAGATGGTTGGACAGTGTTCTCGAAGCTATGAACATGAGTCTGACAAACTGTGGGAGGCAGTGTAAGACAGGTGTGCCTGGTGTGCTCTGGTCCATGGGGTCACGAAGAGTCGGACACGACTAAACAACAATGACAAGAACAGGTAAATGTGTATTGCCTTAAATGAGAGATTAAGAACTATAGAGAGGCTCAAAACCATGTGATCCCTCTGTAGAAAAGGCAAGTAGAATATACATGGGGGGGGAATCAATATTATGCAGAATATAAAGGGCAAATAAATTAAGTTATAATAAATAAGAAGTAAAGAGAACAAGCAAGGCTTGGATTGTTGAAGGATAGGGAGGAGAACATCTGCTGTCATAATACAGGAGCATATATTTCAGTTGATAGTTTTGGTTTGCAAATTACTTGGCCAGATGTTGATCTTCCAAGCCTTGGATTCCAAGGCAATGTAGATATCTTTTAAAAGGGCTGACACAACCCTAGAGAAACATATACTGACCTTATATCTATCCATTAAGAGGTTCTGCTTACAGGCAGTCCCTTCCTTAGCAGAAGCTGAAATGTCTTGTATTCTTCATTAGTTTCACCAGACAGAGGGTTGTGTCCAATCAAGTTCTGGTCATACTGTGGAATGTTTCCTCCTTTCCTCCCCTTGTACACCCCACATTTGCTCTGTAGGTTACTCCAACTACCTGGAGCAGATCTGGAATGGCACAGTGGCAGGAGAGGAAGGGCAAGTTCCATTGCCTGAGTGGAAGTCACTCTGCACTTGCAATAGTTTTATTGGATTCAACACAGAGATTGGAGCTATAGAAATTCTTATCTGTTCAGGTTTCTGATCACCATCATTTCAGGAGCGGGACCAATTCAAGCATTACCTGCTACCAAAAAAAACAGTTTCTCTGTAGTGCTTCATGCAAAAGTTTGCACTGGGGTTACTGAATGAGTCACATGAGATTTCTCCATGCCAGGGCCAGCTAAATACAATGCAGTTACTAAAAACAAGGCAGGTTAAATCATAACCAGGCAACTAAATACATCAATACTGGCATCAGATTCCACTAAAAGCCTGGGCAAATCACCAGATTTTCAGCTGGCATCTCAAACTTAAAAGACTGGTTGCTTGCTGCATCACAAAGGGGAAGGAGCTCCAGAACTGCATGGATTCCTCCAACACCTGGGATGCTTGCATCTTCAATGTGACAATTCAAGCTTTAGAAGTTGCTTTGGAAGCACAACTGAGTTTTGCCATTGCCACTTGTTTGTACATCTAAAGCAAGGCACTCTCAGTTCCCATTTGACCTATGTCCTCTCCTCCTCACCACAGTCCTCCTCCTTGGACCCATCCCCTCTTCCTTTCATCTGAATAAACTGCCCTAAGAAGAACAGGAAACTCTGTCCTTCCTACGACTGCTGGCTGCATTTCTGCACTGGGCGGGGAGACTCAAAAACTATCCAGGGTATTACATCAGAAAAATGTCAACAAACCTAATGTGGAGTTTCATTTGCTGGCACGAGACAGAAAGGATCCCATGTTAATTAACAAATGAAATTCAAAAAAGTAACTTGGGAATAAGATAAGCAATAACTGACGGGTCGTCTTCTTTTTTCTTTTAAAGATGGGAATATTAAAGTGAAGTGTATCAAAAGCTGAGAACAAGCAAGAGAGCTTGCTCTTCCACTTCACAAGCATAATGCTTAATTATACTGAGCTAATTTAATTCTGCTCACTTAAATAATGAAAATGAACAACATAAATTTCTTGATCTGTTGAAAGTCACTCTGATTTGTTTCTTTGAACCAGTCACCAATCAGGCTTTGGAATGAAAATAGCTGGCACAGAGACCAATTCCATGACTCACATGGAGATTATATATATATATATATATATATATATATATATATATATATATATGACTTTCATGTTTCCTGTTGCAGGAGCATCAACAAGAGGAACAAAAGAATTTCAGGGCTGCATGAATTCTGAAGATCAACTGCTTTACACACACACACACACACACACACACACACGATCCTCAATACATGCAATTGCACACATTAATTCCCCTTGGCATATGTTTGGTAAATGTATAGCCCTTCAATATAAAATTTCCAGGCTGCTATAGAAGACACAGAACAATAAAACCAGCTACAACCCATGCTGAAATTATCACCATTCCTCCTCACTGCCAGCAAGGGAAGACAGCTTCCACCAGGGATTAAGCAAGTAACATCTGAGCTCCCTTGCCTCTAAGCAGGGCCAGCCTCACCATTAGGTAGACTGAGATAGCAGTCTCAGATGATGGATTTTGGGTGCTACAAGAAGTCAGCAAATCCTTATTCATTTAATTTATTCTTCTTTGTATTTTACTTCCAGGGAGGATTGGTGGTCCATGTGGGATTTTCTGCCTCAGGTGCTAAAATACCTTGGCTGGCCTTGGGTTCTAGGCACCTTGTCGTGTGACATTTGGTGCTCTGCCTCAGGTGGCAAAAACATACTGGGCAGGCCCTGTCTGGGAAGACCTTCTGCCTGGCATCTGCCAGCAAATAGAGAATACTTTCATTTTAGGCTGAGCAAATTCCACCTGCTCAGCCCCACTCTCCTAGCTCAAGGGCTCTTGATGGGAGCTGCTGCCTGGAATGACACCAGGGATGAATGAGGATGAGAACCTGAATAATCCTGGTCCTTTATTGTTCCTATACTGGACTAGAAAATCTTTTGCAAGACACTTCGAAAGCCTATAAAGCAGGACTGAAGGGTGCTGTCAGGGGACCTCACTCAGGGAGCCTCCCCCCCATCATCCTGACCAGCACTTCACCCAGTGAGAGCAGCAGCAGCGGGTCAGGGGGAGGAAATGAGGATGGGAGCAGAGTGGAGGAGGAACGGCTCAGCGATGTATCAGAGCCCCTGCACCACTCAAGCCAACAAGTAGGAGAGGGAGCACAGCCGCTTCCGGCGCCCGAATTGAGGCGCGCGCCCAAACACAAGGTTAGAGGGCGGTGTTTCAGGGTGCCCAAGCTATTATGCTGGCCCCGGAGCAGAAGGGCGTCATTGCCGGATTCTGCGAGTGACGAGGTCATGTTTTCCGCTATCTCTGCACTGTAAATACTATGCACAATAAAACCATTAAAGACAGAACGGACTTGGGCGTGTTAACTTGGGAGTAGCCGCAACAATCTCCTGACAGGTGCTAAATAGAAAAAAATAGTTCCAACTAGTGTCCTGACCAAAGAGCTTGAGAGTTGCCGTTTCGTTTTGAACAAACCAAATCAACCATACAAAAGATGTTCAGGCAGTCTGAAGGCAAAGTCTTTGAATTAAAGCATCCAAACTGAATTTTCTGAAGTTCACATTTCTTAAGTCCATAAGGAAACTAATTGGCTGTGCCTTATTCCATAGTCATTTAATTGTCCTCTCCGACCTTCTATTACAACCTCCGGTTACGTAGAACTCCTTCTGGGTCTAAACCCTGTGAGACAATGAGAAAATTAATTTACTAATGTCCACAACATTGTTTGCCAGGACTGTATCCCCAAGCATCCTCTTTTGCAAATAGTCTCTCCTTGAATATATATGTAGCACTGCAAAGATTTGGTGTGTAATTTGTTGAAACACTGCCTCTTCATTTCTAACACAGGTGGGTGAGTTTAAAGTTAAGGGTTTACAGAGAATGATGCAGAGAGAAGGGACACGACACTAGAACTTAGGCTTGTCCAGCAAAACTGATTCTACCTGTCCAGAAAAACTGAACCTACTTGTCATTGCCAGCACAATATATTTTGGCACCTGAGGTGAACCACAAAATGGCACTCCTCTCCATTTTGAAGGTGTGAGTGAAGAGCTACATCAGGTACCGGGGTGGTGGTGGTACAGATCTACATCGGGATCTGCTGCCCCTGTGGATCCTGCCATCTGAGGCGGTCGCCTCGCCTTGCTTCATGTGTGGTTCAGTCCTGCCATAGGTAGTGGCAAACAATAGACTGAGCTTTAATAACTTAACTGGACTGGGTGGAGAAGCCTAAGACAGAAGAGAAAAGAGCCAGTTAGATAACACAGCCTAGCCTCTTCAGATCTAGCTCTCACAAGACCTGCAAGTCCTATGAAAACTATGGTCTAGGGGTAGGGGGAAAATTCGATTCCATTTAGATTTAAGTGTGAAAATTCGATTCCATTTAGATTTAAGTGTGAACCTGTCAAGGCTCTGCCAAGGCTTCAGGAAAGCTATTCCTCTCCTGGTTGCAGCAAGAGCAGAGAAAACAAGGAGAGTCCTTTTTAATGAGTTTTATTCAATCCTAACAGCGAGAGACAAAAGAATGCAACAAGCCTTAACATGGCGTTGCTCCAAACAGGGCTCCTTCTCCCTCTCTCTCTCTCTCTCTCTCTATATATATATATATAGTATTAATTTTTCATTAATGTTGTTGTTTACTCGTTTAGTCGTGTCCGACTCTTCGTGACCCCATGGACCATAGCAAGCCATTAATAACAATCCAATATAGACCACATCAATACAATACCAAACCATAATTCAATTAAAAAAGCCAATTGTCGGGGGCCAGTAAGATGTGTGGGGTATAAATAGTAAAATTATCGTTATGAAATGGGACATCCCTATTTTCATCAGAGAAAAACCCCAGTCCTATCTGGGGATGTCAGGTGTTGAACCCGGACCTTCTGCACTATATATATATATATATATATATATATATATATATATATATATATAATTTTATATAACGCCCTTCATCCGAGGATCACGGATCACCTGACAGGATAGCTGTACCACTAAACTATGGCCCTACCCTCGTGTAGTCCCTGGCACACATACAACAGGGAGAGCCAATGTGGTGCCCTCCAGGCGTTACTAGACTACAACTCCCATTGGCCATGTTGGCTGGAGCTGATGGGAGCTGCAGTCTTGCATACAACCTGCTCCATCCTAGTGCTAGTTTGCAGTGGGGATAGATTACACTATCTTAAGTGATGTGGCTCTCCCAGTGGTGAGAGCCAGTGTGGTGTAGTGGTTAAGAGCGGTAGACTCGTAATCTGGGAAACCGGGTTCGCTTCCCCGCTCCTCCACATGCAGCTGCTGGGTGACCTTGGGCTAGTCACACTTCTCTGAAGTCTCTCAGCCCCAATCACCTCACAGAGTGTTTGTTGTGGGGGAGGAAGGGAAAGGAGATTGAGACTCCTTCGGGTAGTGATAAAGTGGGATATCAAAACCAAACTCTTCTCTTCTTCCCAGCTTAGTAAAATTTAGTCCATCAACCTCTGTTTACCTCACAACGTTTTCTTTAGAGTACTGCAACCCTCCATTCCATTATTCTTTTAATACTTGAATATAATTCTGTTTTACAGAGGAATGAATTAAATGCCAGCTTTTCCCAGTAAGTCAGAGGTCCTGTGTTATGATATTTTTCTCACTCAAAGTATTTATACAGGTCCTTTTGCATTTTAAAAGATTCCACCCACCCCGACTTGGAAATGATGGGAAATTCTTATATGACCTTTTGAAGGTAGTTTTTTTTTTTTTTACCATCCCTGGAGGGAAAGGACATTGGCCAGTGTGCTTCATTTGTAATGTTATCAGTGCTCAATGATTTGAACAGCTGTCAAATGTACCCCACAGGTTTGTGGAATACCTGCTAAAAGGAGCTGTTTTGCACTCATCTAGCAGTTACTTAAATGTGTTTCTCACTGCATTAAGTGGGTTAATTCTTAAAACATTGATTCAAACCCTTAAGGGTAGACTCTGATGTGAATTATAGATAAGTGTGAATCTTACTAGGGGGAAACCGACCTGTATCTGTAAAAGGAAAGCAGAGTTGGTGAAATTATGCTACTCCTGAATTTGAAATGCTTATTCTTGCAAGCACTTGACATTGATTGATTTGCCATTCATTCAAACTTCCAGCAACCTACCAAACTGGATTTATTTTTTTTGGAAGATTAGACTATTAGACAAGAAACTCTAACATTAAACAAGGGAGGCTAGAGGAGCTTTTCCTAACCTTGAGTCCCCAGATGCTAGACTTCCATTATCTCCAGCCAACATAGCTAATGGTCACGAATGATGAGATATTCAACAACCTTTGGGGACACAAGTTTAAGGAAGTGTGGCCTCAGAGGTCTGGTATTCGCTGCACCTTTCCCAGCCTGACTTATCCCTCCCTTCTCCCCTCAAAGCCTTGAATGACTACATGAGAGAGAGGTGGGGAACAGGCCAGCGCAGGCAGCCCTGACATGAATGGAAGCATGCTGAGGCTTAATTCGTTTGGAATGGATAGATTCAGGTGAATTAATTTTGGATCTTTTAACCCATTTCAAAGTATTAATTTTGAACAGTCAAACTGTGACTGCATATAGTGGTACCTCGGATTACAAACACTTCGGGTTACAGACTCCGCTAACCTGGAAGTGGTACCTCGGGTTAAGAACTTTACCTCAGGATGGGAACAGAAATCGTGCGCTGGTGGTACGGCAGCAGTGGGAGACCCCATTAGCTAAAGTGGTACCTCAGGTTAAGAATGGTTTCAGGTTAAGAACGGACCTCCGCAACGTATTAAGTTCGTAACCAGAGGTACCACTGTACATGTTTCGTTTAGTTGGACAAGAGGTTAGTGGGGGTGGGGGAATAGGACAGCATTTTTTTTTCAGAGCAAAAGTGATGATGCCATCTGCCTGATGTAATTGATAGATCTTCTTCACCCTGGAAAGTCAAAGAAGTGATAACAAGGCTTTCAAAATTGTTTCTGGGAGATTTGCATAGAATAAGCTAAGGTGGGCTCGTTCTTTTGTTCATATATTCATTTATTCACTCTTTCATTTGTTTGTTCCTTCCTCCCTGATGTGGTTTCCAATGCACACTAGCAGTCTAAACACTCCTTTACAAGATTATTTACATTTCTAATTAGCAGTTAAAGGTTGCATCCCAACTGCTATAGATCTTTTGTTAAAGCTTGGTGCGGTTGACAAATGAAACTGACATTGTCAGAAGAAAACACCACTAAATTCACTGGAGATTTTCCCCAGGAAACTCTGCGTAAAAGCTACCCCCTCTCACTGAGAGTGCAGCTATAGGACTGTCATAACGAGGACCCACACTATCACTACAAAAAATCTATCACTACACCTCTGTGCATATGCAAAGCAGACTGAGAAGCTCCAGCCTCCATCACCCCTTTTTCAACTAAATTTGCCCTCAAGTCCATCTACATCCAAAATGATGGCATCTGATTTATCTAATTAATATAGCATATCCATGGCCAGATGAGAAATCATCAATGACCTCAGAGTGAAATACACTGGCAGAGCTAGGAAAACTGTCTTCAGGAGCCACCTTAATAAATCTTGCAAAAAGAAAAATCTGGAGATTGTATATGTTTAGCCCATACCAAAGAGAGAGAGCGAAAGAGGCCTATAAATGCTCCCCCTATATAGGCTGGCTTTATTATATAGCTCAAAAGCAATTTCAAAAGCTTCTGAATTATGCTCCTTTTCAGCTTCTAGGAGAACTTAGAGCAATAAAAGGAGAAAAGTAGCCTCCGAAGTTCATTTTCATATAGATTTATAGGAAAACTGCTTTGATGTCTTCTGCATTCCCTTGCCAGTTAAAGGAGGAACTTCTATTAAATTTAACACCACCTCCCTCACTCCTTTTCTCTCTGCTTCTCCCGCTCGTTTTCGGCTTCCCCCCCCCCCCTTTGTGCTTCAAACCTCATTTATCTTTTATGAGTACTGGGCATCGTGCCATAATAATGCTGTGAATAATACAAGACTCCTGTAACCATTCAGAGTTTTTACTTTTCTTCCCCCAATCAACACATCACATTATTGACTTTCTCATTCAAGGAGGTGCCATGAATGGTCCAGTGCTTATAAGCACTGCAGTGTGCTATTCAACACAGTGAACAGACAATGTGATAGCGATAGCCAAACTTTTGGGGATGCATTATGTGCTATGAATGCGCAAGGCAATCCCTCCCACTCCCAATGATACCAACACAGGCATTTAAAGGTGCTGCAAACCCTCTGCTTCTGTCGACTGCAATGGAAGCCCGCTGCAGGGTTCTGAACTCCTGAAATTAGGTCACCAAGAGACACACATTTTGTTGCTACTTTCCAGAAGTTCAATGGGATTTGCATTTCTAGGGCTCCGGGAAAGAGGAGTAAGGAGAAGTGCTGATACGTTCAGTCTTTCTGGTACTGTGACTCATATCTACTCCCTTTTAAACAAAAGGAAACATGTGACATTGCTTTCAATGAATGTGCTGCCAATTCCTCGCTGTGTGTTGCACAGATCTGATATTTCTGTGCATGCTTTTGTGCATCTTTATCCACACATGAATGCTTTCAGGTTAACTCTGTCTTGATGTTTCCCATTCACATTAGCAGGTGGTGCTTGATGGGGTGTATTTGCACAGTACATTGTACCCCTCCCTCAGTTACTACTTCTCTACTTACTCTGCAGAACACCTGAGGTCCATTGTGGGTATGTGCCCAGGTGTTTGTTTACCTGCATGGAAGCAGGTAAACAAAAAGTCAGCGGAATGGCATAAAGGGTAAAGGTAAAGGGACCCCTGACCATTAGGTCCAGTCGTGACCGACTCTGGGGTTGCGCGCTCATCTCGCATTATTGGCCGAGGGAGCCGGCGTATAGCTTCCAGGTCATGTGGCCAGCATGACAAAGCCGCTTCTGGCAAACCAGAGAAGCACATGGAAACGCCGTTTACCTTCCCGCTGTAGCGGTTCCTATTTATCTACTTGCATTTTGACATGCTTTCGAACTGCTAGGTTGGCAGGAGCTGGGACCAAGCAACGGGAGCTCACCCCGTCACAGGGATTCAAACCGCCGACCTTCTGATCAGCAAGCCCTAGGCTAATAGCAAAGATAAAGTTTCAAGCATGTTTCACAATGGGCAAGCTGGCCATTTTTAAAACAACCAAGCAAGCGAACATACATGTTTTTTGGTTTGTCAGAAATAGGCTGACAACAGTAACAATATGAATATATAAATATTTGACACATTTGTGTCATATGCCGAACTTAACCTGTGAAAAGAGGATAACAGTGGTGATGGTGATTATGATAATAAATCGTCACAGTGATAAGTTGTTGATGATGCATTGCAAGGTTTTAGGGTAAATAAAGGTCTTGACAGGTTTTTGCATGGAAGACTAATAGTGCAATCCTAAAGCACCCTTACTAAGAAGTAAGCCACATTGTGCCAAGTGATACTTACTTCTGAGTAGGCATACCTAGGATCATACTGTCCATCATGGAGTCTGGGTGTTCAGAAGTTGGTCTCCTTTCCCCCATGAACCTGGGAGTTAGAGCTTCCACCTTAGGGAAGGAGGTGTCGATAATTTCTTTTTCTCTTTTGGAAGGCAAAGGCTGATTTACTGTTCAGTTTTCAACACCATGCAGAAAACTCTTGCTGAATGATCACCTTGTTACTATTTCTACTGAGTCAGCCCATATACTAGGTTAACTCACATTAACATTAATGGGAGTAGCGAGGCTTCAGCTGAGGGCCTCCCACTGAAAATGTATGTCACAGCCCTGAAGTATTTGCTTTGATTCTTATTTACAGCTCATACCGTTACCTGTTATTTGGTGCATGCTTGTGGGGGAAATAGATGTCCTATATTTTATCTCTGGAATTTTCAACATTCCTGTTTGTTTGTTTAAAAACGGGCACTCGGAAACAGGAATAATTAATGTCCAGTTTCCCAGAGAACAACACAATCCTATGCATCTCCACTTAGAAGTAGATCTCATTATTTTCAGTGGAGCACATACTCACAGATAAGTGTACATAGAATACTTTTAAAATAGTCTTTATTACCATATTCTGGCATATAAGACGACTGGGCATATAAGACGACCCCCAACTTTTCCAGTTAAAATTAGAGTTTGGGATATACTCGCTGTATAAGAAATACGACCCGGCATATAAGATGACCCTCGACTTTTGAGATTTTCCTGGGTTAAAAAGTAGTCTTATAGTATCTTACTCACTTTCATACTGCTTCATTGTTGCACATTGGATATATAGAAAGCAATGCAGGGCTCAGACTGGGCCACATCATTGCTCGTGGTTTCCACATGGGCAGCTGGCAGAAGGAGGTACAAAAAGGCTGATATCTGCTACATGGAGGTCGGGGGGGGGGAGGCTGTCACCCTGGGTGCAGTTTTTTTGGGGGGGCACTGTGTCCTTCTCAGCTGCCCTCCACCTGAGAACGATGCAGCAAGCCAGGTGCTCTAAGAACCCAGCTCCGCTCACAAAAGCAATGCAGGGCTCGGCTCACAGGGCACCTGAGCTGCTGCCTCCTCCAGCCACCTCCAGCAGCTGAGAAGAACAAAACAGGCGCATGCCAGCTCTGCAAGTGGTGCTGGGCTTGCAGGGGGCATGAGCTTCCACCTACCCTGCCCAAACGCCCTGTGCTATTTACATTGGGCTGTTGCTTGGGCTGATCACGTTTTGGACCTAGCTGAATCCCCTGTGCTTGGTCTTTGCTCATTGAGACTATACTGTACATTGAACCACACTCTCTTGGTCCACTTTTACCTCCCAAGACTGAGACCTTAGCCTTTGAGAACAGCCCACTGGAGCAAGGCGGCCATAGAGTGAAACAAAAAGGAGTAAGACAGGAAAGAAGAAGAGAAGACAAAATTGCATCCCTAGTCATGGCCAGTGTGGTGGCACAGAATTGCAGATCTATCCTCCTGACCCTAAAATTGTCTCAGCTGACTGGGCTGGGGCTGGGGCTGGGGGAGGCAGTAACAGCAGTTAGATTGGGGCTGTGGCACTGCTGGAACCACAGTCCTGATGTTGCTGCAGATGCTCTGCCTCAGTCACAGCCCTGGGAGGCTAAGTTGGCTTTGTGGGGTGCGCCAGAGGCCTGCCAGACCTACGCTGTCCTGCATAGAACACACTGTGCCTTCCAGCCTACCAGGCACCTACCAGGAAAAACGGCCATGGGCTTCAACAGTAAAGATCTGGACCTGCATTACTGTATACTTGTGTACTAGTGCGTAGTGTCAGATCAGATTAGGTGGTGGTGCATCTCATGGGCTGTGAGTCTCTTCAAGCCATATGCCTTGTGTCAGCATTATCTTGTTAACCCAATAGGGAGTTGGACCAGGTGACCCTCAGAGTCACTCTCAACTCTACAATTACATGATTCTATGATTTCCCATCTCTGAATGTAGCCTTAGTTCACAAGTCACAGTAAACCATGGCTTGCCATGAATGAGCCAATCACATCCACTTGACTCCTCTCTGCTCTTCCACAGTTCCTGGCTTAGCATTACATCTAAACCAGGAGTCATAGTTCACTTCACTCCATACAAACCAAAACGATAAGCCAACGTTAGTTTTTGATGTACCCATTGTGGTTTGTTTCAGTGAAAACAAACCACAGTCCCTGGTTCAGATTTGTTTCCTCTGCATGTTGGCTGTATGAAGCAAAACAGCCCGTGGGAAACTGTAAACTATGTTTCAGCGTGAGACACGAACAGGGCCAGGGTGACAAAACGATGCAAGCTCTAGTTACAAGAATGACACAGTATAAACAATGTTTATTTGTAAACTAATGTAACTTAATGGTCAGATTTGCACCATTGAATTAGATGGAGATGCATCAATGGGAAACTAGGATTTGTTGCTGATTTTGATCACTATTAAAACCCCCAATTTATATCAATCCACTTAGCTCCCTGGTGAGTAGGTATAGGATTTGCATCCCGAATCCTGCTAATTTACCACCTCATGAAATTTAGTTTGATGTTATTAACTTGATATTGTTATGTGGAATAATTCCAACAATTTCTATCTTATGCTCCAGCTGCTTTCTGTCTGCCTATTCCCCCCACCCATCCGCTCCCTGGCCTTTCTGGCACCAATCTTCGGTGTGAAATTGATGAAGGAAAATGGAAGGGACACAGCTTAGAAATCGCTTCCACTTTTAGTCCACGCATTCTCCAATTTGTTTGGTTCTTACAGACGCGGAGAATGCTTGTCAGCGAGCGGGTGTTTAAATGCAACAGGTGTTTGCCACCTGCAATTTCTTTTTTGCTTTGCTTTTCACAGTGATCAAAAGGGGGAAATTGTCGATGATATTTTAATTTCATCTGTTCGAGAAGAGGGAATAGTTTCTTTTTCAATGACGGGAAAAGTGTCAAATTAATGAACCAGAAGAAGAAACCCCAAGGCTAGCATTCTCCAGCCAACTCTGCGTGCCCTTATTTAGGTGCATGACATGATTCTGATAGGGTTTCAGCTCACTCTGATGCAAGGTCACACTATTTTAAATAGTGTGATTCTCGAGATCGAGATTCTTCTGCTGGGTATATTTACTGTTTTATTATTTATTTCCGATATTTATATACTGCTTGATTGTAATAAAACCTCAAAGCAGTTTACATAAAGAATAATTTAACAATGAAATCATCACTGAACAAAGGGTCTGAAACAACTATTTAAAACATTTTAAAAATAATTGAAATCAATGATAAAATACATGTCAGCACTCTAAATGTCTGGATACAAAAATGTTTTTAACTGGTGCCGAAAAGAGTACAGCAAAGGTGTCCGCCTAATATCAATAGGCAGGGAGATCCAAAGTTTGGGTGCTGCCACACTAAAATATTGAATTCTTACACATGCAGAACGAGTACAATGTTAGAAGAAGGTGGCAGCCTGAAGAATAAGGCAAGAAGGCAATCTTTCTTCTTCTTCTTCATCATCATCTTGTTCTTTTCCTTTTCATTAATCCTGCTTGTATGGAATGCAGGCTTTAATTGCCTTGTACGTTTTGGTGGGGAAATGTCTTTACTCAGTTCAGTTAGTTACTGGTTTTGCAAGTAAAATTATTAGCAAAATCTTGTTCAGCGTAGCCACCTCTGGGATGCCTCTAGGAGCTGCCATAGGGGATGGAACAGTTCTCTCTGGGAAGAGACTGGAAGAACAGCATTCGAGCACTATCTTCTATAAGATCTTAAGAGGAGTCCATCTTTCTTTGACCCTGCCAGCCATGCAGTCACAGAGGGAGCACACTTCCAGCTGCAGACCTTCTCCAATGTGTGGATATCAGGGGCTAGGACGAGCAGAGGTGGACCCACCATTTCCTTAGCACAGTTAAGACCATGTGGAGGACAATGCCCAAAGAGGAGTAGTAACTGAGGAGATTTGGGGGAGAGTTGAAGAACAGTGAAAAGAAAGAGGGGCTAGGGAGGTTACAGGGTGAAAGGAAGTAAAAACTGTCTGAATAGGATCCGAAACTAAGCATTAACCACCAGTTGAGAACCATATCACACCAGTCTGCAATGGTTGTCTTAGGCTGCATTCAAAGGTGGGGTTTATTTTGTGTTGTTTTTGCTGGTTATCATACTAGTCCCTTTTGTCCCAATTTCTAACATTCCCACTGCAGTACCAGTTGTGTTTATAGAAATGTGGCTTTTTGATCCATATTCTGCCATGCCATGCCATGCCATGCCATGCCAAATTTTAAATGGTGGGCTAGCGCCCCAAATTTCGTCATGTGAAATTACAGCACAAATCTGTGATTTGCTGGGCTTGCAAAGGGATTTGGTTCTGGAAACAATGATCATGGAAATTATAAACTTCTTCGAGATGCCACCATATGGCTTTTGATGTCATGTGAAGAATCACATAAAAAGTGGAAATTATGAGGTAAGGAAACATCAGGAAAACAGCGTACAATGCTCTCTTCATGCACCCCTTTCTCTCTACCCTGAAAAGCACCAGCAATCCAGGGTCTCAGGCAGAGAGGGTCCTTTCCCCACCACCTGATATCTACTCCTTTTGTTATCTAGAGATGCCAGGGACAGCAAAGGCTCACCTGGTGGAGCGCTGCCAAAGACCTGCCTTCCCAATATTGGATCCACTGGTGCCTACTAGGATGGCTCGTTTAATTTCATTGTATACAGGTTGTACAATGACAATAAAGGTATTATTATTATTATTATTATTAGGCAGGGTAGGGCACCCCAATGGAAGTGCCGGATTGGGTTCACTGGTGGGTTCACTCAACCTCTCCATTGCCCTGACTTACCTCCACACCATTCCAGTAAGCAGCTGTAGGTATCAGCAGTGTGGCCCTGTCATACTACCCCACCATGTGGGCCACTCCCAAACCCAACCTGGAAACTTCTACATCAGCAGGTGTGGGAAACCTGCACCTCACAGGCCAGATCTGATCAGGCACAGCTCCCAATTTGGCCCACAAAGCTGTTTCCATTTCCTAAACCATGCCCACCTGCACCACACTTGATGTCCTATGTCAATCCTGCAGATGATTCCTACAGAAAGGTTAGGGTTAAAGTCAGCTGGTGGGTGGTGAATTCAATCCTGCTGGATCAACAGCACAGCCATGGGAAACTCAACTGTGCAGCTGATCATTGGCAAAAGCAGCTTTTGTGGTTTCCAAGTGCATGACAACCAGATGAGCATTGGTTACTTAAGAGCTGCTGTGCATGGAACTTTTATAGGTAATAATAATAATAATAATAATAATAATAATAATAATAATAATAAAATTTATTATTTATACCCCGCTCGTCTGGCTGGGTTTCCCCAGCTACTCTGGGCGGCTCCCAATTGAATATTAAAAATAGAATCAAACATTAAAAATGTCCTAAACAGGGCTGCCTTCAGATGTCTTCTAAAAGTCAGATACTGTTGTTTATTTCCTTGACATCTGATGGGAGGGTGTTCCACAGGGCGGGCACCACTACTGAGAAGGCCCTCTGCCTGGTTCCCTGTAACCTCACTTCTCGCAGTGAGGGAACCGCCAGAAGGCCCTCGGCGCTGGACCTCAGTGTCCGCCCATCTGACTGGGTTTCCCCAGCCACTCTGGGTGGCTTCCAAACAGAATATTAAAATACAATCATGTTTTAAACACTAAAAGCTTCCCTAAACAGGGCTCCCTTCAGATGTCTTCTAAAAGTCTGGTACTATAGTTGTTTTTCTCTTTGACATCTGATGGGAGGGCGTTCCACAGGGTGGGCGCCACTACTGAGAAAGTCCTCTGCCTGGTTCCCTGTAACCTCACTTCTCGCAGTGAGGGAACCGCCAGAAGGCCCTTGGCGCCAGACCTCAGTGTCCGGGCAGAACGATGGGGGTGGAGACACTCCTTCAGGTATACTGGACCGAGGCCGGTGGGTGGGGCAGCCCACCAGTCAGTCTTCTGAGGCTATAATGACTAACAGGTGACTAACAGGGAGGCTGTCAGTCAAAGTGCATCTGAAGAGGTGGCGACCAATAAGAAACTGACCATCTAGGCTCAAAAGGTTCCACAGCTCTGCAGCTTTCTCTACAGGAAAAGTCCAGGCTCTACCACTGAACTCTGGTCATACATTTATTTATATCTTTTTAGAAAAAAGGTAAACACAAAGAATGAAAGATGAATCATTTTCCTGTTGTATTTATTAGCTATGTTTTCCTTATGTGGTATGCCAAACAGCTACGGGATAAAACAATGTTAATATCTGCTACGTAGTGTGTGTAAAAAATGATAAAGCTCTTAAGAGGCTGTTTGGCTTCTGTTTTGGGATGTTGACAGCTATTGGATTCTTCTTTAGTGGTTCCAAATTTAATAAGGCCAAATAAATCTCTAAGAAAACACTTCAGACTAGCAGCATTCTTCTGCTTTATTTTTCTGTTCAAAGTGAAAAGTCTTCCTCTTTTGCATTTTCTTCCTCCCTACGGATTTCATGGCGTTACTTGGACAAATGAGAGGCATTCTGACTTGAAAGGGGCTGTGGGGAAGAGTGCCCTAGCTCTGCCCTAGTCTGCGTCACGGTCCTGCACATTTTAAAATCCTGATTTTATTATTTCTGTTCAAGACTTTGACATATTATATTGTGTTTTATTTCTTCTCTCTTTGGATTATTTATTCTTTTTATTTTTAAAAAATCAAACATTTATCTGCTGTTTTGTTTCATCTTTTAAATTTATCGTTTATGCATTTTCTGCTTTTAATATCTCTATAAGCTTCACTGAACAATTTGTGAAGAGGGGAGACGTACTGAATAAGAAAATTCTGCTTTAACTAGTTCAGATTTCCCAAACGGGTGCCCTCCAGATGTTTTTGGACTAAAACTCCCACCAGCCCCAGCCAGCATGATTTCTAGTCCAAAACACTTGGAGGGACCAGTGTGGGGAAAGTTGAACTAGGATAGCTTCAAAATGTAGTTCTGGATTTGGGACATGTTGTGCAGTTTTGCTACAGCTTTCATTTGCCCACCACCACTCAGTTTATTTAAATGTGTATTGACACTGATGGTGAAACATTGCCAAAAAAAAAAGGCAATCTTGATTGCATGGGTTGTATGAATGTTGTATTTTAATGTTTTGTTGGAAGCCACCCAGAGTGGCTGGGGAAACCCAGCCAGATGGGTGGGGTATATAATATATTATTATTATTATTATTATTATTATTATTATTATTATTATATGAATGTAGTATCAAGATTGCTTTTGTCTGGTTTTATATCCCCTTGGAAGGACTGTGAAAGATTCCTGATACAACTATACATGGCACTACATCAAAATTGTTTTGATTTTTTGTATTGCTTTATCAGTGCATGTCTTTGTCCATGGAGTTTTCTTGGCAGGGATACTGGAGTGGCTTGCCAGTTCCTTCTCCAGGTGGATCA
This sequence comes from Zootoca vivipara, assembly GCF_963506605.1. Taxonomy (NCBI): domain Eukaryota; kingdom Metazoa; phylum Chordata; class Lepidosauria; order Squamata; family Lacertidae; genus Zootoca; species Zootoca vivipara. The sequence goes on from NC_083276.1 coordinate 36,922,845, forward strand.
CGTTTAGTCAAAACTCTCCACTATGACCTGTCCATCTTGGGTGGCCCTACATGGCATAGCTCATAGCTTCTCTGAGTTATTCAAGCCCCTTCGCCACGACGAGGCATTGATCCATGAAGGGGATTATGGAGAAAGCTAGAGAGTTCCAGAAAAACGTCTACTTCTGCTTCATTGACTATGCAAAAGCCTTTGACTGTGTCGACCACAGCAAACTATGGCAAGTTCTTAAAGAAATGGGAGTGCCTGATCACCGCATCTGTCTCCTGAGAAATCTCTATGTGGGACAAGAAGCTACAGTTAGAACTGGATATGGAACAACTGATTGGTTCAAAATTGGGAAAGGAGTACGACAAGGTTGTATATTGTCTCCCTGCTTTTTTAACTTATATGCAGAATTCATCATCATGCGAAAGGCTGGACTAGATGAATCCCAAGCCGGAATTAAGATTGCCGGAAGAAATATCAACAACCTCAGATATGCAGATGACACAACCTTGATGGCAGAAAGCGAGGAGGAATTAAAGAACCTTTTAATGAGGGTGAAAGAGGAGAGCGCAAAATATGGTCTGAAGCTCAACATCAAAAAAACCAAGATCATGGCCACTGGTCCCATCACCTCCTGGCAAATGGAAGGGGAAGAAATGGAGGCAGTGAGAGATTTTACTTTCTTGGGCTCCTTGATCACTGCAGATGGTGACAGCAGTCACGAAATTAAAAGACGCCTGCTTCTTGGGAGAAAAGCAATGACAAACCTAGACAGCATCTTAAAAAGCAGAGACATCACCTTGCCGACAAAGATCCGTATAGTTAAAGCTATGGTTTTCCCAGTAGTGATGTATGGAAGTGAGAGCTGGACCATAAAGAAGGCTGATCGCCGAAGAATTGATGCTTTTGAATTATGGTGCTGGAGGAGACTCTTGAGAGTCCCATGGACTGCAAGAAGATCAAACCTATCCATTCTGAAGGAAATCAGCCCTGAGTGCTCCCTGGAAGGACAGATCGTGAAGCTGAGGCTCCAATACTTTGGCCACCTCATGAGAAGAGAAGAATCCTTGGAAAAGACCCTGATGTTGGGAAAGATTAAGGGCACTAGGAGAAGGGGACGACAGAGGACGAGATGGTTGCACAATGTTCTCGAAGCTACGAACATGAGTTTGATCAAACTGCGGGAGGCAGTGCAAGACAGGAGTGCCTGGCGTGCTCTGGTCCATGGGGTCACGAAGAGTCGGACACGACTAAACGACTAAACAACAACAACAGTGCATGTCAACAGAACACCACACTACAATAACATTGATGGGGGTAATCAAGAAGCAGTTGACTTTATAGACTCTTGGTACAGTACCTCTTTGCTACCTGCTTGACAGACAATAGTGTCACATCCTCTGCACACCCATGTGCAATTCTGGAATAACAACATCTTTCACTGGGGTATGCTGTATTACGGTAACTTGTTACGGCACATTCTTATCTGCGTAAGTTTGAAAACTATAAAAGACCATTGATGCAACCACATGTCCGATCACAGCAACGGTGTTTTGTGCAATATTTCATTGATATGCATTTCTGCATCTGTAAAGTGTGTGTGGGAACTGAAAACTGTTGTGCATGCAGTGTGCTGTCCAATTTTTTGAGTGGATGGGAATTGGAACAGGGGTTATTCAAAATGCTTCACTTTCACTTTGAAGACAAGACCAGGCAATACAGAATTCCCAAACCCTGGCAACTGTTGTGAGACGTGTTGCATTGGTTACAGGAAGACAACCTTCTCAGTGCTTAGCACCCCAGCTGTGAAATGCCCTCCCCAACCTGGTGCCTTATTTCTGCTCCTTCCAGCACCAGGGGCAGATTTTGTTTTATTCCCCCATAGAATCATAGAGTTGTAAGAGACCACAAGGACCATCCAGTCCAACCCCCTACCAAGCAGGAAACACCATCAAAGCATTCTTGACATATGCCTGTCAAGCCTCTGCTTAAAGACCTCCAAAGAAGGAGACTCCACCACACTCCTTGGTAGCAAATTCCACTGCCGAACAGCTCTTACTGTCAGGAAGTTCTTCCTAATGTTTAGGTGGAATCTTCTTTCTTGTAGCTTGAATCCATTGCTCCGTGTCCACTTCTCTGGAGCAGCAGAAAACAACCTTTCTCCCTCCTCTATATGACATCCTTTTATATATTTGAACATGGCTATCATATCACCCCTTAACCTTCTCTTCTCCAGGCTAAACATACCCAGCTCCCTAAGCCGTTCCTCATAAGGCATCGTTTCCAGGCCTTTGACCATTTTGGTTGCCCTCTTCTGGACACGTTCCAGCTTGTCAGTATCCTTCTTGAACTGTGGTGCCCAGAACTGGACACAGTACTCCAGGTGAGGTCTGACCAGAGCAGAATACAGTGGTCCTATTACTTCCCTTGATCTAGATGCTATACTCCTATTGATGCAGCCCAGAATTGCATTGGCTTTTTTAGCTGCTGCATCACACTGTTGACTCATGTCAAGTTTGTGGTCTACCAAGACTCTTAGATCCTTTTCACATGTACTGCTCTCAAGCCAGGTGCCACCCATCCTGTATTTGTGCCTTTCTCTTTTTTTGCCCAAGTGTAGTACTTTACATTTCTCCTTGTTAAAATTCATCCTGTTTGCTTTGGCCCACTTGTCTAATCCGTTAAGGTCATTTTGAAGTGTGATCCTGTCCTCTGGGGTATTAGCCACCCCTCCCAATTTGGTGTCATCTGCAAACTTGCTCAGGATGCCCTCAAGCCCATCATCCAAGTCATTGATAAAGATATTGAATAAGACTGGGCCCAAAAGAGAACCCTGTGGCACAGCCAGACCTTCTTTAAAACACCTGTGAACATTTTGCAACACTAGGTTGACGGGCTGTGTATGTCCAGTAATTCTACGAAATTAGTTTTACTTTATTTACTTTTCTCGCTCTGCTAATTTTTATGTTGCAGTTTTTTTACTTTCATGCTTTTGTAATTTAACCTTGTATCTTATGTTATTGGGCAGCCTGGAAAAAAGAAGCCTGCAAACATCCAGATGCAAAGAATATCGAAAGTGTCCCTTCGGCTAACTTATCCAGTTCTGATGACTTCTAAAGTACCGTATCTGAAGAAGTGTGCATGCACACGAAAGCTCATACCTATGACAAACTTTAGTTGGTCCCTAAGGTGCTACTTTAAGGAATTTTTATTTAATTTTTTTGTTTCGACTACGTCAGACCAACACGGCTACCTATCTGTTCTAAAGTATGAACACTTTTCTTGGCTCTGTGGTAGCTTGGGTGGAATTCTACTAAGTTTTACTCAGAGTAAACCCCCAGAAATTAATGATTAAGGCCCATTAATTCCAAGAATAACCCTTAGCTGAATGCCACTACATTTTCTTCCCTTTTCTGCTTTCCTTCTTAATATGGTATTTGAAGGCTTGCACTGAAGGAGAGAGAAAAAAAGTTAGAGGAGGATAAAATCTTTAAATCTGGGAAGCAGTGGTGGAATCTTTACCCCTCCAGTAATAAGTTCATAGCAGTTCTCTAATTATAACAATAGTGGTGCTCACATATCCTACGGCAGTTGGGGGGAGGGAAATAGTTTGACTGGTATTCCATCACCCCCCCTCCAACTGCTAAATCTTTAATAGCATTTGTAATCTCTCCTGTCATCAAATAAGCTTCCAATAATAATTTATCTTTAGTTCTCCTCATCGGGCTCTGCCTTGAGTAGGTAGTAAGAAATGTGCAGCACACAGCTAAATACCCGAGCAGAGCTAGCTCAAGAGATGTATCCTCTCTAGGCTTAATTATATCAAAATTAATACACCAATGCATTAAAATTAAATGAAAATTAATTTTTTATTCCAGATACGTGTGGTATAAATTAAACAAGAAATCGATGACAGAAACTCATTCTTTGTTTGAAACAGTTTCAGCAGTATTAATATGCCTTACCTTACTTCTTGAATGCTAATTCAGAACTCCTCCTGAGCAGTGTTAGATTTTTCTGAACTCATGAGAAGCCAAGACTCAGTATTTAGACTGGAAGCTGACAATCTAAATGCAGAGTTTCAGCCCCTTGTGAGTGAGCATAAGAGCATCCTGATGGAACATGGGCCATCTAGTCCAACATCCTGTTCTTACAGCAGCCAACCAGAAGCCTGTGAGAAGTCCAGAAGCAGGAACCGAGCACCCAAACATTCTCCCCTCCTGCAGCTTCCAGAAACTGGTATTCAAAAGCATTACTGCCTCCAACTATAGAGGCAGAGCATAGCCATCATGCCTAGGAGCCACTGCTTAGCCTTCTCCCATCACTAACTCCTGCGGGAGAAAATGCCATAGTTTAACAATGGGCTGTGTAAGTAAGTACCGGTACTTTCTTTTTCTACATGGTAGCTCAGCCAGTAGAGCCCCTTAATCTCAGGGTCGTGAGTTTGAGTCCCACATTGGGCAAAAAGATTCCTGCATCGCGGGTGTGTGTAAGAGTGTGTGTGTGTATGTGTGTGTGCACTAGACATTTATATGATTCCATGATCTGTCCCGAATCTTCTAATTTTTAGCTTCATTGAATGTCAACAAGTTCTAGCGTTATGGGAGGAAAACTTTTCTCTATCCACTTTCTCTCTGCCATGCATATTTTTAATAAGCTTCTATGGTGTCATCTCCGACTTGTCTTTCCTCTAAACATCTTTTACTGAGGACAGTCCTCTGTTTGAAGGAGTCATTTCTTTGATGGGCTGTCCTGCCCGCATCTGTTCAACCGCACTTTGAGAGCAGGCTGAACAGTCACATGGATCACCTGCTCACTGTTTTTCCCACTATGGTGAGATTACTGTATTTTTATTTAAATTATAGTAATCATTTATAAACAGGCATTATAATTTAGCACATTCCTTTTTTTTTGCAAATCTGAACCTTCTTTTATCCACTTTTGCAATATAAAATACATGGATGAGCCTTTTCCAATGATGTAACACAGGTGCATTTTATACTCAGGGACCTCTACCAGACGAAGCCACCCTGAGCTGAATTTCTAGATTGTTTGAATCACAGAAAAAGTCATTGGATCTATACAGTATCCATTTGTGTGTTTTTTAAAAACTTTATTGAAATTCAAAAATAACATAAATAATATACACACTCTTAATTTGACAAAAAAAGAAAGTGTCCATGTACAAATATTCTTCTAAGAATTTACAATAATTAAGCTTAGGTTAAATTTGTACAGTCTCCTTTTTCCTATCCTTTTACGAACATAAAATAGACCCGATGTAAAGTTCCTTTCTAGTGTTGAATGTTCTTCCTTGTTACCTTATTCATTCTGTATTTTCTAATACGTTCTTACAACAGTTTGTACCCTTTACCTTATTTCTTAGCTGTCACTTTAAACGAGGGTCATTCAAATGCTGCCATAGATATTGTGCCACTATTATATTTCTGTAAGTAACTCTTATACATTTCCCATTTTTGAAAAATATATATGATTGTTTTGTATTACAGTATCCATTTGTTAATAGACCTCAGTCCTGAACAGGCACTTGCTTGAACACACAAGGGCTAAAATGCTGGATGGGAGCAGGGTGAACCTCCAAGCCCCGCCCTCAATGGTGCCTCATTAGACCTTCATGTATTTAGCATCTATTGATTTCACTTAGAAATCCATTGCAGCCCACTAAACCTGTGGTCTAAAGAGGAGTCCACATGCCTGGGGACACTGGGGGCAGAACCTGCATGCATGGACCCTAAATAGTTGGCCAGTCAAATTACTGTGAGTAGAAAACGTAGACCTTGGGTTTTACCTGAAGTGGTTATGTGGAAATCTAAATGGACATTTTTCTATGCGCAACCTCACTAATATACAATATTTGTATAACACTTCCACATTTTGAAGCAAAAGCAAAATATTCAATATGACATACCGGTAGATTCATGCTGAAGGATGAATTTCATTAGCTATTTGTCATCATGACATCTACAAGATATCTGCTAAAAGTTACATGACAAACTGATGATAGAAAAACAATTCCATTTTCTGGGCTCTGCACCTTCCCTGCGATGTCGAAAGATTACACAGCCCTCCCCTCCCGTTTTTGCCCTAGATTGGTTGCAAATGTTTGCCTCAGTTTAATCAGAGATGAATTATCCATGGGTTTTGCAGAAAGGCTTAGATGTAGGATGAAAGAGGAAAAGGAAAGCGGCCTGATAGAGAGCCAAATGTGCCAGTTTGGTTATGTGTTTCCGATGCCAGCCCAAGTCTCACTGTACACAGCAGCAAATGAGCTCAGCTGAGAATTGTACCTTCAGTGTTCAGCTTGTGTACAGTGTATAAATCTTTTGTTTGGTATCACTGAGGGTTCTTGTTTTTTTAAAAAAAACTGTCAGTCATAACTATCTTTCCTGTGATCCAATTCTAGCCATCTGGATAATCTTGCACGGTAAAAGAAAATATTTCCCAAGAGAGCTTGTAATTAGTGATTTAATTTTTCTTGTTTTGTTTTTTAAAAAAACAAACCCTAGATACAAAAGAAGAAGCAAGAAAATCCAGAGGCTTTTAGTGTTTGCCATAATGAATTTTGTGATTGTCTAAAAACACACAAGTAGTGGGTCTTTTCGATAAAGAACTGAGAGTTGGGGGTGTTAAGAGTTGTTGCAACAGAACCCCTGATCTGGACTTTGTGCAGAGTAGAAATGAATGCTCTACACCACAAGAATGAGTTTCAAAGCTTCACTGGAAAGCGTTTTAAAATAGTTACAATTAAATTTTGCAGAATACAAAAGAGCACATTGTGCTTAAGCAAGCAATGTGCCCAAGTCTTCATTTTAGTCGTTAATGCAGTTCAATAAACTTCCCTTTCTCTGATCCCAGAGAAAGATCCTATTGATCATCATTGCATAGTTTAGCCACTATTCTGACATGCTGAGGGCTCTTTCTCCCCACGTGCTGCAAGAACACAGAGACACTGAGTTCTTGGGTTTCCTTTCCTGCTGATAGGTGCTGCAACCTGCCAACAGTTTGACCTAACTTGCAAAGGCACACTCCTCCATTGTTTCCCAAAACAGATGGATGCCAGCTCTGTTTCCCCTATTTTTAGACGTAGTCATAAAATAAGCCGTAGCAGGATTTTTAAGCATTCAAGGAATATAAGCCATACCCCCGAAATAAGACATAGTGATAGGTGCAGCAGCAATGCCGGCCGCGGCAGGAGGAGGAGGAAAAAAATAAGACAGCCCCTGAAAATTAGCCCTAGTGTGTGTGTGTTTTTAGGAAAAATAATTATAAGACGGTGTCTTATTTTTGGAGAAACTGGTCTACCTTGCTCAGTATTGCCTAGTTGTTTTGTCTAGCCATACCTGGAAATGTTGGAGATTAATGTGGTGCCATCTGCAGCCAGAGCATATCACTCTACCAAAGAGCTACAGCCCTTTCCCCAAAGGACAAACATCTTTCAAAAGGTGCATATGAACTTCTGTCATGGCCTGTTGGAACAGGTTGAGCTGAGGTATACAAAAATCCATCGAGGTTTTAAAAGTCCTGCCCAGGACTCTCTCCTGCTGTGAGTGCCCACAGGCCCTGTCCCTGCCTCCTTCCACCTGGTCTAGGGCGGGGCCTGGAAGGCCTCATAAAGGACTGCTGCCGCTGCTCTGCTGCTGGTGCTGCCCAGGACTCTCTCCTGCTGTGAGTGCCCACAGGCCCTGTCCCTACCTCTCTCCACCTGGTTTAGGGCGGGGCCTGGAAGGCCTCATAAAGGACTGCTGCCGCTGCTCTGCTGCTGGTGCTGCCCAGGACTCTCTCCTGCTGTGAGTGCCCACAGGCCCTGTCCCTGCCTCCTTCCACCTGGTCTAGGGCGGGGCCTGGAAGGCCTCATAAAGGACTGCTGCCGCTGCTCTGCTGCTGGTGCTGCCCAGGACTCTCTCCTGCTGTGAGTGCCCACAGGCCCTGTCCCTACCTCTCTCCACCTGGTTTAGGGCGGGGCCTGGAAGGCCTCATAAAGGACTGCTGCCGCTGCTCTGCTGCTGGTGCTGCCCAGGACTCTCTCCTGCTGTGAGTGCCCACAGGCCCTGTCCCTGCCTCTTTCCACCTGGTCTAGGGCGGGGCCTGGAAGGCCTCATAAAGGACTGCTGCCGCTGCTCTGCTGCTGGTGCTGCCCAGGACTCTCTCCTGCTGTGAGTGCCCACAGGCCCTGTCCCTGCCTCCTTCCACCTGGTCTAGGGCGGGGCCTGGAAGGCCTCATAAAGGACTGCTGCCGCTGCTCTGCTGCTGGTGCTGCCCAGGACTCTCTCCTGCTGTGAGTGCCCACAGGCCCTGTCCCTGCCTCTTTCCACCTGGTCTAGGGCGGGGCCTGGAAGGCCTCATAAAGGACTGCTGCCGCTGCTCTGCTGCTGGTGCTGCCCAGGACTCTCTCCTGCTGTGAGTGCCCACAGGCCCTGTCCCTGCCTCCTTCCACCTGGTCTAGGGCGGGGCCTGGAAGGCCTCATAAAGGACTGCTGCCGCTGCTCTGCTGCTGGTGCTGCCCAGGACTCTCTCCTGCTGTGAGTGCCCACAGGCCCTGTCCCTGCCTCCTTCCACCTGGTCTAGGGCGGGGCCTGGAAGGCCTCATAAAGGACTGCTGCCGCTGCTCTGCTGCTGGTGCTGCCCAGGACTCTCTCCTGCTGTGAGTGCCCACAGGCCCTGTCCCTGCCTCCTTCCACCTGGTCTAGGGCAGGGCCTGGAAGGCCTCATAAAGGACTGCTGCCGCTGCTCTGCTGCTGGTGCTGCCCAGGACTCTCTCCTGCTGTGAGTGCCCACAGGCCCTGTCCCTACCTCTCTCCACCTGGTGTAGGGCGGGGCCTGGAAGGCCTCATAAAGGACTGCTGCCGCTGCTCTGCTGCTGGTGCTGCCCAGGACTCTCTCCTGCTGTGAGTGCCCACAGGCCCTGTCCCTGCCTCTTTCCACCTGGTCTAGGGCGGGGCCTGGAAGGCCTCATAAAGGACTGCTGCCGCTGCTCTGCTGCTGGTGCTGCCCAGGACTCTCTCCTGCTGTGAGTGCCCACAGGCCCTGTCCCTGCCTCCTTCCACCTGGTCTAGGGCAGGGCCTGGAAGGCCTCATAAAGGACTGCTGCCGCTGCTCTGCTGCTGGTGCTGCCCAGGACTCTCTCCTGCTGTGAGTGCCCACAGGCCCTGTCCCTGCCTCCTTCCACCTGGTTTAGGGCGGGGCCTGGAAGGCCTCATAAAGGACTGCTGCCGCCGCTCTGCTGCTGGTGCTGCCCAGGGGAACTTGAAACAGCACAGAGTCCTTTTTAAAATGCTTTTTAAAGAATTTTTAATGTTTTTATCTTCTTTGGGGTGGTAGGTGGGAGGGATTTTTAGTTGGGTGTGGGAATCTGTTAAATTTTAGTGTATTTGTAATTTTTATTGTTTTTGGTTTTATTGTTTTATTGTGTTTGGGGTGGTAGGTGGGAGGGATTTTTAGTTGGGGGTGGGAATCTGTTAAATTTTAGTGTATTTGTAATTTTTATTGTTTTTGGTTTTATTGTTTTATTGTCTTTTTTGTGTTCTTCTTTTGTTGAGTTCTTGGCTGTTTTTTAGAGGTTTATTTTGTTTTTAAGGGGAGGGGTCAGGGCTGCCCGGGAGGGGGTCCCAGCAAGCAAAATGGCTGGGGCAGATTCCACAGGGGGGTGTGCACTGGAACAACCGATCTCAGTGGTCACGGGTAGGAGGAGGAGTTACGCTAAGACCAGACCATGTCATTACCGAGGAGGCAGACTTAGTCGTTGTCTGAGGACTATCCCTGCCTCCAGGTCTGGTCCTGACCGGACGGATATTGGAATCAGCAAGGGATACCCACATGACCTGAAGGTGCTGCTGTGCAATGCCAGGTCGATGATGAATAAGACCACCGCCATTCACGACCTGATTGTGGATGGAGGATTTGACCTGGCATGTGTGACAGAGACCTGGTTGGAGGAAGCCGATGGGCCCGTTCTTGGCGCTGCTTGCCCACCAGGTTTCTCTTATGCACAGCAACCCAGGCCATCTGGGCGGGGAGGGGGGGTTGCAGTGATTTTTAGGAAGTCATTAGTTTGCACCAGGCGTCCTATTGGGAAGACCCAGTTCTCTGAGTGCATGTTCTGGAAGTTGGGCAATAGAGGCAGTACAGGATTCCTTTTGGTGTACCGACCTCCCCGCTGCACCAAGGATTCCCTGCCCGAGCTGCTTCAGGTCGTGTCGGATGTGCTCCTGGAGACACCTAGCTTGGTTGTCTTAGGGGATTTTAACATCCATGCCGACACGACCTTACAAGGAGCCGCTCGGGACTTCGTGGAAAGCATGGCCACCATGGGGCTGTCCCTGAATAAGTCTGGCCCAACTCATAGCCGCGGACATGCCTTGGACTTGGTGTTTACCTCTATGGATGTTGGTGATCTGACATTAAGTAAAAGCGAAACAAAAGAAGTGCCATGGTCAGATCACTTTCTGGTGCAACTGGACTTCTCCGCAACCCTTTCCCTCTGCAGGGAGGTGGGACCGATTCGGATGGTCCGCCCCCGCTACTTAATGGATCCAATTGGCTTCCAAAGAGTGGTAGGGGATGTTTTATCCCATGTCGATGGCCTTTCAGCTGATTCCCTGGTGGCCCGCTGGAATGCGGAGTTAACCAGCGCTATTGACTGTCTGGCTCCGAAGCGCCCTCTCAGATTGCATGGAGCCCGGACAGCCCCGTGGTTTTCCCCGGCGCTGAGGGCAATGAAACAGTCGTTGAGACGGCTAGAGCGCCGGTGGCGGAAAACTCATTTTGAATCAGACCGGACACGGGCTAGAGCTCAACTTCGAGCCTACCAAGTGGCAATGGCGACGGCGAAGAGGACCTTCTTCACTGTCTCCATCGCATCTGCAGAAAACAGCAGCAGGAGACTCTTCCAGGTGGTTCGCAATTTAGCGGAACCACCTGCTCCATCCGGGCCCAGTACGGGCCACATGATCTCCTGCAATGATTTTGCAAAGTTTTTTGCAGATAAAGTCGCTCAGATTCGGGAAGAGGTAGACTCCACCGTGGGAGCAGGGCCGGGGCGGGGGAGTGCTAGAGTCCTGTCTAGTCAAGTTTTGTGGGATCAATTTCAATCTGTTACCTCCGAGGATGTGGACAGGCTGCTTAGACGAATGAAACCAACCACCTGTCTCCTTGATCCTTGCCCATCCTGGCTTATAAAAGCTAGCCAGGAAGGGCTGGGCGATGGGCTTCGCGGGTTGGTAAATGCTTCTCTCCATGAGGGAGCCTTCCCAGACCCGCTGAAAGAGGCGGTTATTAAACCGCTTCTTAAAAAACCATCTTTAGATCCGGCCAATATGGCCAACTATCGCCCAGTCTCAAATCTTCCATTCTTGGGCAAGGTGATTGAGCGAGTGGTTGCGGAACAACTCCAGGCACGCCTGGAAGAAGCGGACCATTTGGATCCCTTCCAGTCAGGATTCAGGCCTCATCATGGGACTGAAACTGCCTTGGTCGCACTGGTCGATGATCTCCGGCGGGCTAGGGACAAAGGTAAGAGCTGTTTCCTTGTTCTGCTGGATCTCTCAGCGGCTTTTGACACCATCGACCATAACATCCTTCTGGACCGTCTAGAGGGCTTGGGAGCTGGGGGCACTGTCATGCAGTGGTTCCGCTCCTTCCTCCTGGGCCGTGTTCAGAAAGTGGTGGTGGGGGATGAGTGTTCAGACCCCTGGGCGCTCACTTGTGGGGTGCCTCAGGGTTCTGTCCTCTCCCCCATGCTTTTTAACATCTATATGCAGCCACTGGGAGAGATCATCAGGGGGTTTGGGCTGGGTGTCCATCAGTATGCTGATGATACCCAGCTCTACCTCTCTTTTAAATCAGAACCAGTGAAGGCGGTGAAGGTCCTGTGTGAGTGCTTGGAGGCGGTTGGAGGATGGATGGCGGCTAACAGATTGAGATTGAATCCTGACAAGACAGAAGTACTGTTTGTGGGGGACAGGAGGCGGGCGGGTGTGGAGGACTCCCTGGTCCTGAATGGGGTAACTGTGCCCCTGAAAGACCAGGTGCGCAGCCTGGGAGTCATTTTAGACTCACAGCTGTCCATGGAGGCACAGGTCAACTCCGTGTCCAGGGCAGCTGTTTATCAGCTCCATCTGGTACGCAGGCTGAGTCCCTACCTGCCCACTGACTGTCTCTCCAGAGTGGTGCATGCTCTAGTTATCTCTCGCTTGGACTACTGCAATGCGCTCTACGTGGGGCTACCTTTGAAGGTGACCCGGAAACTACAACTAATCCAGAATGCGGCAGCTAGACTGGTGACTGGGAGCGGCCGCCGAGATCACATAACACCGGTCCTAAAAGACCTACATTGGCTCCCAGTACGTTTCCGAGCACAATTCAAAGTGTTGGTGTTGACCTTTAAAGCCCTAAACGGCCTCGGTCCGGTATACCTGAAGGAGCGTCTCCACCCCCATCGTTCTGCCCGGACACTGAGGTCCAGCTCCGAGGGCCTTCTGGCGGTTCCCTCATTACGAGAAGCCAAGTTACAGGGAACCAGGCAGAGGGCCTTCTCGGTAGTGGCACCCACCCTGTGGAATGCCCTCCCACTAGAGGTCAAAGAGAACAATTACCAGACCTTTAGAAGGCATCTCAAGGCAGCCCTGTTTAGGGAAGCTTTTAATGTTTGATGGATTTCTGTATTTTAGAATTTCTGTTTTTTTTTTTGGAAGCCGCCCAGAGTGGCTGGGGGAACCCGGCCAGATGGGCGGGGTATAAATAATAAATTATTATTATTATTATTATTATTATTATTATTATTATTATTATTATAAAAACATCAATATCCTGGTTAAGAAGAGCTCTTTTCCCCCCTACAATCCAGTGGTATATAAATTTTATTAAACAAAACAAATATTTTTGTGTGTCTCTGTGAAAACCCATGATTAGGTTCGGCTTATTCCTAGGAATGCTATATATTAATATTCATGTTGCATTTGCCTCCCAAATATTAGTTTGGTCTGAAACTTCTCTTCAACCCCATGAGTTGGCTTTAAGAATGTCGATAGCTTAGAGGTGTGTGCTCCTCCTCCTCATATTCATGAACCCAGCTGCTTTATTTATTGCATCCTACTTTCATATTTCCCCCCTCTTATGGTTCATCTCACTTGGGGCCCTGATTTCTAGTTTATTTTTCCAGTTCATCTCTCAGCGGATTTCCTATCAAAGCTGCTATGAAAATGACTTGGGGAAGAAAACCCTTAGGATATAGAATTGCTCAACTAAAACTATTCATTGCTCATGCTAACTGCATGAATATATGAGAAATTCAGAAAAATAAGAACCAAAAGTTGTTGTTTTTTTTGGGGGGGGTTGTTGTTGTTGTTGTTTTGCCTTAGTTGCAACGGGACTTTTTAAAAGAAACTTGTTTTGGTATAGCATGTGGGTCCTTTCTCCATCAAAAATAACAATGTTATTTTTTTAAATTATTATTTAGAAAGTATCTATGACCCACCAAGTCATACAATATAACATGACAGTTGCTGTAGCAATATATACAATAAAAAAGAAAACAGCAAAAAACCCAAAAAACTACCCAGCACAACAGGAACATTAAAATGACAGAGGGTGGTGCTAGGGGAGGAGTTGTCGCCGCGGCACCCCTTGGCATGTGGGGTGCCACAGGGCGCAATCCTTTCCCCGGTGCTCTTTAACATCTTTATGCACCCTCTTGCCCAGCTTGTTCGGAGCTTCGGGCTGGGTTGCCATCAATATGCTGATGACACCCAAATATCTGTTGATGGACGGCCATCCTGATTTCGCCCCAGATACACTGACTAGATGTTTGGAAGCTGTGCCTGGATGGTTGCGTGGGAGCCAGTTGAAGCTAAATCCTTTAAAGACAGAGGTCCTCTGGTTGGATCGAGACAACATGGGGTTGGGGGGTAAACTCCCATCCTTGAGGGAGCGCAATTAGTGCCAGCACCTTCTGTCAAGACTCTGGGTGCAACCCTCGACGCCTCCCTCTCTATGGAGGCGCAGGTTACAGCTACAGGAAAGGCGGCATTTTTAAAGGAGTCGTGTTAAGCAGTTGGTTCCTTATCTTTCTTGCCCTGATCTAGCCACTGTGGTTCATTCAATGGTCACCTCCAAGCTTGATTACTGTAATTAGCTCTATGCGGGGCTGCCCATGAAGCTGACCCAGAAACTCCAGCGGGTGCAGAATGCCGTGGCGAGACTACTTACAGGGTCTTCGCCGCGGAAACACATCCAATCAGTGCTATACCAACTGCACTGGCTCCCGGTGGAGTATAGGGTCAGGTTTCAGGTGCTGGTTCTAAGACGTCCCTATTTCCATCGGAGAAATGTTAGGGGGTATGGAGTCTTTAAGGTATCCTTAATGTTGTATAAGCTGTTGTATGAGTTATTGGGTGGACAAACAGCACTTTTCTTTGCTTAGGAACAGAACTGGAACATTCATTCATTCATTTAAATCGTCTCTGTACTGCTTCCATTTTTTAAAAACAATCTCAAAGAGGTTTACAACCTATATTAAAGCATTATAAAAAATCAAAATTAAACATTACAAATTTAAAATACACATTTAAAGCAGCATGATTAAAACAAAATATTTTAAGCTTCACTCTCCTGCATTTTGACTTATAACTATGTGCCAACTAACCAGTTATTGAAGAGCAAATGTGTGAGGAAACACATGGAGAAATGGCAAAGAGGCTCAGCTACGAAGTGGCAAGCCTTTGATTCAGTTATTGCCCATGACATTGGGTGCCCATAGAGTTAAAGTCCCTGTCAACTTCAGATCACCATCTGCAATGCGGGCCAGGTGTCCAAGTGATGCCATTCATTGCCTGTTACATGTTGCTTCTTTTTAAGGTATATTAACTTTCGCTTTGATATGAAGGTGGGAAGCAGCTGGATTCAGTCTACTCGACTGCAAGCAGGTGAATGGTGGTGTATGGAGTTCCACGCTTAATGCAGATCCTCCCATTGCTTAGACGGTGTGTGTCTGTGTCTATCTGGGGGGTAGGGGTAGACTGCAATAAAAAAAATTGTGAAATACCACCAATCATTTACTTATCTTAAAGAAGGACTGTGTATATCTAACAACCTACCATTGTGTGTCATTACTTGGAAGCAAGTCCCACTGAGTTGAATGGGTGTTACTTCAAAGTAAGTGTGTATAATCTTATAATCAATCCTGGGAATTTTATTCAGGGATGACGAAGGCATTCTACTTTATTTTGAGCCCTCTGCTTTCCCATTTTCTTGTGTCCCACTGTTTTATTAAGTCCATTCTGTTTCCCCTCATTTATTTCCTTATGTTTTCTTTCACTTTCTGATCCCCTGCCTTGTATTTCATATTCTCACTTCTTATCCCAAAAGATTTAGAAAGGGGAGGGGGAACCCTCCGTGTAACTCTGAGAAAATAGCTTGGGGAGAAGGATCCCTGGGGTGACGCCTCCGGGATGAGAAGCAAGGCAGCTTAAATATAGCAGTGAATTGTACATGGAGATGGTATGAATATAGTTAAGAGAAGAGCATTGTTTGTTTATCTGATTGTTTGCCTGAATGGTGATTCTAATTTTGCCGTGCCAAATAACATTTTGATAAGCTTATCGAAACAGGGAAATGCCAGAGAAAATGCTTCAGTCTTAAGTTAATTAAAGCTGTAATTTCACTTGAGAATCCAGATCTGTTGACTGGTCTTTCTGGCCAGATTTCAAGAAACTTCGCACAAAATAATCGAGTCCTGGGGTATTACAGCAGCTCACATTATCAGGAAGATTATGGATGACAGCTGGGCTGGTTGATGATAGCTGAAGAAAAACAAGTTTTGCTAGCTGGAGAGATTATTACTGAAGGCCTCCCAGTGGTGTAGATGGTTAAAAAAATAATAATAATCAAATATAGACTATGCCTTTAGCTATTGGAGCTGAAATTCAGATGATCTGGAAATCTACATATGGAAATCTGCATATGGAACCTGATGGTTTCATTTCATTAGTTCTTTCTTTCTACTTCTGAATACTGATTCCAAAGGAAATCTTTTTATGCACTGGGGGTATGTAATTGATGCAGTATTTGTGGTTTATGTTTTATTTTGTGCCTTGCTGAAATAATAGAAGATGCTATCAGTGACAATGGATGGAATGTTATGCTCCATCTCATATGTGGATTTATTACCAATGCTTTAAAAACACTATAGCAGGCTGACGCTACGTGCATACTATATGTATTTTTAACCCATATGTATGTACTTTGGCTGTTGTGGTGCCAACAGTAGTTTCTGCTGCAGAAACTAAAGACCAACACATTGTAATCTGCCTGGCTTCCATAACAATCCCTTGTAGCTGTGCTGAAAAATTACCCACAATATTTTTATATGTCTGCTTCACCCTTATTTCAAGGAGTTCAGGATACTGGGCTTCTCCCCTCTGCCCTGCTCTGCGCCATACGAGGTTGGCATAGATTGTGGAGTAGCATCTAGCTTACATTCCTACTTGTTCACATTCTAACCATTAGGCCACACTAACTCTCAATATATAGGTAGCGCCTATCAGAAGCAGGCAGGCACCCAGACAGATAGTCTTGATGCATTATTACATTTTCATCCCACTTTGCTCAAATGCATCCCTGTTTCTTTGTTGAGAATGGTTTTTATGCGTGGAAAAATGGCGTACAAATAAAATGAATGAATGAAGGTCGCATACATGGTTCTCTCCTGCTATTTTACCCTCATAAAACTAGTTGAGGCTGAGATGTAGTAACTGGCTCACCCAGGGACCTTCACAACAGTGGTGAATTGAATCTGGGTCTCTCAAGTCCTAATACACATCCTAAAGAGCACACTTCTCTGGTCCTGTGACTGTCCAACAGTGCTAGAGCAGCAGAAAACAGAAAAGAACACGATGGCGGAGAAAGAGAGAGATCCTGGAAGAATCTGCTACATCAAGGGCAGATCCAGGATGGAATCAAGGCAGGCTGGCAAATGAGGAAGAGAACCAAGTTAGAACCTAATGGGTTATGAGAATAGCCTGGCAGAAGTTGACGGGTAATGCAGGGAACTCTAGCACAAGCAGAACCTGAGTGCAACAGCAATCTCCCCTTGTGCACTTTCTAACAACGGCCTCTGACATTGGAGGTGGAAAGTTAGTAGCCATTGATAGCCATATCTTTCATGAATTAGTCTAACTCTTTTTTAAAGCGATCCAAATTGGTGGCCATCATCCCATGTTGTGCAAGCAATTCTGTAATTTAACTACAGTATATGCTCTTACTATGTTTTTGTCAATATTGAATCTTTCAACATGCAGCTTTTTTCAATGTCCATGAGTTCTAGTGCTACAAGGGGGGGGGACGTTTCTGTATCCGCTTTCTCCATGCCATACATAATTATATACAGTTCTGGATGGCCACTGCAAACACCTTGGGTGGCCATCAGTCATGGATGCTTTAGTTGAGGGGGTTGGACCAGATGACCCTAGAAGTATTTTCCAACTCTACAATTCTACGACTCTATCATGTTTCCTCTTACTCTTTTCTCTAAACCGAAAAGGCTCAAATGCTGTAACCATTACACATTGGCTTTTCAGACTAGTAATAATTATATCTTGACAGAACAACACTTTTGCTAAGCAGACCACTAAAATATATGCAGAGGCAGAAGCACGAACGGCAGCTAGTATGTCGTCACTTGGGTCGGGGACAGGAGCCCTGCCAAAAGGAGCAGGTGGGTTTGTCCCCTTGCATGTGCCTCAAGAACATTTTTGCTTACTTGTAGGTTGCTTGCAGGTACAGCGTTGGGTCAGCTGGTAAGATAACGGGGGCAAGGGAGAATTAGAATGTAAGTAGGGGAAATATAATGTGAGAAGCAGTGAATGGGCTAGTCCATGTCTTATACAATTGATGTTTTACCTATGCTGTATAATGAGTTAAATACTTCATCCAGTTATTTAAGTTCCTGACTTTGATTATGTTGCACAGAGTGTCCCTTACACAGGAATTTGAGTCTTAGTATTATATATTTGGTGGCAATTAGCCAGGCTGGAAACAAGGTCCTATTCTATTTACATGGTAATGAAGCATTCGTTGAATGAAATCTAAACACTAATGAGATTTTATTCACAACACCTGATGGTTGACATTAATCAGAAAATGTGGAGAAGATGTTCATTTGTTTGCACCAATATTCCTGTGGGTACTAGGCCAGGGAACATGTTAGATTGCAAAGTAAACTACCAAGGGTGACGTGTCTTTGGGGCTTCAGGTCCTTTCATACTGCAATTAATCAGACCCAGAAAAAGAGAAATAGTAAAAGGAAAGGTATTCAGCATGCCAGCTTTCCAGATGGAATCATCTCTTTTCCCTCCCGCTGCACACTGTTTTGGGGAGTTCTCCCAAAAGAAACCCCAACAACCAATTTTCAGAGGCATGGGGGAGGAAATCCCAGTTGCAAGAGTAGAAACTCTTGACCAGGGCTTCCACGGGAGGGGTTTGTTAGGCGAATCCCTTCCAATGTTTTGAAATCTTCAACACTTGGTGAATTTCATATCTGACTCTTCAGAAAGCATCTTGTTTTGCTGAGCGTGGGAAATATTTGAGTCAAAAATGCCAGGATTTCCAGAACCATCATTTCATGGCTTATGCAGAAAGGAAAAGGGCAAAGAACTTTTCATCAGATTGGGCAACACCTAGAAAAACCCAACTTACAATGAAAGTAAAGGTCCTAGCATTTTTAGAGCACCAACCCGAACTTTTTCCTGTGCCTTTGGCACTGCTGAGAATGCCTCATGACCCAGAGGTGTGCTTACTGTTGCAGCTCCAGCTCTCTGGAATCAATTTGCATTTATTGTATATTCTTTCACTTTTTATCTTCTTGTGCACCTCTTCAGTGGCTTCAGGCTGTGAAGTGGTTTAAACATTTGTAACATTAACTAATTAAATTAATAACAGCACGCAGTGTTCAAATAGCACTGAAGTCCCTCACGTCTGTGCTCTCCACCAAAATGCCAACTCAGTGGGGACTCACCAGTGAGTTGGCAGCATAGACAGTACTGAAGTAAAGGACTTTACCGCTGAAGTCAAAATACGGATGTTGATAGTTCCTAACATTTATTGTCTCCTCTCGCTTGTATTGAAGCAAAAGGATTTGTTCAAAATCTAGATTGGTTAGGCTGGAAGATACTGGCCTGCTTCAAATGTAGAGAAACTAGAGGAGGAAATAGCAGGGCAGAAAGGGCAGAGCTGATGCCTTAAGGGTGCCCCCCCATAAAGATTTTATTCTGCCAACTCATTTTGAAATGTATTTCTTCTTCAGGGAGACTTTAAAACACAGCTCTGTGTTTTATAGTATGCTCTGTACTCATGTGTATGTGTCTCTCTGTGTGTTTTCCGCCAAGTGTTTAGGGTTCCTGATCATGTGGCCAGGGCCGTCTTGAGCAGATCACGTGCCCTGGTGCTGAGGGGCGGAGATCGCTCCGCCGTCCGCCCCGCCCTCGCAGGGCGCAATTGGTGCCCTCCTTGCCAGGCCGGCGCCCAGCTTACCAGCCCCCCGCCATGGTGCACTGCGCCACCGGGGGGCTACGTAGAGCCGGCCCTGCATGTGGCGAAACCCATACATATCCAGCTGAATGCACATGGCTTCCCCGTGCATAGACTTCCCCCCAATGTGCAGAGTAGAACCAGTGAGGATGAGGAGAGCAAGTACAGCCCCACTTACCCTCTCCTGTGAAGTGCCAAATCAGAACAAGCTAATGAATACATTTATTTTGCTCTGAGCTGCTGTTTTCAATGTTTTTGTTGTAATTGTGGTTTTTATTATTTAGTAAACCAGTCTGATTGCTTCACATCTGTGGTCTTGTAATTCTTACAGATGATGATGATGATTTTATTATTTATACCCCACCCATCTGGCTGGTTTGCCCAGGAGGCCTAGGTGGAGTAGCCTCGGTTAGGGCTGCCTGGCGAGTTCACAGTGAGAGCTTGAATAGGGAACTTCAACTTTCATAGCTCAAGACTCTTTGCCACTGCATAACACCTGCCCGAAGATGCAAGTTCAAATATACACGCGCATTTCTGACTAGTAGAGAAAATGAGACACCTGTTCCTTTTCTGATCGTTGCTGAAGTTGCTGGAGGGCGTGAGCTACATTTGTTGTCTCACTAGTGGTCTGATCTGTGCTCCCTGGCATATTTGCCGAATACGCCATTGTCCTTGAGGCATGAGCCATCAGGCTGTCGCGGGAAGCATGCTAGCGACTCTGACTACTTAATCGCCTCCATTCGTCCTGTCATAGGAAGACTATAATAACCATTCTAATGCTGAATCATATTCAAGACGTTTCAGCAAAGTGACACAAGGTTGCTGCTGCCTTAAGCCGCTTAAGTATGGCAGGGTTTCGTATGTATCTCGGGTATGATCCTTTGCCTTATTGGATCAGGGAGAGCATTGCCACAGGGCGCCTGGACAGCACAGGCTGACCCAGACTGCAGATGAACAGTGTAACCTGGGGCAGGGGGGGGGGTTACATGGCACTGTCTATCACGTCTTTCTTGAAGTTGCTAATGACTGCAGGTTGCTTCTCAGGCAGCCTGAGGATGATGCGGTCCTAGAGGTATGCCACCTTTAGCCTGATTCAGAAATGACCTTGATGAGCAATAGCCATTATAGAATGATACATGGGGGGGGGGGGAGAGAGAGAGAGACTGACTAAAATTCTCTTCTCTCTATTCCCAATGCTTCCTGCATTGACTCTCTGACTGCTACACTGTCTTTAAAGGCATCTGAAAGCAGTAACAGCCTTACACTACAACATGGAGTTCAAAGGGCATTAATCTCAGAAAATCTTCACTTCAGACTCAATTACAATTGGAGAATGAGTACTGATTTCTTGTCTAACAGTAGTGTGTTCCTTATTTTATATCTCTGCCTATTCTATATTGAAATTCTTTTTTATTTCCCCCCTTATTTTTAATAATATATTCTCTGTTTCAACACTTATTACAAAGCTGTTTCTCAACATTTTAAATTTTATAAAGGTATCCTAAAATATGCATTTTAATGCATTCAGACATTTTTTTAAAGCCAAGAACTGTATTGCAAAATTCAGAGAACTGTGAAATCCAGAGGATAATTATGAGGATAATATTTGGGAGATATCAATTCGGTCAGTGTTAACACAAGTACCTCTTCACCTGCAGTGTAAAGTGGTATAAAAGAGAGAGAAGCTTACCACCTCCATGGACAGCTAGAGGCCAGCCAAACTTGGCATGACATTTGTCACACAGTTTCCTCTGCCATATTTGATTTTTTTTTTGTCAGAAGCTTCTGTGTGGGGAGGAGCTGAGCCAGATCAGGACCATGGAGTGGAGCTTGCCAGGATCCTGATTATTCCATAGTCGGTGCCAATGGAAGCTTTCCTCCCATTATGAAGGATGGGGTCAGCGGCTCTAGTCAGGATCCCAGTGGGCAAATGATTTTAGCCCCCCTTCTGGGAAGGGAATGGAGACATAAGGTAGGAAATGCAGTAGTAAGTCTGTGTGCTAAAATTAGAGTCATAATTCAAAGAACCCCTCCAGAAATACCCTTAGACAATAAGGATTCCCAACTTCTCAAGGACTGAGGGACCCACTAGGCAGAGCTTGACGTAAGGTAATTATTTTGGGCTCCCTTATTAGAGGAGACTTGACAATGGTCTTAAGTGAACTCAGACCCTCTGGGATACCGATTCCTTTAAAAACAAACAAACAAACAAACAAACAAACAAACCTACCCCTAGTATATTAGGTGAACACCAATAACAAACATCTCATCTAGTTTGGTCTTATAGCTCTGACAAATGTTGGTGTTTTATTTTATTTTATTGGAATCCTTGAAATTGGGGCCTGCAGTATTTTAGTCACTGTGGGTCACTTAGTTAGCTGACTGAAGCTGTTCTGAAACTTCTAGGCTTTTATATCACAGACAATGTTTTCTTTCTGCTTGTAATGATTCCTTAAGCTGTTTTGTTCTTGCCACAGCACTGTTTGATTTAGTTCTTCAGAGACATTTTAAATCCATGAGCAGCGCAACCAAGGCTGCATCAAGACATACGATTTTGTATTTCCCCCCTCAAATGCATGCAGCACCACAGGGAATCTCTCAAACGAGAACCGAAGGGTTACCATTTCACTGGATTTACCAAGCAAGTTGGTCTGTGTCTTGAAACCCTGAAGTAAACATCAATGCTTCTCTCTTTCTTTCAGTGAGATTCTGCTGCATTTTCAGAGAAGAAAAATTACTCTCCCCTACCCCAACCTAAGCTTTCTTGATAATGCCAAAATGTGAAACTTTATGAGCTCTGTGTTCCCGATTCTATTTTTTGATAACTAAGGAACTGCAATTGTTGCAGCGAGGTTTCTGTGTGAAAGAATGCTAAGGCTTTGATTTGGGCCTGCACTTTTATCTCCAACTTTAATCAGTATACAGTGTAAGGTTTTCTCTGACATTTGTAGCAGCATTCCTGAGATTGATGTTGCCGCCCATTATACAGGAGAACATTTGATACTAAAGGTTCCCTGAGCTCCCATCAGCTTTCTATAGTATGTCTGCTCTCTTGACATTTAATGTCCCTAAAGCCTGATATGGTCTGATAACTTCAGTGTTGCCGTGTGCTTTTTCCGAAGGGGCAGTGGGAAAAGAAAGAGCTGAGGTATCTCTGCTATTCCATTCAGATTGTCACTATCTACATTCACAGTGCTTAATTCTGTCACTACTTTATTCAATTAAAAAACACACCACACAAATCAAATACAAATGAAATACCGTATGCTGGTGAAAGAAATGGGTCTGTGAGAACAGAGATTAGAGGAACACTATTTGAAGCGAAATAAATTTGCCCTCTAAAAACTCTTCTCAAAATATAGATTAGTATTTTTTTTTGTTTTTAATGAAATCCTGTAAGCTGGCCTGGAAATACAGTTTATTGAACGGAAGGGCATACGTGTGTTAAACAAATAGATGAATGCATAGAAACACATGGATCTGCCTGAGTCAAAGCATTGGTCTACCTAGCTCAGAATCATCTACAGCAGGGGTGGGGGGAAACTTCTCAGCTACATGGCTCAGATCCTTATCAATAATCCTGATTTTAAAGCTCCTCCTGCTTGCCTTTTAAGCTTGGAAACTTAATCTTGGAAACTTAAAAGTGAAGTGGGTGGAGGCTTGCAAGAGACTTTGTGAGTCTTCCCTCCCCTCCCTTTTTCTTGTCCATGATCTTTTTCCAGTCTTAAAGAGGGAGGGCGTGGGGCTGTCATACGTATGGATTTTCCTGGACATTACTGGGATTTCAAAGGTGGAATTTATGTCTGGGGGGAATTTCCGAGAGGCGACGCTTTGTCCTAGATCTTAGGCAAGTTTTTGGCATTTTTGAATAAAAAAGCTCAACAACCTTTGGGGTGTCCTGGTTTTTATTTTTTGAAATGCAGCAATCCTAGGAGGGCGAGACTCACTAAGGGTTTTGCAAACCACTTTCCTTTCAAGTTCCCACTTGATAGTGACTGGCCAACAGCTGTTCAGGGTCTCTGGCAGGCATAGGAGCCAACTCCTAGGGGCTGGGGTCACTTTGCCCCCCCCTAAAATATTTGAAGGGTTTGGGTCCCTACCCCAAAGTTGATGGGTGCTGCCATTCAAATGGTGTGTGTGTTCCCATCTTGTGATTGGTTATGTGGGGCTTACCTGCCCTCCACAATATTTTATTCAAGTTGGCACTCCTGCTGGCAGGGGGGGTTTGCAGCCTTACCTAGGGTTCACCAAGAATTATACCTGAAATACAGCCCATCCCTAATAATATTGCAAGTATGATGCAGTCTACATACTGCGGGTGTCCATTTCAATGCCATATATTTCTTCTTCCTGTTAGTGCCCAAATCCTTTCTGTAATTCAGCCTAGTACCCCCTTGCAGTGCCACACACACACACACACACACACACACACACACTGGTGAATATGTAAAACCATCTACCTGTTTTGAATAAACTGAACACACTGCTGCATATGAAGTGTCTTGTGTGCTTGTCGTGTCTTCTATGTCTAGAATATTATTACTTACATTTGGAAACCTTTCTTCTCTCCAAAGAGCTCAAAACAGGACTACAACAGACCTGCAAAATAAGAAAAGCCAAAAAATAGCAAAAAAAAAATGTTAAGCATGCAGAATGTTTCATAACAAGTTCCCCACCGAAAGCCTCAAGAGTCTCACCACTAATTTTCTTACTGCTATTTACACTTACACACATGCACACACAATATTAGAGAGCTTATATAAGCTTATATAACACATTGCCCAAGTTTTCAATTCCTTGCAAATTTACTGTGCTTCCCCCACCTGCTCCCCCTTAACTTGCCTTTATAGAAGGTGGGCTGTAATAATTATTTTGGCTGTGTCTTGAGGGTTCAGCATGAGCTCATGGGTCACCGATTTCATTTATCTAACTCATCACAAAGTGCAGTGACAGCAAAGTCACCCACTGTGCCTCCTTCTACCAGAGCAAATAACATGGAAAAGCTACATTGGTGTTTTGCTTGGGAAAAGTAGTGCCAAAGTTATGAGCTGAGAGAGACTAGTATGGCTTATTTGGCTGCTCACTGCCTTCTTGTAGACAGGTGTTGTTGTCTTTTTAGTTTTGTTTTTTAGGACAATGGCAAAGTTTAGTTGACCAGTATTATCCTTTAGGATTGTTTAGTCCCAGGTTATGGAACAAATTATTTTCCTGACAGAGAGATGCTTATAGCTGTGATATGGTACAGAGCAGCAGCATGTTTTCAGGGTGATCATATTGTGCACTTTATTCAAGTGAGGGAATTGTCCTATAATATGAAGACAAACTAAAGTGACCAAAGTAATCTATAATGTAAGGGATCTCTGGGAAAACATTTTTAAAAAAGTTTGTCAAAATGTCTCTTTTAGTTAGGCTGTATACATACCTGCACTTTGAAAGTACATTCTACAACAATACTGGGCACTGGAGTTTGTTAAGGGTTGTTGCTGGGAATTCTAGCTCTGTGAGTTACTATATTGCCCAGAATTCTTTGAGGAAAATAATGTCCTTTAACGGTATACACAGCCGGAGACTGATTGTGCCTAAATAATAATTGCATGTGGTCTTTAAAGAGAGAAGTGAAACTTTTTGAGACTTTGGAAATGGATTGCCTCTAGATGAGGGTATATCTGAACATACAAGCCTTTTCTGCTCATTCATTTGGATACAACTGAAAATGTTTTATCCATGCTTACAGGCCCCACCTCCAACCTCTATGTTGCTTATGTCAACTGTGTATACTATTTGCATGGATCCTAAGAGTGTACACTTCTGTCTAAAAGATCAGATACCCTGACAAATAGAGAATACGATGGCACATACAGGATAGGAATACACATATGTCCTGATGTTATGTGCACAGGATCCCTGTGAATGCTAGATGTAGAGAATTTCTTGTCTGCTTTTCATTTAAAGCTAATTCCTAAAGGCCAGTGGCAGAGCCATCTCAATGCATTTCTTTTGTAACCAAGTAAAAAACAGAGCAACTAACATATACCCTTCATGCAGAGATTGGCCTTGTAAACATCATTAGTAAGACATCTACCTGCTTCTGAATCATTGTTAGAGAGAGAGTTCAGAGTGAAGACACCTTCATTGACATGCTGGATAAATTAAAAAGCTTTTAGCAGAAGGTGCAGGCAAATTAATTGTATAATTGCCATGCAACGGGGTGGAGAGTTGGGATCACCATATAGCAGAAAGAAATTAACTACTGCAAATTAATTAGAATGTGGAATAATGAAAAAAAAATGCGGAACAATGCTCTAAGTGGCAAAACAGAACAAAGAACTGTTATGGAAAATTTATATTGCGTAATTGTAAACAACAAAATAATAATTGCCATGGTCACTTCACGATTCCACAATGTTCCTGGATCAATGCTTTCCAAAATATGTCAACCTCTCTTTCAACAGGAAGCCACTTCTCCCACACGATGGCATCCATGCTGAATCTAGCTTCAGCCTTTACATCAGTTTTTAAATAGCCCAGTGGAAACACTAGCAATAGTGGAAAACTGGGCAGGGCCAGTTCAAGACATTTTGGCACCTGAGGCAGCCCACAAAATTGTGCCTCCCTCCCAAACCAGGAAGATGTGGCAAGTGAAGATTGACAGCAAGAACAAAGGGGGAATAATGATCTGCATTGGGATTCGCTGCCCCTGTGGAGTGGGGATGGTTTAAAAAAGAGATTAATTTAATCTTCCCTATTGTTTTGTAAGCAATTGGTATGAAAACAGCATACAGTACATAAATAAGATGTCCCTGGGAAAGATACTTGCGAAATTTCAGAAGGATAGATGTGGGACTTTTAGTGCTAGGCACCTTTCCTGTAGTCTATAGCACCACATACTGTGTACCTTCTCAAGGAAAAGATAAAGCGCAGCTGCAATTTTCCTCTGCTTTTAGAAGCAAAACTTCGGTTACTTTGTCCAGGCAACCTTGAGCAACTCCAGTCACTCAGGAAGTCAATAATTGACTACAACTAATGCACTTGTGTAATGAATGGTTAAAGAGACACATTTGGCTTTAATGGACCTTTTACTTCTGCAGCGAAAGATTTCAAGACTGGAGATTTACCTTTGGCATCTGGTACAGCACCTGTCTCTAATGGAAAGCTACAACTCTCTCTTAAAAAGTATTTCTTCCTCTCATGGATGCCCTTGTAGATCTATTGGATTCACCTGTGCCTATTAAGAAGTTTGTTCCCTCAAATCTCATTAAGTATCCACTTGTGTGTCAAACTTCCTTATGCACACCTGCCTTTCATGAAGGATAACCTTATGCTGAAAAGGAAGGTGATTTTTGTGTGTGTATGAAGTAACCTTCTGGCTGTTGAAGGTAGGTTTGTTTTCTTTAGAGGACATCAGAAAAACACAGCCTGGCTGTAATATTTTCCCCTCACATATACTGGGTTTTTAAATTAGTTATTACCAGGGCTCTCAACCATTTAAAGATTTTTTAGTTGATTAATCACCTGCCTTTTAACCAATTAATGAACTGATTGCATTTAAACATATTTGCATATTGCCAACACCTCAAGATAGGTGCCCTTTTGAGCTATGGAAAGAAGGGTATGCTGATCTACAGTTTGCTAAATAAACAATTCCACTCACTGGAAGCAAACTCCATCTTATAGAATCAAAGAATTGATTGGTAAAAACCTCCAATGAAGGGTCCACAATCTTCTGAGAGAGAGAGTCCCACTGTTGAACAGCTCTTACCATCAGAAAGTTTTTTCTGATGTTTAGTTGGAATCTTCTGTCTTCAGTACGTTTCTTTCTTATTATCTAGTTTCAATTATTCAATAAATAACAAGAGTGCTTTTAATTAAGCACAATCAGAAGGCTGGATGTCTAGATATAATCCTTGGCTTCTCAGCTGTGTGGAAATCAATTTAAATTTTTCTAAAGCAGATCTGACGAATGGCAAAAATAACTCGGAGAGCTAAGATAGGTATTGCACTTGCCTCATGCCACCCACCCCTTCATAGATCAATGCCTTGTCGTGGCGAAGGGGCTTGAATAACTCAGAGAAGCTATGAGCTATGCCATGCAGGGCCACCCAAGATGGACAGGTCATAGTGGAGAGTTTTGACTAAACGTGATCCACCTGGAGAAGGAACTGGCAAGCCACTCCAGTATCCCTGCCAAGAAAACTCCATGGACAAAGACAACAGGCATATAAAAGTTATGACGCTGGAAGATGAGCCCCTCAGGTCGGAAGGCGTCCAACATGCTACTGAGGAAGAGCGGAGGACAAGTACAAGTAGATTCAGAGCTGATGAAGTGGCTGGGCCAAAGCCGAAAGGACGCTCAGTTGCGGATATGCCTGGAAGCGAAAGGAAAGTCTGATGCTGTAAAGAAAAATATTGCATAGGAACCTGGAATGTAAGAACCATGAATGGAGGTAAGCTGGATGTGGTCAAAAATGAGATGACAAGAATAAATATCGACATCCTGGGCATCAGTGAACTAAAATGGAAGGGAATGGGCGAATTCAGTTCGGTTCAGTTCATATCTACTACTGTGGGCAAGAATCCCGTAGTAGAAATGGAGTGGCCCTCATAGTCAACAAAAGAGTGGCAAAAGCTGTAATGGGATGCAATCTCAAAAATGACAGAATGATCTCGATACGAATCCAAGGCAGACCTTTTAACATCACAGTAATCCAAGTTTATGCACCAACTACCGGAGCTGAAGAAAGTGAAATTGACCAATTCTATGAAGACCTACAACACCTTCTAGAAATGACACCAAAGAAGGATGTTCTTCTCATTACAGGGGATTGGAATGCTAAAGTAGGGAATCAAGAGATAAAAGGAACAACTGGCAAGTTTGGCCTGGGAGTTCAAAATGAAGCAGGGCAAAGGCTAATAGAGTTCTGTCAAGAGAACAAGCTGGTCATCACAAACACTCTCTTCCAACAACACAAGAGACGACTCTACACATGGATATCACCAAATGGGCAGCATCGAAATCAGATTGATTATATTCTCTGCAGCCAAAGATGGAGAAGCTCTATACAGTCAGCAAAAACAAGACCTGGAGCTGACTGTAACTCAGATCATCAGCTTCTTATAGCAAAATTCCAGCTTAAACTGAAGAAAGTAGGAAAAACCACTGGGCCAGTAAGATACAATCTGAATCAAATCCCTTATGAATACACAGTGGAAGTGAGGAACAGGTTTAAGGATTTAGATTTGGTGGACAGAGTGCCTGAAGAACTATGGATGGAGGCTCGTAACATTATACAGGAGGCAGCAACGAAAACCATCCCAAGGAAAAGGAAATGCAAGAAAGCAAAATGGCTGTCCAACGAGGCCTTACAAATAGCGGAGGAGAGGAGGCAAGCAAAATGCAAGGGAGATAGGGAAAGATACAGGAAACTGAATGCAGATTTCCAAAAAACAGCAAGGAGAGACAAGAGGGTCTTCTTAAATGAGCAATGCAAAGAAATAGAGGAAAACAATAGAATGGGGAAAACCAGAGATCTGTTCAAGAAAATTGGAGACATGAAAGGAACATTTCGTACAAAGATTACCATAATCAAGGACAAAAGTGGTAAGGACCTAACAGAAGCAGAAGACATCAAGAAGAGGTGGCAAGAATACACAGAGGAATTATACCAGAAAGATATGGAGGTCTCGTACACCCCAGGTAGTGTGGTTGCTGACCTTAAGCCAGACATCTTGGAGAGTGAAGTCAAATGGGCCTTAGAAAGCACTGCTAATAACAAGGCCAGTGGAAGTGACCACAGCAAACTATGGCAAGTTCTTAAAGAAATGGGAGTGCCTGATCACCTCATCTGTCTCCTGAGAAATCTCTATGTGGGACAAGAAGCTACAGTTAGAACTGGATATGGAACAACTGATTGGTTCAAAATCGGGAAAGGAGTACGACAAGGTTGTATATTGTCTCCCTGCTTTTTTAACTTATATGCAGAATTCATCATGCGAAAGGCTGGACTAGATGAATCCCAAGCCGGAATTAAGATTGCCGGAAGAAATATCAACAACCTCAGATATGCAGATGACACAACCTTGATGGCAGAAAGCGAGGAGGAATTAAAGAACCTTTTAATGAGGGTGAAAGAGGAGAGCGCAAAATATGGTCTGAAGCTCAACATCAAAAAAACCAAGATCATGGCCACTGGTCTCATCACCTCCTGGCAAATAGAAGGGGAAGAAATGGAGGCAGTGAGAGATTTCACCTTCTTGGGCTCCTTGATCACTGCAGATGGTGACAGCAGTCACGAAATTAAAAGACGCCTGCTTCTTGGGAGAAAAGCAATGACAAACCTAGACAGTATCTTAAAAAGCAGAGACATCACCTTGCCGACAAAGGTCCGTATAGTTAAAGCTATGGTTTTCCCAGTAGTGATGTATGGAAGTGAGAGCTGGACCATAAAGAAGGCTGATCGCCGAAGAATTGATGCTTTTGAATTGTGGTGCTGGAGGAGACTCTTGAGAGTCCCATGGACTGCAAGAAGATCAAACCTATCCATTCTTAAGGAAATCAGCCCTGAGTGCTCCCTGGAAGGACAGATCGTGAAGCTGAGGCTCCAATACTTTGGCCACCTCATGAGAAGAGAAGAATCCTTGGAAAAGACCCTGATGTTGGGAAAGATTGAGGGCACTAGGAGAAGGGGACGTCAGAGGACAAGATGGTTGGACAGTGTTCTCGAAGCTACGAACATGAGTTTGACCAAACTGCAGGAGGCAGTGCAAGACAGGAGTGCCTGGCGTGCTATGGTCCATGGGGTCACGAAGAGTCGGACACGACTAAACGACTAAACAACATGCCACCCAAGAAAGCCTCTTTGTGACATGTGAACCATACCCCATATGTAAGATGGGTTCAGCTTTAAATGGGAGTTGAATCTAATTTCTCCCCCATTCTTAAGCAGATCTGGATCTTTTTGCATCTTGATTTGTACAATGGGGTGAAAAATCCTAATTTCACATATGCTCTAACAGGGGTCTGAGCTGGTCCTGACTGACCAGGAAAGAGAACTTGAAGTTGTGGTGGGTATCTCAGTTAAAATGTTGACCTAGCTGCAGCAGCTGTGAAAAAAGGCAAATAGAATTCCAAGCTGAAGATAATGAAGTAAGTGATAAAAATAATACTGCCAATATCATCATGTCATTATGCAAAACCATGGTTACCTCGCTTCAAAAAGTATATTGTAGAGCTGAGAGTGGTGCAGAAGAGGGTAACCAAAATGATCCAAGGGGGTGGAACAACTGCCCAATGAGGAAAGGCTGCAGCATTTGGGATGAGTTAGTTTAGAAAGAGAGACCAATAGGGCTACTATACAGGGCAGAAGTGTATAAAATTATGTAGGGTGTGAAGAAAAGGGATAGGAAGTCCTTTCTCTCTCTCACTCCTAATACGTACTAGAATCTAGGGTTATTCAATAATGCTGAGAAATTCAGGATGCTCTTCAAGCAACACTCAGTTAAACCATGGAATTTGTTCCCACAAGATGTAGTGATGGTCTCAAACTTGGATGGCTTTAAAGAAGGTTAGACAAATTTGTGGTGGAAAAGGCTTTCAATGGTTACTAGACATGATGACTTTGTACTATAGCAGGCACCCCCAAACTCAGCCCTCCAGATGTTTTGGGACTACAACTCCCATCATCCCTAGCTAACAGGACCAGTGGTCAGGGAAGATGGGAATTGTAGTCCCAAAACATCCGGAGGGCCAAGTTTGGCCATGCCTGTACGGGAAGGACTATGCTTCCCTATAACAGTTGCTGGGAATCCCAAGTGGAGAGAGGGCTGTTGCAATTGGGTCCCACTTGTGGGCATCCCAGAGGCATCTAGCTGGCTAGTGTGGGAACAGGATGCTGGACTAGATTACCAGTATCTTTGACCTGATCCAGCAGAGATCTTCTTACATTTATATTCCAATAACTTGGTGTGTTTGTTACTAGAGTAGTGGGGGCTTGATATGTATGTCTGCCTGAAATGGCATTTGTTGCTTTGGTTTCTTATGGCTCCTTATCCTCCTAAAGCAACTTGTGTTCCATGGCATCATCATGTTATTTTGAAATAACATGGGGAGAAGCAAGGTAAGTCTCTTTGTTAGATGCTTTGATATTCAGCAGCATGTTATGAAAAGTATTAATCAGCTCTTGAGATAAATCCAATGAAAACAATGAAATATTTAGTGCATATGCCACTCAACAAATTAATGCTGAAGGAAATCAGCTTGACTCTCATTGAGTCCTCCTTTGCCGCAGATGAATTTATGAAGCCCCATTCACAATGTTAATATCCAAGAGGCCCCAAGGCTAGGTTGAAACCAAAAACACATAGCTTATTTCTAGACCTAGTGTAGCATTTCTTATCTTCTGGACTTCATAAAAAGTGACACACACACAGGTATGGTAAGTTGATAAATTTGTAAATAAAAACAAAGAATCTCACAAATGCTATAATTGGGCCTCTAGTGCAGGGACAGGGGGGAGGGATGGAACAGAGAGCATTTTGAAGAATAAAAAAGCCCTGCATTGAGCCCATAAAGTTCTAATAATAAATACACCTCACCCTGGGACTGAAAATATTCAATGAAGAGTGGGCTATAAATACTTTGAAGAAATAATAGTTGTGGTTGCCACCACTCATGAGAGGCATATTATATAATGACCACAATTCATTCTTGCATTATTAAGTATTTTTAAGTCCACTGAAATCAATGGGCTTCAGTGAGTTTAATTTATGTTGGAATAAGGCCAAAGTGCATTCATTTGTAAGGGCACCACTTAGCTGTTCCCTGGCCCTGTGTTTCTTATCTCATGTGATTATTTCTCAAGAGCGTCTTATCTTTGGCTTCATGCGGTATAAAAATTACTTCAGCTAGCTGATCAGTTCTTTGCATGTTTGTTTATGTGTATAGGACTGCAGCTTAATACGCTGATAATGAACAGGATTTTGTTTTTGTTTTGCCTTGTCTGCTTTACAGTTTAAACTTGACTATATATACAAGAACAGGCCTTGGGACTTTGCTGTGAATCTTGGCTCCTATCCCCCTGAAATTTCTTGCTGTCGTCGTTGAAACCTGAAGTAGCACTCCTCAGTATGTATTGCTAAATCCAAAGTATTTTTTTCATACCTTTAGTTTCTTAAATCATTTTTCCAACCAGCAGTTCAAGGCCATATCTTTTTTTATAAATAATTTTTTATAAGTTTTTACACATATTTTCCAGTATAACATCCTTTTAAGCATCATTTCAAAAAAATTGGCTATCACAGCCTGAGACTTCCTTCAACCTCGACTGATGGTTTTCTAAAGTCTTCCAATTATGCATTTTGTTACTATAGTTATTGCTATAAACTCAAATTTCCAATAGATCTATTATTAATTCTCTTCACAATAATTTATAAATTACTCCTAACAAAACTTCTTTTAACCCTACAAGTGATGTCAATTGATTACAATTGCTTTCCAGATATCTCAAAAACTTCTTCCATTCCTTTAGGAAAGTCTGGTCCTGCTGGTTCTGAATTTTCCCTGTTAGTCTCGCCATCTCAGCATAGTTCATAAATTTCTCTGGCCACTTACAGTGACCATATCTCAGCTGCCTTTTGGTTAACAGAACTAAGGTGTTATTCATCATAGACTAACAGGGTCCCCAAACTAAGGCCCAGGGGCCGGATGCATCCAATCGCCTTCTCAATCCGGCCCGCAGACTTAACTGTCAGGGGTCCTTTACCTTTACATTTTTTACTCCTTTTACCTCCTTTACCTTTTACCTTTTGTCCAGTATATAGGGTGCTTTCTGAGAATAGCTGTTACTATGGTGCTCCTGCCATGAGAGGAGATGAATTTGCTCCAGCACCACCTGTCTTACCTGGAGGAGACTGGGAGTGGAACCTCCAATGGTAAGGAGGGGAGGAAGTCACCTGGGACCAGGAGACCAATCATAGGGGAGTGAACTGCACCAATTTAGGGTTGATCCTCCTCCTTCTCAACATCTGACAGCTATTACTACTGTTTGTCAAAGTTGGGGGGGGGAATCTGGAGATTGCCTACTTGTTCTCTGCACTCTTACTTCTGCAGTGGAAAGCTTATAGTATGTGTCATACACTCAGTTCATTTCAAGCTTGTGCCTTTAGTTTCTTTAAAGGATCAAATTACCAGCATTATCATACTTGAATAATCTTGACACCTCTATCCCAACTGATAAACACATTTCTATGAGAGGCATAGTGTCCGTCATGGATGAGCGCAACTACATCAAGATACAATTTAGTTTGCTGAAATGGCATCGGCAGAAGCAGGGAAGATCTCACAGAAGCGATTGGAGTCTCCTGGCAGCTTTACAAACTACAACACATCTGATAAAATGTTCATAACAAAAATCGCCAGGGGGATGTCAGATTCGCCTCTAATGCCATGATAAATGTGCAGTTCACCCGAATGAGTATTAACTGTATTATATTCATAGGAAAAAGAAAATTTGCCAAGTTGGATATAACAAGTTGACAGGATTCAGTACAATTCTTGCAAAATGATAAAGTACAAGAGGCTCAGACTATAAACATGTTTTGCACATTTACATCTTCAGTCTCAAAATGTTACTTTTATATTTATCCATGTGGAATCCATTTCAATCAATGCTACAAGCAGGTTAGAATTAAGACTGAGTGAAAATGGACCCCTAAAATTCTCCATGCTACTTGTTGGTGATGAAATGGGGTGGGATTTTGCTGAATATTTTCCAGGGGAGGGCTGAAATTTTGGGACAGTTTGGGAAGATCTAAACAGGAAGGGATCCCCCCCATATTTTTATCAGAATTTTTTTCTGAGAATTTTCGGCTTTCATAATATTGATTGAAACACTGTTGTTAATTTCATATTGGTGGTTTAAGAGAAGGGCTGGAAGATGTGGAGTCCTAGCTCCTGTGGGGGGAAAAACCCCCAGGCCTTCTTAAAATGTATTACACTCTCTTGCTGATTTAACTCACAGATGACAACTAAAGATATGTGTGTATAGAATAACAGCTGAAAAGTACAAATAATGAGCTTAACCTTGATTATTTGAAATGTTTGAAAAACATTAGAATAATATTTATCTTAAGAGTGTTCTCTTTACTTAGTTTATCCAGAATTGGATGGACCAAATGTCAAATGAAAGGCTTGTGTGAAAGGAATTTGGATTCGATGGTGCCTGTTTAGGACTGACTCTCACTTTGCATCTTGGAATCCAAATCTTTGTTTTGCTACAAATATAC
This sequence comes from Zootoca vivipara, assembly GCF_963506605.1. Lineage (NCBI taxonomy): Eukaryota > Metazoa > Chordata > Lepidosauria > Squamata > Lacertidae > Zootoca > Zootoca vivipara. Next base: position 36,957,648 of record NC_083276.1, read on the forward strand.
ACACTGGCTTCCTGATGTGACAGAATAACTGCATGGCTATTCCTTGAGGTTCTGCAGTCAACCATGAGGAAGAATAGCAGCTGGTAGAAGCACTAGTAAGTGAGTCTTGAGGTAAATCAAACCTAGCCCAAGATATTTAAATGAAATCTAACAAGAAAGGGAAAGGCAGAACATGATGGGAAATGTAGCTTGCGGTGAGCACTGATTAAACTAACAAAATAAAGCAATAAAGCAATACTTAAGATGACACAATGCCAGTTAAATTGAACCTTGGAAATGACAAGAAGAAATATTTAAAAAAAATCTATGAATTTTCCTCCTTCAGAGGCTCCTATTTTCCTCATGAAATTCAGAATTTAGTCTTTATTTGTGTTGCAGATACATTTTCACATAGCCTTCTATGAAAGTACATTGCAGTATCAGTGAATATTGTTTTCATAGAGTTAGATAACTAAGGAATTGGATTTCCTAGTCGTTTAAACTGGGGATAAATTAAGTGTTGTCTTTAGGTTTTCACTCACTCAGAACCAGTTCTCCCTATCTCCCAACCTGAAACCTCTCTAACATCTCAAATCAAATCCTATCCCTCTTCTCAAATCCAGCCCTATCTAACTCCCTCGGAAAGCTGGTCATTTTATTCTCCCCCCCCCCACCCCCAAAGTGCTGTCCTGTGGTTAGCTGACTCTGTAGCCAATCAGAGAGAGGCTCCAGCATTCTGGTAGAATTTCAGAGAAACTGCATCACAAGACTCTGGTCTGGCTCTACTATCCATCACAGAAGGCTATAGAGCAGGCACCCCCAAACTGCAGCCCTCCAGATGTTTTGGCCTACAACTCCCATGATCCCTAGCTAACAGGACCAGTGGTCAGGGATGATGGGAATTGTAGTCCAAAACATCTGGAGGGCCGACGTTTGGGGGTGCCTGCTATAGAGTACTGCAAATTCTGAATCCAGTAGATGTGTCTGACCCATTTTACTTCAGTTTTCCCTCATTAAAAATCTAAGTGACTAGGCAGCATTTAATATCTGAGATTGTGTAATGCTTTCACTTTGTTTTTCCAGCATCTGAGAAATATTTGTCAGTTTTCGTTCTTTTTCCTCTCTCTCCAAGTCATACTCCAATAAAATAAGAAAATACAGATTGCATCATACCCTATTACTCACTGAAGTGATGGTTTTTCAGTAAATATTATGGTGGAAAAACACGTTCCAGAACTTAGCACAGAAATGAATTCTGTTGAAATTTCAGCCTCATGCTTGGTGGCAAAACAGAAACACTATATTCGCTGATGTATGCCTTACACACTCAGATCTGTAGGAAAACTCATCCTCTGTAATAAATACAATTAAGGATCCAGAAAAGTTTGCACATTCACACACATCTAAAAGGTTCTTCAACTGCCCAGGGATTAGTATTCCTTTGGAACACATTAAAATGTATCCAGCTCATTGTGAAAATGAATAAAATACAAAGAGAAGATCATTAAGCTTCTAATGAATTTTTTATGTGCCCTATGCTACTTTAGAAACAAAAAGTAGCAAGGACAGGAGGTGTCAGGTTATCAAGCCTCCGTGGTTTCTCCAGTGAGCTACCAAGCTGGGCTGGAACTACAGTGGTACCTCGGGTTTATGAACATAATTGGTTCCGGAAGTCTGTTCATAAACTGAAGCGTTCATAAACTGAAGTGAATTTTCCTATTGAGTGGTATCTGAAGAAGTGTGCATGCACACGAAAGCTCATACCAAATAAAAACTTAGTTGGTGTTTAAGGTGCAACTGAAGGAATTTTTTAATTTTGTTTCGACTCAGACCAACACGGCTACCTACCTGTTCCCCATTGAAAATAATGGAAAGTGGATTAATCTGTTCCAGACGGTCCGCGGAGTACTTAAACTGAAGCGTTCATAAACTGAAGTGAACTTTCCCATTGAAAGTAATGGAAAGTGGATTAATCCGTTCCAGTACTCAACCTGAAGCGTACTTAACCCGAAGCATGGGTGTAATTGGTTCCGGAAGTCTGTTCATAAGCTGAAGCATTCATAAACTGAAGCAAACTTTCCCATTGAAAGTAATGGAAAGTGAATTAATCTGTTCCAGATGGGTCCGCGGCGTTCATAAACTGAAAATTCATAAACCAAGGTGTTCGTAAACCAAGGTTCCACTGTACTGGAAAGATGGCATAGGTAAACTGGAAAGCTTTCATTAAGCAATAGGTAAGAGGCAATAGTGTTGGCTAGTGAGGATTTCTGAACAGGAGAGAGAGGAGAAAATGCAGGTACAGAACTGGAGACAGGAAGCCTGAGTCACGCTTGGTGAGCAACATTCTAGCTTCCACTTAAGGACCAGAGCTGGCCTCCTGGAAGGAATATCTTTAGGTGACTTCCATTTTGCACCATTGATGTAGACAGCCCAGTAGCAATATTTTCTAATAAGCTCACAAAATAATAAAATACCGTATTAAAACACAACGAACATAAAAACAGACAAACTTGTACTGTAGTATAAGATTGTCAGCAAGCCAGTTTCATCGCATAGCTAAAAATACAGAAGAGGCAAGCAGTGGGTTAAAATTAAGGCCATAGATTTTAAAAGGCATGGATGATTATTATTTTTAAAAAAGTCTTCACCTGGCACAGAAATGGCCTTAAATAATGTGTCAGGTCTCTGGGGAAGCTTTCCACAACTGGAGGTGCCACTTTGAAAAGGCTCTTGCCTTAAGTCAGGCATCCCCAAACTTTGGCCCTCCAGATGTTTTGGACTACAATTCCCATCATCCCTGACCACTGGTCCTCTTAGCTAGGGATCATGGGAGTTGTAGGCCAAAACATCTGGAGGGCCACAGTTTGCGGATGCCTGCTTTAAGTACTGGTTCTGTGGTTGTCTTTGTTCTTGTTGTTATTGCCCTGGATATTTTAAATGGGGGAAATACATGTTTTAAAGGTCTGCAAATATAATTATAACAAAATATTATGCAAAACTACTAAAGAATAGCTTGACATATCATTCACAAAACCACAAATTCATCTCTAACATTTCCGAATTAGACATTCTCAGCCAGATACCTGACTCAACTTCGATCTTCTTTACGGCAGCTTCATGGTTTTGCAAACCCTCTATTAAATCACTTAATTCTACCAATTCCAACTGTCCCCAGGTTTCCTTCTATCAAATCCTTCTTACCTGGCCTTTAATTGCTTTCTTATGTCTTAGCAAACAAAATCTGTTAAGCGTGTACAGGTTCCGTTCTTGTTTCTCCTTTGGGACATGCATCTGGGACATTTTAAACTGAACAGCAATAATAGTGTTTTAAATATTTATTAATAAATATCTCAACATATTGCTGGCAGTGACTGACTGTGGTTTTCTGGAAGCATTATTATAACGGAAGTTATTCTTCAGATATGGAAAAATTAGCTGATTGTTGAATGCTTTCAATAATAAGAAACAAGTGTTTAAAAATATGAGCTGGGAAAGCAAACTGAATTGCTCCCAGCAGTTTTTCAGGGCATCTCTGGTCCTTTCTTCCTTGTTTTATATTCCTAGCAAGGCATATGAATTATCTTTCTTTCTTAGTGGTCCCAAGCAGACACGGATTGTTGTGCCAAAGTCCCAGAAGTATCAGATGTGATTGCTATCCAGTCTGAACACCTTTCCATTGCATCAAGGTGTGACGCAAAGGGCATAATTCATGTTTTAAGGATGGGTGCTAGCACAATACCACAAGGTAAATTGATATTGATTCATCTTCTCTGAGCAAACATTTTTCTGACAGTGCAGAGCAAAGCTAGGGAGAGATGTGATTCTAAATACAAAGGCTAAAGTTGAACAGATTTGCATTTAAATTAAAAAGTGTTGGTGGTTGGAATCAGTAATAATAATCAAGGAGTTTAGTTTTCAAAACAGTATGACATTATGAAATTATTCAAATTCAAAACTGCTGCCCTTAAAGTACATGAAACAACCATAGAGAAGATGCATATTATCAGGATTTTAAAAATACCACTACCACCACCTTTCTCTCTATATGCACGCACAGTGCTTTGTTTGTGATGGTACCCACTAGCATGAAATACCACCACCCCTTTCTTTGCGTGCGAAGACCGTTAAACCTCCCCCTTAAATAAATTCAGACAAGACTCAAATTTTGGTTTGGTTTTTGGCAGAATTTAGGCCACAACTTTATTGATTACAGCAAGTGAGTGGTTGCATAGGCTCTGATTTGACCAGTTCCTGCATCATTGCAGGTAGCGCTGACCCAGGGCACCATCATAGGTCAGCCTAGGGTGAACACTGGACAGGCACCACCACCTAGATGTCCCTCTGGACTCAGGCATGGGCACAACCCCCTCACAGGGTTGACCAAACCATTGAGTCCCTGGATTCCTTTAACGGAATACCCTTCACATAGGGATGGCGAGAGCATTCCCCCATCCCTATCAACCTGAACCAGAGCCTATCCGCCACACGAGCCCACGCTCGCTGCCAACCACTCACACCTGTAACCAATCCCTTAACCCTGCTGACATGGAGGTCAGCCGTAAATCATTCCCAATCACAGACAGATGAACCCCATCAAGCCTGTAAAGGGAGGCATCACAGAAGGTAATGCCCGGGTGACGGCTCACCATCCCTGACCAATGGCAGAACCTTTTTGGCCACCGCGCTCTGGATGCTCATCTGGGGCCTCTCGGTGGCAGCTGGGCATTGGCTACCTCACCACATGTCACTGCCATCAGTGACCAAGTTTGAGTCCAGGAAGAGCTGCCTTCAACTCTTCAAAGTCCTCCTGCATGCGGGACCGCAAGCTCAGCTGGGGGTTTCTGGCAATTGTGCCCAGCTGCACGACCGCCACTGCAGGCAGGCCTCCACAGACACCTTTGCCCACACCTCTTGGGAGAAGCCCCTCCCAAGGCATTCCTCATCTGGACACCTAGGAGACGCTTACGTAGTCGGGGGCCCCGAACCTGCGTCCAAATCCAGATTCTGCCGCCCTCTTGCTGGCAGGGCCATTTGGTGTTGGATTCCAACTTAGTCATTAAATCAATGGTGCTTAAAGTAGTTATTTACTTAAGCTCTTTGATTTCAGTGGAATATCATGCATGACTAAGGCTGCAATCCATATTCTACCTACCTGGGACTAAGCCCCACTGAATCCAAAAAGATTTCTGAATAGACATAGTGAGGATTGCTCTGTAAATCTGGATCCTGCTCTATATTATTTTCTGAGTTAACTGCACACCAGAACTCAAACTGCAAAGGCAGAACTGGCCAGTTTCACTCCTCCTCCTTTTAATTTTTCATACACTATTGAGTTGACTTTACTGGGGTTTTTTAAAGCCATTATATTTTATCGGTGATAAAGCAACAAAGGTTTTACAAAATGTGTTCCACATAATCATCTGGTTTAGCAACAGTAGCTACAAAAATTTAGACAAACCTGTGATGTGAAATGGAAAATGAAACTTGTGAAACATGCTCTCAAGTATTATATCAAATGCTTGAACATGCTCTTAATTGGCAGAGCTTTAATGCCATTAGGAGTTATGCATATGCTTCAGCTACTTTTTATGCAGAGGAGAACAAATATCAATATCCATCTGTCAAGTAAGTGGAGCCCATATGGTACCACAAGAGCTTCCTATAAGTCAGGTATGGCTTATATGAATCAACTTGCTGTCGCCAGCTATTGCATGATAAGCAGGTTGAGAGATTTGTTCACTCTGAAGTAGTTCCTTTATAGAATACCCAATACGACAAAACTTTAGTTGAGTTTTGATCCAGATAATAAGCTTGACAAGTAAGACCTTTTCTATATCTCAGAAGTAAGCAGACCCCTTGAATAGAAACAAGTGAATTCAGTGAGAGGAAAACTTTAATTGGATCAAGTGACTGGATCAAGTCTACTGAAATTTGAATGGGAATAACTCAGTGCTATTGTGCAATCTTATACATATCTACTCAGAAGTAAGCCCCACTGAGTTCGGTTGGGCAGAAACTAAAAAGTTTGATTCTTACTCAGTTGGTCCAATAAATGGTGGCATGCTAGCTAGTTTGGATTGTTAATGACTTTTTTTTCTGAGAGATTCTCAAACACAGGTTTCATGGGTGTGAAGTCAGGATAAATATGGATAAGGAAATTCATAAACTTATTTCTGACTTATAGACTACCTCTCTAAAGAAGAAATTGGATAACTTGTTAAAGGGTCACAAAGATTGACGGGGGTGGGGGGTGGGGTGTTCATACCAAGTTCCGCAAATTGGAATTTGGGGGCATTTGAAATCCAAGATTAAGCTTCAAAAAGCAATGTCCAATTATGCACTAGTCTATATACTTTAATCCGTGACACTGGAATGAAATGGAATGAGTGTACCTTTGACTATTTAAACAATAATGTTCAAGGATGGGAGATGAAGAGCTCTTCCTGGATGAAAGTTATTAGAGGTAGCCGCATTCAACATAGCAAACAGTGGGTCAGATAGCAAATATCTGAAGATATTTGGGGTAGCTTTTGGCAGTACAGCCATTTGTATACAACTTTTTAGATGCCACTTATACATGCCATTGGCCCTCTTTTACATTACACATATATGGAAGTTAACCTTGGTTGTTAGTACCATGGATATTCTCCCATAAATTTTAGAAGCCTGATTTTCCAGGATCCCAATATGTGAAGGGAACTGCTATGACTGGAAAAGGTTCCAACTTCAGACAGTTGGATTTGGATTTGGATTTGATATCCCGCTTTATCACTACCTGAAGGAGTCTCAAAGCGGCTAACAATCTCCTTTCCCCTCCTCCCCCACAACAGACACCCTGTGAGGTGGGTGGGGCTGAGAGACTTCAAAGAAGTGTGACTAGCCCAAGGTCACCCAGCAGCTGCATGTGGAGGAGTGGAGACACGGTTCCCCAGATTACGAGTCTCCCGCTCTTAACCACTACACCACACTGACAGTTGCCTTCTGTGGGTTAGAAAGCTACCAAAACAGGGACAGAGGGCACAGACTAAATATACTTGTTTCCACTTTCCACCATCACATCCTCACTTTCTCATATGTATACTGCCTGACTTTTCTAAGAATGTATAAAATGTTCTACATTCAAAAATACCTGAGCAGTGTACGCATATAGAATATATAAAGGGAAAGGGAAAGGACCTCTGGATGGTTAAGTCCAGTCAAAGGCAACTATGGGGTACAGGAATCGCCTCACTTTTCAGGCTGAGGGAACCGGCATTTGCCCACAGAGAGCTTTCCATGTCATGTGGCCAGAATGACTAAACAGCTACTGCGCATGGATGACCATAAGGAGTGCCAGAGTGCATAGAAACACTATTCAGCTTTATTTATTTACTTGCACTGGTATATAGAATATATATAGAATTATATTTAGATTATAAAACACAATGCAAATAATAAAAACAATGTTTAGAACACTGAGATTGCAAAGCCACAAGCAAGAATTAAATGCTGGGGGGGGGGGGGATGAGCAAATTCAAGAAGGCTTGGGTGGGAGGGGAGAAAAGCTTTCAATAATGGATTGAAAACACAACAGTATGGGGGCTTGCTTCACTTCTAGAAGAGAATTCCAAAGAACTGGGGCCACAATGCTAAAGTCATGTGCTCTATTGCAGATCAACAATAGAGTTCAGAGGGATTCAAGGCTCTTTAGGAAGGCTGACTCCAACCATGTGCTTTATATAAGCATTGTGTAATAAATGTTTCCACATATTTTATGGTGTGTTCACTGCAAGAGCCATCCAGTGATCAAAGCTTTCAGGCCCATCATGGAATCAAAATAATGCTCAACATGGTGGCACTCGGGGCCAGTTCTTTATTCTTTTCAACATGTGCTTGGGTGGGGGGATATGCGTGGAAGTAAATGGAGAAATATGCTAAGTAAATGGTGACCTAGTGAAGACTCCTTCACTTCATGATTTTCTGTATGCATATCCTGGACTGCAGGGCTGGCAAACACACAGCATCATGTAACTGGCCCTTAATTCTAACATTTGTTCCTTCTACTAAAAAAGGTTCTTTTCTAAGCCATCATTATTTTCTTCTTCAGAGAGCAGATTTAGTCTTTAGGAACCACATCTTCAATCTTGGGGACCAAAACTGCAAGGGCTATTAATTGTGCTGGAGGGCATAAATTAATCATCTGCTGGAGTCTAGAAGAATTTTCCCAGTGTAGTATTTTGGTGTGTGGTTTGCAAGCTTCCTTAGGATTTTCTTCTTCGCTTTTCTCTGAATCATATGGTGCAAGTCTCTGCCAAATGCAGGATTTTGTGTAACATGGATTGGAATCCACTTTAGGAAGGCAATTGCTATGTTGAAACAGGATGACGGGCATCGGGCAGCCCTTAATCCATTTCCACTGTAAAAACACAAACAGAGGTAGAAGCAGATGCTGCCATGGCTAAAACGAGATTCCATGTTTCGCAAGTAGACAGGGTCACCCAACTCTGCCCCACTCAGACAACTGTCCCAGGTAATTAAAAAGGTGGTGTGTTTTTTAATGCTTTCACAGTTTGTTATGTACTGAGCTATATTTCACAGTTATAATGCTGCAAGGAAAATCCAGCCCTCTTTTAACATTACATATATGAGGAAGTTAACCTTGGCCTTTGGTACCATGGATGCTCTCCCAGACATGTTTTTGCCAGCTGCCTGCATCTCTGTGAAAGTGAACCTTTAAAGAGACAGAAGTGGAATCTAGACACATATAAAAAACGCTGTGAAAATGCTTTGTTAAAAAAAGTTTTAAAAAATGTGTTGAATTTGCCATAAGCTCACACTAGCCATCTAGTGTCACAGTTGTATAATGCACTGAAAATGCACTTAAATGTTATATTTGCAGCTGTATACCATGCTGTACCTGCTGAACTTCTGCCTGTGATATCGCTGCCAGGCTCTCTCTCTCTCTCTCTCTCTCTCTCTCTCTCTCTCTCTCTCTCTCTCTCTCTCTCTCTCTCTCTCTCCTTCACTCATTCTCTCTATCTCACGCACACACTCACACACTCACCACCCCTCTTCAAGCCTGCCTAAACTAGTTGTCAAAAAAGTTGTCAAAAATCAGATTTGCTTGCTATGTCATTAATAGTGCGAGTGCCATTTAGGGACAGCAATCCTCCCTCCTCTCATGTCTCAAGCCACAAGCGATTATTCCGTCCAGCCAGTGCTGCACACTGAGAGACCATTATTAAAAGCAATTAAATGGACCCATGTGTGAGGTGTGCATGTCAAAAGGATAAACCCCTGTGCTTGAAGCATGTTGCTATAGCTATAATAGGCATAACAAAGCAGAGGCTCACAAAATACACTTAATATGCACCTTTCTTCTATTTTAACTTTAAATGCAATCTCGCCCTTTGCTGAAATCTGAAATGGCATCACTGCTGCATTGATTTTTATTTTTATTTTGAAAAACAGATATACACACATGTATGAAATGTACATGTGTGACACATGAACTGACAAAGAAAGCAATGCAGCAGGCTGGTTCAAGACACTTTGTTATACGGTGTTTCAAGACTCCACACACTTAGACCAGATGACCACAAAAGTCCAGGCAGTAGTTTCAGAGTTCTAAGAACTATTTATTGGTTCTGTCGACAAAATCAATATGGTGTTGCAGGAGAATAAGGCTTCTCTATCTGCACGCCCAAATGTGTATATTCAGAGTATAAATACAATCTCATACAATAAAGATCTGCCCCTTTACAGTATTGCATCTGTTACTACTCAAGCGTCTGGGTGGGACATCACTTTGCATATCTCCCAAACTTAGACCTGCTTGTGGTCAAGCCAGTTTCAAGCCGGCCGAGGGAAATCAGCACAACAGGTGTCTAGCTCGTGTGCATCAAGAGATTTGAATAAGCCACAGCAGCATATTCTAAAAATTGCATTTACGGACAAGATGAGAGATACCTCAGACAAAATGGAGTTTTACAATTTAAGATGTAGCTTGACCAAAACTTTGGTCAAGCCTAGCACTTGGTCAGTGTGGCTCGATGCCACAACTTTTCATTGCTGACATGACCTCCAGCTTTTTCCCTCTCTCTCTAACCAGAGGGAAAGCTTCTGTTTTATTATAATGATCTATAGACTTCTCCCTCTGCCTTTGCACTCAGGGTTTGTTTCATGTTCCCAATGCTTCATTAATAAAGAGTTCTTCTGAGAGGGCTGCAAGCTTTAGCAAACATGTCCCTTTTGGGTAGTCTTCCCTGCCTGACTTTGCTGCAGTGGTCTAGTATTGCAAAAGAATGAACTGTCAGCAGCCACTGATTTATAAGAGTGATTTACCTTCTGGAGAGTGTAATTATGTTCATAGTTAAGAATTAATCAGGTGAGAGAATTATGGAATAATCACACTCCTGACTTTGGAAGGACAAAGTAAAGGGAGACCGTTTCAGCATCAGAGGGCCCTCTCCCTAGACAGGTTGTGCCTTGTTCTTGAATGCATACAGAACAGTTTTCTATAGGTTGATGATTGTCATCTTCATTTTAAAAGACAGAAAATGGTTGTGAAGGAGCAGGTGAGAAAGGACAGTTTGCAGCATTATCTAAGGACAAATCAGTTCAAAGTAAATTGAACTTCTTAAAAAATAAAATAAAGCCATGTCTTCTTTAGCAAATTTTGGCATCTTGAACAGGGGAAAATCTGGATGTTTCTAATAAGTAATAGGGGAAGTGTTCGGTTCTTATTTAATATAAGATAGGGTTAACTCACTTTGTAAGCCAGAACAAGTGGCTGTTCATTGATGAACGAGTTAACACGCAACTAGATAGGAAAGTGAAAGTAACCACAAGAAACCACAATGTCTGGGGCTCATGCTTAATGTTATACCACAGGAAGGACTGTCATTCAGAGGTAAAGCACATGTTGGGTAAGCAAAGGGAACCAGGTTCAATTCTCCACTTCTCCAGGTATGGCTGGGAGAGAACCCTGCCTGAAACCCTGGAGAGCCATGACCAGTTAAGTGTTGACAATATTGAGCTAGATGGTCCAGTGGTGGTTTGATTCAATATGAAGCAGCTTCCTTTGTTCCTAAGCATTTGAGATATATTCCTTGCTGAGGCTACGGGTGTTCCAAATTAAAATGAAGCGACTGAAGCTTCTCATCATCAAATACCCCCTCTCTCCTTGTTGCCGTATTGATTAGACTGATACCGATCATAGTTGCGTGTTCAGTCCCAGAGACCTCCCCCCTAAATAAACGCACATTTGACTCAAATTTTAGTTTTGGTTTTTGGCAGAATTTAGACCACAACTTTATTGATTACAGAAAAGTGAGTGGTTGCATAGGCTCTGGTTCAACTAGCTCCCTGCACCCTTGCAGGTAGCGCTGACCCAGAGCTCTGTCATAGGTCAGCCAAGGGTGAACACCTGAGATAGGTGAAAAGCCCGGGAACAGACACTGTTCACTCCCCAGATGCTCCCCTGGATACAGGCACAGGAACAACCCCCTCTTGGGGGTTGACCAAACCAAGTTGAGTCCCTGGATTCCTTTAACAGAATACCCTTCACATAGGGATGGCGAGACCGTTCTCCCATCCCTATGAACCAGTGCCTATCCGCAACCTTACAAGTTGTGACGATCTGCTACGTGGCAGGCAAAACCCAAATGGCAACAGCCAATCAGCCAAGTGGGGAAAATTCCTGTCGTGCCCCTGTCCCAACAACAGACAACACACGGCATAGCCAGGTCAATTGCAAAATACCCTAAAAGTAGGGAGAGGTGGGTGGGTGTTCCAATGCATGAGCTGAAAGAGGAAGCTCTGGGTCATGTGCATAGGTATATATAGGTCCCTTGATCCGTTTAGACTGCACCCCATTGGCCAGATTGAACCCAGCAACAAGGGACCTACCAATCGGGTGTTGTGGCTATCCAATAAACCCACCCACAACCAGGAGGTCAGTCTCCAGGTCTCACCGCAACATGTGCCCTCTTTTAGGGAGGACACGTTTTAGGTAATAGGTCTTTTAAGTTACAGGGGGAAAAACCCACATTACAAGGCTTCCATTTTGGTTTATCGGCATCTTTATTCCCAGAGTCTAGGTGGTAATGAGAAACAGGATAATGTTTGTATGAAGGTGATGGTGATGGTGTCACTTTCCTCACAAAAATGGCCCGAAGCAATTTGAAAAAACAAAAAACAACAGCACCAAGTAGAAAAACCTAACCTAACCGAATGTAGAGCAGGCCTAGGTTTCTTGTGGCTCTCCAGGTCCCTGGAAGTCCAGGTAGCAGGGCTGATAGTCAGGGATGATGAGTTGTAGGCCAGCAACATCCGGAGGCCACAGGTTCCTCTGCTTTAGCAAGTGATCTAGGATTGAAGCTCACCATCAAGGTGCATTGAGACACTCTGTTCCCAGCCTGTTCTGCAGCGACCCTGGGGTCTCCCTTTGCAGATGAGGCTCTGCGATCCAAAGGGTGTGGTCTGAAGGCAAATGAAACCAGCACCTAGCTAAAGCTAAATGAGGACCTGGGTCTGGTGAGTTTCTGGGTGACCACATGAAACTACCTGTACGGTTCCATAATGGAAGAAAGGCAGGATAAGAATGTAACAAACACACAAGACGTAACCGGCTGTGCATTCAGATAAACAATGCTCTTCTATGTTTTCCACAATATCAACTATTTCTCTCATACATAATCAACACATAAAGTTCAACAAAGTAAACAGAAGTCCCAATAGATCAGTTCATTCATAAAGTCCAAATATTTGCTAGTTTCTATTCCACGTATGTCTTTGTATATTCATAAAATCCCAAAGGGAGCTAGCTACAGTTCCACAGAATCTTGACAAGGATTTCCGGAATAATTGCCTTGTTTTGCCCTGCTGGGCTTCATCAGTTGTACATGTTCTAAATAATATAAATGAATACAATGTCGTATTTCAACATATTTTAACAACTAAAAATAATATAAACAATATAAACAATTGTACTAAAGGTGTACATACCGTATGTAGTATATCAAGATTATGGATCTTATGACATAGTGGTTGTTGCAGTAAACAACAACTGTTGCAATGTAAAGTTATACAGTTTATAGACAGGCGCAATGTAAAATGTAAGCAAATGAGTAAACAAACCCAGGCTGTCCCTCTGTTGGATTTGAAATGGCTTTTATATGTTGAATTTTTTAATTATTATTCCTGATGTTTTTTTCCTGTGAAATCACTTCAAGATGTTTTATGGGAAGTGATTCATAAATTGGATCAAATATATAATGGCCCGAATGACCTTGCCTCTGATAATATCCCTTCTGAGACAGGCTCTGGGAGTTCAAGGAATTTGACACTAATATTACTAATGTTAAAGTCCTTATTATTGATCAGGACTGCTTGTTTGATTCTCAGATTAAGCCTTGTTTGATTAATCAGATTAATTAAACCTATCCGATTAATCTGCATTCATTAATCTATGCAGATTCTGGCACAGGACATAATCACTTCATTCACCCTCCCTACACTTATACAGTCATAGCAAATATAATGTGAGATCAAATTCTGCTGATGGAACTCTTACACCACAGTGGGAAACAAGGATCCGTCCCTAAATCTAGGGAAATACATTGCTTTTTTTCTGGCACACCATGAGTTTTAACTTTTTACCGATATCCTTATCTGTTTCCGTGTGGGACATGCATTATGTACTAAATCCCATTTAATTTTAAACTGTGTCTAGCCTTCAGCAGTTTTGCATAGTTATGAATTTTATGTAACTGCAACAGATATTCTGTTTTTCATATATTCCCGTCAGCAAATCTAATGGGTGAAGCTTCTGTGTACTGCAGCCACTCGCAAGATTTGTAATGGAGAAATTGAAAGACACATGGCTGGCACACAAATTTTGCTAGCTAACTGAAAATCTGAAAAGACAAGGAGGTATTCACCGAGAAGAGAAGAGGTTTGCAGTTTCTTGATTGCTTCTTGTAAATTACTAGGTGATGAAGGTCAATAGTCACTGTCATTAATAAGGGAACTTGGTTGGTTGCTGAGCTGGGAGTTAGGGAACAGCAAAAGCAGAACCTTCTTTGCTTAATTAATTTTTATTGGTAAGCCACTATTCAGCTCATATACTTAGTATTACCTTTCCCTCTCCCCCCCCCAAGAGCTGAGATCCAAGGCTACACAATCATGATGAAATAACCCTTCCAAAATGACTAACTCATGGATCATAATTGACTGAAGTAGGAGGTCTCCAAACATCACACAATTGGGCTCAGAAGCTAAATTACTCCAAGAATATCACACACAAACATCTCTCTATTCCACCAACCTTTACATCTCCCAGGCAGTATACATTCTGAATACAGTATTGGGAAGAGATTCTGCCCAGTGGCCCCACTCACTCTCAGCAGCTGTAGAGCCCATGTAATCCACAATCTTAAGCAATCAGGGTTGATACCCACATGGAGGACCTAGGAGGACCTAAGTACACACACAGAACCCCTTTCAGGAGCTCAGTTAAATAGCAGAGGTTGTGGGTGGTGCTACTAGGCATGAGTCCACTGTCCTTCTGCATATTTAGTCTACATGTGGTGTATGTATGAAAGGGGCTTCTCATTCCCATTCTCCCTCCCTCCCATTCTCACTGGCCAGGTTTCTATCTGTACCAGTGGCAGTTCAGCCATCCACCAGCTGAAATGCTTACCATTTTGCTGGGTACAATCAAAGGAAAGGCTGAATGGAGGTTCATTATAATATATGATGGGGAGCAATAGTTAATAATCCCTAGAACAGAGCTCTCCAAACTCTTGGTTACTGTGTCGGCTGCAGTGTGTAGGTGTGCCGTGCAAATCCCCCCCCCCCTGCGCTACACTCGGAGCTGGGAAGGGGTTAGTTTAACCTCTGATTTGCTAGTAAAACTGTGCTGTGAAATGATGCATGTCTAAAAAGTGTGTCTCCCCAACGTGGAAAAGTTTGGAAAGCTCTGCCCATGAAAGTTGAATCAGAGCTGAACAACTTCTGCAGTAGGCAGCGGTGTTTTGTGACACTTCAGATAGGAATGGCTACGACTGAGTAATGGTTAGGGGATAGGGAGAAAGAACCAGAGATGGCAACATGGTTTCCATAAGGGAGATTGGGGAGCAGCCAGGTTCTAAGTGAGACCTCAAAAGAATGACCTCATTTACCTTTATAAGGGGACAGGAATGAGCACAAAAGTGGGCACTTACACATTACCTCCTCGGCGCACTGTTCCGGTGCAAACTATTGGTGGGCAACTTCAAGTCCCCTGCTTCCCTTTCTTGTGTCTTTTAAGCTTTAAACCAAGAAGCCTTTCAAATTGAGGACTCCTTCAAACAGAGTCCTTCCATAGTCCTTCAAATAGAGATCTCTCAGCTGTAAGGTAGGACGCGTGACCATCCTTATTGGGACATCAATGCATCAAGTAAGGCTGGTCATATTCAACGTCTGGAGGGAAATACATTTGCTTTTCAGCCAGGACAAAGAGTTCTAAATTCTAAAAACCTGCCAGAAACTTGCATGATTTTAAGTCTAGAGTTTGTGTATCGATAGATTTATGAAGCATTTGTCATGACAGTTAGGGATGGGATAAGAACCAAAATCAGGGATGCTCACCTATTTGAGTAGCCCTATGGAAAACAGATCCTGAAGCTGAGGCTCCAATACTTTGGCCACCTCATGAGAAGAGAAGACTCCCTAGAAAAGACCCTGATGTTGGGAAAGATGGAGGGCACAAGGAGAAGGGGATGACAGAGGACGAGATGGTTGGACAGTGTTCTCGAAGCTACAAACATGAGTCTGACCAAGCTGCGGGAGGCAGTGGAAGACAGGAGTGCCTGGCGTGCTCTGGTCCATGGGGTCACGAAGAGTCGGACACGACTAAACGACTAAACAGATGGAAAAGACAATTTACCAGGGCACAATGAGTAGGCTACCCATCTGGATTCTCCTCATGCCACTTCACTCTGCCACCTGCCCTTTGGGGATGTGATATTAGGCAGTGGAGGACTGACAAAGACAGTATATTTCTCCTTTATATCAAATCAAATCCTTTGGGAAATAATGGTCACAGCGTTTTCTACCACCCCAAGGGAAATAATTTGCAGCCTATGAGAGAGCAGAAGTCTTCATTGGACCCCTCAGCATAGCTGCCAAGTTATCCCTTTTTTTAAGGGATTTTCCCTTATGCTGAATAGGCTTCCTCGCGAGAAAAGGGAAAACTTGGCAGCTATGCCCCTCAGCCACTTGTTCTATCTGCTGATTGGTGGCTACAGCAAGCCCATTTGAAGATGTGCCAAGGACTTTACAAACTGCCCCCTCCCATGCAATGCCCTGCTTTCAGGTCACCAGCAGCGGCGGAGCTTCATGCTCCACCACCGGGGGCAGAAAGCAGGCGCGCTGCCCCCAGTGACATGGCGTGCGTTTTGGGGGCAGGGCCCGCCATGTGCAGTGAAGTGCGTGTTTTCTGGCAGGGAGCGCGTTTGGGGGGCGGGGCGGGCAGCGGTGATGGCGCCCCTGGGATTGCATCGCTCGGGGCGCACCGCCCCCACCGCCCCTATCTTCCTACGCCCCTGGTCATCAGCACCTCTCAAAGGGCTCGAATGATTTTGGAGAAAGCACCAAGCTTCTCACCTGTAGATATCATTTGCAATACTGTATCTGGTCCATGGGGTCACAAAGAATTGGACACGACTAAATGACTAAACAACAACATTGCCTATAATTTGAACATCCTAAAACATTGGCATTACATAAGAAGGGCTGTTGTCCAGCGTTTTTCTTAAATAAATTGTCAGTTCAGTTTAGTCGTTTAGTCGTGTGGTGGTATATTATTGATTATCTGCAGAATAAATCCATATTTTAAAACACATTGAAAGGGCTGGGGGAAAGGCTTTCAATCTGTCCTATGGAGAAGCACTGGGATAGGTAAACCAATAGTTGGATTCAGTATAAAGAAGCACTGGGATAGGTAAACCAATGGTTGGCTTCACCATTCCTGGGACAAACACATAAACCTGATGTATAATTCACAGTCCTTACTGTGGCCATGATTTGGGCATCTAGAAATCAAATATTTATTTAGCTTCACTGTAATCGCCTTCCCTTGGAGAAATTGTTTCAACATGGAGAAACAGTTTTGGAACTTGCTTCCATTTTAAGCTGAGATAGGGAAGGGGAAGAGAGAGAAAAAAAGAAGTTCCATAAATCCACCCGTATAATTTCCATAAGACAGAGCCGCTGACAGGGAAGGTGAAATTTCTTTTTCTCTATCAAACAGGCTGAACTTCATTTGCCTTCCCTGCCTTGTTATGTCTCCTTATCCCCACAGCAGATTATTTTAAAACAGTGTTTGAAAAGTCACCTTTGGGAACAGACAAATTATCCATTCTGTTATGTCATGTTCTCAAGGAGACTCCGCTACAGCACTTCATCTGGGCAAGAGAAGAAGCCCTGTGCCAAAATAAATGGCCTGTTATTTACAGACATATTTCCCTAGTGCTCCTCAAAGGGCTCATTGAAGCTGAAATTCCATCTGTCCCAGAGGTTGCAAAGGTGCAGCATCCCATTTGTAGAATGACGCAGATGAGTATTAAAGTAACAGCCTGCATATCATTATATATAATTGTTAACTATAATTATAATACTTTATTTCTCTATCTCTCTAAATTGCCACCTGCTATAATTTTTATTCTGGCACAATTTTAATCATTTTAGAGGTGCAGATCACCTGTGCAGAATAATGCATATGCCTGCGGGGCAGGGTGGGGTGGGGTGTGGGGCTGGGGAACAACCCCAGGAAGACTGTAATAATGGTTGCCCATTCATTACACTCATTTTGGGAAGTCATCCCTGCCTGCATAAGCTACTGTGAATTGCTGTAAAAATGGCTTCTACGTACTTAGGTGTGCTTTTAAAAGAAGAAGCTGCAGAAGGAAATTATTATATAAAATATTACCGGGCAAAAAGCTCCACATCAATTTCGGAATTGCCTCAAACCTCCAGCGGTGAGGAACCTTTTCGGGCTGAGGGTTGTAGTCATTGGAAACCTTCTAGTGGCTCCATGCCAGCGGTGGGTGGGACCAGGGGCAAAAATGGGTGGTGCAACCCATGCAAATTTTATCTTTGCACAATAATTGACATTCCAGTCAAAGGTTTCAGCATGCACACCCATCCACCCCTCTTCATTCTCCATCCAGGTATGCGAGAGCCATTGTGACAGTTCAGTGACACGTTCCAGCCAGGCCAAAGCCCTTGAAGATTGCAGAGCAGGGCTGGCAAGAGATATGGCCTTGGGAGTGGAGGGGTGGCCTTGAGAGGGGGCAGGGCTGCAGAGTCCTGAGGTGCCAAACAGAGAGGCCTGGAGAGCTACAGTTTCTGCGTGGCCCTGAGGTTCCCCAACACACTATGCATTTAAGGCACTATGATGCCACTTGAAACGGTCATGGCTTCCCCCAGAGAATCCTGGGAGCTGTAGCTTGCTAATGATGCTGAGTGTTGTTAGGAGGCCCCTATTCTCCTCCCAGAGCTAGAATTATTGGGTTTAACAACCGGATTGGTTTAACAATCCTTCTTCACGGGGAACTTCTGGAATTGGAGCTCTGTGAGGGGAATAGAGGTATCCTAAAAACTCCTAGCAAACTAAAGCTCCCACAATTCATTGGGGGAGCCACGGCTGTTTAAAGTGGTACCACAGTGCTTTAAATGTATGGTGTGAATGTGGCAAGTCAGTCAGTTGCTAGGCAACCTTTGGAGCTCTCAGCATGAAATTCATAGCATACACTTGCCCTTCAGTGCTACAAGTTACTTTAGTTACTAGCATGCTGATTAACTGATGCTTGTGCCTACTCAGGGCTGTTTGATATTTGGCGCCAGGTCAGGTTTGTATCATAGAGGAAGGGAAGCTTTAAACTTTTGCCCGTGCCACAAACGGAATCAAAATTTCCTCCTCTCCCCCCCCACCCCACCTGTAATTTGCAAGTTAGATACTTCCCTTAATATACGGACTGTTCCTAACTGCAAAGTTCCTAACTGTTCCTAACTGTTCCTAACTGTTCCTAACTGTTCCTAACTGTTCCTAACTGAAACCCATTGTTTCTCTGCACTTATGGATTCATTTTATTTTTGGACAGAGTCTCCCACTCTCTCTCCCACTGTACCCTCCCCACATCTTGAGCAAGCTCCATCCTGTCCATCTATGCAAATCTTACAGCAGGAATCTCAACCATTTCTGTCCCTCTTCTGCATTTGTTAATTAAATCGCCCAGTCTTTTCTTTTTCATTTCCAGTTTTAAGCACTGCTGCGTGCGAGGCCCTTGTTGTCAAATGTAGAGAAAGAGGAGGGATGGGGAAATGTGGAGAGCTGGGATAAATTCAGACCCTTATTGTGGCTTTTAATGGTCTGCACAAATAACTGCAAAATATGTCCATGGGACTAACACAAGGCAAGCTATAAACATAAAGATTATTCCCCCCACACAGCAACAGTGATTTGTGAAATCATCTGTCATGTGGCATCATCAATGTACATGGTATGTAGCAGAATACAAGAGGAGAGACCCTTACCCCAAGGAGCTTACAATATGGCATTTGATGCTTGGGAAACAATAGAAGGTGGGGAGGTAAGTGGACACGGGACAAAGGGGAAAGTAACTGGCAGTTGTTTCAGCTCTGTGTTCTCGGGTTTACTTCAGGCTGCAATTCAGCAAGGCATGCTTCTGAGCAGAGGAGTCCTAACGTTCTGCTGCCACCACTGAGATTCTGTGGAGTGGCTGAGATACCACCACACCCACAGCCCAGCTGCTCATGGAGGCAGCAGGGGTAGGTGGGTGGGGCAGGTAGATAGCACTAGTTTCAGGCTGGGCCCAGATCAGGCCCTCTGTCTGCCAGCAGTGGCAGTGAGAACAGTTTGGGATCCAGTGGATCCCAGGCCAGCTCAGGGGTGCCCTGTTTTAGGGACCAAGCAGCCTCCACTGGCAGGGATACCACTTTTGTTGGGTGGGAGACTGCAGTCGAGGCTCCTGGTTGCCTGTTTGGTGGCAGGCCAGTTGACCTGGCTGGAGAGAGCGGAGAGATGTGTACCTTTGTTCAATCCAAAACCCTGACCTAGTTTAGGAGGGGGTGGAGCTGGATTGCAGCTAGGCAGTGAGCAGTACTCTGTTTGAGATGCATCCTAACAAGGCTTCTGTATCAAAGAAATAAATACCTAATGATTTCAGGCTGCACATATAAGCAACTAAGATATTAGTCATCCCTTTGCTTTTTGGAAATGTGTTTGCAGATCATTACACCCAACTGAAACACCAAATGTGAATTAAGGCAGGCTCATTTTTGAGGTTCCCACTACTCTGTGGGAAAAGACAGACAGCTAAACTAACAGAAGACATGGAGAAGGATGAAGAAACTCCTCTTGGTACTGTTCTATTTTCACATCTGGAAGACAAAATGTTTATCATCATTATAGTCAGAAAATTCCACAGCTTAACATCTCAAGCCTGGCATTCTTGTGCCTTGGGCAATCTCTGTTCTTTCGTTGGAAAAGTGAGAGAAAGACGAAGAACTACAGTGGAAAACTTGACTGCCTAGAAGCAAATGTCTCAAAGACCATCAAGCCACAACCAAGGTCTCTGTTTCTGCAGGAGAGCCACCTTGCAGACCCTGACGGTGTTATCCCCATGGCTTTTAATTTTCCACTTTGGATGACTTGATTAATCTCTCAGCTGGTCATCCTTGGACACAAACTGCGCAGAGATCAGCAAAGATTGTCTTAGTCTGTTAATACTGAAAAGTTTCTAGATATTAATTATGCTCCTCAGAACCAGCTCTGCTGGACTCCAAAAGCTCACCCTACTGCTTTTCTTTCTTTCTTTCTTTCTTTCTTTCTTTCTTTCTTTCTTTCTTTCTTTCTTTCTTTCTTTCTTTCTTTCTCTCTCTTTCTCTCTTTCTCTCTTTCTCTCTTTCTCTCTTTCTCTTTCTCTCTCTCTCTCTCTTTCCCTTCCTCCCTTATTTCTTAAGTCACCCCCTCAGGAAGTTAATAAACAATTCTATTTGGAAAGAATTGTCCAATATTTTCAGAAGTCAAGCCATTCATTACATCCAGTTTTTCCCCACTAAGGCAAAGCCTGCAGATGCCAAGTAGATGAAACCTCCACTTTTGAAAGGAAGGCAGAGCAGGGAGGAATAAAAATGCAAGAAATAACAAGCAAAGCACAGTTGCTGGTTCCCTCAATGCAGTTCCTCCAGCTATTATGAGGAGCAACATGGATGCAGTCAATACCATGCAAGAGGAACTTCCTAACTGTGGCTAGCAAGGCATGAACCGGCTAACAGCCCCTCCTGTAACAGTGGTGGGGATATATAGAGGATGGAGTACAGTACTTTTCTATGCACTGTGAAACTTCATTTATGTATTTATTGCTTTTCATAAATTACAGAATTGTAGAGTTGGAGGGGACCATGAGAGCCATCTAGTCCAAGCCCTGCCATGTGGGAATCTTTTATCCAACATGGGGCTTGAACCTATAACCCTGAGATTAAGAGTCTCAGTCTCTACTAACTGAGCTTTTCATTTCTCATCTGTTTCTCCAAGGACCTCAAGATGGCAGGCATGGTTCCCCTCCTGCTCATCTAATCTCCACAACAGCCCTGTAAAGTAAGTTAGGCTCGCAGGCAGTGATTGGCCCAGTGTCACCCAGCAAACTCCATGGCTGAGTGGGGATTTCAACCCTGGTCTCCCAAATCCTAGTCTGACACTCTAACCACTGAACCACCACTAGGGCTTATCATGACCTAATGGATTGAAAGAGCCATGTGTTGGTTATCATAGATATCCATGGGTAGGTGGACTGATTAGAGCAGGTGTTCCCAAACTTGGGTCTCCAGCTGTTTTCGGACTACAATTCTCACCATCTGACTGCTGGTCCTGCTAACTAGGAACGATGGGAGTTGTAGTCCAAAAATAGTTGGATCCTCACACTTGGAAAACCCTGGATTAGAGTGTGGGATCTGGTGGATTTTTTGACATGCCAGGGGTCACTGGAACATCAGGATGGAGGGAGTCAATAAAGCCCCCCTCCCACCAAAAAACCCACACATTCCTGACTCAAAATGACTTTTGGTTTTTTAGGAAGATAGTTTGAATTGGAAGCCCCCAAAACATATTCCACCCCATACACTTCTACAATAAGACAGAAAGCTTTTTGTATTTCAGCATGCGTTTGGCTGGACGATTAAGGTGTCTGCTGCTGTGGTTTGTTTTATAGAACTGTATTTTCTTATATTCCTTATTACTCTTGATAGCCTTCTATTGCTATCAGTGCCTCTACTATCCCTCCCTCCCCTGTGTTATTTTTCTTCATTGCTTGCCACAGTTAAGATTGAAGCACTTTCTCCTGTAGTGCAAATACTTTGGAACTGCAGTGGAAGTTCTCCATGCTGTTATTTGGAGGTCGAGAGACTTCTTGCTTTACACTAAAGTTGTAAAAGTGGTCATAATAGATGTTGAGTCCACTTGTCTGGATTGTCCAGCATGATTTGTAATCCTTTGGCAGGAATTGTTATTATATAAAATGGTTGTATAAATCTGCTCCATGACTTAGGGAAATAAGAAATGTAAAAATATGTCCAGCTTCTTAGTTCTTGACAGAAGCCCAGGAACAAAATTAGTTTGGGGGAGTTTTCTCAGCTGGCTTTGCATCCAGACTGCAGTGTGAATCTACAAATCTGTGCCAGTTCTGTCTGTGGGATGATTCCATGCCCACAGATAGAGAAGTGCATGGGCAATTTTATTGACCTGAACCATTTTTTATTCTTTCGATGTAATTCTCAAGTGCAATCAAAAGATCCAAGCAGTGCAGTCCAGTCTAGAACCCATCAGAGGATCCTGGTAGCCCCTAATTTTAGGGAACTGGGTTTCTGTTCTTGGAAATCTGACCATGTCCCAGTATGTGGGATGTTTCACACCATCCGACCACATGGCTATCGCCACTCAAGTCTTGTGACTGTCATCTTAGAACATATTTCTTATTTGTTTTTGCTGCTTCAAACTTTGTAGAATGATGCTACACAAAATGGAAGTGTGGAGCAAACAAACCTTGTTTAATCCTGAGCAATGTTTACTACAACTGGGGGGTGGGGTCTCCAAAGGCTACTCCCCCAACTCATGACTTGCGCACAGACATTGTCCCACCTGGGAGACGATGAATAAGAGCTGTAAGACCAGTGACAGGGCAGAGTTGGCTCACCTGTGGCCCTCCCAATGCCATTGGAATGCAAATCCAATCAGCCAGCATGACCAATGGGCAGAGATAATGGGAGTTGGATTTGGGCAACATCTAGAGGGCCACAGTTTAGCTACCCCTGCACTAAAGGATCTGATTGTGAGGATCAAGCAGTGAATGTTTAGGCAAGTGTTGCACCTAAATTTATGAACAGTGCACTTTCATTTTTATTCATTCATTCATGTTAGGCATGTAAAGCACTGGGAAGGAAGGAGGATACATATGTATATCAAAACTTCATAACTAAAAATATTACCCAATATGCTACAAGGGAATAAAGAATAGATTAACATATCCTATTAATATATAAAGCTTCTCAGATCCTTCAGTTCTACTTTTTGGCCTGTCATTCCATGTTGTTGTTGTTGTTGTTGTTGTTGTTGTTGTTGTTGTTGTTGTTGTTGTCATCTCTTACCCACCCTTCACCCTATGGTCCCAGGGTGAGTTACAACAGTTAAAACACAAAATTAATATTAAAATACAATACACCCCAATAATAAAAACCCGTTTAAAACAACATAAGATTGCAAAAATAAGGTCCTTAAATTATAAATCTCAAGTGTCAAAAGCCAGGGTGAACAAGTATATCTTTAGGATACACCAAATGCTGAACAAGTATATCTTCAGGATACACCCCATGGCGTGCTCTGGTCCATGGGGTCACAAAGAGTCAGACATGACTAAACGACTAAACAACAACAAATGTGCTGTTGATCACCCTGATGTATCTTTACTAACGGAATTACTCAACCACTATCCACAGCCATCTTGCTTGAGGCAATATTGCAATGGAGCTACCCTTGGACTCTTGTGATTTCATTCCTTATGGAAATGGGAAAACAATGTCCCTCCAGCTCCCTCCAGTCCCAGCTAGCATGGCCTCTGGTAAAGGATGATGGGAACTGTAGTCTACCAACATCTGGAGGGCCACAGATGAGCCTTTGAAACATGTGGGAATGGGCGGGGTTTGGCAGCACACTCCGGCTCCCCCCTCACAGGAGTGCTATCACACACAGAAATGAAACAGCCAGACAAGGCTAGTGAATCGTACGAAGCACTCTATGGGATCAGACCAAAGATCCTATGATTCTATGGTCCATCCAGTTCAACATTCTTTTCTCACAGTGGCCAATTGGAAACCCACCATCACATAGGCACAATAGCATTCCTTCTCAGGCAACAGGAAATTCTGAACCGTCTGCTTGGAGTGCCAGTAAGTCTGTCACAAAATTTTGTATCTAATCTGCTTTACTATACAAGGGGATTGCTGTAAATTATTTTCACTTCCTGCAGTTTTGTTGGCATTGTATGTAATGGGACAAAATGAAACACAACGACCCCGAATCTCATCTTTGTCTTAGCTAAACCTCCCTGGAATATAGATGATTTCCTCTGACACATCCTTTTACTATTACAGAAAGTAAGATTAAGGATAATTTATGTTCATTTTTGAAATAAGTAAAACTCCTCTGTAAAATTGTAGATGCCTCTGAATGTACCTCAAGGAATGTGACACCAGCAGTTATATAATTTTATTGCTGATGTTAACTCTGTGACAAACTCTCAGCTACAGTTTGTAGAGAACGTCAGAAAATGAACCTTATGAATTTTAATGTCTTTTAACTTTGGACATTGATGTATGTTTTGTACAGCTGCACTCTTCTTTGTGCTGACATAAATAAAAGGTATCCTTAATCAAACATTTAAAGAGTGTTGTATTTTCAGAATGTTATTTTTTAAAGAAAAAATCAGCTAGAGGTTGCAATCAGCCATAAATATTTAGTGTGCCTGCTCTAATCTCAATCATTAAAAAAAAAAAATCAAAGAGGCCAACTAAAAATACTTGTATGACTGGCTGGCAGGTCAGAACTGGTGTGAAAGCAACTCTTGAAAGGTGAACATAATGAAAGCAAATTGCATCTTCTCAGCTAGTAGGTAAGTCTCCCTAACGATAATGCTCAAACTGCTTAGAGGTTATTCAGACAACTGAATTGGACTGTTGAGAATTTGAGCAGAGTACATCCATTCTGATTTCTATACAAGGTGAAGTGGTCATAGCGAGCTTACAACTTCACTGACATTTTTTTGCTCAAGTGACCTTTGGGAACTCTTTGATAACATGATAAATGATCTGCAAACCAGGTTTTTTTAAAAAAAACCCAAACCCCAAAGCTACTGCTTTACCACATGCCAAACTCTGCACAGTCCCATGCACTCAACATGCGAATTTTAAGTTGGAGTAAGTCATGTGCTTCTTTAAAGTAAGTGGCCAGAGAACTGTAGGTGCATATGGGTTTGTGGTATTTTTTGCACCTAAAAAACTAAAAGGACATTATACGGTATTCCCCTCACAACAAGAGGCTTCTCCATGAACACACCGCTCAACAGTATTTGACATTTCCCTAAACAGAAGATGTAAGCCTACTAAATATAGACTGCAATTCTATGCATTCCTTCTTGAACCGAATAGGACTTACTCCTGCATAAATGTGAAAGGTAATCTGAGCCTTTCTTAATCTTAAATGAATTTGCGATCTGCTTTAAACTTATTGTTGGTTAATATAATACCGGTATAAATGAATAAAAACAAGTAGGACTCTGGGAAAAGAATCATAGAGGGAGGGGGCACGTTCCAGGGTACTCTTGACTTCCATTTTGTTGGCATCCTTTTGCCTCGAAAGACAATGGGGTGCACCTCTGGGGGCAACAACCGACCTATCCTGTACTTTGTTACAAAATACTACTGTTTGATGCGTTGTTTTTCAATCCGACTGGAGTTCTTAAACTACTCCTAATCCATCTCTAGCTAAGGGGTAAACAACTTTGCACAGGGTAAAGATATCCTGGCTGGTCAACATTCTTTGGATTGAACTCAAACGGAAACTAATATGACACTAACAAAGCTTTGCTGATGTGAACAGCTGGAGAGGAAAGAATTGTGCAATGCCTGAGCTGAGGAGAACAACTGCACTGCACTGTGAGGTGGTAATGTGAACAGACCCTAAGACCCCAAGAGAAGAGCAAGAAGGTAGACTGGACCCACCGTTTAGAATAAGTACCGGTAGGTAGGTTGGGCCTGCCACAATGGCCCCTCCAGAATTCCAACCCTGCCTATATGCTTCTCTATCAGGTAAGACAAGTCAGGATCTGTGTGTTAAGGGTAGAGATACTGCCCTTACCTGCCCCAGCACAAAATTCTTTCTTTTGCTAATTTGGAGTTGGGACAAAATCTGTGTTGCTCTTGCTTGCTGTGGTGGCTCCTGAATTATCGGGGCACGATAATGGACCACACCTAATTTTCCAGGAAGGGGAGAAAGGCTCTCAAAGTGTCATCTTGGCCTAAGAGGGCTCCTTTCACAGCTAGATCTTTTTCAAGTCCCATTTTAGGCCTCTGTTAAACTGCAGAATAAGTATTTGCCCACAACTTCCTTGGCTGGAGAGTAAAAAAAAACCCAAAAACCTCTATAGGACTGAGCAGCATGGGTTGTTCCTCTCGTTATTCATTTACAGCATGACATTTTCAGACTGAAATGGAAACTTTTTAAAGGATTTTAAACAAGATTTTTTAATTATTATTTAAAAAACATTTTAAAATATCTAATATAGGAAGCTGAAAGATGCTATAAAGTCATTGGGCTTTTAAGTAAGTAAGTAAGTAAGTAAGTAAGTAAGTAAGTAAGTAAGTAAGGGGTGTAAACCATGTAATTTTTCCCCCTTTCAAGAAAGACTCGTTCTTGCAGCTTCTCTATATGGCATTTTAATTTAGGTGTCTTTTTGTGTAGTTTCAAAGAAAGTGCTTTCATCTAAAGATAAGGCAAAGAAGAAAAGTGTATTCATTGAACAAGCATCCAATTCTTGTTATTACCAGAAAGGAAGCATTATCAAAATCTAACTTGGAAAAAAGGAGTAAACAAAGATATAAGAACAGTAAATTTGCTTACATTTTCAGTGATGAAACAAACAGTGAAGCTTATGAAAGAATAAAAGAGACATAATTAGCATTAACATGTAGGTAAGACAAATGAAATAAAGGATAAAAGCTTTCCTTTCTTCTCTACGTTTGATAATGTGAAGAGGAATTTTCAGATATCCTTGACAATTTTCCTCCTAATTAAAAAAAGTAATAAAAATGAAACAGATGGAGCCAATTTTCATAGTTGAGATAGAAGCTAAGGAGGTGATATTAATTTATGTAGGAACATCGTTTCAATGGATGTGTACTTTGCATACTTGGCTTACATAAACTTTTTGATACAGGGCTACTATTCTTTTAAAGAGCTTATTCACACAACTGAAAAGCATTCCTGAATATGCTGCAAGCTCAATGCAAAATTGGCATTTCCTTATTCCATGATGATATAACATACACCCTACACACTGTATCAGAGGCAAAAACAGATGTGGCTACATGATTATTTTTATTAGATACAGGAGGGTTATTTATATCCCTTTACAACAATGTAGGTAAAGGTGGCATGGGACAAACGTAATATAAAACTTTGGGCTTCTCTCGTAAGTTTCTTTCTTAGATATCCAGCCCCAATCTTCCAGGTTGGAAAGTTTTCAGTGTTGCTACTCAGCAGACTGAAGAAACTGCAGATAAAAGTACCAGGAAAAGTCTGCTCCCTCTATAACAGGCATGAAGAACCTTTGGCTCTCCAGAAGTTTTTGGACTACAACTCCCATCATTCTTGGCCACTGACCATCTTGGTGGGGCTGATGGGAGTTGTAGTTCAGCAACATCTGGATGGTTAAAGGTTCTCCATGTTGTTTAGTCGTTTAGTCGTGACCCCATGGACCATAGCACGCCAGGCTTCCACTGCCTCCCGCAGTTTGGTCAAACTCATGTTCGTAGCTTCGAGAACACTGTCCAACCATCTCGTCCTCTGTCGTCCCCTTCTCCTAGTGCCCTCAATCTTTCCCAACATCAGGGTCTTTCCCAGGGATTCTTCTCTTCTCATGAGGTGGCCAAAGTATTGGAGCCTCAGCTTCAGGATCTGTCCTTCCACTGAGCACTCAGGGCTGATTTCCTTCAGAATGGTTAGGTTTGATCTTCTTGCAGTCCATGGGACTCTCAAGAGTCTCCTCCAGCACCATAATTCAAAAGCATCAATTCTTCGGCGATCAGCCTTCTTTATGGTCCAGCTCTCACTTCCATACATCACTACTGGGTTCTCCATACCTGTACAGTACTATAGTTTTAGAGCAGGATGGAAAATCTATGACTCTCCAAATGTTGTTGGGATCCAATTCACATTTCTTATTTTCTTTAAGTTCCCCCAAGGGAAAAGTCTCTCTGTGAAGCTAGGAAGTGTGCCTCCTTCCACATGCTTTCAAAATTGAAATGCCATAGCAAATAGTGTTACATGATCACTTGACATTGTTTCTAAGGACTGTGGAAAATCTGGCTTCATGCTGTCAATGTGCAGCTATTTCTCTCTCTCCCCTATACACCCCACGGAAAGAATGTTATAAGATTGCATGGCACCATTTCCAGGAACGTTTCTGGGATAGTTTGAAAGTGTGCGGCATGTCACAAACTACTTATGAACCTCCCTCAGCTACAAAAGTTGTGTGAGGGACAGGGGATATCGCGAAGTCCCTCCCCTCCTGAGTTCAAGCCAATCACCGAGCACAGGGGAAAGCAGAGAGAGTTCCGATTCCAGTGGGGAAGCAGGAAGTCGTGTCCGAGGCTCAGGCAAGGTAGAGGAGCCAGGGTCCCAGGTGGGACAGGAAGGGGCGAATAAGGGGGGGAGACCCATCCCCCCAACGCCAGAACTACGCAGAAAGAGGAGGGGAAAGAGGATGGGTCTGCCAAAGCTTTTGTGTTGGAGAAAGACGCGCCAAAAGCCATTAGGAGGTTCTGAAACCGACTGATCACATCACTCCGTGTAAATAGCAATGACTTCAGCACTGTAAATACGCAGCACCAATAAAAGAATAAAATGCAGAGCTGCGTAGCGTCGTTACTCTGAAGTAGTCCACTCCGGCCACTGTGACAGCAACCTCCTAATCCTTTTTGGGCTACTTTGGAGTTGCCGGGATGAGCGTGTCAGAGGCGGAGAGATGGCGGCAGATCGCGGAGCAAGCCCAGCAAGAACTGCAGCAGCTGTCGCTGCAGGCGCAGGGGGAATTGAAGGCAGCTAAAGAAGAGACTAAGAAGGTCCAGGACGACCGGCTACAACTTGCGGAACAGGTGAGAGCGCTACAGGAAAGAGAGCAGGAATTAAGGGCGGTGGCGGTAGACCTCCAAAACAAGCTGGATGCAGAGAAAAACAAGGCGGGAGGGGCACCCCAAGTCCAAGTGCTGCCAGGAAGGAGAGCCGGGACGCTAGTAAGCAAGTTCAATGGAGACCCGAGGGAATATCAGGGCTTTGAGACTGAGATTGTGTATGCTCTTGAGCTGCACCACGCTGAGTTCCCTGATGATGAGCACAGGGTAGCGTTTATTGTGGAGCACCTTACCGGGGCAGCCAGGGAGTGGCTAAGACCGTTAATCGCAACAAAGAATCCTTGCATGAAGAATGTCAAACTATTTCTAGAAGGTTTGAAAACGATGTATTCGTCCGATAGTCATATGGACCAGACTAAGGAGGAACTTCATAATTTACGCCAAGGAAATATGACAGTTCGCGCGTATTGGGCGAAATTCACCATGCTGGTGCACAGATTGGGGTGGGAACTAGAGTCACCCCCAATGCAAGCGGCGTTCTACTTGGGGTTGCATGAGGAGGTGAAGGATGAGCTCTCGAGAGGTCCAAAGCCCAGTAATATGGATCAGCTGAGCAAAGCGGCTCTGGCGGTGGGGGTGAGACAGGAAT
Source organism: Zootoca vivipara (assembly GCF_963506605.1). Lineage (NCBI taxonomy): Eukaryota > Metazoa > Chordata > Lepidosauria > Squamata > Lacertidae > Zootoca > Zootoca vivipara. The sequence goes on from NC_083276.1 coordinate 36,987,721, forward strand.
CCCGGTGGAGCGACAAGCAAGCAACGCGCGCAAAGCGGGCTTGGTTCCCACGGTCGCAGGAGAAGCCACTCCCCCAACAACCATTTCAAGCCATGCCTGGGGCCAGTCAGGACCAGGAACCCATGCAGATTGATAGCGCGCGCGCGCGGGCTTTTCAAACCCCAGCGGCGCCAAGACGCAAGGAGGGAAAGGGGTGGAAATTGCTTTCTCTGCAACTCCCCCCAGCATCTCGTCAGAGACTGCCCACATCGCAGGGAGTGGCAAGGAAAGGCGGGAACGGTTGTGCCCTCCCCCACTGACGCAGCACCACAGCAGGGAAACGGGAAAGCCTGGCTGCAGGAGACAAGGGGCAGCAGCCAGGCACAGTCAGCAGACAACAGCCCCAGCCCACCCACCCGCACAGAGAGGAGCAGAGCCAGCCCACCCCTCCCAGAGCAGGAGTGGTTCTAGAAGTGACGCTCACGCTCCCAAATGGCTATCCCCTGACGGTCCTCGCCCTAATTGACAGTGGTGCCTCAGCCAACTTCTTCTCGAGAAACTTTGCAGAAGAGCACCAGATCCAGCTTCTGCAGCTGGATTTTCCCCTGCACGTGGCAACCATTGACGGCAGAGAGCTGCTGGGAGGGGCCATCACTCATCAAACCCCCCCCCATGAGAATGACGGTGGGAAGGCACTCAGAGACACTGGCATTCAACGTCACAACCATCTCAGACCCCCCCATCGTCTTGGGCATGAGCTGGCTGGCGCGCCACGACCCCTCCATCAGTTGGCACCAGAGATGCATCACTTTTGGATCGGACTTTTGCCTGGAACATTGCATGCAGCACCAACCAGGGGAGGGGCCTCCGATAGCCACGGTGGCCACCATGCACATCAAAGGGGGTGAGGCGATACCCAAGCCGTACTGGGACCTGCAGGAGGTCTTCAGCGAAGCGGAGTCCGACCACCTACCCCCACACAGGCCTTTTGACTGCCAGATCAACCTGGTGCCAGGGGCAACTATACCCCCAGCCAAGCTGTACGCCATGTCAGACCAGGAACTGGAGGATCTGCGCGCTTTCATCGACAAGAACCTCAAGCGGGGGTTCATCAGAGAAAGCAAGGCAGCAGGGGGCAGCCCAGTCTTCTGGGTGGACAAGAAAGACACGCAACAGCGCCGTCTTGTGGTGGATTTTAGACGGCTGAATTCAGTAACAGAGCCAGTAGCTTTCCCCATGCCCAGAGTGGATGATCTCCTGACAGCGGCACGCAGGGGCAAGATTTTCACCAAGCTAGACCTAAGGGGGGCGTACAACTTGATCAGGATCCGGGAAGGCGATGAATGGAAAACCACGATGTTCACGCCTCTGGGCTCTTTTGAATATCTGGTGATGCCCTTCGGGTTGCAAGGGGGCTCAGCATGCTTCCAGGCCTTCATGCACCACGTCCTGGGGTCCCTCCTCTTCAGGAAATGCTTGGTCTTCCTGGATGACATCCTTATCTATTCCGATGACCCAGTGCAGCATGTGAAAGATGTCAGGGAGGTGTTGCAGCGCCTGAAGGAGAACCACCTGTATGTGAAGCTGGAGAAGTGCAAGTTTCACACCAAGGAGGTGGACTTCCTGGGCTACAAGCTGTCAGACAAGGGGCTGGCGATGGACAAGGACAAGATGCAGGCCATCCTGGACTGGCACAGCCCCAGGACACGCAAAGATGCCCAACGCCTACTAGGCTTCGCCAACTTCTACAGGAAGTTCATCAAGAACTTCTCTCGCGTTACGGCTCCCATCACTGACTGCCTGAGAGGCAAGCAGAAGTTCAGGTGGACACCAGAGGCGCAAGCAGCATTTGAAAGCCTCAAGAGGGTGTTCGCCTCAGACCAGAACCTGGTCCACGTGGTTCAGGACGCGCCCCTACGCGTGGAGACAGATGCTTCTGATAAAGCTGTGGGCGCCATTTTGTTGCAACTGGATGCCAACAGAGAGTGGAGACCCTGTGCCTTCTTCTCCAGGAAGTTGACCCAGCCAGAGCGAAACTACACGGTGTTTGATCGGGAACTTCTTGCGATCCACGCTGCGTTCCAGCACTGGAGACACTTCCTGGTGGGCGCCAAGCACCCCATCCAGGTGTGCACAGACCACAAGAACCTGGAGTTCTGGAGAACTGCCAGGGTGCTCAACCAGCGGCAGATACGGTGGGCAGAGTTCTTCTCGAACTTCAACTTCTCCATACACTACATCCCGGGAGAGCAGAATGTCAGGGCGGATGCCCTCTCCCGCAAGCCAGAGTACATGGAGGAGGAGGCGCCACCGGCACCCAGACACATTTTCCCCCCGTCAGCATGGTCCTGCGGAGCAGCAGTGGTGAGCGAGGCGGAACTCACAGCACTGACGGCAGCGGATGAATTTGCCAACCGCATCTTCAGAGAACTGAGAAGGGGGGGGGAGCAGGCAAAAGACTTTGCAGAACGCAGGGGGCTGCTTTTCTACAAGGGTGCACTGTACCTGCCCACCACCCAGCTTAGACGTACGGTCCTCAAGCAGATGCACGACAACCCAACGGCGGGTCATTTTGGGAGGGACAAAACCGCTCACCTAGTCATGAGACACTTCTGGTGGCCAGGGGTGCGGGAGGATGTGAGGGATTATGTAAGGGGCTGTGACACCTGCCAGCGGGCAAAGGTGGTCAGAGCGCCACCAGCAGGTTTGCTGGAGCCCTTAGCCACACCGCACAGGCCGTGGGAAGTAGTGTCCATGGACTTCATCACAGACCTGCCGTCGTCCAGGGGCAAGACCGCAGTGTTGGTGGTGGTGGACCTCATGTCCAAAATGTGCCACTTTATACCGTGTGCCAGGGCGGTCTCTGCAGAAGAGACAGCCAAACTGTTTGTGGATCACGTATTCAGACTGCATGGATTACCTTTAAGGGTTATTTCGGATCGTGGCCGCCAATTTGTTTCCAGGTTCTGGCGGCGGCTCATGAACCTCCTGCAGGTGGAGGTCAGCTTGTCGACGGCTAGACACCCGCAGACCAATGGACAGGCGGAGAGGGTCAACGCCATTCTGCAGCAGTACCTGAGATGCTACGTCAGCCAGCGGCAAACGGACTGGGTGGATCGCCTGCCACTGGCAGAATTTGCCTACAACAATGCGGTGCACGTCTCCACAGGGGTGTCGCCCTTTAAGGCCAATTACGGGCGTGACCTCAGATCTTTCCCAGAGAGGGAGGGGGAGGAGGAGGAGGAGGGCCCACAGGCTGAGGATTGGGCAGAGGAACTGGAGACGGTGCACCAGCAGCTCAGAGAACACTTGGAGAGAGCCAAGGAAGCGTACAAGAAGGGGGCAGATCGCCACAGGTGACCGGGGGAGGTCATTAGGGTGGGGGACAAAGTTTGGTTGTCCTCGGAGGGCCTTCCCATCAGAGGGCGATGCAAAAAGCTGGCGCCCAGAAGGTTGGGCCCCTTCACGGTCACGCAACAGGTCAACCCGGTGGCATACAGGCTGGCACTGCCAGAGGACATGAGGGTGCACCCTGTGTTTCATAGATCGCTGCTGTCGCCGTACAGGGAAAGCAGCAGGCTCCGAGACAGCGAACAAACCCCTGAGGGAGGGGGGGAGAGGGAAGGCAGGGAGCAACTCAATGAGGCCACGGCCATCCTGGATTCAAGGTGGGGGGTGGGGGGACTGGAGTACCTCATGGCATGGGAGGATGCTCCACCGTCCCAGAATGAATGGGTCCCAGCCACTCAGATACAGGAGGAATTCCTGGTAGAAGAATTTCACGCCCTCTTTCCCCATAGACCCAAGCCCTGGCACATGGAAAGGGAGGGGGAGGGGGAGGAAGCACGGGAGAGCAGTTCACCATGGCGCTGGGAAGCGGAGTTTGAGGAACCAGAGGATGAGGTATTGGTGTCACCGAGATCCACCCAGTCAGAGGAAGGAGCAGATTGGCAGAATATTTTTACCCCCACCAGCTCTGACGCCACGGACTTTTTGGGATTCCCATCCTCCCAGGCGGAAGGGGGGGGCTCGCAGGACTGGGGGGAGGTGTTCACACCAACGGGCTCGGAAAGCACTGAGTTCTTAGGCTTCCAGTCGTCACCGACACCTGGGGGGGACCTGGGGAGGGGTGAAGGAGAGCTTGGGAGGGGGGTGGATGTGAGGGACAGGGGATATCGCGAAGTCCCTCCCCTCCTGAGTTCAAGCCAATCACCGAGCACAGGGGAAAGCAGAGAGAGTTCCGATTCCAGTGGGGAAGCAGGAAGTCGTGTCCGAGGCTCAGGCAAGGTAGAGGAGCCAGGGTCCCAGGTGGGACAGGAAGGGGCGAATAAGGGGGGGAGACCCATCCCCCCAACGCCAGAACTACGCAGAAAGAGGAGGGGAAAGAGGATGGGTCTGCCAAAGCTTTTGTGTTGGAGAAAGACGCGCCAAAAGCCATTAGGAGGTTCTGAAACCGACTGATCACATCACTCCGTGTAAATAGCAATGACTTCAGCACTGTAAATACGCAGCACCAATAAAAGAATAAAATGCAGAGCTGCGTAGCGTCGTTACTCTGAAGTAGTCCACTCCGGCCACTGTGACAAGTTGTTTGCCATACAAAATATATTCAAGGGAGTGGAAGAACGTCAGGTCAAGAAATAACAACAACAAAACCAAATGCATCTCTTAGATGCACACAGTGATTGATTTTTGGATTGGATTGAGATTTAGTGAGAAGAGGTGTATAATTGATAAATGCTCTTTCTTCTTATATGTTTAAATATATATTGCAATGTCATGAGAAGATAGTACACTTGTTGGGAATTGTTGTATAAAATGATATGGTGTTAGAGATATGTGTTAGAGATATATGTCCTATTCCTGCCTGATTTGTAATGGATTGTGTATATGTGTGCAAGCTCTTGTGCCTAATCTGGATGTAGTGGAGAGGAAATGACCGGGGGGGGGGGGGAAATAAAAGATAATTGAGGACTCCACTGGGTGTTGGACATGGAAATGACCAACCTGCTCCATCTGCCCAGAAATAATGATCATGTGGACTTCTAAAGGTTCAAACAGTGACTAATGTAAGCTGCATCATTATGATAGTAGGAGACAGTTGGCATACTGCAGAGGAGGACAAAGGTAGAGTTTGACGCTACAGGCTTTATAATTAAAAGGACATAAGGAATGATTTATTAAGGCCAATGAGATGACAAAGGACGGGAGGAAATCAGCAGTACAGAAAGTCAAAACAAGGATACAAAGTGTGGTAATTGAGCACAATGGAGAGATGATGACGGATCTCCATCTCTTACTGTTTGATGGCATCAAATCCAAGTTGTCCATCAACTTCATCTCATTACCAACTCAATATTTGAGTTTCCACTTAACATGTTAGACAAACATAACACTAACCTATCATTAAAATTATAATGCATGTATGTTTACAGAATTTCTCAGAGACGGATTTAAGGGAGCACGATCAGTTCGGTCTCACTGGGTACAGAGCCTCAGGGGCCCCTCCAGGGATGCTACAAGTATTACTTAGAATGGAGTGTGTGAGGCAACAGTGCGCACACGCTGAGTTTTGGCATTGTGCAGGGTGCCGCTAAAATTTGAGGCTCACCTTGGAGTTCCTCCTCACCCACTAAATTCACTATAAGGAATTCTTGGTTTCCAGATATTTGCCACCTGCTAGCCTAGTTAGAGCACTTGAGTTCAAAGTAATCTAAGCCATCTTCAGGCCTAGAAGTAAATAAGTCAAGGATCAGGTCTTTGGTAAGGAGCACCCTAGCTCCATCCTATCATATAATTAGGGTTCTGAAATGCCAGTGGGGGTGTGGTAGGGGCAAGCTGGGGCCCTACTTAGATGGCATTCATGGTGGCTGCCAACTGCATTAACTGACCTCTTAGATTATGGTTTTCAGAGTACAAGGTTCAAAAATCTTGGCCTATGTTGAGGACTAGCACCCCAGGAGCTAGGCCAGCAACTCCTTCCAACACATCTTGTGTGATCGGCAGTTAGATGAGGCTGGGTTTGCTTTAATCTGTCCTGTGCACACCAAGCCACAGAGGAATAACAGCCAATAGTCAATTCTCTATTGGCAGAAGTGTGATGGGGTCCTTATGGAGTCATGTGTTCTGTAACTTGCAGGAACTGTGAGAAGCATTCTGCATTGTGATGCATTCACATATTGTACAACAGAGAGGGGGAAATGAATATCTCTAATTTGACAATGCCAACTTCAGGAAGTGCCAATTTGAAACCAAAGAGGAATTAGTGAGTTTAATTCAGAAATGTGTTTTTCTGCATGTATCCTGTGATGCCCCTTTGAGAACAGGATAGATAGTAATAGTCTGCAGACCCATAGCCCATAGCTGCCAAGTTTTCCATTTTCTCGCGAGGAAGCCTATTCAGCATAAGGGAAAATCCCTTTAAAAAAGGGATAACTTGGCAGCTATGCCATAGCCGCTAGCCCCATAGCTCTAGCAGAATTCTTTGTGCCAGCTCCTGCTAGCACACCAACTTAGTTGAATCTGACCCTACTCTGTTTTTTTTGTACTTCAGATGAAGTGAGATATCCTTTGCGTGCCTACTCAGAAGTAAGCCCCATTGAAATCAATGGGATTTACTCCCAAGTGTGTAGGACTGCAGCCTTAAACTACCCTTATGTTTATCAATATTGAAAATGTGCTAAGCATCATATATACAAGGCCTGCATTTTTTAAAGTTGTAGCTCTTTTCAAGATCTAAAGGAAGTTATAAAGAGATTATGTTTCTACATACTGTAGACCCAAACCTAAGGATTAGCAAGCGAAGACATCAAGTAAAAGAGCATCTGAAGTAGAAGATCTGAAGGTGCTTCTATGGGCATAAGACATCATCTACTACAGTCTGTGCTGCATAGGAATTTTATATACCCTCAATTTTGAAATCTCTTTGACTAGGGTCTCATAGTAGGGATAAGCGATTATTTAGATACACACCAAATTTTGGTGAAGGGAAATGGGGATTAATCCCTACATGGCAGCATATAATTTTGTGCTGGCACTTTAATACGTATTAAATACATTTCATGCGTGCTATGCTTATTTACTTCTGATAGTCCTTTGAAGCACACTGGAAAGAACAAGAAATTATTAGCAGGTTGCAGTACGGTAATGGTGAAATGGGAGGTTTCCTGCGAGTACATTTAATGCCCTACAGATTCTAATTTTATCAACTTGCTTGCAAAGTACATGATCTGAAATTATTCTCAGCCACACCATTCCTTTCAAATCTCTTTCACACCTGCCTGCTACTTTGTTTGAGCTTGAAAATGTTCCTGATCATATCATGCTCCTCTGATTTTGCTGTTGTAATTATAATAGAATGTTTTATTTGTAAAAGAAATGTAGCAGGACTGGTGGGGTACCCGTAACCCTTCAAGTTTCGTTAGACTCTCAACACTGATCCGGCCCTGCCGGCATGACCAGTGGTAATGATAGAATCATAGAATCATAGAGCTGGAAAAGATCCCATGGATCATTTGATCCAACCCCCTGCAATGCAGGAATATGCACCCTTATGGGGATCAAACCTGTGATCTTGGCATTATCAGCACCAACTGAGCTAACTAATGCGTGATGGGAGTGGTAGTCCAACAACATTTAGAGGGCACCAGTTTCCCCATTCCTGCTATGTATAAACACACACACTGAATGCAAAATATTTCCGGGGTGGATGCACTGTTTAGACCAGGCATCCCCAAACTTGGCCCTCCAGCTGTTTGGGGACTACAATTCCAATCATCCCTGACCACTGGTCCTGTTAGCTAGGGATCATGAGAGTTGTAGTCCCAAAACAGCTGGAGGGCCGAGTTTGGGGATGCCTGATTTAGACAGTGGTATATATTTCTTCATTTCCTTCATAATATGATAAGCCTTGCTGTGTTTGAGGCTTCTCCTGCTCATTCTGCTGCAAGGTTCCTTTCCTAACAGCATCACTGAATGTAAGAGTTAATTGCTTACTTGGAAATCGCTGAAATGGTGAATAATAATATAACCCCAGTCATTTATTTGGGCTCTGGATCAGGATCACAGAATGCAATCGTGAAAATACTTACTTGAACATCATCTGTGAAATCTAAAGTTATTTGGCTGGCAATGCTCTACCTACTTGCCTGGGAGTAAGTCCCACTGGATTCAGTTGGCCTTACTTCCGATTAGACAAATATACGATTGCACTGTCAGGTAACGAGGTTAGTAAAGAAAAAGAAAAACCAAACTTGCTAGTTACGTGGATGTGACCTAGTCGCCTGCTCTTCAGAATAAAAGCTGAACCCTAAAAAATAAAGAATAAAATAAAATGGTGCTTTGTGCCAGTTAAAATACCGGTAGCTGAAAAATCTGTTCCTAACATCTGAAGAAAAATGCTTCTAGGTAAAATGCATCTTATTTTGCTTGTTGCTAAGCAATTTCCTACCTTTATACTAGGGCAGGCATGTTCAGAGTCCGTTTCGAGGGCCAGTTGGTTTAATTCGGCCCCTTTGGTCGGCCCTCACGGCCCTTCACTTCACCAAATCTGGCCCTCTTTGAAAAAAGTTTGGACACCACTGCACTAGGCTAACACTGCCATGGGATTGGCGGGGGGGGGGGGGAAGCAATGAGGGATTACAGATAATATGTTGCTTTGATTCCATAAAAAGGTAATGGTAAAGGACCTCTGACAGTTAAGTCCAGTCACGAATGACTTTGGGGTTGCAGCACTCATCTTGCTTTACAGGCTGAGGGAGCCGGCGTTTGTCCACAGAGAGTTTTCCCAGGTCATGTGGCCAGCATGACTAAGGTGCTTCTGGTGCAACAGAACACTGAAACCAGAGCAGCACATGGAAATGCTGTTTAACTTCCCACCAGAGCAGTACCTATTTATCTACTTGCACTGGTGTGCTTTCAAACTGCTAGGTGGGCAGGAGCCAGGGACTGAGCAGCGGGAGCTCACCCCGTCACAGGGATTTGAACCGCCAACCTTCTGATCGGCAAGCCCAAGGGGCTCAGTGGTTTACACCACAGCGCCACCCGCATCCCTTTTGATTCCATACCTCTGGAAAAAAACCAACAAGAAGTTCTGTACAAGCCCCTTGACATGAATGAGACTGCACAAAATTACCTATCACCCGTTTGTCTTCTTTGCATTCAAACACCCTTCTTGGTGTTTTTAGGGTATTAAAAATAGCATGGTAGTGGAGGAGGAGGAATGAAGGGGAACACCATGACTGTTTTTTCCATCAGTAAAGATAAATGTAAATGTAAAGGGACCCCTGACCATTAGGTCCAGTTGCAGACGACTCTGGGGTAGCGGCGCTCATCTCGCTTTACTGGCCGAGGGAGCCGCCATACAGCTTCTGGGTCATGTGGCCAGCATGACAAAGCCGCTTCTGGAGAACCAGAGCAGCACATGGAAACACTGTTTACCTTCTCGCCAGAGTGGTACCTATTTATCTACTTGCACTTCGTGCTTTCGAACTGCTAGGTTGGCAGGAGCAGGGACCGAGCAACGGGAGCTCACCCCATCGTGAGGATTTGAACCGCAGACTTTCTGATCGGCAAGCCCCTAGGGTCTGTGGTTTAACCCACAGTGCCATCAGAGCAAGGGGGAATTGAGGGACTTACCTTGGTTCAGCTAGTGAATGAGGCAATAATTAGGTTTTCAAGTTTGTTTCTGATGCATTAGCATAGAGCGATTAACAGGATAAAGAGAATCATCAAGCGGAGTTTGGATACTTCCTTCTCTTTAACTTCAGGCTATTAGTTTGAATGGCAACACTTCTTGGCAGGGTTGTTCGCACTTCTAATTAAAAGCTAAAGGTTGCATTTCAGCTGATAAAGATCTTCTGTTAAAGCTCAGGGTGTTTTACAAGTTGAACCTATGCAAGTCAGAAGTAAGTGCTACTGATTTCAAGGGAGCTTATTCCCAGGAATACATGCATAGGTTCCTAAGGATTTGGACATTGTGCTATGTCCTACTGTTCTTGGGGTTTTGGGGAAGGAAGCCTCATTGCACTCCTTGTGCAGGATTTCACTACTCTAGTAGGACCAGCTCACTGACTGTGATCTTTTACATCTATATTAGATTTGTCCAGGTTAACAGTATAGCCTGGCCCAAAATTTCTGGGTATTTCTTTTTTGAGAAATACATTATTTATTTTAATTCTCAAATTTACTATTAGACAGCTGTGAAACTGGTCGTGAACGTATATTCCTAGTTAATTGTTCCAGCTATTTTCTACTGCATCCTGATATTCTGATAATGGGGAAAATGATATAACAACATTTCATTCAGTTATTGTTCTCACCATTGTTTAAAATGGATCATTTTCTATTTGTTATCAATGTGGAGTTTGGGCTTAGAAGAGAGGAAGAATGGGGTATTAATTATTGAAAGGAAGTTCAATATGTATTTAGGAAGCTAGTCACATCAAATAATACAGAGCACATGCATGACTCATAGCAAATTATGTAATCATTTACTTTAAAACTTCGCCAGTTCACAGTCTGATTGAAGCCAGACTCCTTAAGATCTGATTCCAGTTACTTCCTGGCCTGATTTCTTCTTAAGTGTTAAATGTTTAAATTCTTCCAATGTTTGGATTAATGTTTGCCATGTTAAGAACATAATGCTTCTGTATGGTAATTGGTTTTCTTCTTCCAGTGCTCTGGTGATGAAGACAATGACCAATTGACCATTGAAGAGAATGGTTAAAAAACATACACATCCTACTTTATTAAAATTTGCCTGGGATAGATTTTCTGTTATATATGGGGGCATGGACTTCAGTGAGGCAAAGTCATTTTCACCAGTTGTGGATATAACTCATTGTATCAGGACAGATTGTGAAGCTGAGGCTCCAATACTTTGGCCACCTCATGAGAAGAGAAGAATCCTTGGAAAAGACCCTGATGTTGGGAAAGATTGAGGGCACTAGGAGAAGGGGACGACAGAGGACGAGATGGTTGGACAGTGTTCTCAAAGCTACGAACATGAGTTTGACCAGACTGCGGGAGGCAGTGCAAGACAGGAGTGCCTGGCGTGCTATGGTCCATGGGGTCACGAAGAGTCGGACACGACTAAACGACTAAACAACAACAACAATCAGGTCACATGCCAGTTTTAATTATTTTAAGGAATATAATACCAATTGAGAAATAATTTCAGCTGTTATTGGACCAAATCCAAATATAGCTGAGCAATGCTCAATGCAGGAGTCAAGTTTGGAAAGTCTAGGTTTTGGGTTTAGCCATTTTTTGTATTGCCCAACCTTAAGCTGATGAATCTCCACTCCAAACATCATACGGTCTTTAGCTCCTCCTGCTAAAATGTACATATTTTCAGTCTCCATCGAGCACCACTGTGTCACGGTGTCCAATTGATTCCCCATCTTGTTATCTCAGGGTAGCTCTCCCCAATTCCTTAATATTTCAGGCCAATATTTCAGCAGATGGTGACAGCAGTCATGAAATTAAAAGACGCCTACTTCTTGGGAGAAAAGCAATGACAAACCTAGACAGCATCTTAAAAAGCATCTTAAAAAGCAGAAACATCACCTTGCCGACAAAGGTCCGTATAGTTAAAGCTATGGTTTTCCCAGCAGTGATGTATGGAAGTGAGAGCTGGACCATAAAGAAGGCTGATCGCCGAAGAATTGGTGCTTTTGAATTATGGTGTTGGAGGAGACTCTTGAGAGTCCCATGGACTGCAAGAAGATCAAACCTATCCGTTCTTAAGGAAATCAGCCCTGAGTGCTCACTGGAAGGACAGATCCTGAAGCTGAGGCTCCTATACTTTGGCTATGTCACCAGAAGAAAATCATAGAATAGAATCATAGAATCATAGAATCATAGAGTTGGAAGAGACCACAAGGGCCATCCAGTCCAACCCCCTGCCAAGCAGGAAACACCATCAAAGCATTCCTGACATATGGCTGTCAAGCCTCTGCTTAAAGACCTCCAAAGAAGGAGACTCCACCACACTCCTTGGCAGCAAATTCCACTGCCGAACAGCTCTTACTGAAAAGACCCTGAATCCCTGAAAAGACCCTGATGTTGGGAAAGATTGAGGGCACTAGGAGAAGGGGATGACAGAGGACAAGATGGTTGGACAGTGTTCTCGAACCTACGAGCATGAGTTTGACCAAGCTGCGGGAGGCAGTGGAAGTCAGGAGTGCCTGGCGTGCTCTGGTCCATGGGGTCACAAAGAGTGGGACACGACTAAACGAATAAACAACAACGAGGCTATGTTATTATTATATTTATTAAATTTGTATATTGCCCTATATCCGGAGATCTCAGGGCACCTTTCCCCAGGATGCCTTTGCCCAGTGGAACTGTGGCCCATAGATTACAGAAAAATCCTGGGCAAGATTTTGCCCAGTATCTTCTCTGTGTGGTGGGCTCATGGGAAAAAGCTGTCCCATGAGCCCTTCCTGCAGAAGGGAGGGGAAAGCCTATATAAGGCTTCTTCCCCTGGAGCTCACAGCCATTTTGCTTTGATACCTTCCTGCCCGTCCACCCTCAGGTTAGAGCCTTCACCGAGCAATTTGGGGTCACTGGTTTGGATCGATCCAAACCTAGCAGATCCATTCCATCAACATGGGGCTTGTGGAATGATGAGTTGATCCTGGGACCCAGTGCTTTGTCAACCCTTGCCCTGTCAATAAAGAATTGGCCAGATTTTATCCCATATCACCATTGTACAGTCTGGTTATTTTGCTGCTCTCATGGGGCACATAATACGCCTGCCTGGGCGAAAGAATCTTCTATCAGTTGCTATAGACATTGTGCAAAAAAATATGGGGGGTTTTGCCCAGTCTTTCCCTGAACCATAAGATTGGACCATGTTATTACTGATTTTCTGTTTTTATAATACTGCTTTGTTGTTTTTCTGATTTTAAAAGCTATTTTATTGCTTTTATGTTGTATTTTTGCACTGCTCAGAGATTTTTAAACATTAAGCGGTTTAGAAATGTTTTTAAATAAATAAGATAAAATAAACAGTGTGAGGCTGTGGTGGCTACTTCATACTGTTTATCTGTTCCTGAGGTGATGAGTTTGCAACACAGCTAATTTCATCCTAGTACTTAAATAACTTTTATAATAACCTGGGCAATGTGCATTAGAAAGTGTGCATTCTTGATGGGAAAATGCACTGCCCAACTATCAACTAAATAAATGGAAAAACATACAATAAACAATAATGGGGCTACATGGGAAAGATCACCCAGGTATGTCACAGGACAATGTCATTCTGAAGGTTTATGCATTGTATTCTGGATCAGAAAACAGACCTGGTTTGTGGGAGAGTGTGATAAAACTCTAAGACCAGATAAAACTCTAACACCAGAGTGCTGAACAGCAGTTAAAAACAAAAGACCCCCAAAAGCAAACCAAATTACAGGAAGCATGCAGCGGTGACAAGCATTAATAGTACCATTATCTTGAGATAATGCTGCGCTGATAAAATATTTTACCATGGCCAGGGTCATTATTTCCTGGGGAGAGATGGGCCTCGATATGCTACAGTCTATCACAAAATCTCAAGGGAAGCTGCGCAGGATCTCTTGATGTATAAAATGCATGAGCTCTGCCTCTATAACTGAAGGGAATATAATTTAGAGCGCATTATTCCGCCACGGTACAAAGAGGCGAGGCAGGTTGCACACTTCAGGATTGGAGCGGTCTTGATCGCCTCTTTTTTAATCTGACGATATATTACAGAGATCCATATATTGTGGGAGGCAGACGAAGGCGCGTGCCGTAGACACAGCTGCTTCTGGACCATCTGCGCTGCCACCTTTGCAGCAACAGAGGAAATCTAGGAGCAGTTTTGTGCTTGGAGGTGCTGGAATCGCCATCTATACACAGGCTCTTGCATCTGTTCAGAATAGATAATGAAACTGCCCTTAGGACAGTGGTTCCCAACCTCTTTTTGGCCCATGTCCCACCTAAGCATTTCTAAAAACCTGTGACATATAATTCTTATTATTCAAAAAGTGATCTCCTATTCACATACAGGAAGCCTAAAAGGCCATTAACTGTTAATAACTCATTCTCAAATTGCCCCCCTTAAAAATCAAATCCCCCCCCCCCCGGGGAATCACAGCCTTAGGAGAAGAAAGGATATAGGTCCGCACCAATACAGCCCTCTTTGATGGCTCTTAGACACTAGCCACCAGGACTTATTTATTCTCCCAGTAAATTTGGGAATTAAATGCCCAGGGACCCAACAGCTGCAAATGCTAGACTGCCATTTTATAAGTGCAGATTTTTTAATGGAACTTTGAACTGTTTTGTGAAGTTGGTTTTAACTGCATTGCTAAGAGGACAAGCAGTATAAAAATCAAACAAATCCATCATTACATATTAGGAAGGAAATTTGTCACTATCTGGTTCATAATAAGAATTTAAGTACCTCATAATGCTCAGATATATTACAAACTGAGCATTGACTTCCCAAGGGTTCCTCTCCAGCATGGAAGGTAAAATGGAACCCTCCACATCTGTAGTATGTTACCACTCACCTGGCTGTTTTGTAGGTGTCTGCTGGAAAATATTTGCCCCATAGTCACAGTGAAGTGAAGTGCTCAGTGTGAAACTCTCATTGGACACTATGAGCTACATCCATGTACCAACCACCTTTTTGTTTGATTGATAAACTTTTATTTAACAAAATTTGTCTACAACAACAACAACAACAACCACTCGGTGGTTTTCATGAAATATGAAATCTACATTAAAATTATTGATAAAAGTCAGATATTACAAACATGTTGACCTAAAGAAATTCAACATATAAATAAAACCAGTAGTTAAAATTTACATTATAAAATAAATTTACATATTTAAATACATGTCAGTTTTACATGTTTAATAATCTATCTATCTATCTATAATCTTATTTGTTAAATTTATATTCTACCCTTCCTCCCAAAGGAGGACAGGGCGGCAAACAAGTGATGAAAACATCTTCAAAAAATGACTCTGACAACCAGTTGCTGGTGAACATAAATGGGAAGAGTGCTGCTGTGCTTTTGTCCTGTTTCTGGTTTTTCCAAGATCATCTGGTTGGCTGCTATGAAAACAGGAAGCTGGACCAGCTGAGCCTTTGGTATGATCCAGCATGACTCTTATTGGTTTCTTATGTTTTTTTAAACGTTGGTTGGCGTAAATCTCAAGCAAGATTTCTGCCTTGGCATATCCCAGAAACTGCAATTGCTAGAGAGCAAGACAAGTTTCTTGTACATGCCACCTAATTGCACGTGCCAACGCACAAGGTAGGAGAGAATTTTCTGGAACGGATTTTTAAAAAATAGATCCAATTATAAATATAGCTGAACAGACTACTGCCATTACAAACATATACTTACTTACATACATGATACAAAAGAGCTGAATATGGTGCACAAGATGAAAAAACTACTTACCTAGTTTCCATCAGAGATAGCAATTATTTCAAAAGTAACTGAATTAAAGTAAATTTGAAAGAGTTTGGCAACAACAGCTGCAAGTTTTCCTGCCCTATGAAAGTTAGAGAGGAAAAATAATTGTGCATCTAGGAGACAAATTATTGTCACTAAACTGAAAGCTAAACAATTAACATTTCTGGAGTGTCTGAATAGCAAATACTTCTTTCTTAAAAATCAATTTGCAGTAATCAACTACTAAACACTTCAGTACCTTGCTCAGCTGACTTGTTAATATGTTTATAATTTGCTAATGTGGCACAGCAAATGCTTCTTCGCAACAATAAGTGTTTTCTCAGAAAATAGGGTTGTAAGAAAAATGCAGACTAACACAGCAATTAGATACTCTCAGAAATGTCCCATAATGATCCAGGAAACTCAGGGAGTTCACTCTGATCAGGGACAGAGTCAGTCTTGATACCCACATGTCACATGGCAGAGAGGGAGCCAGTCCTCACTGGCCAAGCCGGAGGTGTGCCCATCGTGTTGCAACGCTTGAAAAGCAGGCACAAACATGCAGACATGAAAAATTTCTTTCAGGTGTTCCATTGCCATGAAGATCAAGGGGGATGGTATGATGGGCTGTTGTTTTCTTCAAATATGGTTTTATCATTATCAAGGATTTTATCATTGTTTTGATACGGTTCAAAATAAACCATGACCGAGAACTAAAGAATGACAAAGGAGGGAAGTAATGGAAATATGGACTGAAAGCAATGCACAGTTCATGGGTGATATCAAAAACAGTGGAAACTTAGGTTGCGGACGTAATCCGTGACAGAGGCATGGCCGCAATCTGCAGTGTTCGTAACCTGCAGTGCTGCGTGGGCACGTGTGTGATGCAATTTGGTGCTTCTGCACATGCACGAAGCATGAGTTAGTGTTTCTGCGCATGCGTGAGCGGCAAAACCTGGAAGTAACCCTTTCCGGTACTTCCGGGTTCCCCGCGGTCT
Organism: Zootoca vivipara; assembly: GCF_963506605.1. Classification (NCBI taxonomy): domain Eukaryota; kingdom Metazoa; phylum Chordata; class Lepidosauria; order Squamata; family Lacertidae; genus Zootoca; species Zootoca vivipara. Next base: position 37,004,135 of record NC_083276.1, read on the forward strand.
GTAACCTGTAATCTAGTCCAACTCCCTGCAATGCAGGAAACTTTGGGCCCTGGGGCTTGAACCTACAGCCCTGAGATTAAAAGTCTCATGCTCTACTGACTGAGCTATCCAGAATTCACAGAGCACTTTATTCCATTTCCCTGATGTTTCCCTAACTGTTCATTTCTGTATTATATTTGAGCTTTCAGACTACATAAAAGCCACTTCTGGAAATACAGTGGACTGTTGTTGTTGTTGTTGTTGTTGTTGTTGTTGTTGTTGTTGTTCTTCCATTTTTCCATATACCCCTTTAGTTGTCCTTTCACAGTGTTCTTACAAAATGTTCTGACTGCCTCCCTGGCTGTATTCCTGCTTTAGATGTATTTTTTTTAAAAAAGCCACCTGTGTTTGTTTTGAGCAAAGTTCTCAAATTCTTTCCTCCTTCCTTCTGCCTTGCTGTCAGTTCACATGATTCATATCACTAGAGTTGGTGTTTCTCTTTGTGTGTGCGCATTTCATTTGGAAGAGGCATGCAATTTCTAATGAAAGCCATCTTGTCTTTTATAGCTTCTTCAACTCTGTCTTAAATGATGCTGACCTCCTCTTCACTTTACTTATACCTTTGGTAATCTGGGGTATACTTTTATCTGCACTTCTATTTTAAAGTGGTTTAAAATAAGTTCTTAGCACCCAGAAAAGGATTGACCCTCCAGATTCTTCCTTTCAGCTTCCTTTTACATAATTCAACTCATCTCAGAGAAGTTTTCGTCTTTTGAAACTGTAAGAGATGATGCTGAAATTCCTGAATGACTTTTCACTTACAACCATATTAAATTGGCCTGCACCGAGGTCACTGTTCATTCACCAATTAGGATCCAGTCAAGGGCCACCTCTTGTTAGCCAACTCTGTTGCACAATTATTTCTCATATTTATACATGCCATCTTTTTGCCGCAACCTGAGTGCATGTTTACCCTGCCAACATGGCCATAGTCCCCCATTATTCCACCGTTTTCTCCTTTGACTATCTCTCCAACAGAGCTAGCAGCACAGCTTTTAGATTTCCCATTATAGTGAATAAAGGAGGTGGGGGAAAGAGCTTTGTTTTCAACAGAATGAATTTGGTTCAGAATAATGAGTTGGAAAAACACAGAGCAGCACTGAAACAGATTGGGTTGATTCTCAAAACTACATACACACAAAAAGTCTAATATTCTGGCTAGTGCACACCTCTATTAAATGGGCACATTCCTGTTCAGGGAAGTTTTTAATGTGTGACATTTTAATGCATTTTAAATCTTTGTTGGAATAATAATAATTAGGAGATAGTATCTTGGTCAGACCAAGAGATGACAAAGACTGACCACAATCATTTGGGGATGTGTACCTTTGCTTTCCAGTTTTCTGTTTCTAACGGCAACTTCTTTGGTTTGCAAGACAGGTATTCCCAAACTTCCCCAACTTTTCTGAGTGATCTTTTAAAAAATGGTACAATGATGAGAAGGGAGGATAAGGTCATATTGTGTGAACTGAATATTTTGTTCTTTGGAGTCTGTTATATTCTGGGATGAGAAGGGGCAAAACAGTTTTAAGCATTGGTAGATTCTTTTTTATATTTCAGTCTAGCTAAGTAAAGCTGGAGGTACAGTGCCTTGGAAAGATGATGAAAGGATATAAAGCAAAAGACTGCAATGAAGCTATTTCTACTTCTTCTTTTATATGCTCCAGAGTGCAGCTAAAGAACAGTCCTTGTTATGTGATGCCCCTTCACAGGTCAGGAAGAAAAATTAACAAGCCAGAGTTAAAAGCACCAGGGCCGGCCCTACGTGCAGGCTGGGTGGCGCACAGCACCACGGCGCCGGCCCACTGGCCGGCCGGTCCGCCGCGCAGGTGCGCCCACAGCAACCGTGCTGTGCCTGCCCGCCCGCCGTGCAGCAGTGCCTGTGGCAGCCGCGCTGTGCCCACCCGCCCACCACGCTGGGAAACGGGGCGGGGGGCGGCACCACGGCGCCAGGGGCACTTAAGACAGCCCTGAAAAGCACAACTAGAAGAAAGGATCTGGCAGGAAGTGGCAATATGAAGTACATTTGCCAGTCTTGGTAAATGCATATACAGTGGAAGGTGGGATCTGGTTAGTCTCAGCACCACATCATTCTAATACTGTTTTGATCTTTTTATCAGTTTCAGTAGGCTACATGCAGAATTCATCATGTGAAAGGCTGGACTGAATGAATCTCAAACCGCAATTAAGATTGCTGGAAGAAATATCAACAACCTCAGATATGCTGATGACACAACCTTGATGGCAGAAAGTGAGAAGGAATTAAAGAACCTTTTAATGAGGGTGAAAGAGGAGAGTGCAAAATATGGTCAGAAGCTCAACATCAAAAAAACTAAGATCATGGCCACTGGTCCCATCACCTCCTGGCAAATAGAAGGTGAAGAAATGGAGGCAAAATAAAAAAATTCCTTCAGTAGCACCTTAAAGACCAACTAAGTTTATATTTTGGTATGAGCTTTTGTGTGCATGCACACTTCTTCAGATACCTGAAGAAGTATCTGAAGAATCAGGTATCTGAAGAAGTGTGCATGCACACAAAAGCTCATACCAAAATATAAACTTAGTTGGTCTTTAAGGTGCTACTGAAGGAATTTTTTTATTTTGCTTCGACTCAGACCAACACGGCTACCTACCTGTAACTAGAAATGGAGGCAGTGAGAGATTTTACCTTCTTGGGTTTCATGATCACTGCAGATGGTGACAGCAGTCACGAAATTAAAAGACACCTGCTTCTTGGAAGAAAAGCAATGACAAACCTAGACAGCATCTTAAAAAGCAGAGATATCACCTTGCCGACAAAGGTCTGTAAAGCTAAAGCTATGGTTTTCCCAGTAGTGATGTATGGAAGTGAAAGCTGGTCCATAAAGAAGGCTGATTGCCAAAAAATTGATGCTTTTGAATTATGGTGCCGGAGGTCCCATGGACTGCAAGAAGATCAAACCTATCCATTCTGAAGGAAATCAGCCCTGAGCGCTCACTGGAAGGACAGATCCTGAAGCTGAGGCTCCAATACTTTGGCCACTTCATGAGAAGACTCCCTGGAAAAGACCCTGATGTTGGGAAAGATTGAGGGCACTAGGAGAAGGGGATGACAGAGGACGAGATGGTTGGACAGTGTTCTCGAAGCTACGAACATGAGTTTGACCAAACTGCGGGAGGCAGTGGAAGACAGGAGTGCCTGGCGTTCTCTGGTCCATGGGGTCACGAAGAGTCGGACATGACTAAACGACTAAACAACAACACCTGTACTGAGCATCCATTATACTTTGGACCGAAATGTAGTTTCTAAAAGTTAAATATTGATTTTTTCAGATCCCACTGTTCCTTTAAGAACCCGTACTTGAAAATTCAGTCTCTAAAAACATAGAGTTTCTTTTCTTTACCTTCCTTCTTTCTTTTCCCATAAAAAGTCCTTTCTTTTTCTTGCTTATGGCGACAAGTAAATTTCTCCACTCAGTCACGAAGCCGTCAAAGAGGCAAATCTCCAAGGTTTAGCTTTTGTGTGTAAGATTTTTCACACAGCTCTACATCTAATTATCTGTGTATACCATCGGCTGAGATTCTCAAGGTATTGCTTATTGGAACTGACCTGCTAGGCATCCCAGGCCTTAAGGATGAATGAATAAATAACTTTGCTGAATGCTGCTGAATATGTGATAATGTAATTAGTATTCTTGCCAACTGAACTGAAAATGCAGTGTTGTTCCTCCAGGGACAATTGCACTCCTCTTTAAATGTTTTTATTCCCTTTTAAATTCATAGGATACATATAAGCTAAGCAAAAGGGTCAATTTAAATTAATACTTCATTATAGTGGAAGTAATGACTACAGTGACCTGTCTTGGGTAGGAAAGGCAGAATTTTATTTTATGTTCTAGGTAAAGTTGATTTGAAAATATATGTAAATCTTCTCTATCATTTCCAAAGCCAATATGATAATTGAGTATACATGTATTGATGTATAATTCATTCACAACCATATATAATTCGTTCATACTTATGATTAGGAAAGTGCCTAGTTGTATCAGGGGAGGAAAACGTGTCTAAAATAAGTCTATTTATATAAAATTCTATTTAGAAAATATGTATATTATGTTAGACAACAGTGACTATGCTGCCATAGTTTATTAGAAAAACATTTGAGCATTTAAAATATTATTAAAGTACAAGAGTCTGAGTTTTATTATAGTCTCTATTGCTATACTATAAAATAGAATCACGTTAAACCCACAGAAAGCACATGAAGCCGAGATCCGAGCTTGTTAGGAGAAAGGCGAAGGGAAAAAAGCTTACCCAGAAGCCAAAAACATATCTAGCAGTGATGTTCGCCATTATCTGCATATAAAGCAAATGATTATCTCCCATAGCTTTGTTGACAGCATCACAAGATGAGTTGCTGTTAAGGATGAAGAGGCAAAATAAAACCGCAAAGACTCAGCATGCTCCTTCCATGGAAGTACAGTTAGAAGAGAATGTGTCAACTTAAGACTAACAGCCCCAGAGTACACCTGACTGCTGCAGAGACTGTTAATGTTGATTTAGATTACTGCTATCCTGTAGCTGCGATAGACGCCAAGGTAGTGCTTACTTCCATAAGCCGGGAACTATACTGACAAAAGTACAGCATCACTGAGACAATCCTATGGAAATGCAGTAATAGAAGATGCAAAAAACAGAGATTCTGAAGCTCAGTGGTAGAGCATCCGCTTCGTAGGCAGAAGGTTGCAGGTTCAATCCTGAACATCTCCAGGTAGGGTTGGGAGAGAACTCTGCCTGGAATCTTGGAGAACTGCTGCCTGCCAGTGTAGACAGTACTGAGCTAGCTGGATCAATGGCCTGACTTAGTTTCTTATGTTCCACACCTGGAGCTCAAGGGGCATCCTAAGGATGGAAATTGTGATAATGCATGCAGCTCTGCCTCAAATGGTCCAGAAAGTCATAGAATCCCCCTCTTACAGGCCCTTTCTGCCCTTGATGGGAAGATTCCAATAACACTCTTCTTTCTATACAAGATGTGTCCCCTGACTCAGATTTTTTTATGTGGATCAGGATAGATAGGTTTTCTTCTCTTCAACCACCCCCTTCCTTGTCTTGAGAACAAAACATAAAATAAGTTAAAGCTTCTCATTTTTTTTCAAATAGAAAAGTCTATTAAATGAAATCTCAAGTCTCTTCGGTGGGGACCAACCCTTAATATTCAGCACCTTAACTTGATGCCATGCAATCCTCATTTTTTGTAAAGACCATACTAGGAATGGCAGTGAAGTTCATCCAATGAAGGCTCTCTAATGAACACTGAAGGCTCAGAAAGTTTTCCAGCTCAGCTCAAAGTCCACACTGTAAGAGAGTTCCTGCCAGGTACCCATGCATCCTCCTTTTTCTCCCCCGTTGTCTTAGCCAAGGCTTGAATATGGAGGAAGAGGAGGACTTAGTTAAGTCTGTGGCCACTTACTACTGGCTGAAGAATGTGACCAGACTCTAGGTAATGAACATTAAGCTGAAAGCCAACCCCAAGCCTGTAGATGTTGATGGTTGCTCCTCCCAAGCCCAGTGCTCTGTAATCCCACCTCCTCTACAACACCTGCCCAATGACAGATGGAGTGCACCAAGCATGAAGCGGTGGCGGTGGAGAAACATGCTAACCTCCAGGCCTGGCGGTTGTCCCTTTAAAAAGCCACAGTTCTAAGGTAGTTAGAAGTCTAGGTGTTATAAGACCTCAATGAAACCCATCTGCCGCTCATTTCCTCATTGCATGGGCAAAAACTGCCATCTTAACCATTCAATCCACTATTGGTCTTGTCCACTCAATCTGCTGGAGCCTGTCTCTGCATGCAGGGGATAGACAAGTCCCTAACTCATCAAGGGTTCAATACCTATTGGCTACCCTCACCTGCTATAGCCATAGCTGCCAAGTTATCCCTTTTTTAAAGGGATTTTCCCTTATGCTGAATAGGCTTCCTCGCGAGAAAAGGGAAAACTTGGCAGCTATGGCTATAGCTAGCCAGTCAAACGCATTTCCCGGGATGTGACTCCCGTTGGATGCTGACAGCCACAGGTAAGAGCTGAGTGCAGGGTGGGGACTAAAGCTGGATGAACTACCCCAGAGGGAGCATGGCATGTCCCCCACCAGAGGTACTGCCCCTCCTCTAACACAGCACACACACACATGCTTTCTCTCTACCTCTCAACCACCTCCAGTCTGGTTAACATATCGAGCTTTTACGTTCCCACTATGTACTCTGACACACAGACCAAGAATTTGTTCTGTGAGGAACTAGACCAGGCTGTCAGGAAGGTCCCTGCCTGTATCTCCCATATCGGTCCCTACAGCCACAGCAGTTGCTGTAACTCTACAATGGTTTGAACTTACCCCTAAAGGCACACTTTTCCATTGTCTCCCAACAACAACAACAACAACTCAATTCGCCTTCAATTTTGTTGAAGGCTGACTGTGTCACACTTGGAGCTCTCCGAAGTCCTGAACCCCCAGCCTCCTTTGCTCTGGTTGCCCACCATGCCTGTGGAATACTGCTTGGTGCCAGCACATGACACCCATCTCCAGAAGCCATCGCCATCTACTCCAGAAACACAACTCCAGCTTGTCTGCTGACAAGTGCTGTGGCATAAGCAGTGGCATCCGGCCTGAGAACCCCCTTTTCCCCTTTCTTCTTAGGTGTGCTGAATACCAGCATGCTGAGTGGTCCTCTGGGATGGAATTCTCTCAAGGGCTGCTACAACCTCCACTGATGATGTCCATTTTGCCATGTATTTTAAAGGGGGAGGGAACCTTGGTTCCTACTCAGTGGCATCAATCTAATGGTTCTGCAGACAGTGCAACATTACAAACCTGTCAAAGGCTTGTTGTTTTCTGAAGTATTTTCCTTACATGGTGGCTTATTTCAACACACACACATGCTACACATGCAAGCAAACACACACATATACTACTTGAATCTGAATTCCTGGAGGATTGGCCCAGTTTTCCTACCTGCAAGAATAACACCCATAAATATTCAAGCTCAGTGGGGAATTGGACTCCCTTCTCTCTGTAAAAACTCTGTAGGTTTTGATTGTTTTATGATGGAATTTTATTTTATTTTATTTTTGCCTGCACAGTTGGCTTTGGGTTTTTCAATGCTTTATAGACCCTTGTATTTTTATTAGTTCTGTGTTCCCTGTTGATTTTATGTTTTATATACCTGCTGTCACCACCAGCATCTCACTGTAAACAAGAATGTTATATCTCAGTAGGTTATTTTTCTGTTAATGACCTGTGATACACTATATAAATAAACCCGAGAGAAGTCCACAGGTGCAATTTCTTAGAAATATTGCAATATGACTGGGGTAATGTTCGCAAGTTCTTTAAAACTTTCCTGTGCTCTACTTTGAAAAAAGAAAGCCAGATTGCAGTTCAGCAGAGTATGGACGAAACAAAATGTGCCCACATTCAACTTAATGTTCACTCCAAGGTGTCAATAGTAAGCCAGCTTTTCACTGGGCAACCCTTTGTAGCTCTCTTAGGACTGCAGGAGGCGAATGAAGGATAGAAAAGACAATGAAACCACAATCTCAGAGCCACAGTTAGGCTGTTCTAGAAGCTGGGCTTTTAGAGTTGCAACTCCAGCTCTCTGGCATCAATTACTAGCTGAAATCAGACAGGCACCTAAGAGGATGGAGTTTAGGCACCTACTGAAGGCATTTTTGTTTAGGAAGGCTTTTTCTGAGGTGTTACTCAGTCATTTGTGGATGATTAATTTTCTGCATGGTGAAATTGTTTCATTGTTTTTAGCGTTTGCTGAATTGTTTTCATTGTGTGCTTGTGTTTCTGTGTTTTATTCTGTGTTTACCGTACAGATGGCTTTATGCTATGAAGCAGTCTATAAATTTGTTTAATAAACAAACAAACATGCCGGGCCAATGCAATAGACTGAGTTGTTTCTGTGTCTTCCATCAGTTTGGAAGAAGAGGGAATTGTGTTAAGTGCAAGTTCCCAGCTTATAGTGATGCAGCGGGGACAAAAAAAAATCAGCATCTCTCCTTTACAACTTTGGTAAATTCACAGGAGCAGTTATGAGCTGAGATGTGGGGAGAGCGTGTTTCATCGACATTTTTGCAGCCTAAGAGTGTTCCTCCCTCATTTGTTGTACCCTATAGGCCACTCAACAAAAGCACAAAATACTTGCATGGGTTTTAGGGAATCTTGTTAATGGGAATTTCTGCTGTTTAGTGTTTTTTTTTTAAATAAACATGTTTCATGCACATCAGCACACAGCAATGATGTTGGGAGGAAACAGCAGAGACAATGCAACTTTGTTTGCTCTCAGTGTTGTCAATGTATAGGGAATCTGATTGCTTATGTGCATCCATGACATCCACATTTACTACATGATTCCTGATTGGCTAGGATCATGTCATGAAAAAAATCATTTCAGTCCAAAAGAATAAAAGTAATGCCAAAGCAGCAGAATGTTTCAGGAACAATGGATGTTGTAAACAGGATTTTTTTATGTTAAATAACTTTTTCCCCCCGTAAATCCTTTTGTACCCTTCAAAGTGACAATTTTGCAGTGGAAATCAAATATAATGGAAATTTAGCACAGCAATACATAAGAGCTCTGTCCGCAAATGATTGCTCTGCAAGCCAACCATGGTCTAAAGAGCCAAAAGTCAGTGGGAAGGGAGCAATGAGAACCTTACTACTTCTCATACTACAGGGGTTCTCTGGATGAGCAGCTGAAGCTGACAGTTCTCAGAGCCTCAAGGGCTGCACAGTTCCACCTTTTAATTATATCACTTGGCCAATTTTCATTTTGTTGCTTGTGTCATCTATAGGGACGGATGAATCAACCTATTTCTGTCCTGGGTCAGCTTCCCCTAGATGCAAGCACAGGTCCCTGCTGCTCCATTTACATGTGGATTTAAGGAGGGAAATCCTAAAATAATATCCACAGTTCTGCTAAAATCAAAATCATACAATTAGGAACCAGTCCAAGTGGCTTCTTTCTTTCTTTCTTTCTTTCTTTCTTTCTTTCTTTCTTTCTTTCTTTCTTTCTTTCTTTCTTTCTTTCTTTCTTTCTTCACTGGGTCTGCACAAGTTTAAAATATATTTCTAAAATGAGTCCAGGAATAAAATTTGTAAAGATGGCTGTGCCTATGTAACTATGGGGGCAGCATGAACCGGCAAAGTGTTTAAAAATGTGCAAGCAAATAATACACATCAGTCAGCTACCTCTTAATTTTTTTAAGGTAATAAAGAGGAAAACCACAAAATACTGTGGAGCAAAGTGAATCTCTTTTCCTACCAAAAAGACCCTGGACTCATTTGCCTGAAATTTGGCAGAAGGGACTCTTGGGCCTTAAAGTTTGTCCACTTTGTCCCAAGGGCAAAAGGTTACAGCCATTTTTAGATTTCCCTTTATGGTGAATATGGAAACATGGAGGATTCATTTTTACAGGCTCCACATAACTCCAGAACTTGGTTCCTGCTTGGGAAGTTGGCCACACCATTGCTTTCTAGATTGGGGATTGTGTGTGAATAGAGGTTGGTCACAAGTGCTCACATATTTCTAATCCATACAAGCAATTCTGAAGCTGTCTGGTTGATCGATGGAACAAGAAGTTTGGATACAACTAGGTTTCTACTGATTGGAGGGTTCCCAGTGTGCTCACTGGATAATCATACCAGCTGAAGGGGAGAGAGGTGACTTCTAACAATTTCGTTTTCTTCCTGCAGCCCCCCGTTTGCCCCAAAATTTGTTCTGTAGGGCTGGGGGAACCTTCAGCATAAAAAGTGGTGCAGGGAGTTGGAGGGGGGAAACCCAAATATTGCTCTCCCCTTTTTGTTAGCAGGATCACCCAATGGATCTTGATCCCATCTGTTGTACAGAGGTACCTCGGGTTACAAACGCTTCAGGTTACAAACGCTTCTGGGTTACAGACGCTTCAGGTTACAGACTCCGCTAACCCAGAAATAGTACCTCGGGTTAAGAACTTTGCTTCAGGATGAGAACAGAAATCGTGTTCCGGCGGCACGGCGGCAGCAGGATGCCCCATTAGCTAAAGTGGTGTCTCAGGTTAAGAACAGTTTCAGGTTAAGAACGGAGCTCTGGAACGAATTAAGTTCTTAACCAGAGGTACCACTGTAAATGGAAGAAGACCTCCCATTCGCAGATGCATAGTGATTGAAGCCAATATCCCAGTCAAAATTTGGACTTTGGGAACTTTTAAAGCATCTCCAAATATTAGGCCATGCCCAAGGCTTGTAACTAATTAAACAAACATGCAAAAGTGAAAAATGAAGTAATATTTTTTACTGCTTTTTTTTAAAAGAGATGAACCTATTAAAAGCTAATGAACCATGATGGACTTACCATTTCTCATTTCTGTTTGCCCATCCATCAAAAGATTTATTCTTTGTTTGGACAAATAAAGGGTCTGAAATTAATCAGATCTCCTTTTGACTCCTGTTTCTTTTAGATAATGTCCCACTGTTTTATACAAATTAAATGTCATTGGAATACCTCTAAAAATGTCACCATATGAGCAATAATGGTGACAAAAATGCAAAACCAGATGGCACTTTCACAAAGACTATTCAATTGATCTGTCAGTTTTAGGTACTGTTAAGGGACACTTGGGGCCAACACAGTTAACCTCGGCCATCTTTTGCATATTGTCTTGAGTACTTGTTTAATAATGGTGATTAATATTTTGAAATGGCAACGACTTTGAATTCTGTACACAATGGCTTCAGTCCTCCTTCTTTGTGAGGCAAAGCCATTGACCAGCTATTTTGGAGTTGAGTCTGAATCCGAGTCTCTACACAGCTATGAACTTTAGAGTCAGGAGGAACTTAAACCAAAAAAAAAAAGACTTTATCATCTTCGTAGGGTTGGTGTGAGCATTCCAATAGAATAATCCCTTTTATGTCATCCTGAATCTTTTGAAGGACAGTGCTATTTTTCTAGGAAAAGAGGTGCTGGAACTCACCAGGAAAACCTCCTTTGTTCTCTTATAATGACGATGAGGTCCACCTGAGAGGTGCCGGAACTGAGTTCCAGTGAGTTCCGGCTGGGAAAAAAAGTCCTGTTGGAGGGTATATCAGAAGCTAAATTTGTACGAATCTTCTGCTAAGCTTATAACCACACTGTTTTATTCATTGCTATTCGTGCCTTTGTATACTGCCCTGGTATGTATGTAGATTATGAAAGCCAATTTTGATATACTGTAATTTTAATAAACATATTTTTAAAATACTGTAAAAAGTCACATTTAGGTTATGCTCGTATCTCGCATGGAAGGAACTGCTGGGGGAGTCAAATAAAAATGTCTGTCATGCACCCATTGCTCATTTGCACCAGCCATATTCATTGCAATTGATCATTAGAGTAGGGAGGGCTGGGAGAATTCAGGACTGTGAGCAGAGCGCTCTGTTTTTAAGTAAAGGCGTTTATTCCTCTTTCCTGCTGCACATTAATGGCTTTGAATCTGCTCTGGAGCCTACTCTATATCCCTCTCTGGATGAGGCATCTGTTGCTGGCCTGTATATGTCTTTCTGAGTGAAAGAGGTTGTAACGAGTGATAGGGCAAGCACATTTGTATTCTTCCTGAGTAGTCCCTAGACAGTATTATCCATCAGAAAACTCCTGAATGGAGCATTCAGGAGAGCATGTAGATGCCTGTGCTTTACTGCACAGCCCGATGGATGTCCCAACGCAGAAGTACCATATTTACTCGATTCTAATGCCCCCCCCCTTTTTGGCCAAATTACGTTGCGAAAATTAAGGCTCGCAGTAGATTCGATGGTACATTTACATTCACCAGCAAATACTTCTTTTGGCTTCAAGGTTCTGAAAATTGAAGTGTGCATTGGATTCAATATGGTATGTCTCCTTGAGTTGAGTGGGGCTTACTGAAAGGCAAGTGTGTCCAGGCTTTCTGCCTAAATCCTACTGCCCGAGAGAATATCTTCTGTGTTTGATGCTGTCGGTTTTGACAGCTTGAATCACCTGTGCAGCAGTGGGAGAGTGTTATCTTCAGCAGGCAAGCACATACATGACTGTAGAGAAATATATTTGCAAGCCACAGGGCAAAAAGGCATGAAATGCAAAGGGCAGAAGCTGGGCAGTGACAATTCCATGCAAAGCAAAATATGGACAGAAAAACAGAGCGACCCATTTATGACAGCACTAGGGACGAAACTGTGACTATGGTAATTTAGCGGCTAAAGATGTGTGATTATTTTATGTTATCCAAAAGATAACCCCATTCTCAAATGAGCCAGATTCCAATAAGAAGAGTTTGGATTTGATATCCCGCTTTATCACTACCTGAAGGAGTCTCAAAGCAGCTAACATTCTCCTTTCCCTTCCTCCCCCACAACAAACACTCTGTGAGGGGAGTAGGGCTGAGAGACTTCAAAGAAGTGTGACTAGCCCAAGGTCACCCAGCAGCTGCATGTGGAGGAGCGGAGATGCGAACCCGGTTCACCAGATTACGAGCCTACCACTCTTAACCACTACACCACACTGGAATCCAATATGCTAATAGAGTCTAGTTTTTAACTTCAATGTAATAGCAACATTGGTTTCTATTAAGTTCTGTTGATTTATTTGGGACATGGTTCATCTTGTATTGTATATGAACAGTTCTGCAAAGAAATGTGGCAGAAATGTGTGTTAAAGTGCCACAAAACTCTTTACTATTTTGGCTTTAGACAGGTCACAGGAAGCAGGTAAGGACTCATGGAATCGAAGAATTGAACCTTAGGCAGCTGGATGTTCTGCAGAAATTTACATTGAAGCTGTAGCTTCTATGAGGGCCATAATATGTCACACAGTAGTTTCTCTCTGCCACCAACACTGTGAAAGCAGAGCTTCTTTCCTCAACTTTTTAGATATTAAAGCCCACTAAAATTTGAAGCAGAAGAACCCTCTGGGAAATAAATGTACACCATTTAAAATGATTTTAATTAAATTTTGGTGTGTGTGTGTGTGTGTGTGTTTAAATGTAAATACATCAGCACATCAATTCACCTGATGAGAAATCCAATCTTCAGAATGGCAATCCAGTAACATTATATTTTCGTTATAGTTCTGGTATAAAAATAGGTCTCCACCCGAATGCATCGACTTAAGCCCATAAGAGGCAATGGAGCTTTCTTTGTGATAAATAGACACTAAAGCAAAGCCTTGGCAATCTCCTATATTATTTAAGGAAGCAATGATCAAAGGAAAGAGGGTACAAAGAACTTGCAGCCTCGTATATTTTGCACTGATGCAGAGATATTGTCATCCACGGTGAATACAATTACTACCAAGGAGTGCTGGAGAGATGCTGTTAAACCTCACATTTATAAATCTCTGCTGAAGGTTAGAGGCAGAGGAGTAAAGAAAGAAGCCAAACAACATCCAGGCTCCAGCGACTATTTATGGGGATATATAATTATATCACTTTTTTTCCTTTCTTTTTTGGTAGCTTAGTGATTCTTTCTCAGTGCTTTGCTCTTGATGTAACCATTGAACACGAAGTCAATTCCCCTATAATTACACTGCAGTTTTATAACAGCGCTGGGTGCTGATTTTTGATGCAGTGCGTTCACTCTCTGTTTGTACTGAGAACATCTTATCTGTTTCCAGCATAGTTTCCCCAGGTTGTTTTTGCAACTTGGACTGGGGGTGGGGTGGGGGGTGGGGACTTCCCACTGTTCACAATGTAGTGACCTCCAGCTGCTGTTGGACTCCAGCTCCCATCACTCCCAGACAGCATGGCCCAATGGTCAGGGATGATAGTGCAGATCTCCATCCACACCTGGAAGCAACCACATTGACCATCCCTGCTGTGACTTCACATCTGCTCACTTTCGCTCAACTCTCCCCCATTTGTATTTACTTAAAGGGTTTTTCATTCAGCTCTTCAGCCCCAAAAAGGCTCCCGGAGTTGCTGACAAATCATTCCAAACAGGGCATTTTTGTTGAGTGCAGTAGAGCTTCATGCATGTGGAATTTGGCATAAGACACCTCCTCTTTCCTGAAAAGGCAGTTGTCTTGCCTGTGCACAAATTTGCCTAGGCAGATATATCACAGCTGGAATTCTATGCCCATGAATGTAGATTTATCAAGACTTTTGCAGAGATCTAACATTCTGTGGCCATCCAGATGTTGTTGTAGTACTCTAAATCCCATCAGCTTTAGACAGCATGGTCAAAGACCAGGGTTATTGAGAATACAGGATCTCCATCCCTGATATAGAAGATATGGCATTTAAGAAAGGAAGAACATTATCATGTTCATACATTACCTATGGTGGCACTTCTCTTTTCCTGGTAGATGAGTGGGCATTTCTTTTTCATCCACCCTACAGATAAGGTGGTGTATTTGAGTGGAGGGATTGAATTGCATGAAGAGGAACAATTCCTGATATTTGAGGAATACCACGCCATGCAAAAAAAGTCAGAAACATCAAAAGAACGGCATGGTTTACTGAATATGTAATTGTACAAGAATCAAAATAGAATAAGAATCCAATAAAGCAGCTTTTGGACAAAATCCTCCCTTATGAGGGGGTTCTGTTCCGCCCCCTTTGTGTAGATCAGTGTGTATTGTGGTTGCAATCCTATGCATACTTACTAGTGGCAGTGAGACTTACATCTGGGCAAACATGCATTCAATGAGGCTATGAGACAATACACAAAGCACTGAACCCTTGAAATCAGCTAGATAAATGCTACTACTCATTTGTGGACATCGTAGCAGCCACACCAATAGATGTCCATACGTTAATAATGGGTATATTGTTTGCATTTTACTTTAATGAGCTCTGTAGTTTTTAATTGATAAAGGAGATAAATGATACAGCAAATAAACTGAGAACTGAAGACCATGGAGTCTGCTGGGAAAATTGGCTGCAGGACTAATTTTGGTCTAATTGAGTACTAATGCTTTTTCTTATAATAGAACCTACAGTAAGAAATGTGTCTGACTGATGTTCTCTGCATGTGATGTGTGTCTGTGTTTGATAAGCATAAATTGCATAGCACTACCATAAAATTATTTACTTTTATCAAATCCTACTTACCTCCCCAGGCGATATGAATTACGATGTGGCTGTGATTATTTAATCTGCAAACCCAGAAATCTTTAAGCAGAGTTTCATATTTTGGGGTATTTATGTTTAAGTAATCCTGCCACAATTAAAATCTTGAAAAGCTGGGCTTTGGGGGAAGAATCGTGTTGTTGATGGATTACAAGAAAACTATGCTTTCCACCTGTTGGCACCATTAAAATACCTATCAGTACATGATTATATTTTGGAGTCTCAAGGTGGGTTTGCTCAAAGCAAAAAGTTGACCATGTCATGGATAACAGCACTAAACCATCAATTAGACCATAGCGAAAAGCAAACGAAACCAGCAGCAACACTGGGAGAGAGTTATACTCCGAACTCACCCTCCTGTGCAAAGGCCTATGCCAGGCATGGCCAAACATGGCCCTCCAGATGTTTTGGGACTACAATTCCCCTCATCCCTGACCACTGGTCCTGTTAGCTAGGGATGATGGGAGTTGTAGTCCCAAATCATCTGGAGGGCCAAGTTTGACCATGCCTGGCCCATGCAAAATGGTGCTGATATGGAATGATGGGGTCAGATGCTTCTCCATCTGGGGAGCCACCACAGAGATGGCCTTCTCACAATACCACACCACAAACTTCACAAGGACAGCAGAGCCTCTTAACACCCAGATAGATCTATATAAGGGATTGGCATTCCTTCAGATACCTGGGGGCTGGTATTTAGGATTTTAAATGGAGTGGACAGGCAACTAAATACACATGTTTAAGAATTGATGTAATATGTGCCCAGGCTGTACAGCCCAACAGCATGTTGGCCAATGCATTTTGTACTAGTTGCATCTTCCAAACTGTCTTTAAGTGAAGCCTCATATTTACTGGATTGGCATTGGCTGAGTTAAAAAGCTAACACGGACCATTTTTAAGGTTCTCACACCCAAGTGCTGATAAGAGCTGCACTTGCTGAATTTTAACCTGTCAAACCAGCATTACAGGTGTTTGGTGTTAGAAAATAAGAAAGCATGGTAATGGAATATGAATTCAACAATGCTTTGTTTTGCTCTACAAGCAATCTTGGTTTCAGCTGACACTGTAACTATCGGAGGGCACAAATGTTGGCTAGCAAGACCAGTGAAACACTCTCCAGGCTATAGTTATAAAGATTACCAACCTGAAGCATGTTGGTGACTTGTGGAAGTCAGCTGGTCATTCACCACACCTCAACCAGCAGAGGATGAGGGGACCCAGCCAAGCCTTCAGAGATTTCCTACTTCCACCAGACAGCTTCTTCTAGAGTCCCTGGTTAAGGGGGAAACTCCTCTCCCACATATTTCAAAGTAACAAAGTGTTTATTGTCTTCAGATACAATACAAAGCTAAACACTACTATCTGCTATATACAGTTCTTCCTTGGTCTCTGAAGTGAAGATAGCATATGTAGAGATCCACTATCACCATGCTAGCTCATGCTTCTAGGTAAAACTCATAGCTTCTTCCTCTGACTCTCACAGATTCAGAGCAAACAGGACAGCATCAGCACATAGACACACAACAGAAGTTAATGAAAGCAATGCCCTGGAGACGATTGTACCCGTCTCTACATTCCTCAACCAATGGGAGGGTGAATATACTCAGCAGGTCATACACTCAACCTGGCTCATGTTGCTATAGTAACCCAGTGCACCTGGCACCCTTATCTCAGAACACTGAGACAGTGAGGATGTGCTAACTCAAGACATGAGCCCAAGCACTGTGCAATTTAACTCACTGTTCACATTACACCAGCAAAGCATTGGGAATCCAAAGTAATCCAAAAGAAAGCAATACATGAAACACTTCTTTGATGCTACCTTCTGAAGCATTTTTAAATTGATTATGTTCTTCTTTGAATGTGATGGTCAAAAGTGAGCGAGTTATTTTCAGATGAGGCCTAACCAGCCTGGCATGACAGGCTGAAGGATCTGGGCATGTTTAATTTGGAGACCAGATTCAATCGGGGAGATCGTAGCAATTTTCAAATATCAGATGTGCTGCTTCCTAAGGAAAATGTGAGCAGATATACCCTCAACAGCGTTTTATAAGTAACTTTAGTAGTCATCCAATACTTTTCAATATGGAATTGGAACAAATACCAATAATAAACATTTGGATTATACTTTATAGTACATGTATAGCATGCAGCTAGGTCTTCAGTTTTTCTTTAGTTCATGACAGGCACAAGGGCCCCAATTCTGACTGAAATGGATATGCATGAGGTAGGAAGATATATCCTTCCCTCCCAGTATTGTGACAAGGCTTAGAAAAAAGTCTACACCAATTAACTGGTTCAAAAAAAACAACAACCAAGAGGTAAGTGTAATGTGTAGTTTGGACCTTAGTAAATGTGATTAAGGAAATATTCTTTACAATATTGTGATGATTCAAATTATCTTGCCAAGTACAGTAGTAAGTTTAATTTATGCAAAGTGAGTTTTAAAGATTCCATAAATGAATAATTTTATTGATTATCTAGCAGCTAGCTGCACAAACATTCACTTTTGCTACACATAATGGAATCATTTTGACAATATGAATTAGTAGTTATAATTGCAGTCTACAAACTGCATACACCAGCATATATACTTAGTGAAATCCAATCTGAAATCTTGGAGACAATGATAGAAATAATTATGCAACGTACAGTATAGAACTTTAGAGGATGATAGAAATCACTCCAATATCAGTTGTTGTATTACAATGTTTTCAGACTCTCTAGTCATTTGTAATTGATTAACGTTATTTAATTATGTATGCCTCTTTAAAGCAAAACCTCATTTGAAAGTCTTATTAACAGTTTAAAATAACAGGGAATTTCTATGCAGGGAATTTATTCCAATATAGTAGCACCAGATCATACTTGAAATATTGTTATTATTCCCTTGCAAAAAAGGCAATATCTATCACAGAATAGGAGTCATCCCCATATTAATAAAACACTAAGCTTGGCTTTTGTTTTCAGATGAAACCATCTGATAGTGTTTTAATTGCTGCTTTGAAATCCAAATGTAGCAGGCACTAATTTGTAAAACACTTATCAGATGCCAAAAATATATTTTGTCATTTGTTTCATAGTGTCAGCTGTGAGGGAATTGAAACCCTCATCCTATTTCTCATTTTCTGCAAAAAGCAACGACAACATGGATCAGGGGTTATAAAGAGATTGTTTGCCACCTCTGGGACCATAGCGAAGTTCTAGAGAACATGTTTAATATCCACGAGATCCCAGGTTTAGAGTGCAAACCAACCCCCAGCCTCTCAATGCTAGTGGCTGGAACATAGTGTGTGTGCCTCTCCATCGTCCACCCCTAGCAGATAGGAGCAAGTCTGCGGAGTAGCTTTGTTGTGGTGGAGACCCTCACTGAACCCTGGTGAGTGGAAAGCTACTCCTTGAAGGAAAGCTATGGGACATTTTGGGGTGGGCTAGGGTACCAGTAACTCTGGACCCAAAGCTCTGTGGCTCATCTGCAAGGTCCCAGGTTTGCCATCCCTGAACCAATGTTCTGACTCAGTAGAAGGCAATCTCATTTGCAGGCTGTCTTTCTGGTACTGCCATCATTCAAGTACATCTACTATAATTATACAAAGATGAACAGTAACTGAGGGTCTGCAGAATCTGATTCATTATTTAAAATAGAATTACGAAGCACACAGCAGAACAAGACTTGCTGGAGAAGGACAAGCATGGCTTGTCCGCATTGCAAGCAGAGTTTCAGAACCGTTGTAATGCATGTTCTTGCACTGCATGATTCCACTGCTGTCAGCTAAACAAGACACTTGCAGCGCAATCACGACTTGATCCTTACATGTCTACTTGAAAATAAGTCCTGCTGATGTCAAAGAGGCTTATTCCAAGGTAAGCAAGTGCAGAATTGCAACCTAAGTCTGAAGTCATAAACCCACTTACTAGGGCATAAGTCCTATTAACACAGTAAGTACCCCTATCTGGGATTGCACTGTTAACAGTTGTGCAATTGTGTAGTATTGGTTATGAATGCACCCCTTCTGTGCTGACTATGATGCAGGAAGTAAACATGTTCAACTGTGCACACATATGACAAATCCAATGATATAAATCCTGCTTTGAGAATATAAGATTTCGGGAACTGGAAATGTTGTTGTTTAGTCGTTTAGTCGTGTCCGACTCTTCGTGACCCCATGGACCATAGCACGCCAGGCACTCCTGTCTTGCACTGCCTCCCGCAGTTTGGTCAAACTCATGTTCGTAGCTTCGAGAACACTGTCCAACCATCTTGTCCTCTGTCGTCCCCTTCTCCTAGTGCCCTCAATCTTTCCCAACATCAGGGTCTTTTCCAAGGATTCTTCTCTTCTCATGAGGTGGCCAAAGTATTGGAGCCTCAGCTTCACGATCTGTCCTTCCAGGGAGCACTCAGGGCTGATTTCCTTAAGAATGGATAGGTTTGATCTTCTAGCAGTCCATGGGACTCTCAAGAGTCTCCTCCAGCACCATAATTCAAAAGCATCAATTCTTCGACGATCAGCCTTCTTTATGGTCCAGCTCTCACTTCCATACATCACTACTGGGAAAACCATAGCTTTAACTATACGGACCTTTGTCGGCAAAGTGATGTCTCTGCTTTTTAAGATGCTGTCTAGGTTTGTCATTGCTTTTCTCCCAAGAAGCAGGCGTCTTTTAATTTCGTGACTGCTGTCACCATCTGCAGTGATCAAGGAGCCCAAGAAAGTAAAATCTCTCACTGCCTCCATTTCTTCCCCTTCTATTTGCCAGGAGGTGATGGGACCAGTGGCCATGATCTTGGTTTTTTTGATGTTGAGCTTCAGACCATATTTTGCGCTCTCCTCTTTCACCCTCATTAAAAGGTTCTTTAATTCCTCCTCGCTTTCTGCCATCAAGGTTGTGTCATCTGCATATCTGAGGTTGTTGATATTTCTTCCGGCAATCTTAATTCCGGCTTGGGATTCATCTAGTCCAGCCTTTCGCATGATGAATTCTGCATATAAGTTAAATAAGCAGGGAGACAATATACAACCTTGTCGTACTCCTTTCCCAATTTTGAACCAATCAGTTGTTCCATATCCAGTTCTAACTGTAGCTTCTTGTCCCACATAGAGATTTCTCAGGAGACAGATGAGGTGATCAGGCACTCCCATTTCTTTAAGAACTTGCCATAGTTTGCTGTGGTCGACACAGTCAAAGGCTTTTGCATAGTCAATGAAGCAGAAGTAGACGTTTTTCTGGAACTCTCTAGCTTTCTCCATAATCCAGCGCATGTTTGCTATTTGGTCTCTGGTTCCTCTGCCCTTTCGAAATCCAGCTTGCACTTCTGGGAGTTCTCGGTCCACATACTGCCTAAGCCTGCCTTGTAGAATTTTAAGCATAACCTTGCTAGCGTGTGAAATGAGCGCAATTGTGCGGTAGTTGGAGCATTCTTTGGCACTGCCCTTCTTTGGAATTGGGATGTAGACTGATCTTCTCCAATCCTCTGGCCATTGCTGAGTTTTCCAAACTTGCTGGCATATTGGGTGTAGCACCTTAACAGCATCATCTTTTAAAATTTTAAATAGTTCAGCTGGAATATCATCACTTCCACTGGCCTTGTTATTAGCAATGCTTTCTAAGGCCCATTTGACTTCACTCTCCAAGATGTCTGGCTCAAGGTCAGCAACCACACTACCTGGGGTGTATGAGACCTCCATATCTTTCTGGTATAATTCCTCTGTGTATTCTTGCCACCTCTGGAAATACCCACATATAAATCTAAGTGTATTTGCCCCATGTCACACATTAACTGCTATGCATTGTGAAAGCCTTTTGGAAGCTGCCCAGAGTAGCTGGGGCAACCCAGTCAGATCAGTACAATTATTATTATTATTATTATTATTATTATTATTATTATTATTATTATTAATTCATAGGTTCCTAATGCTCCACAACAGAGATACGATTGCAAAACTGACAGCAAATGTATGAACTGGCTTTCTGTAGCATCCAAACAAGCCCCCGGTAATCCTTAATATCCCTTTCCAATCATTCTGCAGAATTTTACTCATATAATATTTCAACTGAAGTTGGAATTATCCTCTCCTTGGATCTACCCCTGGTGGAGAGCAGTCATTTTATGCACCCAGACATATGCAGCAGGTTGAGTCAATGTGTGCCGTGTCGATAAATCAGGCCAGCTCCCGTTATCAAAAGTTGGCCAAACTTGATTTGTATGCATTACGGAACCGCAGTAATGAAAACCAACTGCTGTTCAGCTTCCGACAGAGCTAAACTCAACATGGTCGGAGGGAGGGGGTGTGTGCCTCCTCCTGGATTGTAAAGCGGCTGTGCTTTTGTTTTCTTTGTGTGGGAGGAGTGTGTGGGTAGCAGCTGTGCTGTGCCTCCAAAAAACTCTCTTCTGTTTGAGGAATTAGAGCCAAGGAAAGCTTCGCCGAGGCTTAGTGGAAGACCCAGACGTGTCAAACCTTGACACGGCCCTTGCAGTGCAGCATGTACTTTCAGGCATTCGCCCTTTCACTGTTCACAAGGCATGACACTTCCGTTTCACTCCTGCAATCACAACCAAAAGGAACTCCTCGGATGACGGGTCGTAGGATCCACTGTTGCTTCCTTTCAAATGCCTTCCACTGTTCCCACAATGTTTGTCAGTTTAGACAATTGTTGCTTTTGTGATTGCTCACCCCACCCCACCCCACTGCACACGGACACACACACAGGCACCAGATACCCCCTCCGGATGGACACTCATCTGTGCTATCAAACTTGAACGCAACAGATGTGGCACTAGCAGCCTCTGCTGGCAGAACAGTTCCTTGTCCCATCCTTAATTAATGAGGGCTGCATCAGTATCAGGGAAGGAAGAGCACCTGAGATGCTACAGGACAAATGCTCTGATGCTATCGATCAGCATATCTATCAGATGTGGATTATGGTAGTTGTTTTCGTCCCTCTCAAATCTCATATTAAATGGTGCAGTTCCAAGGGAAATATATTTTGTACCTTGGAATACTGATCTAGTCCCCCCCCCCCCCCGGCACAGAAAGTAAGGACACTTTCGGAACAAAAGTTTTCAGCTTCCCTCTGGTTTCAGTATTCATTGCAAATAAGAATTCATATTCTGCTCTCACTTTAAAATGCTGTGCGGAAAGGGATGAGTAGTCTTAGAATTATGGTCTGTCTACGAATGCAGAATTGGCACATAACTTAAATTTCCAAATACCGTTCGCATATACAGAAGACTTTCCTGAGATATTTCAGTTGAAAGGGGAGGGGAGAAGGGGGAAGTTCTCCCCCCCCTACATTATGTTACAAGACTTAATGAAAATAAGATTTCCTTTAAAAGTAGACTAGTAAGCATTTTCATCCCATTCCCAATGCTATTTAGGACAATATGTAGCTAATTTGGACCTTAGAAGTAATGCTAGCATTGTGTCCATCATTGCAGCTGGATCTACTGAACTAAATTATCCAAAAGGTTACAGTCATACCTCGGGTTAAGTACGCTTCAGGTTGAGTACTCCATGGACCTGTCTGGAATGGATTAATTCACTTTTCATTACTTTCAATGGGAAAGTTTGCTTCAGGTTAAGTATGCTTCAAGTTAAGTATTCCGTGGACCGTCTGGAACGGATTAATCCACTTTCCATTACTTTCAATGGGAAAGTTCAGTTCAGGTTAAGTACGCTTCAGGTTACAGACTTCCGGAACCAATTGTGTACTTAAACCGAGGTACCACTGCAATTTGTACTATAGAATCCAAACACTTCAAAAAATAAAACGCATAGCTATGACAATATATATCATTTTTTTAAAAAAAAAAAAAACCTCCGCAAACCTAGACCCAAGACGTTTGGGGATCTAAAGTATAAAAACTAGTATTTGGTCCAGAAACAGATTGGTATCACAAGAGCTAAGCAACGAATGTATTCTGAGCTGCATGTATATTTCTTAAATTATTTCTGCCCCCCGCATACAATCACAGTCCGATACAGGGCTGAGGTGGAGACTCTTTTTTTATTTGGACAAGGCCTTAAAGCATCCCAGATCCATTCTTCATCAATAAGTTGAGGTAATGAAGAGGAAAGGAAAGGAAAGGAAAGGAAAGGAAAGGAAAGGAAAGGAAAGGAAAGGAAAGGAAAGGAAAGGAAAGGAAAGGAAAGGAAAGGAAAGGAAAGTCAGGCAACTTACGTCCCTTCCTTTGGACTCTAGGAACCCTTCTGAATGGCAATGGACACGACTCCTAGTGTCCAGTATTTTGCTGCCTCTAGGTTTGTGAGGAAGATGAAGTTCAGCTATCAGAACTGTTCTTGGGACTTTTGTGCTAGCAAGGTTACATAAATCACACCTGTTATTTGGGTTATACATCAGTGGCCTTGACAACGTTTGTGTATCCTCGCAAGGCCAAAGGGCTATTTAGTATGTGGAAAGCAGTCAACATCCATAACTTTGAAACCAGCAGATACTCCTGCTACCAGGTGCCACTGTGGAACCCTGCTTAGGCTTATTCTAGAGATTTAAATTCCCACACAGCATCATCTCAGTATGTAACCAACTGTGGAAGAATAATATATTTCATAGGAAAACAAGATGGAAACAGAATTAACCACATAAAGCCCCCAGGATCCACAGGATCTTCAGACATATAAGCAGCATTGTTGCACACCACCTAAAGGTAAAGGTAAAGGTACCCCTGACCATTAGGTCCAGTCACGAACGACTCTGGGGTTGTGGCACTCATCTCGCTCTATAGGCCAAGGGAGCTGGCGTTTGTCCGCAGACAGCTTCCAGACAGCATGACTAAGCTGCTTCTGGCGAACCAGAGCTGTGCACGGAAATGCCGTTTACCTTCCTGCTGGAGCAGTACCTATTTATCTACTTGCACTGGCATGCTTGCAAACTGCTAGGTGGGCAGGAGCACAGACCGAGCAATGGGAACTCACTCCGTTGTGGGGATTCAAGCTGCCGACCTGCCAATTGGCAAGCCCAAGGCTCAGTGGTTTAGACCACAGCGCCACCCGCGTCCCTGTACACCACCCAAATCCCCTCAAAATCACTGTGGTGTTCCTAAATAATTCAGTACACAAGGTGGGTGTAGTTTCACATTGGGAAGCCACAGATGAATCATAACAGGATGCTTATTTGGTCTATGGACTTGCCCAACTCTAGAAATCTTACAGACTAGGCTGGTCCCACCATTAGGCATGAAGAGATATAATTCCTTACACAGCAGATTTGGGGGCACTATTAAAGGCGGCAAATTGTTAATTTGGTTTATTAATCTGTGGGTTTTTAGTTGATTGCTACCATGGGGAGCCATTTTAATTTTTCTGCATCAGGGACCAAAATACATTGGGCCATTTCTGCTTATACTGGTTTGTGTGCCCTTGAGCATATGTGCAAGGCAACAAGTTTGTACCATTCTGACCTGTTTTCCTTGGAGCCAGCAGGGGCTAATGCTCCTTTGACATTGTAGGTGGATCATTCTCATAATAAATCCTGCTGCTTTTGAAGCACAGTCTTTTCTACATGGTCAATCTGCCTTTATTTCATTCCCAGCACTCTCGTTTAAAGATCAAGTGCCTTGTAAGGGATGCTAGGTCTGCCTGGGGCAGGAAATGTCAGGCACCTTGCCCAAGTCAGGTTGCGGGTGATGATGGTGACGACTGACCTTGCAATGCTGAGCTGACAGCTGACCTTGCACTGATCAATACAATCTGCTGAGTATCTTGTTGGGTCTCCAAATTGGGAAAGTGTGTGTGTGTGTGTGTGTGTGTGTGTGTGTGTGTGTGTAACCTCAATAACTAAAATAGCTCTGAACATACAGAGTGATTATGCTCAACCGTTAAGCAGGCACATGAGAATGCAGATAAAGGGAAACAAAAATTCCTGAAATAATAATAATAATAATAATAATAAAAATAATAATAATAATAATAATAATAATTTATTATTTATACCCCGCCCATCTGGCCGGGTTCCCCCAGCCACTCTGGGCGGCTTCCAACAAAACAGAAATTCTAAAATACAGAAATCCATCAAACATTAAAATACAGAAATCCATCAAACATTAAAATACAGAAATCCATCAAACATTAAAAGCTTCCCTAAACAGGGCTGCCTTGAGATGCCTTCTAAAGGTCTGGTAATTGTTGTTCTCTTTGACCTCTAGTGGGAGGGCATTCCACAGGGTGGGTGCCACTACCGAGAAGGCCCTCTGCCTGGTTCCCTGTAACTTGGCTTCTCGTAGTGAGGGAACCGCCAGAAGGCCCTCGGAGCTGGACCTCAGTGTCCGGGCAGAACGATGGGGATGGAGACGCTCCTTCAGGTATACCGGACCGAGGCCGTTTAGGGATTTAAAGGTCAACACCAACACTTTGAATTGTGCTCGGAAACGTACTGGGAGCCAATGTAGGTCTTTCAGGGCCGGTGTTATGTGGTCTCGGCGGCCGCTCCCAGTCACCAGTCTAGCGGCCGCATTCTGGATTAGTTGTAGTTTCCGGGTCACCTTCAAAGGTAGCCCCACGTAGAGCGCATTGCAGTAGTCCAAGCGAGAGATAACTAGAGCATGCACCACTCTGGAGAGACAGTCAGTGGGCAGGTAGGGGCTCAGCCTGCGTACCAGATGGAGCTGATAAACAGCTGTCTTGGACACAGAGTTGACCTGTGCCTCCATGGACAGCTGTGAGTCTAAGATGACTCCCAGGCTGCGCACCTGGTCTTTCAGGGGCACAGTTACCCCATTCAGGACCAGGGAGTCCTCCACACCCGCCCGCCTCCTGTCCCCCACAAACAGTACTTCTGTCTTGTCAGGATTCAATCTCAATCTGTTAGCCGCCATCCATCCTCCAACCGCCTCCAAGCACTCACACAGGACCTTCACCGCCTTCACTGGTTCTGATTTAAAAGAGAGGTAGAGCTGGGTATCATCAGCATACTGATGGACACCCAGCCCAAACCCCCTGATGATCTCTCCCAGCGGCTGCATATAGATGTTAAAAAGCATGGGGGAGAGGACAGAACCCTGAGGCACCCCACAAGTGAGAGCCCAGGGGTCTGAACACTCATCCCCCACCACCACTTTCTGAACACGGCCCAGGAGGAAGGAGCGGAACCACTGCATGACAGTGCCCCCAGCTCCCAAACCCTCTAGACGATCCAGAAGGATGTTATGGTCGATGGTGTCAAAAGCCGCTGAGAGATCCAGCAGAACAAGGAAACAGCTCTTACCTTTGTCCCTAGCCCGCCGGAGATCATCGACCAGTGCGACCAAGGCAGTTTCAGTCCCATGATGAGGCCTGAATCCTGACTGGAAGGGATCCAAATGGTCCGCTTCTTCCAGGCGTGCCTGAAGTTGTTCAGCAACCACTCGCTCAATCACCTTGCCCAAGAATGGAAGATTTGAGACTGGGCGATAGTTGGCCATATTGGCCGGATCTAAAGATGGTTTTTTAAGAAGCGGTTTAATAACCGCCTCTTTCAGCGGGTCTGGGAAGGCTCCTTCATGGAGAGAAGCATTTACCAACCCGCGAAGCCCATCGCCCAGCCCTTCCTGGCTAGCTTTTATAAGCCAGGATGGGCAAGGATCAAGGAGACAGGTGGTTGGTTTCACTCGTCGAAGCAGCCTGTCCACATCCTCGGAGGTAACAGATTGAAATTGATCCCACAAAACTTGACTAGACAGGACTCTAGCACTCCCCCGCCCCGGCCCTGCTCCCACGGTGGAGTCTACCTCTTCCCGAATCTGAGCGACTTTATCTGCAAAAAACTTTGCAAAATCATTGCAGGAGATCATGTGGCCCGTACTGGGCCCGGATGGAGCAGGTGGTTCCGCTAAATTGTGAACCACCTGGAAGAGTCTCCTGCTGCTGTTTTCTGCAGATGCGATGGAGACGGCGAAGAAGGTCCTCTTCGCCGTCGCCATTGCCACTTGGTAGGCTCGAAGTTGAGCTCTAGCCCGTGTCTGGTCTGATTCAAAATGAGTTTTCCGCCACCGGCGCTCTAGCCGTCTCAACGACTGTTTCATCGCCCTCAGCGCCGGGGAAAACCACGGGGCTGTCCAGGCTCCATGCAATCTGAGAGGGCGCTTCGGAGCCAGACAGTCAATAGCACTGGTTAACTCCGCATTCCAGCGGGCCACCAGGGAATCAGCTGAAAGGCCATCGACATGGGATAAAACATCCCCTACCACTCTCTGGAAGCCAATTGGATCCATTAAGTAGTGGGGGCGGACCATCTGAATCGGTCCCACCTCCCTGCAGATTCCAAATATTTGGAAAATACTTGCTGTTCTAAAAATACTCTCCCATAGTTTGGCTGCCCAAGGGCATTTACGTATAATTCCTTTGCAACCTAGATTAGCTTTAGAAACAGATCTCTACACATGATGCCTGTGGAAAGAGTGGTTTTGCCTTCACAAATGCTATCTGCTTGCTTTGAATTATTTCCCATGCAGTCATGAAAAGGGGTGTTCTTGGCACTTAACTGTGGCATTACCCCTCCTTTTAATAAAATATTAGCATTTAAAATAGTAGCTGGAGCTTAACACAGGTCTCTTCCAGATGACCTCTCTATTGAGCACTCATCCTGATTTGTGGGGGGAAATCATACGGTGTTGGCTGTTTATTGAGCACTAGCTGTATTGAGCACTATTCTCATTGTTTGCAAGGAGGTTACACCATGTCACAGAAAACATTTGTTATTCCACACTTTCTAGTGCATTTTCCCATCACTTTCCTTACTGCAAAAAGTCTGGTTTTTTTTAGGGGGCCGGGGGGGGGGCAGCACACTCTAATTTCAAAACCTGAATTGTCCCTCATGCAATTGAGTTGCACCTGCAAAATAGCAACAGTGTGGAACCACTCACATCCTTACAGTACAGTATGGATCTTAAGAAGTCTAAAACTTGGGAGTGCAACTAGTGTTGCTGGGACTCCTTTGATATTGCTAAAATGACCCTATAAACTTTGCTACACAATATGTAGGGAAAATCTGGTTTGTTTTGGAACGTATCCCCAGCAGACTGCTGCAGACATTCCTGGCTCTCTGTTATGAGTGTACGATATGATTCACACACTCATCTCCTTCACACATATACTTTATCTTCAGTGTCTAAAACCGTGACACAGTCCCAAGAAAATTGTCCTATGAGGCAAGGAGCTGAATGCAATGATAACTGCCTTAAACTGAGGTAGGTTCCACTGTCATAGCTGCCAAGTTATCCCTTTTTTTAAGGGATTTTCCCTTATGCTGAATAGGCTTCCTCGCGAGAAAAGGGAAAACTTGGCAGCTATGTCCACTGTGAGAAGTGGAAGCTGACTGTACATGAGTAAAACAACATAACAGAAGTGTGCTTTGTGGTGGTGAAGGTGGTGAAGACGCCTCACTTCTCTGCCTCTGCTCGATTCCTGACAAAGCCACCCACCCAGTGCATCTTTTCTGTACTGTTAAAGGTAAAGGGACCCCTGACTGTTAGGTCCAGTCGCGGATGACTCATCTCACTTTACTGGCCGAGGGAGCCGGCGTACAGCTTATGGGTCATGTGGCCAGCATGACTAAGTCGCTTCTGGCGAACCAGAGCAGTGCACATAAACATCATTTACCTTCCCGCCAGAGTGGTACCTATTTATCTACTTGCACTTTGAGGTGCTTTCAAACTGCTATGTTGGCAGGAGCTGGGACCGAGCAACGGGAGCTCACCCTGTCACAGGGATTCGAACCGCCAACCTTCTGATCGGCAAGCCCTAGGCTCTGTGGTTTAACCCACAGCGCCACCTGTGTCCCACGTCTGTATTGTTAAGGGTCTGCAAACATCTGCTTCAGGGAATGGTTTAGACCTCTCAGAAGCCCACAGTGAACTGTCCGCAAGGCAGTTAGAAGATGAAGCCGCTCACCTTCATAACATTATTGATGCCATGCCCACACTCACTGCCATTTCCTGTGAGGTGTCCAGTGCAGCAACTGCTGTAACTTCTTGAGGTCACTTTTAATCCATGCATCTGGATCATGTGGACAAGGCCCATGCAAGCAATGAAGCCAGCAGTGTGTCTCCTTGACCCGTTCCCCTCCTGGCTTATTATGCCAAGCGGATATGATCAGCATCAACATCCAAGGCATCATCTCACACATTTGCACATGATTGTGTGGTTGTCTCCTAACACTCTGCTTGATGCAGAAAAAGATCACACAAGTGCATGCCTAGAATTATGTTTCTGTTTAGCAATGCTTTTTTTAAACAAAAACTGTATACAAGTTCTAAAAGCTAAAGAAAATAATAGTAATAAAGGCAGCCTCGTTTACATATCTAAGCATCAGCTTTGCATTTCCAAGCTTAGATTCCAAGGTTGTGATAGATTTCTAAACAGTCTGCTCTGCATGCTTGCTTCATTTTTATTTTTTGGTCGGCAGTGCTATCTGGAGTATTCTGAGCATGGCGACCGCACAGTATGAATTGTAACACTAAATGGTTGTGAAGGGCCTGATGATGAAATCGGAGCTGTGCGACTCAGAACTGATTTATATTGCTAGAGCATAGTAATCAAAATTAATGCTACGGAAAGTAACATTTTCAGGAAAATAGCACAGGGGAAGTGCATTGCCCTATTTTACTTATTAACTATCACTGCATTTGCTTTTAGGGCAAGTGTAAAAAGAAGGCAGATACAAAATTGCTAACCATATTTTGTGGTAATATTCTCTCTCTCTCTCTCTCTCTCTCTCTCTCTCTCTCTCTCTCTCTCTCTCTGTGTGTGTGTGTGTGTAATGCTCCTTGTTCAATCCAGTAAATCCATTATAAGAATATAATTTGACTTTGACTTCAAACAAGTGGAAAGAGTTGCCAAAGATTTATGATGAAGCTTTCCCCCTCGTCATGGAATCCATCAGGGGGGGCAATAAATTGAAAAGTATCTTCCGATTCACTTTTAAGTGTATTTATAAAGTCCTCCACATTTATCCAATTCCTCTGGCTTTTTTTTCAGACGGAGGTGTCAGTAAGAGAAAGTGGGGGGTGGGATACAAACAGGGGGGGAGTGTATTTTTAATCCAAGGTCACATTTGCAATAGCACGCCTCTGTTAAAACTGCATTTGAAGAGTTATAGTGTTTTCAGCCAAAATTCCATTCCAAGTTGATTGAGATTAGAGGAGAAGAAGTGGGTAGAACAATGTGTTTTGCTGCATTTTTATCTGACACAGCTGAATTAATCACATGCATACCTCCATTGCTGGAGGTGGAATGCCTTAGAATACCAGCCTCTGGGAATCGCCTCTCGTCCGGCTTGCAGGCTTCCCAAAGGTTGCTCCTGCTTCAGTCAGTGGAACTGGCACTGCTACAGATGCCACATTTTGCATTTGTAAGAACTGGGTCATTTAGTTTGGCAGCACCTATACTTTGGAACTCCCTGCCTATTGATATCAAACAGGCACTTCAGAAGAGATGACACTCACTAGGGTTGTGTATTGGCTATGTATCCCCCAAATTACAAACAATGATGCAAGCTGGTGGAGGGATTTCTCTCAGGGAGAAGAGGCTGAATCCCTAAAAATCCACCCCCAGCAATGCTTGAGGTAACAGAGTCCTTGCTGAGAGGGTGATATTTTCCCCAACCTGGGGATCCAGGCTCATTTCCCCACCCCACTCCTATGATTCCTATTATGCCCACCCCAAAATGGGCAAGTCTGCCTTTGTGGAAGAACGGCTGCAACTATCATTCCAAAGTTTGGTCATTCCTTCCGGGCCTGCATATTGTGTCAAAATCTGGCAGAAAACAAGAGAGACTTTTTTAAAAATAATAATAATTAAATGTGTTCTTGTTTCCTCTTGCTGTATTTTGATATGTTATTTGTTGGTGTTAAAATGCACTTGTATGATCAGCGAATAAATTTTATTTACACTTTTGTATACTTGGAATATAATAATAATAATAATAATAATAATAATAATAATAATAATAATAATAAATAATACTTTATACCCTGTCCATTTGGCTGGATTTCCCCAGCCACTCTGGGCGGCTCCCAACAGAATATTAAAAACATGATAAAACTTCCCTAAACTGTGTTGCCTTCAGATGTCTTCTAAAAGTCAGATAGTTGTTTATTTCCTTGACATCTAATGGGAGGGTGTTCCACAGGGCGGGCCACTACTGAGAAGGCCCTCTGCCTTCACACTCTAACCTATGACTTTATTCTTTACTTTACTAAGTTTATGTGGGTTGACTTAAATAATCCTAGTTCACATGTTTCAGGTGCAGAGAATGGCTACCTTTGTACAGATATACGGACATTTCCTTACTGCAGCCTCAAAATCCAGAGAAATATATGCTGCAATTATCTTGTGAGAAAGTGAAACAGTATCTTTTAATGGAGCAATTAATCATTTTGAATATTGCAAGCTTTCAAACTACTACTATTACTATTATTTAGGAATCTGCATAGGCACTTGTCATGTGCTGTACTGATCACAAAGGCTTCATCACCCTCATTCAAAGGTCATGCAGTCCACGTTAGACAAACAAAACAGAATAATGGAAGGATGAAGATGAGATTGAAAGTAGGAAGTTAGGAGGAAATCAGGGTGGCAGCTGAAGAGCAACTTTGGCAGATTAGAAAATCCAGCAAAGAATTTGTTTGAGGAAGGCAAGGAGCGTAGTTTAAAAGCAAGAGAAGACTCATTGTGGTGGTGGATACCATAGCAGAGGAAGGTACAAAGGCAGACATGAGCCATAAAGTGGGTGAATAAAGGGATCAACCAGGATTTCAGTCAAAAAAGATGGCCTAGAAATTGTGGGATGTAAAACTGCAGTCAAATACAGTGGAACCTCGGTTTATGAACACCTCGGTTGACAAATTTTCAGTTTACGAACGCCGTGGACCCATCTGGAATGGATTAATTCACTTTCCATTACTTTCAATGGGAAAGTTCGCTTCAGTTTATGAATACTTCAGTTTATGAACAGACTGCCGGAACCAATCACACCCATGCTTCGGGCTAAGTATGCTCCAGGTTGAGTACTCCGCGGACCCGTCTGGAATGGATTAATCCACTTTCCATTACTTTCAATGGGAAAGTTTGCTTCAGTTTATGAATGCTTCAGTTTAAGTACTCCACGGACCGTCTGGAACAGATTAATCCATTTTCCATTACTTTCAATGGGAAAGTTCGCTTCAGTTTATGAACGCTTCAGTTTATGAGCAGACTTCCGGAACCAATTGTGTTCATAAACCGAGGTACCACTGTACAACTTTCCTGGAGTGGACATGTCAGGGGATGTTTTGTACCACTCAGGAGACGGCTTCCTGTTTCCTCCTGAGCTGGGGCAGACTTCCACTACATGTGACTTGAAGAGGGTATGGTCTGTTGTACTTCGATGGAGGAGCACACAGCTTCCGTGTTCTGATCAGTGTGTGTTCTCCATTTTGTATGTTGCTGTGTGTTTGGAGAAGTGACTGCTTAGTCGCAGTCACTTGGGACTAACTTCTTTATGGAATAGTTCTAGTTCTTATGTAACCTAAGTCTGCCTTCAGGGATACAGTATGTCTGTGAACCTGAATGAATCTGAGTAAACTACTTTTATACTTTTATATTAACGTTAATCAGATTCTTGTGTTTATTCTTTTTAAGAGGGATTAGAAGGGATATTACCAGGAAGGAATCTTTAATAGTAAGATGAGTCAGCAACAATGAGTGGTTGCATTCTGTTCTGTCCAGAATTAGGAATGTCACTCCAGACATTCATAGAGAAACCTAATGCAGCCAGACATCCCTGAACATGCATTTAGGCTTCTGACATGATGAGAGGATGATCACGTCGTCCACACTGGGCCTCACTTTGCATCAACAAAACTGCACCAGAGATATGGTTCCTATCAGATTTCCAAAAGCCTTTATCAAGGTGGGGAAGGGAAATTATGCCTCTTCATAAAAATGCTTGGCCCATTTCACTTAAGCTCACCTGAGAAGAGTTTTGTTGTTCTTGGATTTTTCTCCCACTACAGCTGCATTGATCTTCTCTGTGTGATTGCCTTCCTTTTCATGCCTGAAAAGCTTCAGTATTGATAGGAAGTGGAATCTTCACTATCCACTTCCCTGGGCTGGAGAATTTGGGTATTGTTTTTGTTGTTTTAAAAATTGTATACCACCCTTCATCCCTATATCTCAGGGCAGTTTACAACATAAAATTACAATATTAAAAAACAGAATACACCATAAAAATAAGAACAAAAACAAACCTATAATCCCCCCTCCCTTCTTATGTTACCTTTATGACAATGCAGCACTTAAGGAACATGAAAAGCTACATGACCACATGGGAAGAAGCCAAACTGCTGCTTCTACCCATGCCCAAGTTGTGCTAGGTTTCAGGAAGAATACAAATCAAAGATAAGCCACTAAGCCTACGCAAAATGTTCATAAGAGATATGTTTGGCTAGAAAAGGTGGTTTTAGGGGACCCAAATTGTTCACCAACCACATGAAAGCCTTTCATTGCTTGTTTGTTCCTTTGAGAAGTATCAAAACAGTTTTGGTGGCCAACATCAGGGAAAACAGCAAAACAAGCAAAGTTGTTGAGGGTTGGGGGGGGGCAGCAAAAACGGCACTGCCGACATGGGCTGTCACATGTACGGATTTCCTGGACATTTTGCTGGTTTCCACCCAGACACTGCTGCCGACTGGCTACCTAATAATAATAATAATAATAATAATAATAATAATAATAATAATAATAATATATTTGTACCCCGCCCATCTGGCTGGGTTTCCCCAGCCACTCTAACATAATTAATGTAATAACTTTAGGGCACCTCAGAGTCAATTACATTTGGCTCTATGACATTTTAGAAAGAGAACAGGAAGCATCAGATTCAGCTATATGATCACGTCACACAGTCAAGTCAGAGTGAGGACAATTAAGGTGCTACCATGCATAAGTTAGATGCCACCGTGTGTGATTAGAGCAGCACCTAGGATGCTTGTGGATGCCTTAGTGCCTGTAGCACCAGCTTCAAGCCATCCTTTTCACCACCACATCCCATTAAGAGAAATTGGAGGTCACATATTGGTGAGGCAAAATAAGAGTCTAATCCATACTAGCATCAATTCAGGACTTGGATTGTTGTTAATAATCTAATGGCAGTCCAACAAAAAAACAAAATGCCAGCAACATAATCTGATGTGGATTTAGAAAGAAGAGGTCTGCCCTTCGCTATGAACACCTACACAAAATAGAGTCTCCATGATATCCAGTTCTTCCAGCTTTGTCACAGTATGTCACAGCAGATGTTGTATTTGAGGGTACCTTGAAACAAATAAGGACAGGTAGGTTTTGAAGCACCTTTCTAAAACCCAGGTGCAAGTAATAAAAAGGATTTACCTTCTGTGTATCTAATATAGAATATGATTGCACAAAGTCTACCAGCTTCCCTGCTGTTATCTATCATGCACAAAACTAAGGGTGGGTTAAAGTTTGCTCATCTTATTGGAATTATTCTGGCTTCCCTTGAAATTTGTCAAATGTTTAGCCAAATTTTGTGCAGCAACAGTGGGCAAAGCAGCCCATTTTCAAAGCCCGCTGCTAGGCACATGAAAGACCTTTGAGATTTTGACCTACCTACAGTAGTTCTTTACTGGTTAGTTGCTGATCTGGCTTGCATCCATGCTTTAAGACGGGAGAAAATGTAATATCCTGTTTTGCCGATGGTGCATGCTTATAGTGTTAGAAGATTATAGTGTTGTGTCCAATAGGTAGATCGCGATCTACTAGTAGATCACTGGGTGTTCCTGGTAGATCTCTGGCTCCTCAGTGATCTCCTTACAAAGCTAAAACAAAAAACAGCAAGCAACTTTGGCTTACTATAAAAAGCTCAACAACTTTGCCTTTCCTTAAAAAGCTCCACAACTTTGGCTTCTAAAAAAAAGCTCCACTACTTTGGGTAGATCACTGCCAGTCTTCTTACGACAATGGGTAGATCATTGCCAGGTTTTTAATACTGTGAGATCGCAGTCTATTGGGAGTTGGATGTCGCTGGACGACCCATGTCACTGCAAGCTGAATTGTGCCTTTTTTAAACAGACCAAATGACAAAACAGGACAGAAGGAAGTCAAGATGAGCATAAGAGTTTCACAACATGTCTCCTGTGACATTTACTTCTTTTATTGATATTCAGGGCTTTTCTTCAGCCAGAGCTCACAAGAGCTCAGCTCTGGCACATCTCAGGTGGGTACCATTGCCATTCTAAGACAACAAGGAAGAAATTCATGGTGCGCTCTGGCACCTCTTTTATTTATATCCCATCTTTTTTCCCCATCATGAAACTCAAAGTTAGCATATGATGAGGTGTTCCATCCAGGCACTGGCCAAACTCCAACCTGCGTGGTTTCAGCAGGATTGTGGCCTCATGATGTGCCTTCAGACAATACCTTAGGATAAGGAACAGGAATGCTGAAAATGGTTATAGATTATTCCACCTAAGGTTTTGCACTGTGAGAAATAAGACTAATGCTGTCTTGTCTTGGCCCTTTAATCATATAATCTTTGTGCTTCTTATTTCCAAAGTTCCTAAGTATCACTGGGGCACACTAGTGCTCATTTAGCGACAGTGAGACATGTGGCAAAACAGCATCATTTTACATTCAGAGCTGCCTCTTGCTCAACATCATGTCACTGAATGTTCCCTATTGTAAAACTCATATGCTCATTTTGACCTTGTTGTCATTGTTTTGTTATATAAATTATTCAGCTTGCAATGTCACATAGGTTAGACACTCCAGCAACTATCAGGAGAGGCGGGGAAGGGGGAGAATGTCCTAGA
Source organism: Zootoca vivipara (assembly GCF_963506605.1). Lineage (NCBI taxonomy): Eukaryota > Metazoa > Chordata > Lepidosauria > Squamata > Lacertidae > Zootoca > Zootoca vivipara. The sequence goes on from NC_083276.1 coordinate 37,040,070, forward strand.
AGTTTCCAAATGCCAAGCAAGTTTGCTGCCTTCCTGAAAAGTTTCAGGAGAGGAGATGATGAATTGCACAGTACCCAGCTGAAATTGCTATTGGGGTGAATTAACCCACACGATGCCCTGTGGACTTTGAAAGGTTCACCTCAGGAGAACCAACTGGAGTTGAGAGAGGATATTCCCTCTTTGAATATGGCCTAGGGGGCTGGAGAATTCTTCGCCAGCTTCTGAAAAGAAGCTTACCCAAACCTATATTGAAAGATTGTCCTAAGTTAATGAGATCTTTGAATTTCCAATGTCAGCTTCAGAGGCAACCATTCCAATTCAGTGTTTTACTATTTGTAACAACCTCTGATCTATTAGACATGCGTACTTATATGGTGGACCATCAGCTGCATTTGGTCGCAATGAGCAAGGCGCAGTGTATTCTTCCTGGCTCTTCTTCTTTGGAGTAGGGGCAAATTGTGTCCTTCCTCAAAGAGTTGCGGTGCGACCTGGCAACCAAACCCTGTGTTGTGGGTGGTACGATTGGATAGCCACAACACCCTATTGGTAGGCCCCTTGTTGCTGGGTTGAATCAGACCAATGGGACGCCAGCCAAACCGATCAAGGGACCTATACATGCCCATGCACGTGACCCTGAGCTTCCTCTTTTGGTGCGTGCATCGGAACACTCACCCACCACTCCCTACTTCTAGGGCTTGTGCGTTTGACCTTGCTATGCCGTCGTGTGTTGCCTGTCGTTGGGAGAGGGGCACGGCAGGAATTTTCCCCACTTGGCTGATTGGCTGGCACCATTTGGGTTTTGCCTGCCACGTAGCAAATCGTCACAACTTGTAAGGTTGCGGATAGGCTCTTGTTCAGGTGATAGGGATGGGGCAACACTCTCACCATCCCTATGTGAAGGGTATTCCATTAAAGGAATCCAGGGACTCTATGGTTTGGTCAACCCTGTGAGGGGGTTGTGTCCGTGCCTGAGTCCAGGGGGACATCTGGGTGGTGGACATAGCCTGCTCCCAGCTTTCCGCCATTCCAGGTGTTCACTCTAGACTGACCTATGCTGGTGCCCTGGGTCAGCGTTAACTGCAAGGGTGCAGGAAGCTAGTCGAACCAGAGCCTATGCAACCACTCACTTGCTGTAATCAATAAAGTTGTGGCCTAAATTCTGCCAAAACCAAACCAAAATTTGAGTCTTGTCTGAATTTATTTAAGGGGGGAGGTTCAAAGGTCTAAACACACAAATATATATGGAAACCCCTTCATGGATCAATGCCTTGTCGTGGCGAAGGGGCTTGAATAACTCAGAGAAGCTATGAGCTATGCCATGCAGGGCCACCCAAGATGGATAGGTCATAGTGGAGAGTTTTGACTAAACGTGATCCACCTGGAGAAGGAACTGGCAAGCCACTCCAGTATCCCTGCCAAGAAAACTCCATGGACAAAGACAACAGGCATATAAAAGTTATGACGCTGGAAGATGAGCCCCTCAGGTCGGAAGGCGTCCAACATGCTACTGAGGAAGAGCGGAGGACAAGTACAAGTAGATTCAGAGCTGATGAAGTGGCTGGGCCAAAGCCGAAAGGACGCTCAGTTGCAGATATGCCTGGAAGCGAAAGGACAGTCCGATGCTGTAAAGAAAAATATTGCATAGGAACCTGGAATGTAAGAACCATGAATGGAGGTAAGCTGGATGTTGGAAAAGACCCTGATGTTGGGAAAGATTGAGGGCACTAGGAGAAGGGGACGTCAGAAGACAAGATGGTTGGACAGTGTTCTCGAAGCTACGAACATGAGTTTGACCAAACTGCGGGAGGCAGTGCAAGACAGGAGTGCCTGGCGTGCTATGGTCCATGGGGTCACGAAGAGTCGGACATGACTAAACGACAACAACATATATGGAAAAGCCTCGCTGCTTGTTTCCAGTTTGATTTTATCTCTGTAACAAATTGTGGCACACACTAAGTGTGAGAAGGCTTTTGAAAAAAATTACACTGGTGATGAAATAATGGTTCATAACTTTAGTAACTCATGGGGGGGGGGGAATACCATTTAGCCTCTCTTTAGTCTGGATGGCGATTAGATTTGCTGTCCCTTTTTAATAATACTCTCCTTGCCCTGGCATCTCTGGGGCATTCCTCATAGTCACGTTGTTAGCATCCTAGTTAAGGCAGGAAATGAAAGGGTATGTTTAGCTAGTTTAACTGTTAAATTACTCATATGTTGCTAATGTTGGTGACAGTGATGTTGTTTTTTTAAATGCTGGAACCTGCATTGGAAATTATTCTTCTGTTAATGAAAAAAATGGGTATATTGTAGGTAGGGTGTTGTAGACAGCAGCAAATAAGTCTCCCTTTTACGTTTGTTTTTCATATGGAGAGCCCAGTCTGTGGTAGGCCAATTGGTTGCTGTCTGGTCAATATCAACTCAGTCTGTAAAAATGCAGGTCCTATACTAGGAACTATTAGGGGACTGGTTGTTTAAAAATAAAGGTGGTGTTATTTTTATTTAATTATCGTATTTATATACCACCCTCCATCAAAGGATCACAGAGTGGTTTACAGTAAAATACAAACCAACTTTAAAAGGACTTTATGCATATATTTTGGTATAACTGCATGTGAAATACTATGTACATTTCTGGAGATCATATAACTGGAAAAGGTGAAGACAAGGATGATAAAAACGATCACATCCTCTTTCGAGAAAAGGCCAAAGCAACTAAGGCATTTTTGGATGATGAATTTATATACCACTTAGTGTCCAACTAAGCTCCTGAGTGATTTACAAATATGAGAACCCCTTGCAGGTTATGGGTTTGGAACAGAGATGGCAGTGGACCATGAAAGTGGATAACAAGATGTTTTTCTTCTTCCCTCACATAAGCTAACGCTCAGGGTCATCTGATGAAATTCATGGGCAGAAAGAATTCCTTGACATAATGCCTAATTAATTTATGGAACAAGCCATGATCACAACTCCTCCCATCATAACGGGTGAGGCCTTGGGTGCTGTATATGGTGGCTGGAGCATCCAGGGATGCTGCTAACCATGCAAATAATAGAATTGTAGGACTGGAAAGGACTGGAAGTGTCTTCTGGTCCAACCCCCTGCAATGCAGAAATGCCCCATTCTTTCTCATCTGTCTCCCCTGCAATTGTTTCAGAGGAATGCAAAGGAGGGACATGTCTGAAGAGGTTTTCTTACTTGAAGAGTTGTTGCATGATGTTTTCCTCCAGCAGCTTCTGCCGTGCTTCTCCTCTTGGAAACATCTCTGTGAGGAGCCTTTAGAAAAGCGCTCTTGACTGACATGGCATGTGCATTGACAGGCACTCAGAAATGGAAGATTTAACTTAACCACTAGGAGAATCGCAACTGTAGATTCACTTAAATATGACAGATAATGTGATACCAATGACCTCTGATTGATTGTTTGGGTTGTTGTTGTTTCCAATAATAGTCTCAAGTTGTAGTCTTAATTTTAGCTGGGGTTAGCTTTGTTGACATTCCTGAGGCTGCATCTCAGCCATACACTTCATTAAAGAGGACCACACGCTTATTTCCCAGATGAGGATCATGTAGTGTGGATTCTATTTATTTCTCTCTCCAGCATTGCGGACAGATTCCTTCTGGTGCTGATAACTGAGAGATGCTGATTTACTCTATTTTCAAACGTGTTTTATCTTTTGGTGCCATGCCCGGGCAGCAATTGTACATGATTCAGCTGTGGTAGTCCCTTCATTTGAACAGTTACCAAAACCTGAGTATCTTTTGTGTTGCAAGTTATTTTCTTTGCGATGATTTTTAGTGGCCACATATATGCTGACAGGGGGTGCTACTGGGTTTATACACCTGTCAGTAACAATGAATGTTCAGGAAGGATGTGTTCTGGGGTCTTTAGACAACAGTCAGGCTGTGTCATGAGAAAAAACGTAGCAACAAGGTAACGTACCATATATTAGAATAAGAGTATACAGTTTACTGCAAAAATAGAAAATTCAGTTCATTAGAGCAACAGCACTTGGACCGAACCAACCACCTTTGGGTGGAACCCAAGGGGTAATAAAGACAGGAAGGAACTAATGGCAACCATGGAGAAGAAAGGGTACCAGATGGACACCTGTGGAGCCAAATTGGCATAGGGAGGAAAGTAAGGATGCAACAACATGCTGCAAAGCAATACCAGTACCAACATGAGAGTTAAATGAGGATAGAGTGAGAAAGAGAAAAAGAAGCAGAAATGCGAACATCACCCTTTTCTAAGTTGCTTCCAAAGTTCTCCACTTCTCGTGGCATAGAAAAGGACCACATGTTTGGTAAGTTAAAAAATGTTTACTTACAAACTCTTCAAAGGTCAGATTCATGTGCTTTTCCAAACAGCAGCAAGAAATGACAGGCAGTAAAACAGGTTCCAAAGCAGTAAGAGTTTCTAAATTGTATAGAAACACAAAGATGGCTTGCTTAAGCCATGCAGACTAAGCTTAGAGCATCCAGCTTACACCTCCTTACTGGAAGAGTTCACATGGTAGAACAGAAGAACAAAGGCTTGATACTCCTTCCTCCCAAGGTAAGGGGGAGTGACCTAGCTGAGCAAGACAGCTTACCCTATGGTACTGTATTAATCCCCTTATGCATTAATTAGACTTAAGCATGTTGGCTATGGCTGGATATCCCACATGGTCACCTAAGGGAAGGGTTTTTCAGGAAAAGGGGGAAGAAAAATGATTCCTAGAACACAATGACACGCCTCCCTTGCTAGTTCAAGATGATTGATGTGAATTCAGAATTTACTTTAAATTAGTCATACAGCCAAATGGTTAAATAGAAAGTATTTGTATAAGAATTTGACCAACCATGGGCCCAAGATAATGCTGCAATTGCACTTTCTTCCCCTTCTCTCCTGGTGTTGTGTTTTAGTTTGTATTGTGTTAAATGGTTGCTGTGTTTTTAATTTCTACTTCTTTGTCCTTTTGGATTTTTGTAGGCATTGATTTCTCCCCCCCCCTTACTTCTTTTCACACAGAGGCGGTCTTGACAACAGAGCATTTACTGCCTTGTTTTGTTAGAGCATTATCAGTTTTGTCAGTAGTGGTGCTCATGAAAGTTGGGAAGCAGGGCAAGTTAAATAACTCGAGCTCCTTCTGCAGCAAAGTTGAAACCGAGGAGCTCTCCACCCCATAGCAAATCAAAATTACTGCCTTCTCACCTGCTGTGATTTCCAGCAATATGTATTTAGGGAGCATTAAATCTGTCCTGGAGGTAGAGCAGATTTTACTAAAACATATTTACAGGTTTATGATTCTGTAAAATTAACTGCAGCAAAGATGTACAAATGACTCAAATATTCCCTCCCTCTTTTTTCCCCTTTTCTTTTTGCACTTCTGTTGTAACATGTGAAGTTGTGACTTACACATTTTACAAATTGCAAATATGTTTTTAGCTTAGGAATGGGCAAAAGGATGGTCTGGGTCTACTAATAGATCTTCCGGTGATTTGCAGTAGATCAGCAAGGGTTTCTGTCTCCAGTGTGTGTTAATAGAAGCAACAAAACGACTCCCTTCCCACCTGTCTTACAGTATACTGCTGAAATGAAGATGCTGTTAGTGCATGGGGCTTCCCTCCCCCCCATGCAACCCCCACCTGCTTTGGAGGTGCAGGAGAACCTCCACAGAACAGTGCACAGAAAAAGGGTATCATTGCATCTGGTAAACCTGTGCTGGTGCAATGATCTTAAGAGGACAATGATCTCCATAATACTGGTCAGCCATTTTCTGGATCCAGAATTCTAGTGTACTGGGAAGGGGATCCCCTGAAGGTGTGCGCCTGGGAGTCATTTTGGATTCACAGCTGTCCATGGAGGCGCAGGTCAATTCTGTGTCCAGGGCAGCTGTTTATCAGCTCCATCTGGTACGCAGGCTGAGACCCTACCAGCCCACAGACTGTCTCACCAGAGTGGTGCATGCTCTAGTTATCTCCTGCTTGGACTACTGCAACGCGCTCTACATGGGGCTACCTTTGAAGGTGACCCGGAAACTACAACTAATCCAGAATGCAGCAGATTGACTGGGAGCGGCCGCCGAGACCATATAAGACCAGTCCTGAAAGACCTACATTGGATCCCAGTACGTTTCTAAGCACAATTCAAAGTGTTGGTGCTGACCTTTAAAGCCCTAAATGGCTTCAACCCTGTATACCTGAATATCGGAAGCGTCTCCATTCCCATCGTTCAGCTCGGACACTGAGGGCCTTCTGGCTGTTCCCTCCCAGTGAGAAGTGAGATTACAGGGAACTAGGCAGAGCGCCTTCTCGGTAGTGGTGCCCGCCCTGTGGAACGCCCTCCCGTCATTGTCAAGGAAATAAACAACTATCTGACTTTTAGAAGACATCTGAAGGCAGCCCTGTTCAGGGAAATTTTTAATGTTTGATGTTTTATCATGTTTTTAATATTCTGTTAGGAGATGCTCAGAATGGCTGGAGTCTCTGGACATGCGCAGAAACGTTTTCTGGTGCGGCGGCCATTTTGGAACTGGGCGGAGCATGCTCAGAAGCGACTTTTGATTCTGCTCTGCCCAGTTCTAAAATGGCTGCAGCATGGCAACCATTTTGGAACTGGGCAGAGCAGCATCAAAAGTCACTTCTGAGCATGCTCCGCCCAGTTCCAAAATGGCGGCAGCGCTACTTCCGGTCTGCTACTTCCGGTCCGGTCCCTTATTTTCCTGGCAAGAACTTGGCAGGTATGCCTCTGGATATTGTTAGACTCCAAATCCCATCAGCTGCTGCCACTGTGGCCCATGAGCACTGTAGACCAACAACATATGGAGGTCCACAGATTCCCCCTCCCTGATTTATGGGGATAGCAACTCAGCTGCAATGTAAAAAAGTGTGCCAGTGTGCACCGAAAGGAATAATGAGGCTGCCTGCGCACCTCAGCTGTCATGAGTAAAATAGTTATGGGTGGAACCTGCTTCACAGCTGTACCAAAGTGAAGGTAGGATCTCGCTACACTGAATTCTCCATTTTATTTTATGTCGGGAGATTAGTCTCTAGTCTAGTGTTCTACTTGACATGCAAGTTTTCTGTAACCAGGGAGGGGGGATATGCATGGGGGATAAATTCAATCAAGTGAGTCTGAAGGGGTGTAGCCTGGAAACACATTCAGCACCTCATTTTTGTTTGTGGAACTGGGCCACTGAAATTTCAGCTAAAGTGAAGCCTGAGGTTCCTCGTCAGGCAAAATAAAACTAAAGCAATTTCTGGAGGGAGGGAGCACTTCACGAGGGATGCTTAAGGAATTATGTTTCTTCAAATTACTATGTGAAATGCCATGACCTGCAGTTCATGGACTAATGTGCAGACTGGAATGTAGTTATCCTTTCGATTTTGCACATCTGTGAATTTTGCGTTATAGTTCTTTGCTCAAAATGTGTCTAAAATGCAGTTTTGGATAAAATGCATTTAGAAGCATGTACAAGGAAAGGGATGCAGCATTTATCCCAAGCTCTCTCTGTGAGAAATTAATTTTGGGGACAGCAGCCTGCTTGAGAGTAGGACTGCTGCCAACGAACACACCTATAAGTGATTGGTGGGTGGAAGTCTGGGTGCTTGTTATAGTCAGCTTCTGTTTGTAGGTGTTTCTATTGGATCAGGGTTCTCTGATCTGTTGGCTGTGTATTTTAATAAACTGAGAAGAGTGTAAGATTACGGAGCGAGTGGGTGAATATAATAAAGTTCAGCTTTCTTTTAAGCTTTTTTGTTAGGGTGGTTTTGGAGATTATAATTATTTGTAATTGTTTTATTGATGTTTGCCAATTATAGTATATCACTTGTGCCATAACTGTTTCTTGTAAGCCACTTTGGGATTTATTCAAATAGAAAGCAGTACAGAAAGGCAATACGTCCCATCAATCAAAGTATATTACACACACACACACACACACACACACACACTAAAATTTAAATGCATTTTAAAACATATTTTTTCATCAGATCGCCCCACCCCACCCCAGTCATTAATCTACATAGATTAATGTAGAAATGGGACAGAAATGACTATTTAATAAATAAATTTATATGGGCTAGAAAGGTTGATTTGTACTTTCCTACAAATGTTCGTATTTAGATTGCTCCCAAATTTTCCCTATAGTGAAATCCTAGGCAAATCTGGGGTGTTTGGGAAAATCAACTTAGAAATTTCATTGGAGATGAAAGGCTTCCAAACATCCATGGTTGTGGATCCCTATTTATTGAGGGAGATTTTGAGGGACAACTTATTGGACACTCTCTCCCATCACTGATTATCCTTTCAAAAAAAAGTGCAAGTCTGCTAAGAAACCTGAAAGCAGTTTAAAGAAATCACAGCAAATGTGTAATTAAAAACAACTGTTCTCAGTTTAGTTAACTGTAGCAGGAACATGTTAGCTCTACATATGCTAAATGAAGCATGCTGTTAATGTGTTAGTATAAATATGGTGAATAAAAATAACACCAGCATCAATAGCAATCTGTTAGATACTTGCTTAATGAAAAACAAAATGTAAATTGGCTACAAAGAAACTTAATACTAATGACCCAAATACCAGACTTGCTATACCAATGAAGAACTGCTTGGCTGGTGGAACATACTGACCAGTGTCGCAACTTTTGGATTCTGAATATTATTCAACAGAAACCATGAGAGCTGGCTCACATATGGATGTACATAATCTGATATCTCAGCAGTTGATTATTCAACATTTCGCAACACAGATGAATGCGTATATTAAGTCTGGAAACCAAGCCTTATGGGGAATGGTTGAAGGAACTGGGTATGTTTAGCCTGGAAAAGAGGAGAGTGAGAGGAGATATGATAGTAATCTTCAAATATCTAAAGGAAGATGGAGCAAGCTTGTTTTCTCCTGCTCTGGAGGGTAGGACTTGAAGCTATAAGAAAGGAGATTCCAGCTAAACATCAGGAAGAAATTTCTGACAGCAAGAGCAGTTTGACAGTGGAACAGATTTCCTTGGAAGCCTTTGGATTACCCTTCTTTGGAGGTTTATAAGCAGAGGTTGGATGGTCATCTGTCATGGATGCTTTAGCTGAGATTCCAGCATTGCAGAGGGTTGGACTAGATGACCACCAGGGTCACTTCAAACTATACAGATCTATGATTCTGTGATTCTCCACTGAAATTACTGTCCATAGGGTTATGTGAGATGTCTATGAGCAGGGTTGTCTCAGTTGCTCCAGCCCCGTGATTTTTTTCCTTTCCTGAACCTTTTCTCAGTTCTACCTGTAGTTTACCCCTCACAGAGTTACAATTCCCACCAACCCTTAACAGACTACACTGCCTAGAATTCTTTGAGGGAAATAACGTGCTTTGAATGTGCTTTGTAGGTATAGTATATACCCAGCCTAAGGGTTGTATCCAAAGCAGTGCAACGATTTCTGCTTGAACAATGGGACTTCCCCCTCCACCCACACCCCTCCTATATCCGTTCTAGAAGTTCCCACAACCCTCCAGAGTTGATTGGGGGGGGGACAAGAGGGGGTTGCACATGTGAAAATCCTTGTACTGATGGGATGGATTAATTGGGGGAGGGGTTATGGGCTTATTTTGTTTATGTTCTTGTTTTTCTTGTGTATTTTGTGCTTTTATTATATATATATATATATATTTATGCCTTGAACCACCCCGAGATCTTGGGATGAATTGCAGTATACCAATTTAACAAGATCCTAAAAGATATTGGGGCTGGGGGAAATTAAAATATCTTTAGTGAGATAGCTCAGTTGGCAGAGCATGAGACTCTTAATCTCAGGGTCATGGGTTCAAGCCCCACATTGGGGGGGAAAATCCTGCATTGCAGGGGGTTGGACTAGATGACCCTCGTGGTCCCTTCCAACTCTACGGTTCTATGAAAGGATCTCAATTTGGGTACCATGCACGTTTTTCTGGGGAGAGAGAAGGCCCTCTCTCTAGTAATCCCGTACCACACCTCATTAGTTTCTGGTCAGGTAACCAGTTGCTGACATTTTTATTTAGCAAGTGTTAGGGCGCTAACAGGTTGGCGCGCTGAAGGCAGCAGTCGGATGCAGAGGGAGCCAGGTCCACAGTCCGGGTCACGAGAAGCCAAAGTCTGGAATACTGGAATCAGGAACAGGGCGAGCAAGGACAACCTCGCGCTTCAGCACAGCAGTTGCAAGTGCTGGCGAAGGGAGCAGCCGGCCTTCCTTAAGTAGCCTGCTCATCACCACGCCTCTTACGAGCTGCAGCTGCCTCTAATTGTTCCCTGCTGTCAGAGGGTCATTGTGGCTACTCTAGAGTAACTCCACTTGAGTCCAGTTTGTCCTAAGGTAAAGGGTAAAGGGCCCCCTGACCATTAGGTCCAGTAGTGACCGACTCTGGGGTTGCGCGCTCATCTCGCATTATTGGTCGAGGGAGCCGGTGTATAGCTTCCAGGTCATGTGGCCAGCATGACTAAGCCACTTCTGGCAAACCAGAGCAGCACATGGAAACGCCGTTTACGTTCCCGCTGTAGCGGTTCCTATTTATCTACTTGCATTTTGACGTGCTTTCGAACTGCTAGGTTGGCAGGAGCTGGGACCAAGCAACGGGAGCTCACCCCGTCACAGGGATTCGAACCGCCGAATCCCAGCAAGCCCTAGGCTCAGTGGTTTAACCACAGCGCCACCTGGGTCCTTCCAGTTTGTCCTAAAAGACTTTTATTGTGCAAGATATTTACAGTGTAGAGACAGCTTAAAACATGACCCCTCATCCCGAATCAGAATCCGGCAATGGCGTACGTCTGCCTGCATCTCTCCGCCCCTGAGCTTTCCCATTGTTCCTCACTCTGATTTCTCTCTCCCTCCGAGTCTCTCCCCCGGCTGCTTCAGACCCACTGCTGCTCTCTGTGCTTGGCGAGGTGGACGACAGGGTGATGGGGGCTGGCTCTATGCTCTATGCTTTACAGCTGTGAAGGGAGGAGGGGAGGGGGCCTGCTGGCTCCTCTCCTCACAAGGGCCTGATTCTGACTCGACTCCTTCCCCCTCCTGTTCTGGTCTTCCCTCTTCCCTATCTGATTCTTCCTCTTCTGAGGAGTGCTGCCACCAGTCTCCTCCAGGTACGAATTCCTCCATTTCCCCAGGCTCTTCCGTGGTTGCGGCTTCGCCTAGGGCAGTGGTTCCCAACAGGTGGTCCGGGGACCCCCAGGGGTCCGCGAGCTATGCCAGAGGGGTCCGCAAGATGCTATTAGAATACAAAATGTATTAAATATATTTCGTATGATAACAGATTTTTTGTTTTGGCCGCTTCCTGCATGAGCAGAGTCTAGCGCAAAACTAGAATTAGATAGAGGCAGTAGTTCTGCTGTATGCCATTAGGTGGCGCTTTACAAACACTACTGTTTTGCAAAGAGGCAGTGCGCACATTCTACTAACGCTCACCTCCCCAAGATGCTTTGCGCGCGTCGGCTTCATTTGTGCGCTACTGCGCAGGTACCCTGTCTTCTCCATTCCCCTCCCTCCTCCCTGGCGCGCGCTGCCTCTTTGCAAAACAGTAGTGTTTGTAAACAAAGCGTTGTTTTTCGCGGAAGCTACAGTTCGCGTAGTTAAAAATGGACCGTTGGTTTAAAAGTGGTTCATTAAAACGACAAAGGCCTACAGATGAAGAGGAAGAACTGTAAAAAACGTATAAATATATAATATAAAAAGACTCTTAATTTGGCTCTCACTTTTTAATTTTAGGATTAGGAATTAATGGGGGTCCTTGTCACAATAGCGGCTCGATGAGGGGTCCTCGAGAAAATTTTGTTGGGAACCCCTGGCCTAGGGGATTTGCCACCACTCCTGCTCGTCTGGCACAATCCTGACATCAAGCATGGCACACTATCTCTTAATGTTGGGGGGCTTCCCCCTCCCTGACATTGTCTTTCCTCCCATATCACCCAAAAGGCAGAGAGGGAGACGAATGCATGACAGGAAATGTGCAAGAGGCACTTAGCTGCCTCATCACAATAGGGGGAAAGAATCTGCAGAACAATTGGGAGGCACCTTCCTTTTGAACAAGGAAGGAATTGATTAGAAGGAAAGCAAACACTGGAAGCGAATCTGAGACGTAGTTTGGGGGGGGGGCAGCAGAAATGCTACTAGTCAAACAGAGGAAACAAAGAAACTAAGCTGGATACCTGTGGGACCCGAGATAATAAGAACAGCAGGAGAAGAAGACAGAAGGAAAACATACAGCAGAGAGGGGGGAACTTTAAAAAGAAGGAACATAAAAAGGAATGAAAAACCAATTGAGGATACCAGAATATTTGACAGTGAGGGGCAGGATCTGAAGGAACCTCTGAAAGGTTAGGCTGAGCTCCCCTACAGGGCTAGGTTTGCTACAGTAAGATACTTACCAAGAGCATTGTTTATACGAACCAAACCCTATATAAAGTGTTGGGGAGGGTGTCAGAATATTAAGTAAGGCCTGTATAGTCTCTTCAACTCCTGTTGCAAAATTAAGATGAAGATAATAAAGAAAGGCTAGCTAGGTGGATGAATGAGATCGGGAATGATAAAGTGAATGCATGCATGGTTGACTGGAATTTGTTGTTTTTGTTTTCTAGCATGTAAATCCACAAAACAGCTTGAAAGCTTACTATTTGATGCATTGGAAGGTGGTTATCTGAGGGCGTTCACCACATAGATAAACCCAGCATTTCGACTCCTCTGCAGGGTAATAGATGGGTAGGGATGTGGGTGGCACTGTGGTTTAAACCACTGAGCCTCTAGGGCTTGCTGATTTGAATCTGTGTGACGGGGATGAGCTCCTGTTGCTCTGTCCCAGCTTCTGCCAACCTAGCAGTTCAAGAGTATACCAGTGTAAGCAGATAAATAGGTACTGCTGCAGCAGGAAGATAAACAGTGTTTCCATGCACTCTGGAACTTGTTGCGGTCCTCCGTGTGGCAGTAACGGTTTAGTCATGATGGCCACATGACCCGGAAAGTTGTCTGTGGACAAACGCTGGCTCCCTTGGCCTGAAAGTGGAAATAGGTATCTGCAAGGGAAGGATCAGCTAAAGTCAGTTTGGATTAGTGTATGACTAGTTTGACCAATGTCCTGGCATAGTGTTTTATTTAAGTTTGGAGCTGCATACTTGCTATTTCTTCCCTCTTCCTTATTACATATACTGTTTTTGAACAAACTGCTGAACTGGATTTCTAGACTGGGTTTTTGGACTGGTTTCTAAAACACATTCAAAGGCTGGTTGTCATCCCATGTGGCTTAGGCTGGGAAAGCAGAAGGGGTGACAGGCTGAAGTTACCAAGCAGTAGACTTGGAATTTAGCAGGCAGTTCCTCTACTCCTGAGGAGACCAAGTAAGATAGTGGGAATCTGGTACCCTTGCCCCAGGTGCAATATAAGCAAGTAGCAGCAGCTACAAGAAAGAAACAGGACTGGACCCCCAGGGCTATGCACTAGGTGGTTTCTGCCGGATTCGGAGCCACCATAGCATTACAACCATTGCAAATTATGTACTTTAAGAACATAGGCAACAATATTAACATACTTTAAAAGTCACCAGGATCTTTCTAAGAGGGCAGTTGGTGGTAGATCAACTTGCAATGGGGATTTTATGCATTGCTTTCCATTTGGGTGTTCTGTTGAGCAAAACGTAAGTAATGTATGGCTAAGATAACATGGATACACATCACAAGAAAGGTGCTTAAACAACTGGAAGGTAACAAAAAAAGGGCTGAGTAAAAATTAAGTCAGAAGCTTCTAAAAACCTTAAGATGCCTGCTTAATGTGAACTTAGAATGTTTCCCATAGTGAATTTCTTCTCTCATTTAACAAGATAAATTAGCTTCTCAGTTATGCCATTTCTAGGATTCTCACGAAGGGCCTGCATGGCAAGGGATGAAGCAATTGAGCCACCAGCAAAAGATGGCCCCAGAAACCAAGATTAAAGATAAGTTCAAACCAAGAAACTCTGCAAAGCCAAGATGAAAGTATTTTCATCATTGGTACCTGAACTCGGCACTATACCCTAAGGTCTCACAGCAATTAGTAAGGGGTTGTGAGTTGGACTAAGAATCAAAGTAAGGCTAAGTTTAGATACAGACATAAGAAAAGGGCTGGAAAGGTCCTTGGTGCTTCCTGTTTCTGAAAGAGCTACAAAGATTTTCAGGCTAGCTTTGGAAAAATGCTCTAATTTGGAAAAATGAGGAGTTTGATCTGCATGGATGGAAGCCATGCCCCTTAATCCCAAATACGTGAGGAGTGGCTGTGGTGATTTTGTGATAGAAGAAATGCATCATGAATGTTATACAATGTATTTTATGTAGGCATGGGCTCCATTGTTTTTTCCTCTGTTTAATTCTTTGTTTTTGTTTTATCAATTCATTTTTATCATAACACTAGATTTCTTAATGAGGCACAAGTTCATTAATCACACACACACACACCAGGCAGTGCCCCATTTGTGGAATTCCATCCCCGGGGAAGTTGAATTGTAACTTCATTCATAACTTTTGTAACTTCATTCATAACTTCATTCATAACTTTTATCGATACATGCCTTTGGTATAGAGATGGAGAGAAGTTCATTAGAGATGGAGATGGAGATGGAGAGAATGTTCATTAGCTTAATGAAAATTTGACATGCCTGCCACTTCAAATATTTTAGTTTAAATGCAGATTTTATTTTACTTGTGGTTTTATGATGGCTGCATTTTGTGATTATTGTGAGGTGGGAAAAAGTGTGGGGGAAAGTGTGGGATAAGAAATATTATTATTATTATTATTATTATTATTATTATTATTATTATTATGCATGGTGCAGGGAAGTAAGACAGCTTCAGAACCCAAATGGGTAGAAGTGTGAGACATAAATTACATGCATAAAATGTAGTCTCTTGCATAGATCACTCGTCGTTGGATTTGCTTAGTGTTCCTTTGCTCTTGGGACTGTTATCGAGAGAAGATAAAGGAGAATTCTAACTCAAATGGCCCAGTTTAACTTTGAGCCTCTCAAATGAGAATGCTCTTCAAAAATAGCCCCTGTTGTGCCCATCCCACTCGTGACACTCTGTCATTAATTATAGCCATATGATTTCCCGCCATTTGACTTCATTTCCTAGTCTTATCTTTTGGATGAAAAGAACCCAAATATTCAAACATTTTAATTAAAACAATTCCCTACAGTTAAATGCATCAGCAAATTTGTGCACCTCTTTAATTTTAGCCTAAATGTTGCAACAGATGCTGCTCTTCCAGTCTCAATAGGGAGCAGATTCCACAATTGGGAGAGCATAATTACAGCAAGCACCAGCTCCTGCTGTCTCAAAGTTATACTTTGGGCACACTAAATAGGCTGCCAGTTTCAGCCTTCAATGGATGGATGGGGCCTTTGGTGATAAAAGATCAGTGAAGAGTGCATTATGACACTATACAGAACCCTAACAGTGTTGTAAAATTCATAATCCAAGCAGACATATGGCAGCCTTGTACACTGAAGAACAGTTAAACAAATATAATAAGACTAGTAAGCAAATCTAACACAACTAATGCATGGGGGAAACAGGACTGGTGTTCCAAACCCACCTACAGGAAGGATAAATATGCACAGCATGAATTTGACATAAAATAAAAAAGGGAAGTTTTTCTCTTCAGTAAAATTAAGGATCAATTAAAAACCACTGGAAAATAAACACGATTTTTTTTAAAAATAAAAGAAGCAGAAGAAGCATACAGGTATTGGAGGCAGTTATATTAGGGCACATGGGGCACTGATCAATCAACCCCAGTCTTCATTCCTCCATGTGCACCTGCCTCCTTAACTAATACAGAGGTGCCTCTGCCTGTCTGCCTAAGGGAGGAGGGTGGAGACAAAACTAGAATTACTTGGCTGCACTTGTCACCTTGTGTTTTCCTCCCTGCCTCCAATTCCATTGGGCACTGGCCTACAGGGATTCACATTTGTTGAAAACTTGGGGTTTGTTTGGGGCTTAGTACAATCCCCAAATGGCTGGCGCTGTGGCGGTTCAAATTCCCGCAATGGGGTGAGCTCCCGTTGTTCGGTCCCTCCTCCTGCCAACCTAGCAGTTCAAAAGCAGATAAATAGGTACCACTCCTGCGGGAAGGTAAACGGTGTTTCCGTGTGCTGCTCTGGTTCGCCAGAAGCGACTTAGTCATGCTGGCCACATGACCTGGAAGCTGTCTGTGGACAAACACTGGCTCCCTCGGCCAGTAAAGCGAGATGTGCACCGCAACCCCAGAGTCATCCACGACTGGACCTAATGGTCAGGGGTACCTTTACCTTTACTGTTTGTGCAGTGTCCTCATCAAAATACTATCCCATATTATTTAATCCAGGGCCACCATTTCTGCTGAAAATCCGAAAGGTAAAAATAACCCCACAGAAATGGTAAACCCAAATTAAACAAGAGAGAAAATGAGATGGATGTTTCACTTCGTATTATAACTTTAGAAAATAATAGATCTGTATATATGCACTCAGCGATATCTAGCAAAGAAACCTGCCAAATTTTGTGATGTGGTCGTGGGTCCACAAGGTATTAGAAACATGGGAATGTCACCCAAACAGCTGTACATCTCCGTAACATCATGGGGCTATGTGTTTCCACACTGCTGCTTGCAATGGCTGGTGGATCCAGAGATATTCAAAATGCATTGGTATCAGGAGGCCACATCAGTTGGATCCAGACTTGCTCATGCTTAAAGCAGACCCACTGAATTCAATAAGGCTTAAGTTAGTGTGTATCTGAAATCCCATTGATTTCAGATCATCTACTCTAAACATGAAGCACCATACAGGAAAGGATCTCAGCAGGAGCCCAAAATCTTCAGAAATAATCCTGATGCTCATAACTTTTGATTTTACTTGCAAGTGAAGGTCCTGCTTTTTACAGCATGCTTCCATCTTACTGCTTTTAACATTAGGTACAATCACTATTTATTTTTGTTTTTTAAAAATCATGCCTTTGCATGTTGGCTGCCACCTATGTAAGGGTTACATGAGAAAATGTTTGGGGAAAATTAAATCCATTTCCACAAGATGTTTCTATTTCCCCTCCAAGTTTTCTAGCTGTACAAGTTTCTGCTTCTGATAGAAGACTGAAATAAGGAACAAAAACAACTCAAGGATGTTAAATATCCTATACTGTTTTGAAAAAGCTTGTTATTATAGCCCCAAGCCCTGTAGCTTTTGGGACCTTTTGGAGTCATGGGTCAGGATGCATGGATGCTGACTCTCTGAGCTTCAGGTCATAACACTCTCATTCCAGGGATCAAAGAGGTCAGCAGTGTCATCTGTAACCTGTAAATACAACTTCACCATTACTCCAGCCACACAATCTCCTTTGTCCAGAAACTTGCCCCAGATCCAGCGATCGGCTGTCATACTCTAGAATTCTCCAGTGATTCTCATGTTCCTTTGAACAACTTCTCTTGCAGAAAGAGAAGTCCTATATACAATACATCCCAACAGTTCAGACTTTTGAGTAAATTTTAAAAAAAACACCTAAAAGAAAATCCACATAATCTAACCAGATGGGCTCATATCCATCCCTTTCATTCAATACAAAAATGTAATTGTAGAAAGGAGCTTCCAGTGGAAATTGTTTTTCTCGAGCATCCCATCTTTAGGGATCTACCTCTTTGTAACATAATATTTTCTGCTCTTGGGGGTGATCTTGAAAGTCAGAATTAAAACTAGTCCATTCAGCTTTCACCATCATTTTAATATGGAACCAGTGTTCTTTTGAAGGGGCCATGGACTGTATATTGAATTGAGAATGTACCTACTGTAGTTACCTATGTGGCTCTACCTACTTTTTGCCCCTGGCCCAATCCAGCACTGTGGCCCCCAGAAGGTTGCGTGTGAAGAATATGGCCCTCAGGTTTTAAAAGGTCCCCAACTCCTGCTGAGTAAGTATTCACATCTCAGGCAGGGACCTTCTTCTTCTGTTCCATTAAACTTGCTTTGCTGTTAATGGGAATGCTGTGCTACTCAGAGCGATTCTTTATTTAAAGCATGAGGAGCGGGGGAAGGAAAATGGCCCAGATAAGATTCAAAATCAGAACCACCACAACAAAAAGGCATCTTGAATATTCACAGGGAGCAGCTGCTGGTGAAGTTGTCTAATGAGTAGGAAGATGGCGCTGCTGCAGAGCAGCAACCGAGGAGGAGGAGGAGGGAAACTCAACGTCATCCTTGTTTTTGTTGAGCCAAAACCTGTCCTCCAGTTACTCAAACATTTTCTTCCCTCCTGAATGAGGCCTGTTTATTCTGCTTCATCTGCTAGGCACTTCAGAACGTACCATTTCAGTGGGTGGAGGATTGAGTTTCCCTTATTCTTGGGAGGTGGCCATCAATACTGTGGGGTTCCACCCCCACTTTCTATTATTTTTCCTATGCTTCCTGATCTGGAAAAGCCCCCCTGTGAAGGGTTACTTCATGACAATCTTCCACTTGGCTTTCCTGAAGGACAGGAAGCTGACCAGCTTGGCTGCCAGTGCCTGAAATGGTAGTCTGGTTCTGCTTTTAAGTAGGCTTGCCATATTTCAAAAAGTAAAAATCTGGACACAAGAGTTGTTGAACTTTTTCTGGTGAAATCTCAACAACAACAAAACGAGTTTTTGAGCTATTTTTAATGAAAACCACCAAAATCTACACTACTGGCATGGGCTGCCATACGTCCTGATTTTCCTGGACATTTCGGCAATTTCCACCCACTGCTTAAGGGGACTGCATACTGGATGTACGACAACCCTGTTTTAAGGGAAGTCCTTCATTTCACTTTTAAGAAATGTTTCCACATGGAGTTCTTTAAAAACTAAAAAGCAGGAGGGTGCTGTGTGCTGCGCCCGCCCACTAGGGCGGGGGCGCCGGAGCGATCTCCGTGCCACGGCGACTGACCGGCTTGAGACGGCCCTGTTGGGATGCAAAAAAAGAGGGTCAGGGCAAACAGTAGGAAGAGGCTTGGCTGCTTCTGGAGCAGCCACAGAAGTCAAGAAACCACCAATGGGAGTGGAGAGTGCTCCAGCAGAAGTTCTGCCATGATGGCTATGATTGGTGAAGCCTTTCAGATATAAAGCAAAGCTGGAAGAAATAGCAGCTAGATTAGGGAGAAAGGGAAGACCCTGTATGAGCCCTGACTACCCAAAAGAAGGTCTGGCAACTTCCCCCATTACATCCTCACAACAATAGAGAAGTTAGTCTGATAGCCATCCAGTTTTCTCCATAGCTGAGTGGGGAATGGAACCTGGTTCTCTCAAGTCCTAGTCCGACATTCAGACCACTGTGCCGCACTGATGTTTAGTTCTTTTTTAAAATTGTATTTTATTAAGTTTCAACATTTTTAACATATGCAGTCATAGCAAAGTTTCATCTTTTCTCTTATTTTTGTCAATTTCCCACCTCTTTTTCCATGGAGTTGTTGTTTCTCCCCTTCGGCTGCACCCTATCTTCTATCTATCAAATTGTAACCACATTATTATAATCTATTTGCACCTGTTGCTCATAACTCAAATCCTGCTCTCAAGTTCATCAAACTATATTTCTCTAAATAGTCTGAAAAGGCATACATTCTTCCAAACGGTGTTTAGTTCTTTCTGCTTTATTTACAGCTGTTAATAAGCCTGAACATAAAGAAACTCAGACCTGAGGTTTTATTTTGCTTGGCCAGACTCCACAAAGGAAAGTCTGTCATTTAATAACACAAACTTTTCTTCCCCTGATATAGCTCACTTTACAGAAACAGCTTGAATTACCTTGATGCACCGGGAACTGTCAAATACCTTTTTGTGTGTTTCGGTGTTTCAAATATGCAGAAGCTGTTTAATTGGGCACTTGGATTTTTATTTTTATTTTACAAAGAATACCTGGTTAATTAATAAAACCAGATAACATCTTACAGCAAAGTTTTGACAAAGATTACCTCCTGAAAGCCAGGGTTCTTTAGAGTGGTGGATATGTCGTCAAAAAGATTTTATTCTCGTTTGTCTTAAGACAGGCTATTAGTGACAAATCCAAAAGTAGAGCCCTTCCAGCATTCCTGTTTTAAAACTTACACAGATTGTTATCTTATGTTACACTAAGACAGTAGTGGTTGTCATATATTCTCAGTCACCTGGATAATAAAAATTTTTCAGTATGCATCTGTTCCTCTCAACTATTTCTATATGTAAAGTCAGCACTGTAGCTAACATAAAATAGATGAAGCCTCCACAGATCAACCACCGAGCCACAAAGCTGCTGCATCCCTCAATTAATATCGTTATTTTTATAGCCACTGAAAAGACACACATTGATTCTTTCATGACTCTCTTGTTAGCACAATACTCCCACGTACTACCCAATTACGAAGAATCCCTATCCACATTTACATTGCTCTCCAAGTAAGAAAACAGAGCAATTAGGCAGCTTCTGGGGTGATTAAATGTGAGTGCTAGATCAAGCCTAGATTATGCAATGTCATAAGAGATATTCTCAGTTCCCAGTTATACCTCCCTATCATCGGTGGCAAGAAACAGCACCTGGCCAACAACCTGTTGAGCTCAAGGGGCACTTCCCCCAAATTTCCCTTAGTTGGCAGATAAAAAGGATGCCAAGAACAGCTACCTGTAGCTAACGCAAACAGATTTTGAGAAGTGTGTTGTTACACAATAAGTAACTGCTGTGTCAGCGTGCTATAGAGCACCGGTTGTCAAACTTGCTATATTCGGGAAACACTTTCTAAATCAGCTTCTACGTTAAGGATCCACTTTGGAATCCTTTTATTGCATTTTGCAGAGGGGTTATGGGTAGGGTGTGCTGGAGATTTGGACAAGGTTTTGGACTGGCTTGAGGCAAACTAGGCTTGCACAAGACACTCCAGAACTACAATCAGACCTCAACAAACTGCAGACCAGCAAAAGTGAAATAATGTCTCTAAACATGCCATGTAAGGAAAATGCCAGGTGGCTGAGCAGGGAAGGAACAGCAAAGACCAGGGTGGACAGAGGGAAAATGGAGTTGTGGTCAAGCTTATAAACAGAGGATATTATTTTACCCAGACTCTCCAATCCTAGTGTGCTATGAGAGAGGGATGGTGAAGTAATTTGCAGCAGCGTCTAGGACACCTATAGTGCTATTGAATTGGTTCCCAGTGTCCACCGGCAAAAGGTTTGTGCCTGAGATGCTGGAAAACTGCTGCCAGCCAGTCAGGGAAGACAGTACCGTGGTACCTCTACTTACGAATTTAATGCGTTCCGAACGCACATTTGTAAGTCGAAAAAAATTGTAAGTCAAATCCCATAGGAATGCATTGGGAGAAAAAATTCGTAATTACAAGCAACCCTATCTAAAAATTCGCAAGTAGAAAAAATCCTATCTAAACCACATTCAAGATGGCGGACGGAGCTCCATTCGTAAGTAGAAACATTCGTAAGTAGAATTATTCGTAAGTAGAGGTACCACTGTAGTGAGCTAGATTGGCCAATGGTCTGACCTTCCTCTGTGGCTCTGTGATTTCTCCTCTACTCCAAGTGTGGAATGGGTGCATTTCATCGGCAACATGTCTTTTTAGTGCACAGTATACACTCCAGATTTATTAATTAATCAAAACTTGGCTTTCCTTAACTCCCTTGTTATTATACCAAAAAAATGTTTTAAAACCTCTCTTGCTTTTTCTTCCCTATGGAAGAAGAAATAATGCTCCCTGAAGTCTTCAACCATTCCTACCTGCTCTGCTTGCTATGCAGTACAGTACAACTCAAATCCCTGATTCTACCTTTACTGGTGCCCTGCATCATTTATTTCAAACTCCGACTTTCCTGAAGGCCATAGCTGTTCATTTTTGCTGGACTGTTTCATTTTCAGACAATTTCTTTTCTGACACCGTGTACCATTTGCCGCTGCACACTTTATAAAATGGTGTCATAGATGACTGAAAGGTGGAACAAACTTTGCTTAATACTGTGCAACTCACCCTATAAGAACTGGTCTCAAAATGGCTGCTGCTCTAGGTTTCAAGCTTCTGTTTGTTGTCCTCCAGAAATCATCCCCTCTAGGCAGCCACTCATATTGATTAGTTCAAACTGTGAAAACTGTTCATAACCTCCCTAACCTGGAACCCTCCAAGCATTTTAGATTCCAACTCCCTTTAGCCTCAACCAGCATCAGAGATGATAGAGCAGTACAAATCAAAAGAACACCAGGTTGGGAAAGGCTGTTCTAAAATAACACCAAATGCGCTGCCTCCTTGTGCTGGGATCGCTCAGACAAGCAAATGTCAAAATTCCAGAAAGATGGCCTGGAACTGCCAGAACGACCATTTCTGGCATACATAACTTGGCTTTTTCATTATGAAGCCATAGCTTGTTTGTGACTGCTAGGCTGGATCTAGACACGTCAAAGAAGTGCTTCAGTTTAAAGCATTGTGAATTTAAACAGGGAAAACAGGTAGAGAGAAACAGGACTCCGTGTCGCCATCTGGTGGCACAACGTTATATCACACATACAACGCATATAAATCGCTTTTTCTTTACCAGTCTAGCTGAGTCCCTAGACATAATTTACAGCAATTGATTCACCCTTCATTTCTGTCTTCTTTACAGAAAGGAGTGGGGGTGGGCAGGGAATAACCAGGTACTGAAAGACATTAAACTACTGAACTTTTAGCTATGTATAAGACTAAGGAAAAAGTAGAGACATTTGGAATTTAATGAGCAAAGTCACTTTACAAGAACCTCTTTCTATTTCTTTCATTCCCAACTATTTCCACTTCCACTCTAGCATTCATTGTGAAAGAATCAGAACGAAACACATACCACTGTCTACCTTTTACATGGCTTTTGCGGTTTGGGGTGGGTGCGAAGCATGGCCAAGCAGTTCATAGTGCCTTTGAATTCAGCCTACTACCTCTCCTCTGTGGCTCTAACTACTATGCCCATGGGGAAATAAGCATTAGGAAAAAAGATTCCCCTGACACCAATGAACTTTTTTCTAAGCCTATGGCCTACACTGGTGTGTGTGTGTAGATATTTATCAGAATATGAGCTAGGAAAAAGGGGGAGATCTGAAATAACAAGTTTCAATAACTCGCAAAGAACTATGCTCTGTCCATACTCATGGTTTGGCTTCCTTATTCACTTAAAAGAAAGTGGCATGTTTCTGTGTGTCATATTTTCCCCCTCCTTTGAAGAAAGCTCATGGTGCTGCAGAAGCTCCAAGCTGCAGTGTTCCTTCCATGGGAACTGCTGGATAAGGGCAAGCAATAGCTTCCTGCATTGCAGCAAATCTTGTTACGATAGGGACCATCAGGTTTAAGAGCCAGCAGGAGTTTTTTTTCGGAGCATTTAAATTCATTGATGTTTAGCTTGTTAATTATTATTGATCCACTGAAAAGAATTATTGGAGACTATGGGTATATATATTCACATTTTTTGCTTAAGTTGCAACAAAGTCACGCCGAATTTCAAGCCACATTTGCACAGTGCTGTTCACATCAGAAAAAGGGGCACGTGACCTTTTGGTTTTCTTGCCCCTGCAACCACCTCTCTATTCATGAAGCTGTTATTTGCACACGCTCGTCTGCACATGCATGATGGCTTTCTCAAATGTTCATACCGTTCTGACTATGAAGCGAATGCGACTTGAGTTTTCTAGTCATATTTGTTAAGTATAGTTGTTTAATTGTACACTGAAATGGAAAATAACTCTGTATGTGTGCTGCTGAGAGGCTGCCATTGGTAAATTCCATTGGGCTAAACAAAAGAGTCTCAAAGAGCCTGACATCTCTGCTGCTCTGTCACGAGGTGTTTAACTTTGATCACATGGGGAATTCGATTGCAGCTCTCCATTTAGGGTGTGTTGGTAGTCTTTGTTCTGAAGGCAGTTGAAGAGAAAGGACTGCTAATGATTCTTTCCAGGAGTAAACAGCCTCCAGGCTAATGGAGTCTGTGTGGGGAGGCAAAGCTTTGATTTCAGCTCTGAATAGAAGAAATTCACATTTCTAAGATGTATTATGCAACTATCTGGATGTAACATTACAGTCATACCTCTGTTTGCGACCGCCTCTGTTTGCGACCGCTTTGGTTTCCGACCACCGCGGACCTGGAAGTGTTTACATCCGGGTTCCATGGCGCTTGGATGCGCAGAAGCGATCTGGCAGAAGCGTGCCTCAGGGAGCAACCGATTCGGGGAGTGACCAGCTCCCCAGAATGGATTGCAGTCGCAAACCGAGGTATGACTGTATTTGTTTTTTGTCTTTTTGGAGCAAGTTTTGTTAGTAAACCTTTTGAACTATATTTCTGGACTGGACAATTTTTATTTCAAAAAGAAATTTGTCCTATTGCTTCCAAGTGTTCAATATTAATAACCAGAATAAGATTGAACAGGGGCGTACCCAGGATCAAAACTAGGGGAGGGCAAGAGAGGGGAAGAGAGAGGGAAGGAAGGAGGGAGGGAGGGAAGAGAGAGAAGGAAGGAAGGAAGGAAGGAAGGAAGGAAGGGGTGGGTGAGAGAGAGAGAAGGAAGGAAAGAAAGAAAGAAAGAAAGAAAGAAAGAAAGAAAGAAAGAAAGAAAGAAAGAAAGAAGGGGTGAGAGAGAGAAGGGAGGAAGAGAGAGAAAAAAGGAAGAAGGGGAAAGAAGAATGGAAGGAAGGATGGAGCTCCCCTACACCCCCCCCCAGCTCAGGCTGCTCCTCCCCCCTCCCACGTTCCTGTCGTTGGCTGCAGCTGCAGAGGGGGCAAAACAGCCCAATTTCAGGCTGCTTCTCCCCCCCCCATGTTCCTGTCGCTGGCTGCAGCCGTGGAGGGGGTGGAAACAGCCCAATTTCCATAACCTGAAGCAACTTTTCCCCTTCAGTTTTCGGAGGGGGAAAGTGCGGGTTATGGTGTGTAAAATACAGCATTTTTTTTTTTTTGCTTCGGGGAGGGGGGCAGCGGCCCCCCGGCCCTCGCTGGGTACACCCATGATATTGAAGCTGGTTTGAAAAGGAGGAAAGCACATATAACAGCAGTATTTGTCTAGAAACTACAGGATCAAGATGGATTGTGGCTAATGTTGTGTGAATGCCGCTTCAAAAACTAGCTGTCGGAGTGTGTTGGATGTCAGGGGAGTAAATGGCAATGTGAGCATACCCTGAATGTGAGACTAGGAAACTCCTATTGTTCAAAACATATTTGAAAACCAAGTGCCAATTCACATTAAGCATTTTATCTCATAAGCCATGTTTCATCCCTTCCTCTTAGACTATCCCTGCAGTTTATATTCATTTGAATCTTAACAGCAATAGCATGGCACACATTCAGATGCTGCTACAGTGGTGCCTCGCTAGACGAATTTAATTCGTTCCACGGGTCTTTTCTTGTAACGAAAAATTCATCTAGCGAATCCCATAGGAATGCATTGAAATTTTTTTTGAAATTTTTTTTGCCCATAGGAACGCATTAATTGAATTTCAATGCATTCCTATGGGAAACCGCAATTCGCTAGACGAATTTTTCATAAAACGAATTTGTCTAGTGAGGCAACCTCCGCTCGAAAAATCCTTTCGTTAAGCGGAAATTTCATTAAGCAGGGCATTTGTTAAGCGAGGCACCACTGTATTTGAGGAAATAAAACAATTTTAGTCATTTCCCCAGTTAGTTAAGCAGGTGGAGACAGAATAAAAACGCTGTGGATGTAGCCTATCTTGATTTCAGCAAGGCCTTTGACAAGGTGCCCCATGATATTCTTGTAAAGAAGCTGGTAAAATGCGGGCTAGACAATGCTACCATTCAGTGGATTTGTAACTGGCTTACTGACCGAACCCAAAGGGTGCTCATCAATGGCTCCTCCTCATCCTGGAGAGTAGTGACTAGTGGGGTGCCACAGGGTTCTGTCTTGGGCCCAGTCTTGTTCAACATCTTTATCAATGACTTGGATGATGGGCTTGAGGGCATCCTGAGCAAGTTTGCAGATGACACCAAATTGGGAGGGGTGGCTAACACCCCAGAGGACAGGATCACACTTCAAAATGACCTTCACAGATTAGACAACTAGGCCAAAGCAAACAAGATGAATTTTAACAAGGATAAATGTAAGGTACTACACTTGGGCAAAAAAAATGAAAGGCACAAATACAGGATGGGTGACACCTGGCTTGAGAGCAGTACATGTGAAAAGGACCTAGGGGTCTTGGTAGACCACAGACTTGACATGAGTCAGCAGTGTGATGCAGCAGCTAAAAAAGCCAATGCAATTCTGGGCTGCATCAATAGGAGTATAGCATCTAGATCTAGGGAAGTAATAGTACCACTGTATGCTGCTCTGGTCAGACCTCACCTGGAGTACTGTGTCCAGTTCGGGGCACCACAGTTCAAGAAGGATACTGACAAGCTGGAACGTGTCCAGAAGAGGGCAACCTAAATGGGTCAAAGGCCTGGAAACAATGCCTTATGAGGAACGGCTTAGGGAGCTGGGTATGTTTAGCCTGGAGAAGAGAAGGTTAAGGGGTGATATGATAGCCATGTTCAAATATATGAAAGGATGTCATATGGAGGAGGGAGAAAAATTGTTTTCTGCTGCTCCAGAGAAGCGGACACAGAGCAATGGATTCAAGCTACAAGAAAGAAGATTCCACCTAAACATTAGGAAGAACTTCCTGACAGTAAGAGCTGTTTGGCAGTGGAATTTGCTACCAAGGAGTGTGGTGGAGTCTCCTTCTTTGGAGGTCTTTAAGCAGAGGCTTGACAGCCATATGTCAAGAATGCTTTGATGGTGTTTCCTGCTTGGCAGGGGGTTGGACTGGATGGCCCTTGTGGTCTCTTCCAACTCTATGATTCTATGATTCTATGATAAAAACAACACCAGCCCACTTCATGTTCATTCAGATGGATGCAGCTCTTCACTATGACTTTAGACTTCCTAATGGAAATCAGTGGTGTGAAACTGGTTGGGTTGTTATAACAAATAGGTAAATTCTGCCTTAAAGTGGGCCTCACAGGTGGCTCTATAACCTCTCTGTTTTGTCGAGGGGGAAAAGATAGAGACTGTGGGTAAGGGCATAAAGGAGGAGGACAGGCATTCTTCTTATTATTTTTAAGGGATTTTTGCTACTGACTTGAGGTTAAAGCTTCCATATTTGAACAGGGTGACAGTTTTGGATTTATGAAGGTCTTGCTTTTTGGAGAAGACTATGATTCCTTGCGGGACCCAGGTGGTGCTGTGGGTTAAACCACAGAGCCTAGGGCTTGCTAATCAGAAGGTCGGTGGTTCGAATCCCTGCGACAGGGTGAGCTCCCGTTGCTCAGTCCCAGCTCCTGCCAACCTAGCAGTTCGAAAGCACGTCAAAGTGCAAGTAGATAAATAGGGACCGCTCCAGCAGGAAGGTAAACAGCGTTTCCGTGTGCTGCTCTGGTTTGCCAGAAGTGGCTTTGTCATGCTGGGCACATGACCTGGAAGCTGTATGCCGGCTCCCTCGGCCAATAATGCGAGATGAGCGCGCAACCCCAGAGTCGGTCACGACTGGACCTAATGGTCAGGGGTCCCTTTACCTTTACCTTTTATGATTCCTTGCATGTTACTAAAACTTGTTCACTCTTGAACTTATTTTAATAACATACAAGGAAACATATTCTGTCCAGGACAAGCAGAACCTTGATAAATAGGAAAGCAAGCTCTTAAGGGCAATATTAATGAATACTCTCCATTTCTTCTCCTTCGCTGCTTCAAAATGGCAGACCTGATGTGGCAGTGGAAAAATACATGGAGTCTGTTACCAAAAGCCAGTATGAGGGGTTGGCAGATTTTATATTCTCATGCAGTAGTAACTCCTTCTCCATCTTTCTTTTTTCTTTTTCTTTTTTCTTTTGGCTAAATGCAAATCATGTTGCTAGGAAACAAAAGCACAGCCCTGAAATATGAAGCACATTTTTATATTTGCTTCTGTTAAGTTCAGCACAATTAAGTTGTACCTCTGGGCTAAAAGCTGTGAACTGAACATTTCTACATAATAAATTATAACAGCATCACAGTGAAATAATGGAAAATTTCCTCACAGAGGTATCTCATCAAAACCTATCTAAGGCTATATTCATGAAATGAACAATCAATACGATGACTACATAATCAATGATATAAACACTACCAAATATCTCATCAGGTTTCATTAGAAATGGATTTAATAGAGTGTTCTTGAGAGTAATTTTGATAAGACGCATCCATATCTTTTTGCTATATTTCAGTTAAATCTTACTATACATTACCTGTGCCATGTAAATGATCTGAAAAATCATACTGCACTGGGCAATTATGGACCACAGAACACCTGAATTAGGTACTGGCTTTAAGTAAAGTACCCAACCTCACAGATGTCTATCACATCAGCAGTTTCCCTCGAATTCCCAAATACCACATGAATTTCTTATAATGATGTTTAGCACCGAGTACCTGACCCAACCTTATAAAATGGCTCTTCCGGATAATTAGCACATTAGTCACTCTGCAAGATCGAGTTGAATGAATTATTCAAACCCTGTTCCCAAACTGCTGGTTGAGGACCCTCTGTGTGGGCACATAAAAAAAACCCTCTGCAGGTTAAACTTGGGAGCAATTGGGAGAGAAAGGAAGGAGAAACCAGGAAGGGAAAGACATTTTGATAGTTCTCCTGTTTTATGGTAATTGGGAAGACGTAAAGGAAAGGAGTCTGAGGCCAGGAAAGCTAGGGGGGCACATTCTCCAAAAGTCATTACTTACAGCAGTGATGGGACAGAAGCAATACTAGTCACTTTGCTTTAGAGCCCCAGCACAGCACAGGACAGAATGATTGGATAGGTAGACTAATTAGAAGAAAGCTTTTTCTTCACAAGCCCCAGGCAGAACACATTCTCCTTGAGTTATAAATTCAGAGTGGGATTCTGGTGATTCTTGGCCGGCTTCACACATTGTAGTTTGGGGGTGTACCGGGAAAATGTACATGTAAAATATATTACTGCATATGACAAAAGTAAGGTTGCACCCTAGGCAGTGAGCTTGCATTGGCTACAACATCCTAATGAGCATTTGTTCTGGAACAAATGCATGTCTGTCACCACATATCCAGGAGAGAGGTCTTCATTGTCAAAAGCAACCCAAAGAAGCAATTCAGTTTCCCTTAGCCTCTTCTCGCTAGCTAAGTCTAATATACTAAGCTGAAATTCAGTTAGAACTGAGCAGAAATGCATTTAAATGGCAGTTTTTGCAACACAGCAGCAAAAATGTTCACACCACCAAGATTAATGACCTCTTATCCAAAACCTCCACAAAATGGCTGTGGATTTCGCAGGAATTCCACACCAGAATGTGATCATAGAAATAATACGCTGGCCTTGTGTACAAGATTGTGGTTCCCTGTAGTGGGTGATTTATCTGAATCCAAAGCTGCAACCCTTAAATAAAACAACAAAAAAGTAAGTTTTGTTGAAATCAATGGCTCTTGCTTCTAAGTAATATACTCAGAAACAGATTAAAGTTCCAACTTCTTCCGCCTCTGGAAAATATTTTCTCCATTGAGATTTAACTGGGAGAGTCCTGTAGCTTCAATGCTGATTTTTTCCCCCAAAGTAGTTGATTTCACATATATTATTTAGAGTTGCTTTACACATTATATTTTGGGAGTGGGAGTTCTTTCCACAGAACCTGTTTGAATTGTTCCTCTTAAAACCACAAGCTACCTTATACTAGGGATGGGAGAGATTCAGTTCAGTTCACATTTAAAGCTCACTTTTTAAATTTTCACTTTCCAAAACACAATGAGACCAAAAACAGCTATCCTACAAAAAAAATGCACTTTCCTAAATTTTGCAGTGAAGTTCTCCAACCAACAAATATTTACAAAAATACAGGTACTGGGCAACGGAGTGCATAAAAATGAATGAAATAGTGAAAATAATATACAAAATGCATTATATTAGAATAAATTGCTTGGAAAAAATGTGTACATATGTCAAAGTTGCCTTCAAAAATATGTTTATTGGAAGTCATTCACATGCAAATTTTGAAGAATATTCACGAGGATTTTTAAAAATGAATATTCACAAATTGCTGCAGAAATGTGGAGAAGTTAAATTAAGATTGGAGAAATGAGGAGTTGAAAGAACCAAAACTGACTGATCCATCCATCTCTACTCTGTATGAAATCTGGCCATTGGTAATGTACAGGGCCGGCCCAAGACATTATGGCACCTGAGGCAAAATGGCGCCCAGCCCACCACCAGAGGAAAAAGGGTGAGTGAAGATCTACATCTGGAACAAGGGGGGGTGGGGTAAAGATCTACATCGGGATCTGTTCCCCCTGTGGATCCTGGGTGACCTTTCATCATGGATGGGTGAGGGGTAGCACTGGTAATTTAGCTCAGTAAATTAGCTCTAAACTGACTGGAAATTGCTCTTCAGTATTTCAGATAGGGATTTTTTTTTTCTCCCCAGTTATAACTGGAGATGTCAGGAATTGTACTTGGGCTATTTTGCATGCTAGGCATGTGCTCTACCACTGAGACATGACTATCCCATGTTATTTTAAGCCAAGCAAACCTAAGTAAATGACTGCAGCTTCTAGAATTCACACTATATGAATTAAAGAGGACACCGTGCTTGAGTTATAATTATTTTAAGCAACTCTCAAGTCACTGCAGAAACTAAACTGATTGCAAATGCACTGTATTAGCTATAGATATTGGAAACAAGTGTACCTAATCTAATCTCTTTCTTCTGTATAATAGAATACATCTGTAGCTGCCTTTTCCCCCTTCTGAGCTCTCTGTTGTTTCACTGAATAATAACTTGTAAACAAACTTGTAGCCCAGGGTAGGAAGCTCAGAAATTAATTCTTGATCACTGGCTCCTTGTACAAGGCATGTGACCCTTAATTTTGTCAACAGGGTTCTATTAAAAAATGAATAAATGAACTGCAGCAAGCAGGTGAGCTAAAAGGCAAATCAGTGACTGAAAAGCACTGTTTCCTTGTGCTATGCAATATATGGATGCTACAAGACCATCCTTTATGTAAAGCTATGTATCTTCATTGTGTAGTCAGGCACTGAACAAAAGAAGGGCCATATCCTCAATGGCTGAAGAATATTTCCCTCCCACTCAGCAGCTTAATTTCTAATCTTACTGGTCTTACTGGTGCTGAATCATGTGTCTATTCCATCCAAGTTTGTGTGTATTTTTAAAAAAGAAATAATGAAAAGTCTGCATTTAAATTTTACACATGTAAAATCCATGTGCTTTCAAAACATAAAATGCACATTTTAAACTGCATTTATCTGTAACATAACCTTATGTATACATCTTTAAGTATTGGAGCCTCAGCTTCAGGATCTGTCCTTCCAGTGAGCACTCAGGGCTGATTTCCTTAAGACTGGATAGGTTTGATCTTCTTGCAGTCCATGGGACTCTCAAGAGTCTCCTCCAGCACCATAATTCAAAAGCATCAATTCTTCAGCGATCAGCCTTCTTTATGGTCCAGCTCTCACTTCCATATAACACTACTGGGAAAACCATAGCTTTAACTATACAGATTTTTGTCGGCAAGGTGATGTTTCTGCTTTTTAAGACGCTGTCTAGGTTTGTCATCACTTTTCTCCCAAGAAGCAGGTGTCTTTTAATTTCGTGACTGCTGTCACCATCTGCAGTGATCATGGAGCCCAAGAACATAAAATCTCTCACTGCCTCCATTTCTTCCCCTTCTATTTGCCAGAATGTGGTGGGACCAGTGGCCATTATCTTAGTTTTATTGATGCTGAGTTTCAGACCATATTTTGCGCTCTCCTCTTTCACCCTCATTAAAAGGTTCTTTAATTCCTCCTCACTTTCTGCCATCAAGGTTGTGTCATCTGCATATCTGAGGTTGTTGATATTTCTTCCGGCAATCTTAATTCCGGTTTGGGATTCACCCAGTCCAGCCTTTCACATGATGTATTCTGCATATAAGTTAAATAAGCAGGGAGACAATATACAGCCTTGTCGTACTCCTATCCCAATTGTTCCATATCCAGTTCTAACTGTCAGCTCACACTGTTGTTGTTGTTTAGTCGTTTAGTCATGTCCGACTCTTCGTGACCCCATGGACCAGAGCACGCCAGGCACTCCTGTCTTCCACTGCCTCCCGCAGCTTGGTCAGACTCATGTTCGTAGCTTCGAGAACACTGTCCAACCATCTCGTCCTCTGTCGTCCCCTTCTCCTTGTGCCCTCAATCTTTCCCAGCATCAGGGTCTTTTCCAGGGAGTCTTTTCTTCTCATGAGGTGGCCAAAGTATTGGAGCCTCAGCTTCACGATCTGTCCTTCCAGTGAGCACTCAGGGCTGATTTCCTTAAGAATGGATAGGTTTGATCTTCTTGCAGTCCATGGTCCCAGCTCCTAGCTCACACTAGTACACCACAAAAGGTGGACCAATTTTTTTTTTAAAAAAAATCCTCCTTCATCACTAATGTTAAGAACCACAAACTAACCAAAGGTAAAACACTTAGGGCAGGAACCTTTGGACCTCTAGATTTGGCTGAAGTATAACTCCCATTAGCCCTAGAAGAGAAAGTCAATAGCCAAGCGTGATTGGAGTTATAGTTTTAGCAACGTCTGGCAGACCAGAGTTTCCCCACATCTGACGTAAGTGGTGTAAGGATTCTTTGTCCTATATTGAATTTTTTTTGGCAGAAGGTAACTGAAACTATGAACAGAACTGTATGGAACAACCTTAACATTTACAGAGCAAAATATCCTCTTGAATTATATAACCCGCACATGGAACCTTACAAAAGGAGAATACGAGTGGCCTCTCCGTGCCCTTACCATAGCAAAAAGACTGATACTGATGAATTGGAAAAATAAAAATGTGGTTCCCTTTTATGATTGGATTGTAAAGGTAAAGGTAAAGGGACCCCTGACCATTAGGTCCAGTCGTGACCGACTCTGGGGTTGCGCACTCATCTCGCATTATTGGATGAGGGAGCCGGCGTATAGCTTCCAGGTCATGTGGCCAGCATGACAAAGCCGCTTCTGGCAAACCAGAGCAGCACATGGAAACGCTGTTTACCTTCCCGCTGTAGCGGTTCCTATTTATCTACTTGCATTTTGATGTGCTTTCGAACTGCTAGGTTGGCAGGAGCTGGGACCAAGCAACGGGAGCTCACCCCGTCACAGGGATTCGAACCGCCGACCTTCCGGTCAGCAAGCCCTAGGCTCAGTGGTTTAACCACAGCGCCACCTGGGTCCCTATGATTGGATTGTAGACTTATACAAACTCGCAATATATGAACAACTTGCATATAAACACAGACTTGCCATGGACAAATTCAACGATGTTTGGAATTCATTCTTACAAATACTGTAATAGGTTAAGATCTGGTGAAGTACAATAACAACCTTGTAAAGTATACAGTTTTGGGTTCCCCCCCCACTCCCACCTTTATTTTCCTTTCTACACGGGTTCTGTTTCTTTTCTCTCTCTTTTATTTATGTCTCACCATGTTTAGCGCACATATAATTAAGTACTTTTTGAACGTTCAATAAAGATGTTTATAATAAAAAAGAACTCTTTGTCTGGAATCTAATGCAAGAAAAACTATCTTCTAATAGGAGTCTTCTTTTTTGCTTATCCTACATTAGGGGTGGTGAACCTTTTTTCTGCTGAAGGACACAATTTCTCAGGTGCAATCTGTCGGGACCACATGCCTGTAGAGGATGGGGCCGATGCTACCTCTCCGTTGCATTTTTTTTCCTGCCATATCACTCTCCCCCCTCCCTCTCCCTCTCCTTAGAACCACAGAATTGTAGAGTTGGAAGGGACCCAAAGAGCCATCTAGACCAACCCCCTGCAATTCTTACATTTGAGGAATTACAAGGGAGAGAGAAATTGTTCATGATAGATGTCAAATTTGGTCACTCTGTGTGTTTCTGCTTTCCCTCTCTAGTTTTTCTTCCCCACTCTTCTCTCGCTCTGCCTACCTCCCCCCCCCCAAATGAAATCAGCAGAGCCAAGGCCACAGGTTGCCCGCTGCTGCCCTGTGCTCTAATTGGAAAATGTATAAATAAAACAAGACACCATATGTCTCCAGTCTTCTCTCATCCAAAGAAAACAAAACCCTGTGGCGCTATTCCTGGACAGAAACATACCTGTATAATAAGACAGAATGGAATGGCGTGCATTAGATTCCTCCCTTATACAGCTGTAAGTGGAAATGTTTCTCCTTTGAAAGGTGGCAAAAAATAGGTAAAAAATGAATTGCTTCATCCAGTTAAATGTAAAAGTTAGAAAGCGTGGGCATGAAGAAAAGTATTTAGGGCTTGATCCAGAAATATGTGCATGCAGCACAAAGCTGCCCATGCATTGCAGGGCCTCACTTTGAGCTTATAGCTGCCTAACAGATGGCTGAGGAAATAAGCTTTTTAGCAGAGCCAGTCACCTGTCTGGGAGAGATGATGGGCCTAAGTCCAAGTTATCCTCTCACTTTCCCCCCTAACTGTGAAGGGGAATAAAAAGAAGAATGGTGGCTTCAGTTCCTAAGGCTACCCAAACAAAATAAAAAGGAACAATAAACATGGTTTGCATGTTCACCCACTAGTTTGGTGCCCCGGAGATTATTCCTAGGCAGAATCCTTTTGCACAGTCCCTACTACTGGATGTGGTTGGGAATGAAAGCATGCTATAGTTTTGCACATGTCCTCATCCACACTCCTCTTATACTCACAAGGAATCCTGGAAAATGAAGTTTATTTAGGGTGCTGATCTGGCACAGCTACAATTTCAAGTACTTATTTGGCGATCGCTCATAGCCGAGTAAGATTGTCTTCAATAAACACGGTTTTAACAATGAGTCGAGAAGTGACTGTAGAGGCCAATTCTGGATCCACACATCCTTACACAGTGGGGACATTGGTTTCTGGGTGGGAGTTGATCATGGTGTCGATTTGCCAAATGTGCCTTCCTCTTAGCACATTTCTCCCTTGCATCCTGAGATCGAGTTTCTTCAAAGCCCATGACACCTTTGATAAAGGCTGTTCTCCAACTGGAGCGCTCGCAGGCCAGGGTTTCCCAGTTGTCAGTGTTTATACTACATTTTTTCAGATTTGCCTTGAGACAGTCTTTAAACCTCTTTTGTTGACCACCAGCATTACGCTTTCCATTTTTATGTTCGGAATAGAGTAGTTGCTTTGGAAGAAGATCGTCAGGCATCCGCACAACATGGCCAGTCCAACGAAGTTGATGTTGAAGACTCATTGCTTCAACACTGGTGATCTTTGCTTCTTCCAGTACACTGATAACTACATCTTTTCGTGAGATAGCACAGCACTCATTTTGGGCTCACACCATGATCTTGACCTGAAAAAAAGCATTGAGCAGGCCTTCTGCTCCTCACCCTCCGATACATGGCAGAGAACTTTTCAATCCCTCTGCCTTGCTTACTGGGCTCTGGGAAGGTCATGCAAGGTCTCCTGTGAGATCTTAGACTACCCTTCCGGGCGGGGGATCCCACTCTCCCACCCACTTAAAAAAAAAGAAGGCAATCCATGTAAAGCTGCAATCACGTAAATGAAATAAGCATAGGATGTGAGTTACCTATATATAAACAGATGTGTCTTGAAGAGCAGCATTAATTTTAGATGCTGTCTTCCTCGGTCCATAGCTATTAATGGGATGGAAGGGATTAAGAACTTAATGTAGGCAACTCCTACATTCCAGTGCATTTTTGTCATTTATACCAAACCAAACTAGGTCATTTATACCAAACTTCAGCTCTAGTATATGCAAATCTGGAAGATGCAAACAGGGAAGGTTTTCTCGCTGCCCTGGTAGTTTGAAAAAGAGTCTTGTTTTTAAAAGAATGGAAAAGATTTTCGCCAGCGTTCAGATGACAGGATCAATACAATCAAAAACTAAATCTATAAGCCTAATTTTGTTCTCAAGCGCTAAAAGTTAATCCAAAATTTTAAGGAAAACATTTTTTTAAAAAAGACTAGGTCACTAACAGCTTTTATAAATGAGTGTAGTGACAGATTAAGTGGAAGAGCCCCATGATTCCATCAAATAAATAAGTCCATGACATCATTTTAGTCTCTGACTAAAACCATATGCATGATACTTGGAAGTAGAGATATATTATCAATATTCTCTCTCTTTTAATAAAAAAAGAGAACATTTATGCAAACCGTGTCAACCATGTTTTAAAAACATCTTTCAAAAGACGGGAAGCATGATATGTATAATTAGGCAAGATTGCTTCTCATCTTATAGTTACATTTGTCATTTCATATGTGACAGGCCCAGATTTATAACCTAATTATAAACCGTACTATGCAGCCCAACACAGCATATATGGATCCCAATTGAGTTTAATTCTCTGCTATATTACCACGTTATGCAATATAATGGTGTTTTTGTTCTATTCGGTATAGTTGTTGTTGAACTATAATGACGTTAATTACCCACCAAGGACTTCTAAACGTGTTGAACTGTAATGACTTTAATTACCCACCAAGGATTTTTAAATGTGTAACCCAATGAACTGTCGCTCAGAATTATAATGCATGTGTATCCACTTGTTAAATGTATGGTTGGTGACATTATTTAAGATCTACTTTTAACCATCAGTACATCATCCAAGTTGTCTTACCAGGACCATCATATCAGAAGTGAAAAGCAGCAATTTTATTTTGCTGCTAATCTATTTATTTATAAAAAAAAAAAATTCTGTACTGCTACTCATTAAAAAAAACCAGAACAGCTTATAACAATTATACATACAACTATACAATAAAAGCCACATTAAAATGTTAAAATAAAATAAGAGGTCAAAGAGAACAACAATTACCAGACCTTTAGAAGGCATCTCAAGGCAGCCCTGTTTAGGGAAGCTTTTAATGTTTGATGGATTTCTGTATTTTAATGTTTGATGGATTTCTGTATTTTAGAATTTCTGTTTTGTTGGAAGCCGCCCAGAGTGGCTGGGGGAACCCAGCCAGATGGGCGGGGTATAAATAATAAATTATTATTATTATTATTATTAATAAAAACTTATATGGAAATATGTATTCTTGATAGCCTGATGGAATATATAAGAGTTTCAACAGGTGTTTAGAAGTCAAAACCGAATCAACACAATAGGGTCATATATGGCACATTGATTAATGTTGGTGCTATTTGGCAGGGGAAAGTATTTTTTTTTGCCATTATGGGCCTTGTTTGAGTTTCAAAACTCTACCATGAATTTATTTTGAAAATATTATGCTCTACGCTTGTGCTACTAGAGATGTCTGATTTCATTCTCTATCCTTCCTTCTACAGTTGGCTCTAGGTTTGAGGGAAGCCTTGGCAAGAAATATTCTTTTCTGTTCAGTTTTTAGTGATAAGTGGTGTGGATTAGAAGATTAATGATCTCCCCAAAATAGTCTCACAAGTTGTACTGATGGAAAGATCTATTTTCCAAAACTCAGAGAATACCTCTGTTTATTCTGAGCCAAATTCCAATCTCAGTTAGAACCCTGTTGCCCCCTGCACATGTCATTGGAAGTGTGACGAGTCTGATATATCCCCAAATCCCTCTAAGCTCTCCTGCTTTCTTTTTCTCCTGCTGCCCCTTCCTTGTAAAGGACCCCTGACAGTTAAGTCCTGTTGCAGACACTCTGGGGTTGTGGCGTTCATCTCACTCTATAGGCCGAGGGAGCCGACGTTTGTCCGCAAACAGTTTTTCTGGGTCATGTGGCCAGCATGGCTAAGCTGCTTCTGGCGAAACCAGAGCAGTGCACAGAAACGCTGTTTACCTTCCTTCCGGAGCGATACCTATTTATCTATTTGCACTTTGATGTGCTTTCGAACTGCTAGGTTGGCAGGAGCTGGGACCGAACAACGGGAGCTCACCCTGTCATGGGGATTCGAACCGCCAACCTTCTGATCGGCAAGCCCTAGGCTCTGTGGTTTAACCCACAGCGCCACCTGCGTCCCGCATCTCTATTGTTAAAGGTCTGCAAACATCTGCTTCAGGGAATGGTTTAGACCTCTCAGAAGCCCACAGTGAACTGTCCGCAAGGCAGTTAGAAGATGAAGCCGCTCACCTTCATAACATTATTGATGCCATGCCCACACTCACTGCCATTTCCTGTGAAGTGTCCAGTGCAGCAACGTGGCGACCGATAGAGACCAGCGGAACACAAAGGGGAACCAGCTGTAGTGCGGTAAGAAGGCAAAGGAAGATCAGCTGACAGCTTCCCGCGCTGACAGCTGATCTTCCTTTGCCTTTTTTCCCCGCGCTATAGATGGTTCCCCTTTTGTTGCCGCTCGCTTCGTCTTTCTATGGCCGCTCTTCGCAAGACGAAGCGCCGGCCATAGAAAACCTCGTCTTGCGAGTCTCCTCGTACAATGCAAAACGCTTTTGTCTTGCGAATTTTTCGTTGCACGAGACATTCGTCTTGTGAGGTACCACTGTAATTGGGTTTCTCTTCTCCACTTTATAATATGCTGAGTAGTAAGGGTGCATTCTTAATGGTCTTGCTTGCACCTAGGCACCTCTACCTAATGATCATGTAAAATATAGTCATAATCTGTTCACCTGCCTGTCTCTGACTATCTATGTCTATGCCCACTCATATATTTTTTTCAGGCTCTCTGATTCACTACTGCCATGGACATAGGATAAATTATATAATCCCAGCAGATTGATCTCCAAACTCTAAATTTATTTGGCTTATATTCATGCTCTCTGTGTGCGGAGAATCATATATTATATTAGGGAAAGTTTTTTGAATGAATGATCTTTGGGTATCTACCAAATATATTTTTCTACTCTTTCTCAGTCAGTTAAAAATCGGACTCAGTTAATCAGTGACCCCCCTCCCACCAAAGAACAAATAAAATAATCCACTAAACAGCAGGATCAATTTATCCAATCGCGTCTCTTCAGCTTTTAAGTCATGAATATAGAACTGATTAATTCATTCTCCAAGGCATGAAATTTGAGGCTAATTTGATAACAATATACCAGTAATGATAAATGTTAGTTATCCGTATATTGACTACATTGATGCTTGGAGGGCTAAACCTGGAAATTTATGGTGAGTTTTTTTTACCGGTAGCTGGTATGCAACTCAAGGCTCTTCACCCCTATGCTAGGCACTATAGAAGACAAAAGAGATTTATTTATTTGTTGGCTTGCTTGCATATTTATTTAACAAATGATCTGTTTCTTCACATGCACGCTTGTGCATGAACTTGTAAATGAACAGCTGAGGGCAGAAGGCATTGTTTTGTGTGAGGACGGTGGCACTACCATCTCCTTCTAATCTGCTTGTTTCACATGAGTACTAAAACTGTATTTCATTTTTTATTGTTTCGTTTAGAACTCAGATTACCATGGACTCTGGTGGCCATTTTTATGATCCTGCTGCCCTCTTTGGTTACATACTCTATTGAAAAGGATCCGCTGCAGCTGTGTAACAACATGTTTTATTCATTTCCCCTAATACTACTCATCCTAGCAGGATTATTCATAGTGTTCTGTGGTGATTTCATTTCCAGCTTCACTAATTTTGTCTTAACATTAATTTTTGAGCATATTATTCCTGTTCTACCAGAACTATCAATTTATTTACTTTCCTTCCACACCGACAAAGCTTCTCTTTCTCTCTAACTTTTTTCATCTTTGTTTCCTTCTCTAACTTTCCTCCTTTCTTTTTAGCTTTTTTCAATATCAGCTAAAAAAAACAACAACATGTGATGGAAGTTTGTGACGGCATCACCTGACGGTTATGACCATTTTTAAATGTCATGCTGCATTCCTGAGTGGGACACACATAGGCCCAGTTTGCACAGAACACTAAGGCAAGCCGTGACTTAGTAAGATAAACAAAATTGCAGGATCTCAGACATAAAATTATGACTGCTGCCCTCATCTCCCAATCCTGCAGCTGTGCTGTCTGGGACTAAGCTGTAATGGTTGGGTCTCTCCCACAGAAGTGAGACAACTCCAGCAGCAATTAACTCAGGTTTATTGCTCAAAACACACAAATCACTCTGGAGCTCAGTCACTCAGCGTCTGCTTCCAAATTAGCTGTTGCCAAGTCTGAGTTCCACCCCTTCCACTTCCCACATTTGAAACCCCACTTTCGTTCCTTTCCTGTTCATGCCTCTCATTAATTCTTGCGTGCCTACGTGTCATGGGATGGGCTATTTCCGGTGGCCCTCCCTCTGAGTCCAAGCTTAAATTGTCAGTCTGTGTCTTCCCCTTTGAACTCCCCCCTTCCTTCTCCATGTTCTCGGCGCTCAGGCCATAGCTGCCAAGTTATCCCTTTTTTAAAGGGATTTTCCCTTATGCTGAATAGGCTTCCTCGCGAGAAAAGGGAAAACTTGGCAGCTATGGCTCAGGCTTCTACTGCAACTAGGCTGCTCCTCCCTTTAAAACCACAGTGAAAGCAAGTGAAAACCCCTAAATGCATGTGCCATTTACTAAGTGACCCAGTTCTCTAAGCCATATCATGTAGGTTCCCAGAGAGAAGATTGTGGTCACTGTAGTTCTTTTCCAGTCCTGCTGGTGCTACACTTCATAGGGCTAAGCCTATGTCCAAACCTGGGCTCATGGTTTGTTTCATTTCAGAAAATGCATGAGCTCTAACCAAGTTTGTCTTTGTGCACAGTGGTACCTCGGTTCTCAAATGAAATCTGTTCCAGAAGCCTGTTCGGCTTCTAAGACGTTCGAAAACCGAGAGCTTATTGTACTCAGTGGAAGCCGCGTCGTACGTTCAGGTTCTGAGGAACGTTTGAAAACTGGAGCACTTCCGGGTTGGGGGCATTTGGGAGCTGAAACATTCAAGAATGGAGCCGTTCGAGTTCCGAGGTATCACTGTAGTAAGAATATTGATGGATATACTCAATGCTTTTTTTCTTTAAAAAATGTTTAGAGGTACTCTCATTTTGACTCAAGAAACCACCATTTTATAGTTCAAATCAGGAAAAATAAATACAGTAAATGGACAAAAGTACAAAGATTCACAAAATGTTTAGGCCATGCATACTCCTGCGTCATCCCCCCCCCCGAAAAAAGCACTTGGATATGTTGATTAACCAACAACCTGTTGTGCATATAATCAGTAGATGTGCAGGTGCTGTTGGAGAACAGTTGTGTGTAGTTTTGAAAGGGACAGCCTCTACAAAAGGGCACCCCTGAAACTGAGCTTTGTTTTCAGGTAAAATTCTGTACCGCAGGCAACACCCAAGCTAGAGCGCCATGTATGCTCTAATGCATGCAAGAATGGTTATTATGAGTGCACTTGCCCAATTAAACCAGAAGGGTAGTAAGCATGAGTATTGCTTTGAGTTCAGCCTGTACTTCCCAGCCAGGATGCAGAAGACCTCAATTGTACTGCTCCCCCCCCCTTTCTTTTGTACATGTGACGGAATGTGCAGATTATTATTTTTTTAATACCAAATCTGCATTAAGCAAAGCTCTGAATGATTATTCCACCCAGCTAGCTATATGTGGGGGCGCGGGTAGCGCTGTGGGTTAAACCACAGAGTCCAGGGCTTGCCGATCAGAAGGTCGGCGGTTTGAATCCCTGCAACGGGGTGAACTCCCGTTGCTTGGTCCCAGCTCCTGCTGACCTTGCAGTTCGAAAGCACATCAAAGTGCAAGTAGATAAGTACGGACCGCTCCACCGGGAAGGTAAACGGCTTTCCGTGTGCTGCTGTGGTTCACCAGAAGCTGCTTAGTCATGCTGGCCACATGACCTAGAAGCTGCACGCCAGCTCCTTCGGCCAATTGAGCGAGATGAGCACCGCAACCCCAGAGTCGGTCACAACTGGACCTAATGGTCAGGGGGTCCTTTACCTTTAGCTATATGTGAAATATGTGCCACTCCTTTTTCATTTTTTTTAGGTAAATTCATTTTGCTCTACAACATTTCACAAATGGTTTTTGAAAAATCTGTGTTCCCTTTAGGCTCTTACATATTGAACAAAATTCAGGTATCTTGTGGTTTGTCTGTTCTGGATCTTTAGAGATGTACC
The DNA here is from genome assembly GCF_963506605.1 of Zootoca vivipara. NCBI lineage: Eukaryota > Metazoa > Chordata > Lepidosauria > Squamata > Lacertidae > Zootoca > Zootoca vivipara. The sequence goes on from NC_083276.1 coordinate 37,082,047, forward strand.
AAGGTGTTTTAAAAGGCAAAATAGGCTCAATCAAAACCTGCACTCTGAGTAGTTTTATTTTGTCCCTCAATCTGCATGAAACCACTAGGAAAATCACCTCAGATTTGTTTGTTGTCACTGTTATGTCATTATTACGCAGATGGCACTCAAGTCACCTTGAACTCTTCTGAGAAAAAGCAGAATATCTTAAATAATAACGTGATTTCCTGCACACATGAGTGTGTCCAGTGAACCAGGTTTCTAGCTTATATTTCTATCCATCTGGTCACCATATTTGAAACAGAGTATGAAAGTTAAATATCACTTCACAAGAATCAAAGATGCTAAACCAGGCCCATTAAAATAACATTAAACAGCACACTTTGATGTTCATATCAAAGATATTTAATTGCTGTTTAGAGTTTAATTTGAGAAGTCCACACACAGAATGTGAAATGCTGATTAATAGTCAAATAGACCTTGCCAATGACAGCAAAAAAGTAGGTCAAGGGATCTAAAGAGGCCTCACTTGTCTGTTACAAACACTTTACTATTAGATATCCCCAAGTGTGTCCCCAAAGGAACCCCGATTGTACATTCAAAATAAATTGTGTAGAAATGAATGCTGAATAAATTCATTCTCTGGACGTGGCAATGAAACATTTGGATGGAATTTTCCATGAACACAACCAGCATGCACACCTGGGGTATTCCACCTCGTTGAAAAGAAAGGGGTTTCCGTTTTAAGGTTCATCTCTGTTCACACACAGCAGAGCTTCTTGGCCCTAATGTATAAACATTGCGTGTGGAGGTCCCCAAAACCACCCCTCAAATAACTCACACCATAGACAGAATTTTTGTTTAATGGTTTTTGGCATGAATTTGGCCACAACCTTTATTGAAATACAAATATCAAACAAGTGAGTGGTTGCGTAGGCATTGGTTCTCCAGCTGTCACCTAAGGACAGAAATAAACTCGCCTTGTCAACAGTGCTAAGCCCCCACCGCAAATCATGCTCACCATTTTGGTGAACCCGCATTATCATTCTTTAGGATCTGGAATGTACAAAACCCCCTTGTACATTCCATCAAATTGTGCAGTAGCTGTGAAATGTAAGAAAAGACTACCTGTCATTTGTTTTTGTTTCTCTCCCCTTTCAAATATATGATCCTTCACATAAACAAAAGTGAATTAGTTCACATTAGCAGCTATCAGTGGTAAAAACAACGCATTAAAAATAATCACTTAAAACAATGTTTTCTAACCAGCTGCTAAACCAAGTAATGTATTTATTTTATTGCGCATTTGCATAATAGGGCAAACGAGAAAAGTCTCTCTAACAGATGTGGTGGTGGCGGGGAAATTTGATTACTGGCCTCTGTTATTAATCACTGCAGAAATCTTAAATGATTTATTTCTACAGTCTGATCAATTTACATCAGAGCACTTGCATTTGTGCACACAACGTGCAGATAAAACATCTGTTCACACCTTCGCTGGCAGCATTGATTTTCTTATCAGGCTTGAGGTTCTGCAGTAAGTGAGGCACGGGAGAATTCGCCCAGAGACTGACAACTTTGAAAAGGAAGATTCACTGTTAGCACTGAGAATAATTCATAGCTGAAAGACATTTTACCCAGCCAGTGATACCTATATTGTGCTTATTAGTTGGTCTCTTGGAAGCAGCCACTACAGGGAAGGGAAAGCTATAATTGGTCTTGAAATTTCAGCCAATTAAAGTCGGGATTTACGGACATAGATAAAAAATGTGTAAAATTATATATGTTGATCTGCTTTATTGCTGAATACTTCATATTTCATTTGCTTATATATATATATATATATATATATATATATATATATATATATGCACACATGGCAAACTATTCACAGATAAGCATCCATAATATCTTTGGGTGGAATTGCAGGCGCTTTGTTATATGAAATATCTTCATTAGGTTCTAGGTTCCTTTTTAAATGACATTAACATTTTGGAGGGTAAGCAAGGGATATAACTGCTTGAGGGATTTGATCAATCAGTTGTAATGTGTCCTTCTAAATAAAGCAATAATCTAGACAAAATATGCATTATTATTATTATTATTATTATTAATAATATCATTCAAAATTTATATACCACTTTTGTAAAAAGAGAAAAATCTCTAAGCAGTTTACAATATAAAATTTAAAAAATAAAATTATTAATAAAGGCAGTTACTTTTAATACCTGTTTCATATCTAATGATATGTATATGTAAGGGATACTTTCTAATGTTGATTCATAAATTCTAAACTGAGAGTGGGTATTACCAGAGAGGCATGATGGGGATGATGAATTAAAAGGAGGACAGGAATTTCCTTGAAGCAGCAGACCAAAGGTGTATTTCGCCTCGTGCTCTCGATGCACCAGTGATATTTCAGGTATTCTCTAGAGATTTGCAGGCACAATGTGATGGTCATCTCATTTCGTTTGGACCAATAACAATCACCTTGCTCAAAGCTGTATCACAAGGTTGCTCAAATGTATGCACTCTGCTCTTTTTCATGTGCCACCTCCCTTCACCCTATAACTCTTGGCCAAGAAATTGTGGCTCTTGGTCTTCTTGGAGGAATGGAGGCTTGGCAAGGGGAGCCTGTTGATTTTAAGGATACCTCCTAGACCTAGGCAGAGAAGACCCTTGCTATAGGCCCCAACATTTAGTAGTAGACTGAAAGGGAAGGCCTACCATTAGGGAAAGGGTGGAGCTGTCTTGCTCTGCAAATATACCCTTCCCCAAAAAGAATATTTTCCAGTTTGTTCCTTTCTGCATCCTGGCGTTCCATCCCGAGAAGCGGTTTTAAGCACCAGGTGCAACCTGGATTGAAAACGGTGTCCCATGCCTAGCAGTTGGGACAGAGCCATGCCACTTCTCCACCAATTGTCATGGAAAATTGCTTCAAGCACCTTTTTGGCCCTTGCCACTATAGTTAGCATCCTAGTGCGCTGGCATGGTGCCGTGCTGCTGCAAAACATGCCCAGCCCCTCCAGTCAGCCGTTGAATTTCACAGCAAGGCTGATTGTACTCAGCAGCAGATAAGAGAGGAAAGGATTACAAATTATTTCCAGAGTAGCAAAAGCAATTTCAGATTACGAGTTTGTTTTAATATCAGAATGGCTGCTTCGCCCTTTTTGAGGGAGATTACTTTTATTGTGCAATAACGGACTTTTACCATTACTTTTTACAGCTAATGAAACTCCCGATGACGCTATGTCAGATGCACAGCATAAGTATTTGACGATGTTATTATTTATGTAGCTGCATCAGCGTCCATGGCATTTTGCAGAGCGGCATAAGGAAAGAAAGGCAGTTTGCTGGGCTACCACTGCTTCCACGTGTAATAATGCCTAACTTGTATTTTCTTCGTATGACCTCTTCACAGAAAGAGTCTAGAACATTTGCGAGACCCCCGTAGGCAAGACCCACATAGAGAGATGGACTGTAACACTGCGCTCTCCGACTTTGGCAGTTGCAGGAGAAAATACAGAGCAAGGCATTCGTGTCGGGCTTTGCCAATGTTTTAGTCCATCCAGTTTCAGTAAAAGGACAAATGGGAGAATGGACTGTGAAGAGCTGGAGGATAGTGTGCCGCAGCCAGCCAGCTCAACTCCATTTCGCTCTGAGTCCCAGACCCATCTCCAAAGTCATTAACGCAGTAGCCTGCAGTGTCTGCTAAGGTGCCAGATGCCAGTCTCCTGCAGCTTCTGTTCTGATGGTTGCCATTTCAGCAGGAGGAGGTTGGGAGCATTGTGCAGAGAAGCAGAGTGTAGAGAGAGCCATCCTGCTTCTAACTTCCATAGGGCACCTTGTTTATTTTATGAAATGCGGGTGTAAGGGGGAAGGCTTATAGGGAACAGCCCCCCCTCATCAGGTCAAGTTCCTCTCAGAGCAGTAAGTCCAGCAGTGGGTCAGATTACAGGAGACAGGAAGCAGAGGGGGAGAGACAATGCTCTAGCAGCGTCAAACAGCCTCCACAATGAGTGGGGAGGGAAGAAGCTGGGGAGGAAGGGACCGGAGAGCAGTCAGAGGGACGGCCCTTCTCTCAACGCCTGAATTGAGGCGTATGACACCCCGTAGGACAAGGGGGAGGCACTTTGGAGTTCCCAAGCTGTTATGTTGGGCGCGAAACAGAAAGAAGCCATTGCGAGGTTCTGACTCAGACTAAGCAGACATGATTTCTAGGCACTTTGCACTGTAAATAGTATGCACAATAAAAAAAACATATTAAAGACAAGCAGATGTGGAGAGTCGTTACTCAAGAGTAGCCGCAAGAACCTCTGACAGCGGCAACTTGTGTTCTCCAATGTTTTGGGCAAGATCATCAGTTCTCTTTGGGGAGGACTTGAGAGTTGTGAAGTTACTCTCTTAGTTGACTGAGAGGGAAAAGCCACAAACGCCATTCTTTTTATTTACCCAGTCTAGCACAAGGTAAAGAAAGCACTGTGCCCTATGGGTGATGCCAAACACCAACTTCCATCAGCCCCAGCCAGTACGGCCAATGGTTCTTGGACTACATCTCCCATCATCTGGAGGGCACCATGTTGCCTACCCCTGCACTTGGGTTTGAAGGAGGTTGACAACATTCACCTAGTGTGACAGAGAACCGTAGCTCAACATGTTATAGGGTAAAACTGGTTAATTTGAATTAGTTGAATTAGTCTGGAAACTAAGCCTTACGAGGGATGCTTGAAGGAGCTGGGCATGTTTAGCCTAGAAAAGAGGAGACTGAGAGGAAATATGATAGCCATCTTCAAATATCTTAAGGGCTGTCACATGGAAGAGGGAACGTGCTTGTTTTCTCCTGATCTGAATGGTAGGACTCGAGGCAATAGCTTCAAGTCACAAGAAAGGAGATTCTGACTAAACATTCAGAAAAACTTTCTGACCATGAGAGCTGTTTGCTAGTGGGAGGTTGTGGACTCTCCTTCCTTGGAGGTTTTTAAGCAGAGGTTGGATGGCCATCTGCCATGGATTCTTTAGCTGAGATTCCTGCATTGCAGGGGGTTGGACTAGATGACCCTTGGGCCCCTTCCAACTCCAAGATACTATGATTCTATGAAAAGAGCATGTCACATAAGAAAAAGAAAAAATACTTCTAAACATATATGAAACAATACTTTGAATACTTCCTACACATCAGTTCATATATTAATAATAAATGTTCACTTATTAGCTATGGTATAGATGATTTGCTTTTAAGGCTTTATTAACTTCTGTAATGGGAATAATAATAATAATAATAATAATAATAATAATAATAATAATAATAATAATAATAATTTCTACTGCCACTTTGAGACTTCAATGTAATATGATTAATATGATGTTGTTGTTGTTGTTGCTGCTGCTGCTGTTTTGGGGACCTATGGGAAAGTCATCCATAGACTCCCCACCCCCATATTTTGTAAGAAGTAGTACTTTTGTGCCATTTTCTTCTGTTGTAACCTGTGGTCAAAACATTAAATACTGACAGACTTACTGTCTGAATGCCAGTCACTGGGAACTACAGATGGTGAGGGATGTTGCCTTCAGCCCTTGTGAATAAGTTTCCCAGAAGCAAGTGTTGGAAAGAGGATGTTGGTTCATTAGGAAAGAGGTTGAAAAATAAAATCTGCAATATAATAACAGGTCATTATACAAACCTATGGTGTGACCAAACTTGAAATACCATCTACGGAGCTGGTTGCCACGCTTCAAAAAGGGTGTTGTAGAACAGGAAAAGAGTTAGCAAAGGACAACAAGGAGCTGGGGCAACTCACTTGTGAGGAGGTTACAACATCTGGACCTCTTTTAGTTTAGAGAAATGAAAAGTAAAGAGGGACATGATAAAGGTGTATGCAATTAAGCACGGTGTGGAAAAAGTGAGCAGAGAAAAGTTTTTCTCCTCCTCTCATACCGGTAGTACTAGAATTCAGAGTCATCCAGTGAAGCTGAATGTTAGAAGATTCAGGACAGAGAAAACAAAGTACTTCTTCACCCAACGTATAGTAAAAATTTGGAATTTGCTATCACAAGATGACACGATGGCTGCCAACTTTGATGCCTTAAAATGACATTAGACAAGTTAGTGGAAGCTAAGGCTAGCAATGGCAAATAGTCATGATGTTTGTGTATTACCTTTCGTATTAGAGATGGTATGTCTCTGAATATCAGTCGATGGACAGTCAAAAGAGCACTCTTGAACTCATGGTGTGCTTGTGGGCTTCTCATATGCACCTGGCTGACTACTGAGAACATCATGATTTATTAGATGGGCCTTTGGGCCAGATCCAGCAGGGCTCTTTCTTTGTTCCACATTTTATATCCCAAGTCATTTGCTTATTCAAGCCTTGCAGCTTGTCCAGTCTAGCAATCCTTGACCTTTTCTAGTCTAATTCACTACTCTGGAAGGCTGACCACACTTTCCTTGTCCTGATCTGGAGTTACAGGAAAATACCCTTATACATTGGATCTTCTCCAGTAATTCCTAATTGGATTTCCTCGTGTAAACATGTACGCTTGCAGGAAATCCCAAGACCCAATGTATTTATTTATTTATTGCATGTACACGCCAAAACCAGAAGTTACTTTAAAAATGGCAAAAGCAGCCCTAAAAGAGCCCAGAAAGGGCAAAAAAGGTGCTAAAACAGTGCCTAGAAACCCCAAAAAGCCTTTGCAAGTGCAATCCCAGCAGCCCTTGCACTGACCGGTGTGGTCTATGTAGAGTTGGAGCATGAGCAAGGAGCAGGTTTGGAAGGAAGCAATTGTGGTGGAGTTTGGTAGAGTTGGGTGTCTGGTAAGTGCTGCTTGGTTTTAAGGGGCTTTGGGGGGCTTCCAGAGGTTTAGAGGGTGTTTTCAGGCTTTTCCATTGGTGTTTCAAATATACATGATTTCACGTAAACGTGTGGTACCTCAGAACGTAACCCCCACATAAATTGGGAGTTGCCTGTAGTTTAAAAGGAAAGCATAGCGAAGCGTTCGGGAAGTGTGGCCTTCTAGAGCTGACCTTCCAAAAATCTAAGGTGATCATGCCCTAGCCCTGGCTGTAAAAAATCAAGTTGTAAAAAAAGAGGGCTTCTGAATCAACCTTGAAGGCAATAGCAAAAGTTTTATGTGCACATAAAGTTGTTTTAAGGGCAAAACATTAACGCACACAGACTTTCTGCCTGCAAAATATATGCACATCCTCAAGCAGGTAATTGCGCTCTAGAATCTTGCATATGCATGAACAAAATGAGTAATTGCATGTGCAGGCTACTGCTAGTGCGTGAAATTACCTGTTTTGCAAGTGTAAATTGTTGTTTTTGCATGCACATTTACCTGTTTGCTGTGTTTATATTTTGCGGGTTTGAGTTAGCTGCCTGTGTTTGAAAACTGTGGCCCTAAGGATATAAACAAAGGAGTCAAAGCAAAAGATGGAATATTAATTGTGAGTGGGAATGGCGGTCGGGGGGGGGAATACTGCATTATCCCTCCTGCTTCTTTACAGTGCAGTGTGGCAATGTTTATCTCATAGAATATTTATCAAGTACTCTTATTCTGTGCCATTTCCAGTGTTCTCTTCCAAAAAATTCCAACAATAAGGGAGCATTTATCTAGACAGAAAGCACTTTGTATAAAGGGAGCATTTCTTTGGTTGACAAACCATAGGTTTTCTCTGTGTGGGTTTTGTTTTTTGTAGAAATAATTTATTCCTGTGTTTCTGTTCGTCTAGAACTGAGACAAAAGGACTGGGCACCATTGTTTAGTTTAAGCGACTGAGTATGGATAATTCTATGATGAAAGCAGAAGCAAAGTGCAGTCTATGAAATATGTTGGTTTTCAGAATGCTATGAATTTAGAACATAATTTATAATCCCCAATTCAGCTATGCATCGACCCTACAATTTATCCATGACATGTATGGTGCTGATAGCACTCATGCAGTTAAATTCTATTCTCCACGGAGCACTGCTGGAGCTAGTTTCCTCAGAGCAGAACAAAATATTAATTTCTACTTATTTTCAGTTTGCCTAGGTGCATATTACCAAGTTGGACACAAAAGCTGAGAAAGAAGGGGCAGTTGGTACGATACACTCCATGGGTCTCCTAGATTCTCACAATAGTCAGCAAATATTTAATAACAAGGGACGCAGGTGGTGCTGTGGGTTAAACCACAGAGCCTAGGGCTTGCTGATCAGAAGGTCGGCGGTGCGAATCCCTGTGACGGGGTGACCTCCTGTTGCTCGGTCCCAGCTCCTGCCAACCTAGCAGTTCGAAAGCACATCAAAATGGAAGTAGATAAATATGAACCGCTACAGCGGGAAGGTAAACGGCATTTCCATGTGCTGCTCTGGTTTGCCAGAAGCGGCTTTGTCATGCTGGCCACATGACCTGGAAGCTGTACGCCGGCTCCCTCGGCCAATAATGTGAGATGAGCGCCGCAACCCCAGAGTCGGTCATGACTGGACCTAATGGTCAGGGGTCCCTTTACCTTTTATTTAATAACAAGCAGTGGCATCTCCTTCGCTGGGGGTTTTTAAGCTGAAGTTGGATGGCCATCTGTCATGGATGACTCAGTTGAGATTCCTGCATTGGAGATGATCCTCAGGGTCCCTTCTAACTCTGCAATTCTATAATTCTGCGATGCCCAGAGTGGCTGGGGTAACCCAGTCAGATGGGCGGCATACAAGTATTGCATTGCATTGCATATATTATTATATTTATATTATATTATATTATATTATATTAATTTCTGCTGATTCTATTATTCTGCTCTATTTGCTGCCTTGCTGGTGGGACCATAATGACATGACGGTGCACAGACATAATCTGAGTTTGATGGGGAAACTAGAATTCTGGTGCATGGAAAAGGTTCTTTTTTGTGCAGGAGTGCTGCCTTTCACTCTCAAGCATTTTTCTTATCTTTTCTCAGGCATTGTTGTCCCTATTTGCTGCTGCTGCTGCTGCTTCAGCATCCTTTAAAAATACTTGAAAGGGTTCATTCACTGCATGATTTCAGATTTTCAAGGAACAGGTGGGAAACAAGGTGACATCATGGGGTAATATAGCCAATCAGATTTGGTAGCACTGGGACAGGGGGAATATTAGGGAAGGTTCAAAAGGGGCAAAGAACATTTCTGTATGTGGATGGAGAGAAAGCATCTGATGATCTATGATGATGATAAATTAAATAATAATAATAATAATAATAATAATAATAATAATAATAATAATAATAATACCCCACCCATCTGGCTGGGTTTCCACAGCCACTCTGGGCAGCTTCTGACAAAATATTAAAAATACAATAAAACATCCGGCATTAAAAATTTCCCTAAACAGGGCTGCCTTCAGATGTCTTCTAATAGTCAGATATAGTAGTTATTTATTTCCTTGACATCTGATGGGAGGGTGTTCCACAGGGCAGGTGCCACTACCGAGAAGGCCCTCTGCCTGGTTCCCTGTAACCTCACTTATCGCAGTGAGGGAACTGCCAGAAGGCCATTGGAGCTGGACCTCAGTGTTTGAACCTAATGATGGGGGTGGAGATGCTCCTTCAGGTATACTGGGCCAAAGCTGTTTAATATCACTGATAACATCATTGCAAGCAAATGGAAGCCTCCCTTTCCACTCACCTAGAGTCAAGCAACAAGAGAGCACTTTCTCTTTCCTTGGTAAACTAGGCCAAAGCACCCTGACCTGCCACATTCTGCTACCTACCTTTTCTGTAATGCCAGCTTTAGCTTTACACGGGTCTATTTGGGCTAGAACTTGGATAAAAGTGCACATCTGAAGCATCATCCTCCACTTGTTGGGTGAACTAGTCAATTTGATCAGGGAGAAGATATACATTGACAGGGACATTGTATGTTTCCTCTTTCCTCCCACCTTGCAAAGGGTTTCATACTTTTTTTGCAAAGGTGTATGGGGGGGGATCACTAAAAGGGGAAGTTTATTTTAGAAGAAGAAGAAATGGCTGCAAAAAGCACCCAGTCCACAACCATTTGGGATCAGCACTAGTTTTAATGACTCAGAGGTCTCCACCGCAGGCTTTTAATCCATGGAATTTCTCACTAGCAGGATTTATGTTCCGCCAATCCTCCCTATCTCTTTTCCCAGCGTAGTCCAGAACAGATGATGTATTGAAAGCCTAGTGTGATGGTGTTATTCCAGCAGCATGATATATATTATAGCTGAAATGACCTCTGCATTTTCAAGGTTTGCTAAACCTTAAATTTAAGCTACCTGTTTCGCAAAAAGTATCTGAAACAATAACTTTTTTTACGTTGCAACAAACATTACATTTAATGAGTATAGTGCACATGTAATGATACACTGAATCAGTATGAAGCCTCAAATAATGATTTCTGTTGGCACTATAAAAGGAATGTAATTTTTCTTGTTGAAATACCATTTTTCAGTTACTGCATGACTGATGTGGTAATTATCCCCTACACCTGGGATTTAAATCCAATCCTACAAGCCCATTTTCTGTTTGCAAGCTGTCAGGCTGATGCATAGGCTTTGTTCTTATCTGGCAGTAGGCGAGGAATCGGTAATTCAGAAACAACAAAGTCACTGATGGGTCATCATGTAATCTGCACTGAAAATTGCAATCTGTAATGAGATTGGAAACACAGATGAGGTGACTAAAATTGATTACCTACCATAGCTGAAATTTTCAATTTTATTGCACAAATATGATCAAAACTAGTCCATAAGTTTGGGAGATTAGTTGTGAAAGAATAAAGATTACTTTAAAATTAGGCAAAAGGAGAGATAAGTTATTAAAATGTAAATTTATTTTGTTTTACAGCAAGATGATTCATCTTCAAGGTGATTCATATTTTTGCATTTATTTATTTTTAAGCTCTCATGATATCATGTGTGAATCTGTTGCTTGGTGAAGAGCAATATACACATAAACATTTCTCTCCCTGCAAGGAGAATGAATGAACAACAACAAGGGGCGGGGCAGGGGGCGGGGGTGGGGATCAGTAATGGAAGGTGAAGAACTACCGAAGTCACTAGACTATATATATGGTATGACATGATCATTTGATGCAAGGTTATCCCTCTTTTTCCCCTCAGCAGGATCACAAAAAATGATTTCCAATAGTGTAGTAAACACAGGTCTCTCGCTAATGCCATCTACAAATATAGCTCCTAGGCAACTGCACACATGTCAGAGCACAATATACTGAATTTTCAGTAGAGATACTGTATAAAAGACAAGAATATCAATGGCAAGGTTCTGAGATAATGCTACCCAAAGCATGTATATAACAAGTACTGGTCGATAGTGAGAAGGGTGCATCTGGGCATCAATAATAACTGAACGTAGCAAGGGTGGATAGATAGACACACACACAGATGCAACAGTATATTTTGGGCTGGAGTCAAATACCCCATTCCTCTAGCAGAAGCTAGCACAAGGACTCCCCTCTCCTGCATCCTGCACCCCCCAAAGCCATTTCAAAATCTGGTCTGGAGGGTTGGGAGAACCCCTGGAACATCACAATGGGAGGGGGAGAAAAGATTGTTTCATAATCTTTAAAGTTTCATTTTTCATTTGTCCTTCGCTGGGTGGGAAATGTTAGTGTGTGGCATCATTGAATGCAACAATGGGCTTCTATTTATGCCTTTCCTAAGGCTAAAAGTCTCATCCCAGCAAATAAATGGTTCTAGTCACATTGCCAGCGACAATGTGTGTGTGTAACAGGGATTAGGGCGAGATCCATTCTTCTCACTCCCCCTGAACAAATGCCATTGCCATTTTAACTCTGCTCTGAGTTTCAGCTGCATTTTGTATCTTTTAATTCTAATGCCGATATTATTTTTTAAGTTGTTTCTTGCTGCTTTGTGTCTGATCTGGATACAAATAAATATGGCATTTTTCGCCTTCTGCTGATGCATTTCACGCAACTGTCAGTTTGTGCTCAGAAGTCCAGAGGATTTCCATTTCCTTTTATTGTTACATGTTCTAAAAAGACACACTCAGTTTTTCTTTATGGGGGGAGGGGGTAACAGGCAATCACAGCTGGTCAGAGTCCCCACCACCAGCCCTGCATCATGAATAGTACCCAGATGAAATGTAGAGAAATTTCAACCGCCACCACCGGACAGCTGCTACTCAACAACTAGGGCTATCATTTATATTTTAACTGAGTAATCAATCAATTCATCAATCAGCTATGTTTAAATACATGACAAGTGCATATGGTCAGTGTGAGGTACTAATAAATGAAAGCTGCCACTCAATGTCCCAGCAAAAAGCCAGCTTGGTGTAGGGGGTGGAATGCCGACGTAGGATCTGTGAGAACTGGGTTCAAATCCTCCACTGAGCCTTGAAGCTCGCTGAATGACCTTAGGCCACAGACTGTTTCTCAGAATAATTTACCTCAGAGAGTTGTTGTGATGATGAAATGAGAAGGAGGGATACAATGCCTCAAGTTCCTCAGAGGAAAGGTGGGATATAAACATAGGAAGGAAGGAAGGAAGGAAGGAAGGAAGGAAGGAAGGAAGGAAGGAAGGAAGGAAGGAAGGAAGGAAGGAAGTCTTTATTTCCTTTTTATTTCACAGACTACTTTCTCTATGTACTTTCTCTGGCAAGTATCTATGTGCCAAAGTAAAATTGCAGGGATATTTTTCTTGTGGTGATGAGGCAGCCTTTGGGAAGAAACCATATTCCTTCAGCCAAGGAACTAAGCTTGGTCTACTAGCAAAATCATGCATTAATTTGCTGGCACAACCATGTATGATGGTCCAAACCGTGTTATGTGATCTGGTTCAGGGAGGGCAGCCAGAACTACGACTGTTCTGATAAAAAATTGACTGTTTAATTATGTATTGGTACAATAAGGCACAGTAAGAATCAAATCCTTACATTTCATTGGGATTGCTTTGATATTTGCATTTAACAAATTCAAATCACTATTATTATTATTTTTAAATCCCTCATATTGAAATATACGTGGAGTCCTGTAGTGACTTCATGCTCTTTACTGCAGCTTGTAAAACAGTGAATGAAATGCCCCCCCCAAAAAAAACCCAGGCTTTCATATACATTATTTACACAATGAGTCCCATCTAATTGGCTGATTCTGTTTCCCTCCTGGGGCCTGGTTGGTCTCTTCCTGCAGGCCAATCAGTTGTTGCATTCTATGATCCTACCAGCCTAATAGGCTGATTAACTTCTTCCTGGAGCCTGATTGGTCTTTTCCTGCAGGCCAATCAGTTGTTGCATTCTAGGATTCAACTTGCCTATTCTTCTAGGATCCAAGCTTAGTACATAACACATATATTCTAGAAAATAAATAAAGAGATTGTGGGAAATGGGAAAAAGATAGCCTAACAGGAAAGACAGTCAAGTAATGGGGGCGAGGGGTGGGACAGCAGGGCTGAAGGTGCAGGACTGAGGGAACCTGTGGCTGTTTAGATGCTGCCGCTATGCATCTGGAGGTTTAGAGGTTTCTGTGATACAGAACGACAGTTCCTACATAATAATAATAATAATAATAATAATAATGTAATAATAATAATTTATTTATACCCCACCCATCTGGCTAGGTTTCCCCAGCCACTCTGTGCGGCTTCCAACAAAATATTAAAATACAGTAGTCCATCAAACATTAAAAGCTTCCCTAAACAGGGCTGCGTTCAGATGTCTTCTAAAAGGAGAAACGTCTAGAACCTCTAGAACAGGAAAGACGGTCAAGTAATTGAAAAAACAGCAAGAACAAAATGCCCAATTTCAAAAAGAAATAGCAGTTTGATTCCTGCCCCCCAGCCAGCCAGCCCAACCTGAAAATTAGAAATGTTAGCCAGCCAGCCCAATCTGAAAATTAGAAATTAGGAGATGCGGCAAGGCCCATCTCTAATGCCTTGCCACCCAGTCCATCAATATATGCATGAGTTGTTATAGTAATCCTAGTACCAGGGATGAGAGGTGCATTAACATGGAAGCTGACAATGAATACTTAATTACCCTCCGTGTCACAATGACACGGTGCCCGGATTAATGGCAAGGAAATGAATCTGACTTGTCCTGCAACTTGAAAAGGAAGCTGAAATAAAATACAGCCAAGCTACAGGTAAATGCTTATGAGCATCTCTCCGCAAAGCAGCTGAGCCAGCAACCTTCTCTCTTTATTTATAGTCACAGCCTAGGTGTGTGTCGGTTGTTTTACATAAGGGGTTGGAGCCGTTCCATAATGAAGGGTTGGCCTGGGGATGAACAAAGCGATGAAGTCAGACTTCATGAAAACCAGTGGCCGCTACTTCGGAGATGCTTAAATGACTTCTAAAGGAGCCGATTAAAAAAGTCACGCAACAACCATTTGCAGAAAACATGTCAGTGGGAGGGAGGAGTTTTCTTGTGACACTTCTGTGTTAAAATATACCCCAATGATACGTACATCCGAAGGTCAGAAATGCAAGAAAAGGGAACAAAACTACAATGAAAAAGATAAAAGAATTAGGGAGTCTAACCTCAAGTATACTAAAATGATTGGTCCTGGAGCTGGTGGAAGGTGACTAAGGATACAGCCCTATTAAATGTAACAAGACTCACTTCTGAGAAGAAATGTATAGATAGCATTGTTCTGTAAGGCTGCATTCCTACAAGCACTTCCATGGGAGTAAATCCTAAGGAACACCAGAGATGAGCAACAAGGGGTCTTATGGCACCTTCAAGTCACGCAAATTCATTTCTTGCTCATTAGCATACTATTTATTATTTATTTATTTATTTCATGAAATTTATGCACTGCTTGATTGTTAAAAACAACAACCCTCAAAGCGGTTTACAGAAGATAAAACAGTGAAATCAAGAAAAAAATCCACAACCCTACTTTAAGACATGCAAAAGTTAAAATGGTAAAAGAGAATCAAATTATCTCAACTTCCTAAGCGTCAAAACACTACAAGACTCTTTATCATTTGGGCAGCCACAGACTAACACAGCTAGCCCCCTACAAATAGGTCTCTGAAGCTCGCTTTCAATTACCTAGTGCAATTTCTGCATTATCAGCTGAACACGGGGCCTTTATGAGGAACAGATCTAACCCACACGGCCAGTGCCAAGTGAGCTAGTTACTACTCTGTGCAGGCTCCCAGGCCTAATCAAGAATAAAGTTTGATTTGCTATTTATTCAGTTTGTGATGAGGGCCTACATAAACAGCAGAAGATAATACAACTAGAACATTAACTATATTCTTCTGGAAATATAATATCTATCTATCTATCTATCTATCATCTATCTATCTATCTATCTATCTATCTATCTATCTATCTATCTATCTATCTATCATCCATGTCAGAAGAACTTGGGCAATTTGTTCCAAGCTGATCCAAGGGCTGGTTGAAATTACCTGTCCATCCTCGACAGGCATTCCCTTCCCCAAAGCTGCAAAGCATATTTCCTCTTCCTTTCTCCTACTTCAAACCACTGGCAGCGTCAGGAGCAAGAGTAGCTACAGTAGCAGCGAAGCATGAAGAAAAAAGGAAGATTTTTCCTCCCTCACCTTGATGCACTGGTTTATAAGAGATGTATTTTCCAAGGCCTTGCCCTTTGTTTTTCTAGCAACAGGCCTTGAAAGCCAGTAAACCAGCCAGTCTTGGCTAGGATTAAACCCCTTTGAGAGCAGAAGTAGCTTTTCGGATCCTAGTCTTTGGACAGCAGCGATTGCAGAACTACTTGTGGTAACTTTTCAGTAGATTTAAGAAAAGAAAGAACTATGGAGAAATGTCTGCTTTGTTGGGTTTTCTTTTTTCTTTTTTTAATTGGTCCAAAATCTTGCTGGGTGCATCAAAGAACATCTTTGAATCTTGATTACATATATTGTTGTAGGTTTAAAAGTGCTAGAATGTAATTAAGATTTAGGGTGTCAAAGCTTATTTCTTGGAGGCAATAGCAAGACTCACATGTGTATTTAAGCCAGGCCCAGTGTGTATCTAAGCTATGTGCTAGACCTTGTTAATCCTGTAATTAAGCCAAGTGTAAAAGCTAATTAACTCAGATAATTTACTTTTGAGGTCCTAGCTTGGTGGGGATGAGCCATTTAAGTTACATAGAGGATCAAAAGTGAATCTCATCTGCAAATGAGAGTTTCCTTCCTTCCTCAACTGAGGGTTTAGTTTAAAAGACAATGCCAGTGTTTTAGGAAAAGTTTAGAATGACAGTTAGGACTTAAGCACCAGAAGTTACTAAGCAGTGGGCTGGAGAGAGAACAGTATGATGTACAGTGCCAGATTACAAAATAGGCAGAGTAGGCACCGAACTGTGGACCTTTTAGTGGCCCCGTGACAACAGATCTAAATAATATAGATTTGATCTTTTAAATTGTTTCCCAAAATTACTAGAGCATGCACACAAGGGGGTCCTGAGATTTCGACTGCCATGTGGCCTCCACATGGTTTAATCCGACACTGGTGATGTAAGGGAGGAAGCAGAGGGCTTGAGAAAGGGTCAGAAAAACAATGCTGATGTGTGCTTTGAAGGCAATGCTGTGCCTATGGGAGCAGCCAGAATCTCTTGGAATGCAGTGCTGGAAATTCCTCCATTGGCTTCAGGTTGTATATACCGGTCTTCTTCTTCTTCTTCTTCTTCTTCTTCTTCTTCTTCTTCTTCTTCTTCTTCTTCTTCTTCTTCTTCTTCTTCTTCTTCACTCATAGCCAAAGATTGTCTTCCATGAACATGATCTTAACAGTGAGTCAGTAAGTGACTGTGGTGGCCAATTCTGGATCCACAAGCCCTTCTGTTTCAGGAGAACCCACTACCACACTTTCACAGTGGGAACACAGGTTTCCGGGAAGGAGTTTATGAGTTTATCAGGGTGAGGGTTTGTCAATTATGCCTTCCTCTTAGCTTGCTTCTCCTTTTTGTCCTGAGTTCGAGCGTCTTCAAAATCCATATACCAGTACAGTGGAACCTCAGGTTACGTACCGTCCTCCTTACGAATGCTTCAGGTAACGAGCTCCGCTAACCTGGAAGTAGATGCTCCTGGTAGCAAACCTTGCCCCAGGATGTGAGCGGAAGTCACGCGCTGTTGGCGCGGCAGCAGCGGGAGGTCCCATTAGCGAAAGTGCGCCTCAGGTTAAGAACAGTTTTGGGTTAAGAACAGACCTACGGAACGAATTAAGTTTGTAACCGGAGGTACCACTGTATATGTAAATAAACCACTTAATCAGAAAGACACCACAGTCTCCACTGTGCCTCATTGTCCAAAAGGAAACACAGACCCTGGGTTAAAGCATGCCTGCATCCCCTGGCTCTTGCACAGCTTGGAGACAGGGGTGGCATGTAACAATATTTCAGTGTTGCATATATGTAGCAATATCTCCCATCACTTTCCACAAAGAAAATTTGCCAAAGCGACTTGCAAAAGCCACAGCATCAAGAACCAGTTAAAAATCAGATATGAGAAAGCAAGGTAAGATATTCAGAATTCCCAAAGTGCTCATCCGACAATATTATAAAAATGAGAAACTCTCCCCACCCAACTAAAAAAATTAGCACCACAAAAAAAGGCACCGGTCATACCAAGGTATGATTTCACATATGAAATGTTCAACTTTCTGTGGTTAAAGTATAATTAATTTAAATCTACAGGAGTAGTATCCAAACGCTTGGTTCCAGAACATTGCCTCTTTGGCAAGTCTCTTATTTTTGTTTTTCCTGTCCTTTCGATTTGGCTGCAAAAAGACACCACCTGCAATATTCCTCCTCTAACTTTAGTAGGCTTTGGATTCTGTGCAACCGGCTTCAAAACATGGCCAGCTAATTAGGATGGTTGGCCTCATGAAAGTCAGCAGCAACTTGTCTCCAGTCCAGGACTTTCATAATTACCCATCCACACATGCAAAACCTCTGAGCGTGCCCTCTAGCATGAATAAACCATTCACACTCTTCTACACATGCTTCCTTGTGGTCTGTACAGTTTTCATTTACACCTGGGCCTCACCTGCAAGACTGCATTTAAATAAGTCCAATTTTTTTGTTTTTGCTTTAATGGCCTCCTTTGTGTTTTATTTCATTTTAAAAAAAATATAGCCCTGGCTAGCTTCTCCCAGTTGCCGATGCAGCCAGTTAGATCAGGAAGACTTTGTTTGAAAAGCACAAAGGTGTGTGGCTCAACTCCTAGGCTCACTGAGTTCCAGTGAAGCCTTTTCCTAGCTCTCTGATTAAGTGAAGAGGAAGAATTAAGTGTGCTCAGAAATAAGGCCATTTAAGTGCGTGTCTTACATTCTTGGAGGATGTGCCCCGATTCTAGATACAGGATGCCAATGAAATCCTTTCATTCTCCAGGTACCAGTGGTCGCTTTTAATTGGCCCCAATAGTACTTCCTTCATTTCGCTCACCAGAAATAGTAACATAACCAACAAATGTATACTTTCAGGGTAAGCTCTTTATTATAGCAAAACTGCTAGTCTGTACAGACTAAACTGAATTTGAATGAGGCAGTGTTTTAAAAAAAGAAATGACCACATTTAATTAAAGCTGCATATCCAGATTCCCAAACAGTAAAATATGCTGGCTACTGTTTATTAAAATGTCTAGTTAAAATTAGGAGAAACATCCTCTTAAATTAATAATCATTAACTATTTTTAAACCACTAAATTAATCCTCATTAAAACATACAACAAAGAGAAAAGTGGTTCCATATCAGTAATTAGCAAGTTGCACATACAGGGTGGGGGGTGGGGGAGAGAGAATGGAGGAGGCACGAAAACAAGCAATCTAAAAAAAAAAAAACCCACAATGTTTATATATATTAAGGGAAATCAAGAAAACAGAAACATTCCAAACAATGCTAAGATTACAGGGAGGGAATCGCCAGAAGGCCCTCGGAGCTGGACCTCAGTGTCTGGGCTGAATGA
Organism: Zootoca vivipara; assembly: GCF_963506605.1. Classification (NCBI taxonomy): domain Eukaryota; kingdom Metazoa; phylum Chordata; class Lepidosauria; order Squamata; family Lacertidae; genus Zootoca; species Zootoca vivipara. The sequence goes on from NC_083276.1 coordinate 37,100,908, forward strand.
TGGGGGTGGAGACGCTCCTTCAGGTATACTGGGCCGAGGCCATTTAGAACTGGTTCATACTTCCACTTATTCTGCTGCTTTCCTCCAGGAAAATCCTGTGTTTACCACTGAATCAGAACTATCAGTTTTTCTGTGGACTGATGTTTATACCGATTCAATGGCAAACGGTGGGATTTCCCAGGGGAAGTGGCAGGACAAACAGGAAACATCTAGGGCCCGTGCTTTCTAGCACAGATCAAGCAAGTGTGGACAAGCCCTGTGTCATAACCAGTAAAATGTAAGCCATAAGCCCAGTGTCTGAATGCAGCTGTAGTGTGCACGCAGCCTGGGCCTAACACATTTACTCTTCTTATAAAGCAATAAGTCTTAATTTCAAAGAAGCAGCCCTCTCTGTTTTGACTGATGGCTGGATATGATTTGTCAGTGATAGACTGTGGCTGTGGAGATGGCAAACAATGTGTTGTCATTAGGAACGCAGATGAGAGGGGACCCAAAAAGGGAGTGTTTGTAAAAATACCTTTTAGCTATTTAATGTCTGGCTATGAAACATGGCTTGCTATCCAATAGCACATTATGCAATTAGACAAGGCGGCTGCTTTTTTCTCTTTTCTTTTTTGTCACTCAGCAATGTCACGGTGTAATTTTACCTTTCACGATTTCGAGAGAAAGCGGTGGTTTGCAGTTCATTAGTGATTAATCAAGCCATCAAGCCCTCCATTTCTTAGAAAAAGATCTCTGGCGTAGAACAAAGGCATTCAGAAGAAACTGGTACTTTTCCTACCCTTAGAATTCTTTCTTTTAAATAATACTATATTGGGGGGGGGGGACTTGTGGTGAATTTTATAAGAAAATGTGTACCTCGTGTAATTTGTCAGGAAAGTGTTCTCTGTGATGACAATAAGACATGCCCCTCTTCCCAGCAAGCTTCATTTAACTATCAAAGAATAACAATGCCTGCGAGGGATGAACGGAACATTCTTGCCATTTTTCAACCCTTGTCACACTCTTTTATGTTTTGTTCATAATGGCAACTGTCTTGCTTGATGTATCACACTGATGTTCTCACCTGCTTGTTGTCATTCAGTCGCTAAATGAAGAGAATGAATATGTATAATTCTTTCAAAAGTACATTATAATGACCCAGTCTGGCATATTTTATAATACATCCCACCAGACCCTGATTACTCTGTAAAAGTTGGCATTCCAGTTCTACAAGTTAGATGTTGATGGCACTTGCCAGCATCCTTGGTGCATATAATTAATACGTATAATGAAAGGAGAGGGGGGGGGGAACCCTGAGCATAGTTTGAATTGCTTCATTTTATTTATCAGTCATTTGGAGACACATATTAATTTGTGTAACAGCAACATCTCTCTTTTTTCTGGGGGTGATTAAATTATGCAAGATTTGGAACCAATTCTTAGAGGAACTACTTTTTCAGCTTTTTATTGCTAAACAGAGACCTCGATGGTTTTGCTGTAATTAATTCTATATCTTGATAGCAGGAAAATACACGTCATACTATATTTGTAATTCTTGGAGAGTTTTATGGCTTTGGGGGAAAAAATAGGCCTACTAAAGCCATAATCCTTTTCATTTGCTTCTGAAAATTGAGGTGTTCTCCTCTAATATATTGAAAGAAAATAAGGTCTCTTGGGTGAAGTTCAAAACCACACTGTAATTTTAACAATTCAGCATAACGTTACAGAAGAGCTTAAAGAGGCAAAGTTTGAGGACTAGGAAAACTATTCCTGACTTTATTTTAAAGCCTTGCTCACGGTGGAACTTTGGGTTGTATTCAGCTGTTTGACTTGGAGCAGACCCACTGAAAGCAATAAACTGTTAGCCATGTCCATTAACTGCAAGGAGTCTACTCTGAGTAGGACTTGTTTTGACTACCAACCTCTGTTAAACAAATGGAAAGCTGAAGGCAATTTTTGGGGAGTTCTCCTTTATTCTTGAGACCTCTGAATGCTCTGAGGGGTCTGGGGAACCTCTGTAATAGTGTGGAAGACAGTGTTGTAGGCTGCAGAGGGAGGAGGAATGAAAAAAACAATTCTGCCCCATCTCTAGCAGGGAGCTTCCTTTGGATCCAATGACTTCATGGAACAGAAAATCTGGATCCAGCTAGGGTGTGTGTGTGTGTGTGTGTGTGTGTGTGTGTGTGTGTGTGTGTTGCTGCTTCTTACTAGTAGTCAAACAGCAATACAAGCAATAGCACAGAAGTGACATAGAAAACTTATACAGGGGTGGTGAACAGCTAACTCCAGACCAGAACACCTTTCTGACTGGCTCGCCAGCCTCTCATCTGAGACCCTGTCCCTCTTCTCAGTCGTGGTTGTTTGGTCTGCCCTCAGAAATGTGTGCTTGGCTAGTGCTCAGTATCCGACCTTCTGATGCTTCCAGTCTCCCCTAGTGCCGGTTGAGGCTGCAGTGCTCTGTCTACCTCGCTCTTGGGTTGCCACTCAACAAGCATTGGAGAAGTTTAGGAAGCATTAAAGGTGCTTGAGAGCACACATTCAATGCTTCCTGATCTCGGCCAATGGTTGCCATGTTCCACCCTGGAAAGACCAGGAAAGTCAGCGCCCACCATCTCAGCTCACCTGAAGTGCCTTGAAGTGATAGTTTTAAAAAAAGTTAATTATGAGCCCCTGAGAAGAAGAAGGAAGAAGGAAGAAGGAAGAAGGAGAAGAAGGAGAAGAAGAAGGAGAAGGAGAAGAAGAAGAAGAAGAAGAAGAAGAAGAAGAAGAAGAAGAAGAAGAAGAAGAAGAGGTGGTGTTTGAATTTGATATCCCGCTTTATCACTACCCTAAGGAGTATCAAAGCGGCTAACATTCTCCTTTCCCTTCCTCCCCCACAACAAACACTCTGTGAGGTGAGTGGGACTGAGAGACTTCAAAGAAGTGTGACTAGCCCAGCAGCTGCATGTGGAGGAGCAGAGATGCGAACCCGGTTCACCAGATTATGAGTCTACCGCTCTTAACTACTACACCACACTGGCTCTCACTGAGGTTCAGTGGGTGATCCTCTCCATGGACTCTGTGTTTTTGGTTGGGGCTTATTTGAGCTAATGTTTGACTGGCCCATTTGTCTGTATTATTCTGGGACATTTGCATTCCATCGTTTCTCCAAGGGCTCAGATCTGTAAAATGTACTGTATGTATTTGTGTGCACATAGGTATGTGTGTGCAGTGTCACTACCAGAATATGTCAAATATACAATTTATCCACTACCTCTCCAAAGAGATTTCAGTGCACACAGAAAATCCCACAAAAGAGAGGTCTACAGTAAACCCTTGGCTACAATATGAGTCTTCTTCCTTTCTAGTGCTGGATGTGACTCTGGGGAACTCTGGTGCACTCAGTTGAAGCTTAGGCCTGCAATCAAGTTAGGAATGGCCTGTGCGCCCCCCTCCCAAAAAAAACCCTCAGACCGCAGGTCTTCTATATTCTAATGATTTTTTTTTACTCTGGGCTGAGTGTGGAAGTTGCCCCCCTACAGGTGTTACTATAAGAAATAGCTTTGAAACTGCATGTACTCAAAGCCCTCTGTGGTACAGAGTAGCCAAACCTAACTCGCAAGATTTTGCTTCTTTTTCTCTTAAGAAAAGTCACTGATAGCGACTCTCTAGTAACTGTCTGAAAGGAATAGGAACATTGCTAACATTCTCCCCTGTTAAACACAGGGCGCTGTATCCAAGTTTTTTCATAGTCACAGTAGACCCATGGAAATTAATGGGCATGACTAATTTAGGTCCATTAATTTCAATGGGTCTATTCTGAATAGAACTTAGCTGGATTCAACCCAGAGATTGCAATGGCCATATAACTTGTGAAGCCCTTCTCTGATAACAGTGCCTCATTTCACCCTTAAAGACGGTAGGTTCTCCACCCCCCCCACCCCCCGCCACCTTCTCAGAGCTGTGCGATTGTACATAGTATTGAAATTGTCTTCATATTTGTCTTTATTGCTTTGGAGACATTCCATTCACTTCAACCTCCTATGCCAGCAATGTTTCCTGTTTGACCATTATCTTTTCTGGCTTGAGAGTCACTCATAGTCCAAGAAACTTCATTTTCTGCATGTCTTGGTACTGTACCTTTTCAGGTTTATAAGTATGTACACAGAGGTGGCGCTAGCTGCTCTGGCACCTGGAGCAGCCTGCGGGGGCGGGGCTAGCCACCTGTGGGGATGCGGTGGCAGCGGAGAGCACCCCAGGGGGATGCGCTGGCAGTGACGCCTGTCCCAGGGGTGTGTGCTGGCAGCGGGGAGCGTCCCAGGGGGTTGCACCGACAGCAGTGCACATCATGGGGGGGGGTGCCGCTCGCAGCGATATCACCCCCCTCAGGGATGACACCCAGGGTAGCCCCCCACTTTCTCCGCTATTGTATGTACAGAATTAGGGCCTTGTGTGCCTGAGGGTCCCCCCAAGTTATTACTATACATACCAACTCGAGAGGATACCTTTTAAGTATGACATCCAACAGTGAATTGCCACTGCTGAATTCTAGTATTTAGTTTATGTTGATTCCACACTTCATTTCTTCTACTCCCTGATTAAAGTCAGTGGCAACAGGTCTATTAGAACAACCAGGGCTTAGCCCTAACAAGTGAAATGCCAAACAATTTCCAAAAATCCCTCCACAATCTCAAATCCACACTCTTTCCTGTCCTGCACATCCTTCCACAATCTGTTTGAATATAGTGAGGCTCCTGTTCTCTGGCCAATTGTTTCTCTACACCACTCAGCGTTGCTATGGCCAGGAGATCCCATCCATCTGTCTCTAGGCAGAAAAACAATATGATAGTAAATTTGTATGTTAATGGAGCTACTGGCTCTTAGCCTTGACTGTACAGTTCCCCCCTCTCTCCTGTTGTCATGGTGGCAATTCAGATACATTAACAGGTCTTCCTTTCTGGTGAGTGGGCTTCCTTATTTAGACACAACTGCACTGTGCATACTCAAGAGTAAGGTATCAGCAGGCTCAGGAAAATGTGAAGAATGGCAGCAGTACAAAATAAATGTGGGGGGGGGCACCCTAAGGGAAGGAAGCCACAAAAACGCCCCTGTGAGAACTAAGCATGCTCAGTAGTCACTGAATGTTGGATGACGATTTGGGGTACAGACAGAAAATTGGGTTGGATGTAGGAATTGGGTAGAAATTTGATTAAACTCATGTTTAAATGTGAATCTACCTACCGTACTTTGCAATTCCTGAAGCAATATGGAAGCTGAAAGATTTCAAAATCTTTTGAAATTTTCACTTCTCCAAATTTTCTGGTGCAGTTTCCGAACCATGTAATGTATACAAAAAATGCAAGTACATAAAATATTTATTCATTTATAAAGATTTATTGGTTAAAGTAGCATACAAAAATGCATTATATTTATGGAACTCCCTTTTGCAAAAGAGAGAGAGAGAGAGAGAGGAGAAATTCACATAAAGTGCTGATGAATTTTCACAGGGACTTTAACAAAAATTGCAAACTGGTGTGCAAAGGTGGGGGGGGAACTGAACTTAAGCCTGGAAAAATGAGAAAGTGAAGGAAACCAAAATTGACAGATTCACGCCTTCCTAGTTGGATGGGGAATGAAATGGAGGAATGCATGGCTGGTCGGCTGGAACAATGTGCAGCAGCACTCCACACTGCAACATTTTCTTTTAAGTCTTACTTGCTATTCCCATATTGTAGATGGTGGACTGAGTTTAAGATAGTGACTTGTCCACGGCAAGTCTGGAAACTCATGGGCTAGATATTTTCAAGCACTCTGCGACCAGCCGGTTACACTGGCCCTCCTCTTGTCCTTTAAGCAGCTTGTGGTATATCCTAACATCTAGAACAAACAGTGATTTGCAGAATTAAAAAAGAAAAGCCTAATAATAAATGCCCAGAGCTGCCTGGGTTCTTTATTTCATTTTCGGAATCGACACAGTATGACATTTGAAAGAAAATGGAATCAGTGAGTCCACGACAGGGGAAAAATGAGTTTGGGGGGACTGAATGGAAATATAAAGAATTTCTCTCACTCCTACCGCACTTTGGAATAATTAAATATGAAGTGTTGCAGAGAGTTGCAGATGAATCCGAACAGTAATTGAGTTGGCACTTCAACATTACTATATCTGCTCTGCCAAGTTTAAAATCCCCCATAGTTTTTCCTCTCAGCATACATAATATCAGCCGCTAATCTAGTTCTCCATCTGATTTTCTAAGCAAGCTGATTAATATTTATTAGGAGGGGGAGGGGAAAGGTTTACTTCACCTCTCAAATTTCTGAAAGATTTCCCCTTTCCAGAGACAGTTATATATTATGCCTTTTTGTGATAAGCTCAGGCAGAAAACCAAACTGTACTATTTTCCAGGGAATAAATAGCAAGGATTTCAGATTGGGAGGAAGTTGAAAAAGACAAAGTGAACAGTGGTAGCAATTTGGCAGTGGGGTTGGCAGCCTTATATTGGAAATGATGAAAGAAAAATTGGGAGAGATATCCCCTTACAGCCTCATTTTAAGCCCCTGAGGCCTGAGAACCATAAGAGATTTCATGTACAACATAAGCTGCAAGGAATCACCTTCCAGTCTGATTTTCCTTTTCCACTTTAGAATTGCAGCTCTGCATTACTTTGATTCATGAACTATTGCTGTAAAGGGAGCAAAAAATTAATATGAAAGATATTCTTTGTAGAAGCACTCATCACTGCAAAAGTTTCCAAACAGGAGGCAAATTCTAATGCACCAGCAATTCAGAATTGACCAAATAGAGGCAGCACTTATTTATGCATCCGGTCATTTATAAAAATGATCAGAGCATGTGGCATATTCCCATATTGGAGTAAGCAGAAATTATTCCCATTCTACAAAAGAGAAAAAGAAAATAAGAGAAAGGAGCTTGCTTATCAATCACCCAGTCCATTCATGAATAAATGTGAGCTTCCTAAATGGTGGTCTTAAAGGCAGATCCTGAGAACTTTGGATTCAACCACTGAAGCACCATTGTACTTCTTTGACTTTTACAGGCTATGGCACCTCTGTGGTTTCCCCATGCATATTCTGTGGCAATAGGCTACATTCCATGGCCACGGTTCTATTGGGTCTCGTTGAACAATAACACCCGGACTCTGTAACCAGTCTATATGTGCAGTGGAATGTGATGACATAATTCTGAGCTGGTTAAATGGACTGTGCCGCTTTCGGTACACTCTTATTCCCCGTGTTAACAAAAGAGAAAAAAAATGGCTATATCAGAGACAAAACATTTAGCATACCATTCTCTCTGCCATTATAGTTTTCTGTTTGCCGTGAGATTATTTTGTTTTTACATATAGAAGCATTCAAACTAGCAGGGTAAAGTCATTGATTCCATTTTTGTTTGTTTGTTTATAAAAAAAATCTGTATGCCATAATGCAATAATTATATCTATACAATGAAAACCATGCAAATCTTTAAAAGAACAAATCAGCAGCTAACTATTCGAGAATCTGCTTTATTAATTGTCTGAATAAGCCTGGTGGCACAGAAAAGTTTTCAACAAACATTTAAAGCAACTTAAGGCCCAGGGGCCAGATGCAACCCAATTGCCTTCTCAATCCGACCCACATACGGTCCGGGAATCAGCATGTTTTTACATGAGTGGAATGTGTGCTTTTATTTAAAATGCATCTCTGGGTTATTTATGGGGCATAGGGATTCATTCATTCCCCCCCCCCAAAAAAAAATTTAGTCCGGCCCACCACATGGTCTGAGGGACGGTGGACTGGCCCATGGCTGAAAAAGGTTGCTGACCCCTGATTTAAAGGCTAAAATAGAAGGCACCTACTGAATCTCTATTAGAAGAACATTCGACAATATTAGACAAAAGAAGCTCAGTTTCATGTTGATGTCAACTCAGCAGACAACCAATGATGCTCCTGAAGATGATCTCAGTGGTCAAGCTGGGATGTAACAGTTGGTCCCTAAGATACCCTGGATCTAAGTTTTTCAGGGCTTTAAAAACTAATACAAAGACCTGGCTCAGTAGTAGATGAAGCTCCCAGTGGCAAATGTCTTAACAGTAATGTAATGTGTTAAAAATTCCATTCTGTTGTCTCAAGACTTTCCTGCCCCATTTCAATTTAATTCAGCTCTCTGTATAGATCCAGTTAGTGTTTGCAAGATTACCTGAGATACTCAAGTCTTCTGCCTAATAACTGAATACCAAGTGCTAGAAGGCAACAAAAATGGGCTGCTACCTTTATTCCCTGATTATGAGCTTCCCAAAGATATTTGGGAGGTTGTTGTAAAAATACAGTGGTACCTCGACTTACGAACGACTTGACAACCAAATTTTTCGACTTACGAATGGGGCAAATGGCCGCACGCTTACGAATATCTCGACATCTGAACGGAAACCGTGGCAGTTTTCGATAGGGTTTTTTCGACTTACAAATTTTTCCGTTTCCAATGCATTCCTATGAGAAATCACGTTTCCAATGGCGCTTTTCGACTTACGAATTTTTCGACCTACGAAGGTGCCTTCAGAACAGATTAAATTCGTAAATCGAGGCACCATTGTACTGGATTAGATAGACCTTTGGTTTATCCACCAAAGATCTTCATCTGCATCACCAAATGTGGCTGGTTGCTTCTATTTCACTTCGGTGTTTATAAGTTTGGCAGTCCTGATCTATATGGCTTTTGATGATGATTCTATTGTCCAAATTCAGCAAAAGATTCTAACTGAAGTTCAGGACAATTATTTGTCTTTTACAATTTATGCCATTAATGTGTGTGAAATAGGAAATAACATTTAAGGTCATATCAGGTAGGATCAGATAGGATTATTGTTTTTTTCTTCTGAAGATCTTCCAGAGCCAATAAGCAAGATTCCTCAAAACTAACTGTGTAACATATACCACATTAATTCCCTAAGAACCTGTCGTTCAGACTGGTTGATCCACATGTGTAAGTGGAAGGTTTCAAAAGAGGAAAAATAATAATTTCACTGTGTATTTAGGTGCAGGCAGAAGAAAATTCAACATTTCCCCCCCCCCCCCAAGCAGGGATATCAGTCAAAATAGCTCATGGTAAAAGAAATTCAAAGTGAGTATTAATCTTTTATGAAAAAAGATAAAAGCTCTTTAAAGCCATTTTGTAGAACATTAACGTGGCAAACCATTGTAAAACTTAGCATATGCCTTTTAGTGATAAGCATTGTTAATAAAACACATTTGCAAGTACCAGCTTTATGAAGTCTGGAAATTACAAATTTAAAGAATGGACAGAGGTAGATACATTTCATGGATGTGCTGCCAAAGTCTATTAAATGTGGGAGGTAGGTGTCTTCTTAGTGCTTCTCTTTCTTCATAAATGGAAGCTACAGTTATGTTCTGTGTTGCATGCACTAAATTTTTCTCACAACTCAGCAGACCTGAAGTGGAGCATCATTTCAGATTTTTAGGACAGGGAAGTTGGGTCCAAAAACATTACTGTGGGGAGCAGATTCAACACAGCCCACTCAAGGTTAAGTTGCAAACAGCAGTATATGTTGAGAGAACTTATGGTGCTTATTTTCATTTTACACTTCACAATATACATATTAGTGGTATATCAACACAGAACCTTTTTTTTAAGGTCAAAGCTAATGCATTTAGCTTGATAGATCCATTTAATGGTTTACGCTCAACAATTGTGTACCCTCGGAAATCATTCCAGAGAGAAAGGACTGATAGGACCTACTGTCAGTTCAGAAGAAGGTCCTGTAGATTCTTGGTCCTTTCACAGGAAAGGAGACAGAATTTTGTACAACCAAGCTAGGAATGCACTGACCAAGGAGATTAAAGTGGCAAAACGAACCTATGGTGAAAAACTGCAGACTGAATTCTCAAACAGGGACTTGGCTACTCTTTGGAAGAATTTACAGAACATTACTGGATATAAGAAAACATTTTATTCTGCTCCGGAGAGTCAGAAATTGGCATACGACCTGAATCAGTTTTATAGCAGGTTAGAAAGTCAAGCATTATCAACTAGTGCCATTCAGTTGGCGCCAGAGGCACCAACAGCCACAACCACCTCAACCTGTCCTGAAGTCACCCCACTGGTGATCTGGGAAAAAGATGTACGGAACCTTCTACAGAGACAGAAGGCCAAAAAAGCTCCAGGCGCAGACGGGGTGACTCCTCTTTGCTTGGAAGTGTGTGCGGCACAATTGGCTCCGATCCTCACACAGATATTTAACCATTCATTGGAGTTGTGTAGAGTTCCTTCATGCTTCAAACATTCTATTATCATTCCGGTACCTAAGAAACCTTCCATCAGTGTGATGAACGATTACAGACCGGTTGCTTTAACATCTGTGGTAATGAAAGTCTTTGAGAGTCTAGTGTTGGCCTATTTGAAAGACACTACTGACCCTTTGCTGGATCCTTTGCAATTTGCTTATCAAGCTAATAGGTCAGTAGATGATATGGTCAACATGGCATTGTACTACATCCTGCAACATCTGGATTCCCTGTGGGCCTATGTGCGAGTTTGTTTGTTGACTTTAGTTCAGCTTTTAATACTATTGTCCCACCTAAATTGTTTTCTAAATTACTTCATCTTAATGTGCCTGCTCATGTTTGCCAATGGATATACAGCTTTTTAACGGACAGGAGGCAGCAGGTGAGGTTGGGGGAAATTACATTGAGCAACAATACCATCAGTACAGGTGCTCCCCAGGGGTGTGTGCTTCCCCCACTGCTTTTCTCTCTATACACAAATGACTGCACCTCAACTGACCCATTGGTTAAGATCTTGAAATCTGCAGATGATACAATAGTTATTGGGCTTATCCAGGAGGACGATGAATCTGCGTATAGGTGGCAAGTAGACCATCTTGTTTCGTGGTGCACCAGGAATAATTTGGTGCTAAATGCTCAAAAAACAGGGGAAATGGTAATTGATTTCAGAAGGCACTTTTCCATCTTGCTGCCACTTTCCATCCTTGGTAACATGGTTGTAGTAGTAGAGTCCTTTAAGTTCCTGGGCTCTATAATTTCTCAAAAATTAAATTGGTCAGGCAACATCAATAGTATTATTAAAAAGGCCCATCAGAGGTTGTATTTCTTGCATCAACTAAGGAAATTTAATTTGCCCTAAGGAGTGTTGATCCAATTTTATAGAGGCACCATTGAAACTGTTCTATGTAATTCTATCACTGCCTGGGGCTTGCTGATCAGAAGGTCAGCGGTTCGAATCCCTGTGACGGGGTGAGCTCCCGTTGCTTGGTCCCAGCTCCTGCCAACCTAGCAGTTCGAAAGCACGTCAAAATGCAAGTAGATAAATAGGAACCGCTACAGCGGGAAGGTAAACGGCGTTTCCATGTGCTGCTCTGGTTCGCCAGAAGCGGCTTTGTCATGCTGGCCACATGACCTGGAAGCTGTACGCTGGCTCCCTCGGCCAATAATGCGAGATGAGCGCGCAACCCCAGAGTCGGTCACGACTGGACCTAATGGTCAGGGGTCCCTTTACCTTTACCTTTACAGTGTCCCAGTCACTGATTCAGAACCTCAGCAGCCATGTACATGCAATATGCTTGTGTAATGCTGTCTCTGAGCTCTGGAGTGCTCTGATTTACCCAATCCTGCATAGAGGTAATTTTGTTTACTGCATATTCTAAGAAAACCTCACCGTACATTGGAGCAAGGGGTGCTTCTGTGCCTTAAAGCTTTCACACAGTTTTCAAGAGTAGTGGGTGGCCTTGGGAACTATACTAGTTCCCTATTTTCTGTGCCACCAGATATGCTAGTTGGATGAGGAAGCCACAGGCAGCTCAAATAAGGATATGCAACTGCAGTCCAGAATCTGCACAGGTCCTAGCAATCATTTGACATAGGAAATCCAGTCCTGCAGCTCTTCATTCTATTTGCTGCTGAACCGCCTCCATCTGAGTCAACACATTGCTGAAGTTACAGGTAGGTAGCCGTGTTGGTCTGAGTCGAAGCAAAATAAAAAAATTCCTTCAGTAGCACCTAAAAGACCAACTAAGTTTATATTTTGGTATGAGCTTTCGTGTGCATGCACACTTCTTCAGATACACTTGCTGAAGGAACACTTCTTCAGATACACTTGCTGAAGGAAACTCTTCCAACCTTCCAAGCTTTTGGCTTTTGGCTGCCACGTTCCAGGAAGCTGGACTTTAATCTACATGTTTGACAATTACACCTCAAACTTACTTTGTTCACTGGAGCGTTGCAAGGAAAGCTCTAGGCTCAGCATATATCAAATCTGCCCCTGGTTCTTAGGGCAGAATGGGGGGGGGAATCTAAACAGGGTCTCAACAAGAACCCAAAGCAGAACCTTGTTTATGAGTTGAGATTAGTGCAGTTGCAAGAAAAATGGGGTTTAGTACTGGTGAAATGGATCAAAGAATGATGAGAGAGGAGGCATGTTCAAATGCCTTTATTTTATTTTGAGTTTTATTATTCATTTCTAATGGTTCTGATCTGCTTTCAGGCCCTATCTGGGCCTTCAAAACTCCCCTTCTACTGAGGTACACCTGGTCCCATTTCTCTCTCCTTTTAGGCTTCTGGTTAAGATGCATATTTTTCGGAAGTGTTTAGAGGAAGAGGACTGCTGCTGCTGCTGCCGCCACCAATAATGATGGTCATAGACGGATATCTTGGTGGTTATTTTATGGATTTTCATCTATTTGATTTTGTTGCAAACCTCCCTTCGGCTTGTGCAAAGGGCAGTACATAAATCATCTAAATAAATAAATAAAAAGGCAGAGGTGGATATTTAGATAAAGAGCATAAACATTTCAAAGTGTGACATATTTTACGGACTGTTTACATAGCAAGAACTCCCTCCTTTCGGGACTCATCCCTGTTCTTTGTTCCCCGCACGTTATGAGCAAAGCGCTCGGTTAGATGTGTAATCCCACCTGAGTGCAGGGGGATGAGCTAGGTGACTTTTAAAATCCCCTTTGGCCCTTACAGGCCTTATGAAAATTCAAAGAGGTTGCAAGGACCAAGAAGGGGGGAAATGGTAGGGTGATATTTGCCAACTTCATTACCATCACAAATCCTTTCAAACATGAAACCGTTCCAAGCAAATGTTATAATGCCACTGTGCTTTCCAAGGCTGAACACATTTTTGCTTCTTTCATATCCACAGGGGCCCATTGGATCGCCAATAATTGAAATACCAGTGATCTTCGTCTGTTTGCCAATCTGCAAACTAAACAGAAGCTTAACCTATTTGCGGTTATGCCAGTTTGCTGACATTTTGCTGCGATACAGGCCAGGGTATGAACCAGCCGTGGATTTAACCACTGAAATTAGGTCGAGGGCAACACTCCTCTTGAATCCTAGCAGTGAATCTGACTGTCTTGTCATTGCACTGGATTCAGGTGAAGAATTTTATTTTGCCCCTTCAGTTCACCCAGACAATTCCTTGGTGGTGGGGGTGGGGGTAACCCCATCAAGTACAAACCAAAGTATGCTGGAAGTAGGAGTGCAGGCTCCAGCACATTCCTTATTGCAGTGCCTGCCCCACAAATTCCCCTGGGAGTTCTGAGCAAGCTCATGGTGAGGTCCATCCAAGAGGCATAATTAGCCCTTTAAAGAGAAATATTTTTGTCCTGATAGCAGCAGCCAATTATATTTTGGTGGGAGGGGGAAAATCCTAAGGCAGCGGATTGTGGAGACAGGCTTTAGACAATTAAAAGAGAATGCAGCTGTTCCCAAAAGGTTGATGGGATGCAAATGTTGCTTCCAAATGCTGCTAAACAACTCTGTGTATAGATAGCGCCAGTTTTTCCAAGCCAGTTCAGCTGTTCTCTAATTAGTAGTAGACTAACAGCTTGCTTTGTCATTGATACAGTTCTTATACAAATACTCAGAAATGTGTGTGTGTGTGTGTGTGTGTGAGAGAGAGAGAGAGAGAGAGAGAGAGAGAGGACACACTTTTTTTTGTCTTGACTGGACCTCCGTCTTGTAGGAAGTGGCATAAGTCTTAACTTTCTTACAGCACTATTTATGCGCAGGCTTCAGATTCCTTTGTTTTGTGTCAACTCTTTCCTTTCTTGTAAACACATTGTTAATAGCATCATTAAAGAGCTGCGCAGATGCTTCATAGACGTTTACATGCATTTAACCTCCCCCATCAGCACTGTGTCGGCATCCATTTTATTTCATGGAGAGGAAAACAGTATTTCCATTCGGAACCTGCTTGCTGTGTTCTGAGTTGCTTTCCAACTGAAACCTTGTCCACCTCTGTGGCCATTTACTATGCACACGCAGCTTAGTCTGCAATCCTTCCCCCCTCTCTTACCTGGGAGTAAGCCTTACTGAACTCAGTGGACATGGTTAGGATTGTGCTGTTAGAGATGTAGCAATGGAGACAAAACTAATACCAGCATTTGAATATGATTTGGTGGTTGCTAATAAGGTTAAGGGATGCGGGTGGCGCTGTGGTCTAAACCACAGAGCCTAGGGCTTGCCGATCAGAAGGTCATCGGTTTGAATTCCCACAACGGGGTGGGCTCCCGTTGCTCGGTTCCTGCTTCTGCCAACCTAGCAGATCGAAAGCACATCAAAGTGCAAGTAGATAAATAGGTACCGCAGGAAGGTAAACGGCGTTTCCATGCGCTGCTCTGGTTCGCCAGAAGCAGCTTAGTCATGCTGGCTCCCGACCTGGAAGCTGTCTGCGGACAAACGCTGGCTTCCTTGGCCAGTAAAGTGAGATGAACGCCACAACCCCAGAGTTGTCCGTGATGGGACTTAACGGCCAGGGGTCCCTTTACCTTTAATAAGGTTAGTTAGGTCTTAGATTTTAGGGGAAACATAGAACACGGTTTAGCTTTGCTTGTGTCAAAATGGGAAGATCCTTTTAAAAAATTGTATTGATTTTTCATAAACAACGTACAAACTAATGCATAACTGTAGCAATGGTTAGATCCAACAATGAGACATGAGACAAGGCTGAGTTCCAAAAAGACCAACCCCAGGCAAAGCTCGGGGGTCTGTATTTATTAGCAGCAGCTTTGACAGGTAAACATTAACTCACGATGTAACTTCCAGCCAATCACAGAGCAAACCTCATGCATAAACATGTACAGGTACAGGTCACTTCCTGCCAACACCCCAAACTCTCCACCATAGAGGAAGTGGTGGACTGCACATCCCACACATCAAGTACCTGTCACATGTCTTGCTCTCTAAACATCCCCCTCCTCTCAATCTTGTGACTTTCCAGTACTTTTCCAAGCTATTACCTGCTTGCATTGTTTCTCCCTAACCCAAGTGTGACCCATCCTGTCAGCCTGTTCTAACCAGTTCAATCCCCATCTCTCCAGATTTATCAAGCCTCTCCCAGTACAGCAGAACCCATACCTTCACCTCCTGACCTGTCACTGTACTGGCTTGCCAGTATTACTCTACCTAAACCTAGAGGATTGGCGGGTATGCCACGCCATGTTCTAAATCAACCCCACACATAAGTGTACAAACAATAACAGAACTGTACATGGAGCATATTCAGTATAAAGAGCAAATCACAGATATGCAGTTATATACAAACAAAATTTTAAGACAATTCTATATAGCCCAACCACAATGGGGAGCAAGTTATGGGAGGAGTACAGTATTTATATGACTCTCCCTATGGATATGATAACAAAATAAAGAACAGTCTGCATCTTATTGCTGGCATCCATCTGTCTCGGGAGACTGTGGAGCAGTGTGCCTTGGGGGGGTGAAGTCAAATCTTTGGAGAGTTACAGCGCCTGCTGTGGCTGTAGAAACGAATACAGGAGAGACGTGTTTTGTAGCAGCTGGGACAGATGAATGCATCAAAACTGTCAGATCTGACTTTGTCCCTGGTCTATGTCTGCCCAGCAATGTTCCATACATTAATAAACCATGCCTCCCACATACCGTGTTTCTCATATTATAAGACATGTCTTATATTTATTTTTCCCTCGAAAAAACACACTATGGCTTATTTTCAAGGGATGTCTTATTTTTTTCCTCCTCCTCCTGCTGCGGTCGGCATTGCTGCTGCGCCTATCACTATGTCTTATTTTCGGGGTATGGCTTATATTCCTTGAATGCTTAAAAATCCTGCTATGGCTTATTTTATGGGTATGTCTTAAAATATGAGAAACAGGGTAGGAGCTTTTTATTATTCCCAGTAGCAGGTTATTGCCAAACTGGCTGCTGATAGTGACGTAAACATTGGATTTTTACAAGTTCCAGGAGGATTTACATCATTCTATAAAGAAGGGAGCCAGGTGGCACTGTGGGTTAAACCACAGAGTCTAGGGCTTGCTGATCAGAAGGTCGGCGGTTCGAATCCCTACGATGGGGTGAGCTCCCGTTGCTCAGTCCCAGCTCCTGCCCACCTAGCAGTTCGAAAGCATGTCAAAGTGCAAGTAGATAAATAGGTACCACTACAGCAGGAAGGTAAACGGCGTTTCCGTGTGCTGCTCTGGTTTGCCAGAAGTGGCTTTGTCATGCTGGCCACATGACCTGGAAGCTATACGCCGGCTCCCTCGGCCAATAATGCGAGATGAGCGTGCAACCCCAGAGTCGGTCACGACTGGACCTAATGGTCAGGGGAAAGAAAGAAGACAGAGGGATTTGGAAGCAAAGAGTTTTCCCTGTCAGACTCAGGATCTTCTTGGAGCCATAAACCACCATTAGAGAAGAAAGAATCCTTCTGTGCCTTAACCCATTTAAAGCATTTGCAAAAGAGGGAGTTACATGTTGGTTCCTAAATAAGTCACTCATCTTAGCACTTGTTCACAGTGGGCTGTAATTCCTTCCCTGGTGGCAAGCTAGTTCTAATACTTTAACAGCTCATGATTAAGTATCAGTTGTTCCCTCACCACCTGCATTCACAGTTACTAGGAAGATGGAGAGATGGGACTGATAGGCGTGGTGTTGCCATAATGACTTGCCCATCTGGTACAAAGCTTTTCATGTGGTAAGGATAGGTCAAGATATAATGTGGGAGAAGGAATCAACAGTAATAGAATCCATTGGGGAATAGATAACCTCAAAGCCAAATGTAGTTTGTTTGGGGAAATAGTTAAGAACATTGGGTAGGCCACTGAAATCAATGCACAAGCCCAGTGCATTGAATAACATTGGTATAAACTGTCTTACACCAAGTCAATCCATTGTTCCATCTCACCCTGTATACTCTTGACTGGCAGCATTTCTCCATGGTTTCAGGAGTTGGGGCGGGGTCTTGCTGAATTGTATGTGTTGCTGCCAGGTATCGAAGCTCAGACCTTCAACATGCAATGCAAGTCCTCTGTTATGGGCCCCTTATGTCAGAAGACCAAACCCTTCTATCATTTTCAGTGCAGAAGGTGTATTAAGCCAGGCAGCATTGGGGCACAATATTATGATGCAGGACTGGGAGAGGTTGTGGAAAAAAGGTATCAGATTTATGGCATATAATATGTTGAAAGAAAATATGATGAAAATGATGTATAGATGGTATTTAACACCGGTAAAATTAGCAAAGATTTACCATACTCATGATAATAAATGCTGGAAATGTAAAGATGTAGAAGGAACCTTCTACCATATGTGGTGGACGTGCCCCAAAGTGAAAGACTTCTGGGAAAAGATTTATAATGAACACATTTATTAAAAAAAACAGAAGCCTTTCTACTTGGTATAGTAGGGAAAGAAATTCCCCAAAAGGATGTTATTTTCTTTCTGTATGCCACAACAGCAGCAAGAATTCTGATATCCAAGAACTGAAACTACCAACTGTGGAAGAATGGCAAATGAAGATGATGGACTTTATGGAACTGGCCGAGCTGACCGGGAGACTACGTGACCAGGGAGAAGAGTCAGTGGAAGAAGATTGGAAGAAATTTAAAATATATCTTTAAAATGTTGCAATATTTGATTTTATGGATTATATTTGGAAGAAGATATAGGCTGTAGGTGTAGAAGTAGTGGTTAGTGAGTAAGAGAAATTTGTATAAATGATTCAAATAGATAAAGTAAGAAATGATGTAAAGATAAGATATACAATTTCTAAAAATATGATTCAGAAATTACTAAAGATGATTCACAGTGAAGAGCAGAAAGGGGGGATTTGAGGAAGTCACAATCTTTAAGGAAAGAAATGGATAAGTAAGAAATTTTTAACATTGTTTTTTGTTGTATTGTTCTTTTTGTTGTTGTTTAGTGTTTATCCTGATGTAGTATGTTCTTATTTGTTTATGTTGTGTTATTATAAAATGAATTTTTTTTTTGAGAAAAAGAAAGCCAGGCAGCATTGGGCAATAGAATCAGACTATTGTGAAATTTGAAATAAAATCAAAATTTCCACAATGCAGTTTTAAAACTGGCTTCCGGGGGATCTGCACAGCATCTGATTCACAAATTATTATATGTGGATGGTAGTGTAAACATTTCCAAATCCACAAAATGGGAGATAGGGTAGAACTTGTCAATGAGCACACAGAATGACAACCTTTTAACAAAGCCAGAAATTCATTATAAAAATTGCACACCAAAAGAACATTAGGAGAGAGAAGCAATGTATAAATGGCAAAGTTGTCAAAGCCAAAATGCAGTGCCATTGCAGTGTTTGATATTAGAAGAGAACATACAGTAAGCATATCAGAAATCTTGTGGATGGGAGAATTCTGAAATACAGTTCTTCCTAAATATAATTTCTACGGAAAGTTCAAGAGTGGAGCCCCCCCCCCCTATGTCAAAAAGAGCACTGGATCCAATAAATGAGAAAAGTTAAGAAGAAGAAAACTCTTGAAACACCTATGGGTGGAAATACCCAACTTTAAGTATATGTAAATAAGTTTATATTTTAAATATTTGTATCCCCTCTTTTCAAAATTAATCAATATTTACAAATGAGCTGTTAATTAAATTCTGGGGATATATTATCACACACACATACCCAAAGTTATGAAGGTAAACCTGAGGATGATAGCCAAAGGAGAGCATCTTGTAATGATTAGGGGCCTCAGCTACACTTTTACTGGTCATAAGACATTTGTGTCATAGCAAACATAGAATTCCTAGATAAGATAAATGACCGTGCATTAGAACGGCAAGTTGTAGGGGCAACTAGAGGGGAGTTAACTCTTCACTGAAAACTGGATGGTGTCAGAACTGTAACTATAACAATGCCAGCGTAGAAGAGGAAAGTTGTTTGAAAGGTCTGACATGGTAACATTTAATTTCAAAACAGGAAACTTTTCAAAATATGTGGATTTGATAAAAGAATAGCTGAAAGGTGTTGTGAGAAGGGTCAACTCTTTGAAGATCATTTGGAGGGTATTAAAAAAAATATTAAAGGTTCAGATAAAATGTGTACTGCAGGTAAGAAAGCGTACTAATGTCAACATGGTTAATGAGCAAAGAAATTTAAAAAGGCAAAACATCTTGTTAAAAAGTTGAAGTCAAGGTCAATGGAAGGAATAGAAAGGGGCCCAAACTCTGACCAAACCAATCTAAGATGATAATAAAGCAAACTGAAAGAAAAAGAAAAAGAAAGAACTTGAGAAATATGTTTCTGAAAACATTAAGACAAACAATTTAAAAAGTATTCAAATGTATCAGAAACAGGAAAAGATCCTGACACTGTTGGACAAAAGTGAACAAGAAGGACCAAGACAGAAGAAACACTTAATTATTTGTATTGCTCTTCGCTACAAAAGATGATAAACAGGTCAGATATCCACACTTGAATGACTTCACAGAGGAAATATGAAAACTTAAGGCTGAAATCTAGACAGTTACTAGGAAGAAAGTCCCATTAATGCAGTTGGGCTTACTTCTAACAAATCAACTTGTCAGTGCCAGAGCTCAACTTCTGCTACTATGCTGCAAAGAAATAGGGTCTCCCTGGGACTCTGACCAGTGAGTAAGCCTGAGCCGAAAGCTTTTGTGTGGGCTCAGTTATACATGGGGAACCTCAGGCCTGGAGGCCACATGTCGTCTTCCAGGTTCCTCTGTCTGGCCCTCGGCCCCCTTCTGCACCCTTCACAAGCTGTACTCTGCACCTTCATTGAGTGCTTCTGTCTCACTTGACTGTGTTCTTGTACTGTGATTGAGCATCTTGCTTCCCTAGCAGTAGAGTAAAACATTATACTAAAAGCAGAGATAAAAGCAGAAATCTAGTAATAACAGGGTTCGATCTTATGGGTCAAGAAAAGCCTGGGCAAAAGATATGTCTTTTCAAGATATCCGAAGCAACTGGTGGGTGATTCTTGAGGCATGGCAGAGGGTAGAACATTAAAAGTGGGTCTAATGTTGGGGTTAAGTACGGGTTTCGGGTGTGGAAAACCAATATCAAGAAGACAAATCTCTGCTGGATAGAAGAGTAAACATACAGTGTGAGTTCAATGCAGCACAAAGACCAACAGTTTCTTTGATAGGGCACAGGTGCTAGGAAGTGGTTATTAGTGAAGTTTCCATTAGAAAACCTTCAAATGTTCTCCCCTTTGCTGTTAAGAATCTAAGGCAGTGATGGCCAAACTTGGCCCTCCAGCTGTTTTGGGACTACAGTTCCCAGCATCCCTGATCACTGGTGTTAGCTAGGGAGGATGGGAGTTGTAGTCCCAAAACATCTGGAGGGCCAAGTTTGGTCATCACTGATCTAAGGGCATACAATGAGCCTGCTGGATCAGGCCAATGATCTGTCTCACCCAACATCCTCTTCTTAACTCTCACCTCCTGTGGTTTCCAGTGACTGGTATTCAGAAACAGGGGTGCTATCTTGAATAAAATATGGAGGGCAGGTAAGCCCCACCCCACATAATCACATGACACTGCACACACACAGCATTTGAATGGCTATGCCCATCAACTTTGGGGGGCTCCAGCATCCTCAAAAATTTTATTGGGAGGGCCAAAGGGATCTCAGCCCCAAGGAGTTGGTTCCTATGTTCAGAAGCAGAGCACCGCTATATTTTGAGCAAGTTTCAGGAAAGGGAGGTTGTACATAAGGAGGATAATATTTACTTATTCAGAGTTGGGGCAGGAAGCAATATCCTCCCTCTTAATCACCTTTGACAATTGGTGTACCATGCTGGGTACATGGAGTTGTACTGAATACTAGTCCTACTCTGAGAAGAGCCATTGAAATTAATGTACATGTCTAAAGCAGGTTCATTAATTTCAGTGGGACTACTCTTTAGATGGCTAT
This sequence comes from Zootoca vivipara, assembly GCF_963506605.1. NCBI lineage: Eukaryota > Metazoa > Chordata > Lepidosauria > Squamata > Lacertidae > Zootoca > Zootoca vivipara. The sequence goes on from NC_083276.1 coordinate 37,122,077, forward strand.
TGCCCTTGCCCCCTAGTTGCCTGGGATCACATAAACAGGAAGAAGCAGCTCTGGGTTACATAAGAAGTAAAAGAATTTAAGGAGCTGCAGATTGGCCATTGGCTATTCATGAAAAAAGGATGAAAAGCTGATGAAATGGGTGTACAACACCCTCCAAAAGTGCACTTGTTCCACTGAACATATTCACATGAACACTCAGTATACAACTCTAGTCTTGGAGTCCATCTAAATTCATGCATACCATGTATTTCTTAACACTTAAAAAATAAAGAACTCAATTTATGTCTGGTGACTCAGCCTGATAGTCTGCATTTCTTTCCGATTTCATTCAAGTTGACATTACCGATAAAGCAGCTACATAAAACACAAACCTCTTCTTCTTCTTCTTCTTCCTGAAATGTATGATTTTTATAAGTTGTTGCCCTTAAGTGACATTCAGGAAGAGAGAAAAATAAAAGTCCAATAATTTCCATCCAACCGGGTATTTATCACAGCTTCAAACAGGAGGAGATTCATTTCTATTTATTGTCTGGAAATGTTAGACTAGGCTGAATTAAACATTTTGATATATACCTGCAGTGGTCTAAACTATGTTTTCAAATTTTCCTAGTCAAGATTTCTTTTACGTAGAAGGAAATTAGACAGGTGCAGCACACCAAATGAGATGAACTTTGTCCTCAAAGAAAATTGGTTTTTCCTTTTCAATTTCATTTCAAAGAGATCTGACAAGTGTTGCTTTGAACAAACTTTCACAGCACAATATCCTTTGTGTAAGTTTCCCCCTGTCAGCTTTTCTATTCCGGTAGGAACTTAGAACAAAGTGCTTGCTGCCCTTTGAGTTGAGAACTTCATCAGCTGAATGAACACCAGTGTAGTGCAGTGAAATTGAGGGCATACTCTCTCTCTCCCTTTCCCTCTCCATGAATCTGAACGTTGCCAACTCTCAACAAATATAATTTCTCTATCTTGGAGAAAGACAGGTAATAGCTATATATCCAGTTTCATATTCTTTCCCCCACTCCCCCCACCCTTCCTTCAATGAAAAATGCATTTGGGAAATCCTCCTATTTTGAGACCTGGTTTGGGTTATAGGAAAACAATTTTCCATATACATCATTCATATCGTGTCTTCACTTTTCATTTCTTTTTCCTGATCATGTAAGTCACGTTTTGTCATTTCCCCCATACTGTATATATGTGTGCATGTGTGTATCACTTTATCATTAGGTCAGATCCTCAGGCTGATTTTAGTCAACTTGTGTGAATTCCTGCTGCTTTTAATCTTTCACATTCACAGTTACCTGTCCATGGAAATTTATCACCAGATGGCATCATCCATTATTGTAATCCCAGGCACTACATCTAGTACATTGCATAGCTGCCAAGTTATCCCTTTTTTTAAGGGATTTTCCCTTATGCTGAATAGGCTTCCTCGCGAGAAAAGGGAAAACTTGGCAGCTATGGTACATTGTTGAGGTATGCCTGTAAAATAGTTCGTTATCTCCCTCTCCCTCCCTCTCCCTCTCTCTCTTCTCTCTCTCTCTCTCTCTCTCTCTCTCTCACACACACACACACACACACAGAGAGAGAGAGAGAGAGAGAGAGAGAGAGAGAGAGAGAGAGAGAGAGATTGCATGCTTTCTACTGAATGTACTACACTGATGCGCCAGAAAAGAAGGCTTGGGTCCTCTGTTATGTGTGATGTGGCTCATGTTATGTGGAAGCAGCAGAAAGAAGAGGCTGGCATGTATTCTGTTTGTAAGTATCACAACTGGAGTAAATTGGAGAAATATCTGACAACCGAATGTGAATAATGATGATGATAATAATAATTGCAATTTATATACTGTCCTTTATCAAAAGATCCCAGGGCAGTGTGCAACATTAAAAACACATTACAGAACATCAATGATAAAAACAGAATAAAAAGCATACTGGCAGACAGCCTAATAATAAAATAGTCATTATAATAACAATCCTCTGCCCCACACTTTCACAGGCCATAGATTATTTAATAGCCGAAGGCCTGGGTAAAGAGGAATGTTTTTGCCTGGCGCCTAAAGACATGTAATGATGGTGCCAGGCAAGCGTCTCTGGGGAGAGCATTTCACAATCAGGGAGCCACCATAGAAAAGGCCTCTGGGGGCACAGATAAGGGCCTCAGATGACAAGTGTAGGGACCAGGTCATTTTGTATGGGGAGAGGTGATCCTTAATGTCCTGAGCCGTGTAAGGCTTTATAGGTCAACACCTATACCACCTGGTCTGGCAAATCTTGGGTACTTTCCATGAAGGCTTGGTCTTGATACAAATCCAAAGCATGGAGTTTCACATGCTGCCATTTTGCTTGCTTGCTATCTATTTGCTAATGTCTTTCACTGAGGTCCAGCATAGACGCAATGTTGACTTCACTCACAAAGTGTGATTCCACCCCATTTTTTAGTTATTCTCCCTTTCGTTCCCTGCATAATACACAGTTTGCACACTATCTTCACCAGTGCAAACCATGTTCGCTTATGCTTACACATTATGTTTATAATTTGCAAACTCACTTCAAACCATGGTTTCAACCTCTAGCTTATGAGGGAACCATGGTTTGCATGAGCATACCACCATATAGAAACTGGTTCACGCTGTGCAAACCATAGTTTGCAAGGAGCCAATAAGACATTGGTATAGCGCCTGCCCAACTTAAAATCAGGACTACGATTCTTTTCACTCTTCAAAGGCTGTTTAAAACTTTTTGTGATGTTTCACTCTCAAACCCAGATTGTGCAAGGCTGTGCTGCCTGCACCATGTACAATATTCCATCAAATTTCCCCATCACCTTCCTCCAACACCCACAAGAGTTTATTGATTTTTTAATACAGATTTAATGCCATAAGGAAAGTGGGTGCCAGTATAGAGTGCTATTGTTTTGAAGCATGGAGGTAAGAGAAAGAGAGAGAAAAGCTCGGCCAAATGTTTGGGTACCTCGTCTGGCTGCTACCGAATTACTGGCCTGGGTTATAAAGTATAATTTGCATCAGGGTAAGCTAGGATACCTTTGTACTACCACTTTCATCAAGCTACCAGTGTGTGAGCAGAAATGTAGCTTCAGCATCACCTGCCTACTTGCCAAACATTTGTATTAAAATAATGCTTGCTATTTTCATGTTACTCTAACTGCAGTCTCCCCCCGTCCCAACACGACTAGTGTCAAATCAGCTTGACATCACGATGTCATGTAGAGTCAATCTGAATGCAGAGAGGGGAGAAAGTTACATGAAATGTCCATGCAAAATTTAATTACAGTATTTAATTAACATATCTTATTGGAGTAGCTGTGAATCTTCTTCTTGCACAGAATACTGCACAAGCTAACCAGGGCAAAGGCATATTTTATTTAAACTGAAAATCTTAAGAACTTTCTGATTAACTAATGTAGACTTCCTACTTGATTAACGATCTCTAAATATCTTAGAATCTTAGAAATTCATGTTTATTGATAAGCTGGAATATTTAAAACATGGAAAGCCAAATTAGCAAAAAAAAAAAAAAGTAGAAAAAGCTCTAGCCTGACTCTAATGATAATGAAGATGAATGCTGGTTGAAAACTGAAACCTAATGATTGCAATTCAGTGAATCTTTGACATTGTAGAGACTATTATAAATGATAAGCAATGTGTGTTCAGCGCTAATATGCCTCTTTGAATGACAGGTTGGCTTCAATATGACGTGATGCCATGCTTTTCAATTGCTATCTATAATTATTTTAATGAAATGACCAAAGAGGAATTGTGAAGCACTGAACTTAAGGATGGAAAAACAAGAAAATGAAAGAAACTTTTTTAAAAAAAAAAAATGCACCCAACCCACTCCCGATTCCTTTAAAATAAGTAGTGCTGCATTTGTGCCGGGCCTAATAGGTACAGTATATGCACCAGAGCTGCTTTGTAGTGGTTCATTTTGTTTCGTTTTGTTAGTCTAAGCCCCCTGTTGTCATATATTATCCTCATTCCCTCCTATGTGTCTCTTTGTACCTTGCTGAGAGGAATGGCATGCACACAAAAATATTTATTTAAGTAATTTTGGATTATTAATATTATTTATGTACCTGCCTACGACCTTTCCTCATAGAAAGTTCACGGTGGCCAATGACGATCTTATTTTTTATTTTCTGCACATATACAGGCTAAGTATTGTATTTATGTGCCCCCCCCTTACGTTTGGCAGCTGTGCTCTGTGTTCTTCACTTGCGCTGGTCATTTATTAGCATTTATACAGCTTAAGTGTCTTTAAGCATCTTTTGGGGTCATTAATTGGATTTAGCAAGAGTAATGGTGCAGCACACTTCAAACCCTGCGACTAAATAAATCTAGAAGTGCAGGATGCATAAATATGCACACTAGCGCCACTTTGAAACCAGCAGGTATCTTCTTTGCATTTTCATTTTGATTTTCAGGCAGATGGAGAAAGTGCATTCGATAAAGATACAAGAAGTTAGCATGGTTAATCAAAATATTTAACAAAATACTGAAAATGATGTCAAGATCAGTGTAAATTGATTCTTCCCTTATAATGGAAATATTTGGTGCATGAGATGACCTAATTATATTCCAAATGAAAAGTGGAAGCCTGTGCTGGTCAGGAACCCTGTGTGCCTATTGGATTGGCAAGAGTTTTCAGCTGGAGAATTTTCCTGAGGTTTGGGTGAGTAGTAAAGTTGCTGCACTGATCACTATTTCTAGATTAGACATATTATCAATATATTAGGCACTCATTTGCTATGAAAAAATCATTTTTATTTATACAAGTAGACAAATGAATTGTTTCTGAGCACAATTCAAAGTGTTGGTGCTGACCTTTAAAGCCCTAAACGGTCTCCACCCCATTATTCTGCCGGTTCCCTCACTGTGAGAAGTGAAGCAGAGAATCAGTGAGGGTCTTCTCAGTAGTGGCACCCACCCTGTGAAACACCCTCCCATCAGATGTCTCAAGGAAATAAACAACTATCTGACTTTTAGAAGACATCTGAATGCAGCTCTGTTTAGGGAAGTTTTTAATGTTTGATGTTTTATCATGTTTTTAATATTCTGTTGGAAGCTGCCCAGAGTGGCTGGGGAGGTCTGGCCAGATTGGTGGGGTATGGGGTATAAGTAATAAATCATCATCATCATCATCATCATCATCATCATCATCATCTCTAATCACTTTAATGTGGAAATGTTCAGGGAGGCAGGAGATAATATATTGTTTGTTAATATCCTTCCTAACTTGCGCTAGCAAGTTCTATAACTTAGCAGAGTTTTACATTCCCCTTTTAAATGCACAGCAGATAGCTGGTTGCAGGCTTGTTTAAGCCTCTCAATATTAGATTCCTGGTAAGTTCCCTTATATCCCTCTTCAAAGAATAAACACGCCACAATCTTGTGTTAAGTTTATAAAAAGAAGTTATTCACATCATCAGTTCACAGTTGGATCCCTAAAGGCGGACTTAGTTACAAAGTTACATGTGGAACTGTCCCATATGGAGATAATCCCAGTGTCCTATGTTGGCTGAGAGCTAAAAGCTGCTGCTCCAACGATGGAGGAAGTAAAAAAACAACAGTGTGCTGCATGACTTGCCCTTTTGTTACCTGGACAGGTAAGCTAACGCCCACCTCTAGTCACATGCAAAAGGAAGTATGTTCCAGTCGCGAGGAAACAGGAACTTTTCAACTGGCTGGACCAAACATTCCCCCGCATGTCTACTCTAGGAAAACAAGGAATGTTGTACTTGACTGCTACTCATGTATCACATCCCACATTTATAGGGCACAACCAATGAAGTGTTCTTTTGTGCACAGATGCCCTATATGGGCAGCCACCAGAGCAATGGTTTGGAGCAGCGTTTAGAGCAGGCTGTAGCCTGGCTCCTCTTAGACAAGAAGAGCTGGGAAAGGGTTTCTGCTGGGCATGGTCTAAACAACTAGCTGTGGTGTGCTTTAGTGACTCCTGGCTTCACCCTCTCAGCTCTAACTCTCCTGGCTTCCCACTGAGGTGTGCATATACTAGAGGCGCAAATTTCTGGTAAAGATTGTGGGGGCCCATGCAACGTCCTGATATCACACATGCAATGTTGCACAAGTTCTTGACATCCCATGTGCGACATTGCGAGGAGCCAGGGGGGGAACTGAATGTAGCAGCAGCATGGCCCCAGCAACTGTCGTTCTCCTCCTCTCCCTGCCATGCAAGGGAAAGACAGGGAAGTTGCCCCCTTCCGGCCCAGCTCCGCATTCACCCAACTCCACCTTCTGAACAATGGGGAGGGGGGCAGAGTGCCTCAGCCCCTAGGAGCTGGCACCTATGGCATATATGGAACTCTTGACACTCAGCACCAAACATCTGTTTCATGCATGCACATGTAAGATGCATATAAGCAGTCCACAGAGCTCTGGTGGCACCCTGGAATGGCAGCGCTATATGATGTAAAAAACAAATTCTGCTTGAAATGAGACGTGAATTCAAGGTGAGCAGACTTTTCATCCTAATGAATCCATTATTGGAAAGTTTTCACTGCCAAATGAAAGGCTCTCATTGTGGATCTGTATCAAACATCCACCTAAAGGCATAGCATATGCTCACAGCAAACCCAAATTAGGGTTCTTCCTCCCCCCTGTTTTCAGAGTGTAGATTCCCCCCTCCATGCCCTGCACCTTCTTTTGTTTCAAACAATTTCAGATTCCCCCCCCCCAGCGTTCTCATGTGCCCAGCTAAAGCACTGAGCACTCAGTTGCCATAGAAACAAAAAGGACAGAAACCGTTTATGTATTTCAAAAGCTGACAGCCTCTATGCTGTGGATTTTGATAACTGAACCTAAACATTAGCCGCCCTTAAAAATAAAAAAAAGAGACAGTTGTGACGTTTGTTTCTCTCTTTCTCTTTCTTTATTGCTAGGGGAAATGAGGCATCTATTTGTTTAGCTTTCTTCTCATCTGCTTTACAAATAGTTCAAGTTTCAGAGTTAATTTTTCCCTTCCTTAAGTATTTATTAAGTCAGAATGGAAACAAACAGATAGTGAGTAGGCAAACATTACAAGCATCCCCATAGTTAAAGAAAGGCTAATTGCACTTCTAATCTTCAAGGGAAACCTTGACAAAATGTTGTGTTTCCAATTGCATTTAATGATTATATCTGGTACGGTAACATATAGGGAACAGCCCCCCCAATCAGCCTAGCTGTGCAGCTTCCAATCACTTCAAAGACGCTATAGCTTAATGGGCGTGCTTGTTTGTGGAAGGAAGGTAATCTCAGTGGTAGATCATTTGCTTTGAATGCAAAAGGCCCCACATGCAACCCCAAAAGTCTCAGGTAAAAGAGCTTGAAAAAGACTTTCCCTGGAAAGGGAAATTTAAAAGGAGGTTTATAGGAAACTGTCATGTACTGAGGTACATCAAGCTCCATCAATCAATCTCTTCATTACTGTCAATAACCAGTATTTACAAAAGATACTCTGAACAAATGTATAAAACAGAACCAAGCAAAACAAATTAGAGAGCCCTAATGATAAATTTAGGGACGTGGGTGGCACTATGGTCTAAACCACAGAGCCTAGGGCTTGCTGATCAGAAGGTCAGCAGTTTGAATCCCCAGGACGGAGTGAGCTCCTGTTGCTCGGTCCCAGCTCCCGCCAACCTAGCAGTTTGAAAACAAGTCGAGAAATAGGTACTGCTCTGGCAGGAAGGTAAACGGTGTTTCTGTGCACTGCTCTGGTTTGCCAGAAGCGGCTTAGTCATGCTGGCCACATGACCCAGAAGCTGTACGCCGGCTCCCTCGGCCAGTAAAGCGAGATGAGCTCCACAACCCCAGAGTCGGTAATGACTGGACCTAACGGTCAGGAATCCTGTGGCGTTCGTACGGAGCCCCCCGTCATTTCATGGACTATTGACCCGTACACCACTAATCCGCTGCCCCCAACCAGGTTCTCCCCGGTAAAACACTTAGTCTCACCCGGGTTCTCAAGTTAACAACGAAGATTGTAGTTTATTGCTAACACAAATAAACTTTAAATGCATTCGAAATATTGTTACCCTTTACCCTCTTAGCCTTATTTTATCCTGTCTCTAACTCACTCTAACTCCTCTAACTCCCCTCACACAAGAACCAACTGCACTGTCTCTCTGTTTCCAACTGTCTTTCAGCTACTTTCCCAACTGCTTTTCCCCAATTGTCTAAACATCTGGCTAATCCTTTTAAAAAGAGGTAGGCTCTGCCTATGAGCTTTTCTATTGGTCTACCTATTAACCCTTTCTCTCCCTCTGTACAGGCATTTCCAAAAGAATGGGCAAACGCCACAGGTCCCTTTACCTTTAATGATAAATATACTAATAATGGTATCATACCATAAAATGTCAAGTGCAGAGAATAAAATTATAAATTTGCTAAATTAGTCCTGGTTGAATTTTACATGCAGCAGCACAATATATTAGCCACCCTGGAAGAGGTGGATGTGTTCTGATCTGGAACTAAGAAAGCACAAACGCATCAGAACTCTCTCCAGGCCACACCCCTTCATTGGCCCTGGATGTTTCTGCCTGGAAGGAGCGTGCCCTTGACTTCTGCTTGTTCTTCCTCCTGCAATGGTAACAAAGCATCCCCATGTGCTATCTTCTGAGTACTCTTCTCCATAACACTTCCTTCTTCCATTACTGCAGCCGTTAGCACAAAATAAAATAAAAATCATTTTTTTAAAAAAAATCTGAGCAATGTATGCAGAATAACCCTGTCTAATTGTGGCCATTTGCAAAATTTCTTTTTTCCTAGAACCTTTGGGAGTGCTGCATATCCAAGGCGATACCTTATAAAAGTGGGGAGAATAGCTGCCTTCTTCACTGCTCAGTTAATAGCTGGGCAAGATATTGTTGCCCATAACCATAGCGCATGTGAGCTGGGCGACAGATGTCATAGTACTGAACTGAAATGGTAAGGTAAGAATAGAAAACAGTTAATCTTTTGGCTGCAAACACCACCTCCTAAAATAGACCTTTTACTCCAGCCGGTAAAACGATGCAGGGTGTATTTGAGGAGGGGGGGGGGAATCACCGGCTTTGGCTACGCAGCAATAAATACTGCATGTTAATAGCTGCAGCCATAACTGTGAATTGGTCTCTGGGGCGTCTTCAAATGTCCATCAGAAAAGCAATCTGGAAGCTCTATGTGGGGATAGCAAGGCTTCTGAAGGCTTCTGAAGGCCATGGCCAAGACAGTCTTGGAAAATAAAGAATCCTGTGACGAATAGGTAGGAGAATGGAATGAAACCAGGTGAACAAAAGAACAAAAAGAGAGCTGTCTCTCAAAATATCATCTGTCAAGGAGAATATCCTTATCATTCTGCACCAGTCCCAGTAGTTATGGGGAGGGTAGGTGGGGGGAAATAACAACTATCCAGGGCAGTGTGGTGTGTTAATCACAAGCTCATAACTGGCAGTAAAGCTGAAAGGACCACGTCTGCCATGGTGAATAATTTCCATGCAGAGGCCCAGAACAGGCAAGCCATGTCATTTGTAACATCTGCCTCGAGAAACTCCAGCCAAAATGAGCTAGTTAGAAAGTTTACATCGCCAGCGCTTTCTTTCTCATCCAGGAAAGTTGGCTTGGAAAGGCTCCGGGGATTTGACATCCTGAAAGCGTTTTTATCAAACAGATAAAATGGAAGGACTGGAATGCTTAAAAAGATGACATTTCTACGCCCGTGCCTTTATCAGAACTGTGCAAGTTTTATTACACAAATAAATTGTTTCTCCTCCACCCCCCAAAGATACGGAATTAAAAAGCCTTGGGAGTTTCAGTTGTTTTATGTTTGGCATTAGGTGATTTACAACTGCAGTGAAATTATGAGGGAAGGTAAAAATAAAAGTGTAAAAGTTTAGCATTTCTCTCCCTCTCTTCATCCCTATTATAAGGATATAATTTTTTTCCTTATAGGGAAAGCTATAATATGCACACATAGGGTTGTATTCAGCATTAGCCATAACAGTGAAACTGCTGGACATGACTGACCTAGGTCCTATTAATTTAAATGGGTGAAACTGAGTTGACTATTCTTATTGTCCTATGATAAGTGGAATCCATTGTAGAGCATTGTAGAGCAGAGACTTCCTTATCACCTTCTAGAGCTGGCAAATAAGGACCCAGAGTTGTTACCTGCCCATAATGGAATTGGCTGTATATGGGAGATGCATGAAAGAAAGTGGGTCTCCTCCCCTGCATAGAACAAAGCAAAGACTTGCAATCCAAAGGGAGACCTAGAAGCTTGTTTCATAGCAAGTATCTCACTGCATCTGCGGAGTTCCCTGAGGGAAATGCAATCTGGAGGTGATGAACAGACCATAACTCGGTGGTAGAACATGTACGGTACTTTGCATACAGAAAGTTCAGTTTCTAGCATCTCCAGGTGCCTAAGACATTGGGGAGATGGTGCCAGTCAGAGTAGGTATTACTGGGTTATATGGATAAAAATACAGTGGTACCTCTAGTTGCAGACACGATCCGTTCTGGGGTGCTGTTCGCACCCCGAAAAGTCCACAACTAGAGCAGCACTTCTGCGCAAGCACGGAGCACGATAGAGTGCTTCTGCGCATGTGCAAAGCAAGCAGAACGCTTCTGCACATGCGCGTATACACTTCCGGGTTTGCCACGTTCGCAAGCCAAAAAGATGCAACATGAACCTAACGCAACATGAGGTATGATTGTACTGTCTTGTTATAAGGCAACTTTGTATGTGTCAGGGCTGGAGTCAGGCGTAGGTCAGCAACAAAATACTGAATCAGCTGAGGCCAGTGAAGTCAATTCTTTATTCAAGGAAACAAACTGTCAGGCTTGAGGAATTCTCTCCCTCCCCCGATGGCACCAAGAAGCAGGGAGGAAACAAGAAAGTTCTTACTTAGGATTTTATTCAGTCATCACGGTGAAAGACAAGAAATCCAGTCATTCCTCAATAATGGCAATGCTCGCACTGAACTCCTCCCCCTTCCCTTCTAGCAACAACACCTGCCTCTATGGCATCTGTCCGTAGACAATTGCCTCTATGCCCTTTGTTCTTAATGAACGTCCTGTTTGGGAGAAGGGGGTCAGTTATGCTGTCCAGTAACATGTCAGCTAGTTGCTCTGCCTCCCCTCCTCCTTCTCCTAACACCTCATAACTCTGCCGTTCACCTCTCTCTGAGCTGTTACCTTCTTCAAAGCCCTGCTGTAATTGGAGACTGCCTTCCTCCTGTCTGGAAGCTACAGGAGAAGGGGGGTGGGTTGACCTCCACCATTCCTCTTCCTCTTCAGTCCAGTTCCTGACACAAACCACAGCTCCTGCCTAGTGGTCTCAGCAACTGTTTCTAGAAGGTCTTGCCCTGATGAAGCAGTTGCGAGGACTGAATGCCCCTGCCTTCCCAGTGCCCTCTAGGACACCTCCTCTCCAGGGTCTTCCCCATGGCTGCATCTGTGCACAACCTGCCTCTGCTCTGCTTTCTTCATTTCTCTGCATGTTCTAGGGCAGAGGGCCCCAGACTACGGCCTGCGGGCTGGATACAGCCCAATGGACCGATTTATTTGGCCCGCGGCAACCCCTGTCACACGCTCTTAGTGACGCGGTGCGGCGGCCCACTTCCAGATCGCCGGAGCACCGGAAATAGCTTGCGCACATGCACAAGTGTCATTTCCTGTGCACTTCCGGGTCGGAGAAGGCCCGTGTGCATGCGCACAAGCCATTTCGGGCACTCCAGCGAGCCAGAAGTGCACCGGAAATAGCATGTGCATACTCGCATGAGGGCACACTCCCGTGCGGCCCTCCAGCCCGTCGCGGGATCGGCACTTCGAGCATTAACCTGAAGCACGGTAAGTCTGTGGACCCCTGTTCTAGGGGACCAGTGGGGAGGGAGCTGGTTGCAGCACGAGGGGGAGACTCCCTGGCTTCTGCTTCTTCCTCAGAGTCTGAACTATGCTATGCCACAGACTCTTCCTGTTCACAAAACCTTGTCACCGCTTCTGCGTCTGCTACCTTCTCTTTCCAGTCTGCTCCTTCTCCTCTGACCACTCCTCATCATCCCACCACCAATCCCCTGGCTCTGAGCCTTCCTTAGGGGGTTCCCCAGCTTGTCCAGCATCCTGTTCTCACAGTGGCCAACCAGATGCCTATGGGAAGCCCAAAAGGAGGACTTTTGGCCACTTTTGGCCTTATTAAATGAGGAGGAGAGAGAACCTTGCATGCCACATTTCACAACTTGGAGGTCAAGGTAGGATATCGATGGAACCAACAAATAATAAAGAATACTTTGGAAACAGATTTCTGTATGGTCTTGCAGCGAGCTGCAGGTATTGTTCCCAAGACTCATGCCTGAACACACTATTGAAGCAACAGAATTATAAAGGTGGAAGGGATCTCATCTGGTCATAACCCTCCCACCAATTCAGGAAATCCATTTGACAGTATCGCTGATAGGTACCCAGATGCTGTTTTGCAGAGCCCACCACTTCTCATGGCAGTCTGTTCTACAGCTCATACTGTCAAGAGATTCTTCATAATGTAGTCAAAATCCCCTTTCACATCGCTTGAACTTGTTGGCTGGGTCCTACCCTTGGAGCAACAGAAAACAAACTTGCTTCATCATCTACGTGACAGCCCTTCAAATATTTGTCGATGGCTATAACATAGCCTCTTAATTGTTTCTTCCCCAGGCAAAACATACCCATCTCCTTCAGCCTTTTCTCAAAGGACTTGGTCTCTAGGCCCTTCACCATCTGTAAAATGTCAACAGATGGCTGTCAAAATATGACCAGCCCTGAGCCATTCGCTGCAGATAAGCATTAACCCACAAGCATTTTGCTATGCTTCTAGGTCCCGATAAAGGAAACGGCTCTGCATGTTTTTTAACCTGTCTGGCTACTTCATTGCTAACTGAAACTGATACCATGCAAGACTTAATTCAGAAGTTTATCTCTTATTACCAAAAAGAAAGAAAGAAATCAAGCCCCCATGCCATGATTTGTTATAAAGCTCTCTGTGCAGGTAATTACAGATGCAAAGAAATGCGTTAATTTTTTCATGTTTGCTTGAAATTTATTAATTTATACAAGAATAAGCATAATTAGTGGAACTAATTAATTTCTAAGATTTAACTTATTTATCCTGAATATACCCACCCTGCAATGAGCAGCTATCCTGGCATTTTAATAAATGTAAATGAAGTGTGAACAAATGTTTTCCTTTTAATCATCTAGTTGCACAGAGAAATATGCATTCCCTGTGACTTTGTTCTGAGTTATTGTCTAACAGCTCTGCAAAGCTTTTAGGATGATTTGGTATCTACTGTTGCTTCAAGTCAATACATTCTCACTTTGAGGAAGCGACTCCATGGCATGGTGATGAAATGCCAGGCAGCGAGATTTTGCAATGGATGGCTAGTTCTGCTAACTATTCCTTGCAAAGCGTTCCCTAAGGGGCTTTTGGGAACAAGCAAAACACATCTTACATATGTTTTTGTGCATCTGCTGCTGTGGTTTCTCTTTTTTCCTGGTTAGAAAATAAAAATCATGGTATAAAAACAGGGCTCTAGCATAGAGCACTCAAAAACAGCGAACCTAAGCATTGTTGATGCAATTTACCAGCTACAAAAGAGACATTGGAGGATGTGCGTCAATTTTATTGGGGGTGGGTGGGAATGGACCTTGTTTGTTAATTATTGGAATATAACGTTCCTGGGTAAAATTAACCTTGCAGGCCACAATAATCTCTGAGAGGTGCAAGATTCCAGGAATTTCAGGCATTTGCTTACCCATGATTTGTGCTGTCATGTAAAAGATGGAGGCAACTTGTTTTCTTCTGCTCTGGATGATAGGACCTGAACCGATGGTTCCAAGTTATAAGAAAGGTGATTCTAACTAAACATCATGGAGAACGGCAATGTGAAATGTAATGTGAATTTTACCTCTTCCAGCTCTCTTTTCTCTCTAATACACAGAAACACACAGGCACCAACCAGCTCTCACCCTCTGGCTTTCTTTCCAACTCCCTTGTGGTGCCACTTCTCCTTTCTGTAATTCTCCATCCTGCCATCCCCCAAATGAGGCTCTCACCTTTTCTTCTCAGGTGCTGCACACACTGCTGGTGGCAAATAGCCCTTGCCCAAATGGCACAATAGGCTACAAACAAAATTCGCTTTGGGCAAAACGTTGTACATCTCTCAGAAATGAAATAATTAATTCTTAGCTGAAGATTTATTAGGAGCCTGCTCTTGACATGCCAGAGCTGTTGCTCAACACTGCATTTACTGTGACCACCCACACAGCTGAAGATATCAGAGCCTGTGCTGGGATTAATGAGATTTCAAAACAATTAAATAGTATGGGGCAGGCCAGGGGATCTTGGAGAGAACCACAGCTTTAGAATGGGACCTGTTCGGATTTCAGCCAACTACCCATGCCCTTTTTGAGGATATTCCATTCCATTAACCCAGGGGTAGGCAACCTAAGGCCCGTGGGCTGGATGCGGCCCAATTGCCTTCTCAATCCGGCCTGTGGATGGTCCACGAATCAGCGTGTTTTTACATGAGTAGAATGTGTCCTTTTATTTAAAATGCATCTCTGGATTTGTGGGGCCTGCCTGGTGTTTTTACATGAGTAGAATGTGTGCTTTTATTTAAAATGCCTCTCTGGGTTATTTGTGGGGCATAGGAATTCATTCATAATTTTTTTTGCAAAAAATAGTCCACTGCTGAAAAAGGTTGCTGACCCCTGCATTAACCCCACCCTTCCAGTTTTCTGACACCCCCCCCCCCCGGCAAACAGACAGCATGTTGCAACCAACAAGCTCAGTTTGAATTGGGCTCATGGGGGGGGCATCTACCCCTTAGGGTCACCGTTAGTACTTAATATATTTATGATAGTTCTGCTTTGTGTTCTGAGTAAAATGTAGATTGCAGATGTTGACAACACCAATTTTCTTCATGTTAAGGATTAATTAATCCAGAACTATGGTTCAGGCTGTTTTCTTAATTTTTGATGTTAAACTGTTTGCAGAGCTTCAGTTAATTTAAGTTTTGAACCATTTAAAACATTGCTGCTGGAAGCTGAATCATCATTATAGATATATTTAATTTCATTAGATTCCATGCAAAAACATTGAATGTTTGTCTCTGCATGATAGGCTTAGGAATTTAGGACCATTTTAAAATAAATCCTTTTAAGTGTATTTTGCCTCCAAAAGAAATTTACTGTAATAATAATCCATTATTGCTAATCCCATTAATGGTTCAGCAGATTATGTTCTTATCACCCATACCTCCTTTCTATCATATATGAGTCCAATTCCTAGCATGTTTACTTGGAAACAAGCCCGTTTGATTTCAGTATGACTGACTTCTAAGTAAGTGTGCTTTGTACATCACAATCAATTCCAATTTCACTGTTGTTTCTTTTCTTTTTTAAGCACACCAAAATCCAATATTGCCTTAAACGTCAGTGGCACAGTCAGGTATATGGCACTGAGTCACAGTTTTAAACATGCTTGCTAAATCACATTGAAATTGGGAGACTACAGCCTCTTGCATAGGGCAAGCAAGTGTGGCAGGAGAATAAGGATTGTGCTCACTGTCCCAACAATGATGATGATGATGATGTTAATAATAATAATAATAATAATAATAATAATAATATATTTATACCCCGTCCATCTGGCTGGGCCTCCCCAGCCACTCTGGGTGGCTTCCAACGAAATATTAAAAACACAATAAAACATCAAACATTAAAAACTTCCCTAAACAGGGCCCCCTTCAGATGTCTTCTAAAAGTCAGATAGTTGTTTATTTCCTTGACATCTGATGGGAGGGCGTTCCACAGGGTGGGCACCACGACCGAGAAGGCCCTCTGCCTGGTTCCTTGAAACCACTGGTGGAGGAATGGGGGCGGGGGGCGGGGGCGGGGGCAGGGGCAGCGCACCACCCCCAGCACCATTGG
This sequence comes from Zootoca vivipara, assembly GCF_963506605.1. Taxonomy (NCBI): domain Eukaryota; kingdom Metazoa; phylum Chordata; class Lepidosauria; order Squamata; family Lacertidae; genus Zootoca; species Zootoca vivipara. Next base: position 37,138,042 of record NC_083276.1, read on the forward strand.
GGGGGGTATCATCATGGCTGCCCCCAACATGCGCTGTGCATTTCCCCACCGTGCTGGGCGCCACGCCCCCGCGGTGGCGCGCCACATCCCCAGGATGCATGCCACACACACCCCTGAAGGTGGCACGCTACTCCCCCAGGATGCACGCCCCGCCCCCACAGGTGATGTGCCACGCCTCTGGGACGTGCACCATGCCTCCAGGATGCACACCAGCCATACCCCCACCTGCTCTCCACCCCCGGTGCTGGAGCATGCAGCTTCCCCACTGCCTGTAACCTCACTTCTCACAGTTTGGGAACCACCAGAAGACACTCGGAGCTGGACCTCAGTGTCCGGGCTGAGCAATGGGGGTGGAGACACTCCTTCAGGTATACTGGGCTGAGGTCTCATTTGCATCGTGTGTCGTCTTCACATGGAGTTTCACACCCTGAAATCCTTGATGTAGAGGATTTATTTATTAAATTCTAAAAAAAAAAATGCACAATCCATACACTTTCCATGCATGAAGGATACAAACTACACGTAGGAAATCAATGTGTATTTTGGTATATGTACTTAGATGCTCTTGTATATGTGAACATTGAAATGTGAAGAGGACGTAAATGCTAGCATACAGCATGCAGAATACAACCCTGCGTTCATTTCTGGCCCACTGTCACCCTTAGGTTCAATGTCTAAGCATGTTTAGGAAAGAGCTGTTCAGGAGCTACTGTGGTAGAAGACTTTCCACTGTGTTTACAGAAACTCTTCCCCAGCTATCCTGCCCAATCTCTACTTTTATAACACTCCTACTCCCTTCTGAATGACACAATGGCAAGTGTAGGCCTGGATTAACCATTAAGCAAAATAAGCACACGCTTAGGGCATCAAAGGAAGGGGGCACCACAAATTGCTCAGATGAGCGTTCATTTTCTCAATTGAAGTACATTAAAAATCCCAACAGAGCAGCTATCCAACAAGGAAACTGGATTCCTTATGTCTACTAAGTATAGAAGCAGATGTGTTATGTATGATTAGTTTTGAGGATCTGATCAGAGACATGAAAAGTAGGGGAAAACTTTTCAAATATAAAGTAGACGAATACCAAAAGAAGCAATATTTTCCATCTTACTGTAGGTTTTGTTTCCATTTAAAAAATACAATTTTATTTTTTGGTTTATTTTATTATTGTTTATATTTAGATATATATGTGGGCGTCAAGATCTTTTCATTGCTATGAGCCTCTAAAGGTTTTAATATGACCCTGGGCATGCACACAGATGGAACATCTGTTTTGGTACTGCCAAAGGGAGCTTACCATGTCAGGGAGATGGGAGAGTTTCCTCCCACACAGGACCAATCTTCTGTTTTTCACTGGCCCCTTGTTTCCTGTGGTCTCTTAGCAACCTAGGAAACTGCCTTATACTGAGTCATGCCATTGGTCAATCTAGCTCAGTACTGTCTACAATGACTGGCGGCAGCTCTCCAGGGTTTTAGGCAGGACTCTCTCTAAGCCCTACCTGAAGAAGCCAGGGATTGAAGCTGAGCCCATTTGCATGCAAAGCACATCCTCTGCCATGGAATCATGACCTCTTCCTTCTCCATGATCCTGGCATTTATAAGCAGCTACTCACGTCCAATTTTTAAACAGGAAAGTAAATAATAATCTTCAAAGGCTGAACAGGACAGGGGAACTTTTGCTTTCCTAGCTCTGTCAATGCTGTGGCATTACCCAAAAAGCATTCTTGCTTCGTGGGAAGCATCTTCTCACAGCTGCATGAATCAGTCCTGAGAGGCTTTCTTGGGGTTGAAGGAGGATACTTTTACATTTGCCAGAATAATGCTCCCAAAACACCTTCCCTTTGACAACTTTTCCCTCTCTCTTCTGTCATGTTTGGAAGTTCTCACCCCGTGGACCAGGGCCAGGAGTTTGCGAGTCTCTGTTGCAAGTCTGAGTGGCAGCCTGCTAGGAGCTGCTGTCCGCTGCCCCATGTGGCAAACTATATTACTGCACCTCTTCAGTTGAGAACCTTCTAGAAGATTGACTCCACCCTATGCACCAGATTCACAGATGAGCATAATTTCATTCTCTTCTTACATGAAAGAGTATTACCTGAGCCCTCACTTTTTGGAAGTGTCTGCCTCTTTTATGTTGTATTTATTTACTCTGAAATAACTTTTTTCATTTATATAATTTAATTATCCCACCTTTCATTGCAAATGGCCTCAAGGCAGCTCACAAATAGAAAAACACAGAATGCCCTTTGTATTCCATACTTTTTAGAGAAGAAGTGGGCTACCACTACAGAGTCATTTCCCTTGTGAGAAGAAATACTGGGGACTTTTACTTTTTGGTCAAACATATTTACAATGATGATGTTGATGATGATGATGATTTTATTTATTGAATTTATATACTTTCCTATACCTGGAGGTCTCAGGGCAGTTCACAGATGTATGAAGCGAGTAAGCACCCCAAAAGGCAGACACACACACACACACACACACACACACACACACAAATCCACAGGACAAAATGCCAAATAAATTTAAAAACAAGTCTATAATACAGTGTGGCATTCACAGAGAAAGTGGTGCAAAGACAGACACACCACCAGGGTGGAGAGACGAAAGACAGGAATGGGGCAAGGGGAGGTGGGGGGCAAGCGGGGCATCAGGTATCCTGGTTCTTCATATGCTTTGCATATGATTCATGAAGGTATTTCTTTAGGGTTGCCAGACTCAATAGAGGACAGGACTTCTGTGCCTTTAATTGCCCTGCTCTCTTTTGAGTCTGGAAACCTTAAAGAGAAACCAGCAGACCCTTTGTTTAATTTCCAAGCAAAGGGTCTGCTGGTTTCTCTTTAAGGTTTCCAGACTCAAAAGAGAGCAGGGCAATTAAAGGCACAGAAGTCCTGTCCTCTATTGAGTCTGGCAACCCTATACTTCTTGTAGGCTGCTTGGTCCTTCCAGAGCTCTGCAGCTTCCATGTTCAGCGGACTCTCGATGCTTGGGTCTCCCAGCAGACTCTGGGTGGAGAAAAAGATGGTTCAGACGTCATAGAGAGCAGACCACTTGTCCTTGAGGATGTCCAGGCAGATGTTCCCCTGCAATGTCAGATTTCTGCAAAGCAAACAGCACCCACCAGCAGATCCCTCCCTCTCCCCTCCCCTCAAGAAAAGACTCAGATGCCTGTTTTCTAGTCTAACTATATTTTAAGCAGTCAAACTGTTGATTACACCCCCTTCCTCAGCTAGCTTGTAGTTCCCAGCTACCAGAGAACATTAAAATTCATTTGGCTCGGTTCCGGTTTCCGCCTGCAGGAATGGCGGACCTGTTTTCCATCCCTCTGACCTTCGAAGGAATTTGGCGGTTGCTAGGGGAGTAAATGGCAACCCCCTACCCTCTCTGGGGGTTACGGAGAGGGCCCGCTGGCCCGCGATGCCCCCAGACCCACTCCGACTGTTTATGGAGTGGGGGGAGCTTGGGCTGAAGCACTTACGAGGGCCAGGACTCCCGGACGCTAATCTGCATGGCGGGGATTTCCATGATTAAAGAAGATAATTAGGCTTAAATCTATGGACATACTTCAGAAGGAGGGGCAGAAACGCTGTTTACTGCCGAGAAATCAATGCTGCTGAGGGTGAGCAGTTAAAGGCTGTATTTCATCTGGAAGAAGGATTGATGGGGACGGAGCGATAAGGGAAGCGAGTCTTTCTTTTTTATTTTTTTTCATATGAGTTACTTCGTACCTTCCCAGACGTGATGTCCTGGCTTGTTTGGAGTGAAAGAGAAGCAAAAGACTGTGTGAGTTGAACTTTATAAACTGTTGTTATTGAGTATATTTTTTGAAGATGAGGAGTTGCTGACGAGAAAAGCCCCCCTCTAGTTGGATGGGAGGAGTGCCTGGACGCGTTCGGAGGATTTATGAGTTGTGACGCACTTTGAATTGGAGCAGCGACCTGAAGCTAAGTTCAGCTATAGGGCAAGGAGATCCATTAATTTACCAAGAGTCTATGCATGGTGTGAGGTCTGGTTCTTCTGCCTGGAAAAGCTGTAAATTTTATAAAGATCGTTAATCTATGAGAGAAAACGAAAGTGATTTGAGTTTTTTTAAGATGGCGCTGCTTCGTGTTGAGAATCGACGCAATAGGGACGCTCCAGACCAAGAAGATTTATGGGGAGGCTGGACTGATTAACTCACACAGGAGAAAGAACATTTGTGAAACTTTGTTTGACATTTATCTCAGCAGCTGGGAAATAATCGGTTGAAAGAGGAAAACATCTATGTGACTGTAAGGGAAAGATCTGGATTATTATGAACTCGGAGAGACGATTTGAACTTTAGAAAAAAGACGGCAGTGGACGGTTGCGAGGAATCCCCAATTTCTTGAAGCATGGGAACCCAAAAAAATTTTCTAGATGATTTGGCATAACATTCGGTTTGATTGATATATATGTGTATAATTTGAAATAATGAATGTGATATAATTGGTTTTAATTGGAAAATTAATAAAAATATATATTTTTTAAAAAAATTCATTTGGCTCACCAGATGTTCCTGAACTGCAACTCCCCAAACCCCACCAAGAACGGCCAATGGCCAGGGATGAGAGGAGTTGTAGTTCAGCAGCTTCTGGTGGCTCCCCAACACTTGCCATCACCACAAATTAAAGAAACATACATAGTTATACAAAAGACTAGTGAAAAGGTCATCTTCTCACTTGACAGCCATGGCATCACTTTTGTTTCTGACACATGCTGATGATCTAATATGATCTAATTCCACCTCCTCCAAGGATATAGTCCAACTGCTGAGCTCCACCCTCCTCTAAGTCTTGAGCTTCCTTTCTACTTTGGAGAGAGAGAATGTATTTGATGCAAATACGTTATTTTGTATATGATAGGGCAGAAAGTGCTAAAAGCACTTGGACAACTGAGTTAAATCTAGCAAAGCAATAATTATTCTGGAATTTTATTCACCAGGCAAGGAATCTACAGCATCCGTGTGCTCACAGGCATGCAACATTCATGGCCCACAGAACAAAAATGTTTCCTATCAGATTTCTCTGCTGATAAGTCTAAAATGCGGTAGTAGGAAAATGCACTCCATTACAAACGTTCTGCAAGAGAGCTGGAAAGATTAATGTGGTGCTTGTTCCTAGTCTGTTGTTTTTTTACACAGCATCTTTTCTCAGCGCTGAGATTAAACAAGGATGTGTTGTGGGAAGAGCTTTGCATTGTTTAAACCTGCTTTATTTCTGGTGTGCCAAACAGAACTTTCACATTAATGTGTGTTAGGAGCATAGCTTGCCTCCATCACCATTGATGTCACCAACAACAACTGAAAACGAGAACTGGCAGGCAAGTTGCCAAAATACAGGTGAGGACATGGTGTTCTATTACCTGTACAGCCAGGAGATTCCTTCAAGAGGCATTTCCTTTTGTATCATTCTGCACAGGTCAGAAGAAATGTGGGGCTGCTTCCCACTTGCCTTTTGGAGATGAAAATGTCAATCCATGTGGACTTTTCTACACAGTTGCTGCATAGCTCTGGAGTTGTTTAACAGTGTGGCAATTTCCAACATTAACGGTAAAAGAGAAGTCATAGAATCATAGAATTGTAGAATTGGAAGGGCCCCAAGGGCCATCTAGTCCAACCCCCTGCAATGCGATCGCATACCAACAAATTCATGTTACACAATTAACCTCTTGTGCAGGCATAGGCAAACTCGGCCCTCCAGATGTTTTGGGACTACAACTCCCACCATCCCTGACCACTGGTCCTGTTAGCTAGGGATGGTGGGAGTTGTAGTACCCAAACATCTGGCGGGCCGAGTTTGCATATGCCTGCTCTTGTGCAACAAACCCATTTCCCCCAAAGACCTGTATTTTAACGTCAAAGAAAGTGGTAGGAAAATGCACTGGGAAGTGTGGGATAACATTTGCTTTGATTGCAGCATCTTCTGACCTCCCCGCAAATGAATGCTCATTAAATAGCCTACGTTAGAAGGTGTACAACTGAACCCACTTATGTCCACCACATGTATAGACCCATACATGTACATTACTGAGAGAAATGGAACCTATTGTGTGGAGTTAGGATCTGTTTAAAATATGGGCCATCTAGATTTGTGCGCAATCTCTCTCCCCCCCCCCCCCCGTTTAAAGAAGATATACCATTTCATTTTCAAATCTATCTTAAAATATTGTATGTCATGTATCAGGTTTGGAAATCTTCCATCTACAGTAAATGTTATCAGGCAATGTTTTCTTCAGATATCCACACCCCTTAGTGAATGCCAGTATTTCTGTTTGGCACCAGGACTTAAAACTGCCAGAAACACACACACACACGTAACTTCTTGCTAGGATTTCATATAGATAGCAACATTTACAGTTCAGTTTGCAGTTGCTTTTTTCTTTCCAGTTGCTTCTGCAAGGAGAAAACTATTTGCTATTTTTAAATTGTTTTGGTTCTGAATAAATACAAAAGACTGTAGGTTGCCTGCGCTTATCTAAGAGGTGTTCTGTCATGAAGTGGTTGTGGAAGCTGCTATAATTGTTAAGTATTAAGAAGACACTGTCATCCTGAAAGAATAGTCAAGGAGATGACTTTCACTTTCTGTCACACACTACAGAACTTGTAAGGGAGGGAGACTTCCATTACATGTCACTGCCATCAAGTGGATGAACAATGTAACATCTATTCCACCTCAAGACTAAATCATTTGCACCCTCCGTACAGCAACTTGCCCAATTCCTTTTGAAATATTAGACCTCGCACTCACTAACCCTCATGCAAGGCAGGCCTGCCCAACAACTTAAAACCCACCAAGATGAAACTAGTCCACCAACCGCACATCACTGCCTGACTCAACAGATGCTTCACATCTGCTCTTATTTTGACCATTCTAAGGCAGCAGAAACGAGATTTGCCAAACCCTTGGTAGATCGCCATACGTAAGAGCCTCTGTTTGTGGTGATATACATGTGTGCGTGGCAATCTGTTCTCTCTAAGAACACATGAAGAACCTGCTGGATTGGACCCGAGGCCCATCTAGCCCAATATGGCCAGCCTGATGCCTGTGGGAAAACTACAAGCAGGAGCTGAGGAACAAAGCAATTGCTCTGCTCATAAATCCCAGAAATTGGCATTCAGAGGCATATTGCCTCTTACAATGAAGGTGGAATATAGTTGTCAGGGCTAGTAGCCATTGATAGCCTTATGGACCATGAATTTGCATACCCTCCAACATTTCTTCGATGAAAATAGGCGCGTCCTAAGGAAAAGCGGGACACTCCAGAATCAAATCAGAAACCGGGATGGCTTCTATAAATCTGCTAAGTTTCAGGTGCTAGGTTAAAATGATTTCATTTCAAGGAAATTTGCACCATTTTTGTTGTTCCAGTCTCCTGTTTTTGATGCTTCAATCTCTATTTTAAAGTTTATACATTGCATGCTTCCCCCCCCCCATAAGCTGAATTGAGGCGTATAGTGAAAAGAGGGATATGCATTTCCTAACTAAGTAAACTAAAATAAATGCATACATTTAGCTTTCCTTCTTGCTTACACTTTTAAAATGTAAAACAGTAAACGATTCTTATTTGCTGAGATAGATTTTTTAAAAAAATAGATATTACAGATAGTTGTTTGGGTTTTAAAAAAACAACAACTCCCCAAACCGACAATGTGATTTCCTGGGCTACCTCTAGAAATTATTGTCTTTGTAAATGGAATTATCTCAGAGTAGGATTAGTCGTGGCATATCCCTTTAAACATAGGCTTATAGATTCAGGATTGACAGCTGTTTGGAAATTCCAGTCTGGGAATCCTGTCATCAACCATCACCCTAAATGTACATAGAGCACCAGCTTTTTGGCTACTTACTCTTATGTCCATCTGTTAAGTCCATGTTCTGCCAAGTCATAAGAGTTAAGATCTTTCCCAGAGCTGTGGGTGTCAGACTGTGATTGGTTTAGATAAGCAATATATATATAGCACTGAAAATGTCATCTCTTCTGCAAGGTTTTTTGGCAGTGGCAGGATTGAACATTTATATTCTATGCCCATATTACGTTTACTATTCTGAGCATACACTATTCTGATTATGCCCTATAGGCTGATCAGGAATCATTTTGCCTTAAAAAAATAAAAATAAAAAAGCAATGAAACATATGATCCAAGACTTAAAAGTCCAGGTTCAGATTCACTGTTATTTCTAGGACATTTGGACAGCAGCCGAGAGCTCATACAATCAATATTACAGATTACAATATTGTGTACTGTTCAGGTCACCACACCTCAAAATGGATAGTGTAGAACTGGAAAAGGAACGGAAAAGAGCAACCCAAATTATCAAAGGACCAGAATATCTCTCCTAGGAGGAAAGACTAAAGTCGATTGGGATGTTTTAGTTTAGAGGGGGGGGGAGTTTAGAGGGGGCGAGTGGCCAATTATGTGCAACGTGTTAAAGGTGTATAAAATTATGCAAGGTGTCAAGATAGTGAGTAGGAAGAGGTTTTTCAACTTCTATCATAGAAGGAGCGTCTCCACCCCCATCGTACTGCCCGGACACTGAGGTCCAGTACCGAGGGCCTTCTGGCGGTTCCCTCGTTGCGAGAAGTTGCAAGGAACCAGGCAGAGGGCCTTCTCGGTGGTGGCGCCCGCCCTGTGGAATGCCCTCCCATCAGATGGCAAAGAGAAAAACAGCTACCAGATTTTTAGAAGACATCTGAAGGCAGCCCTGTTTAGGGAGGCTTTTAATGTTTAATAGATTATTTTATTTCATTTTTTCTGTTGGAAGCCGCCCAGAGTGGCTGGGGAAACCCAGCCAGATGGGCGGGTATAAATAATAAATAATAATAATAACAATTATTATTATTATTATTATTATTATTATTATTATTATTATTATACTAGAACCCATAGTCTTCCAATGAAGCGGAATAGTGGGATAAACAGGAAAGGCAAATACTACTTCTTCGCACAGTGCATAGTTAAAGCATGGGATTTCCTACCACAAGATTTAAAGACACACCTCTTTACTCAGGCATTCCCCTGATCTCTCAACCTGAGGCTCCTGTTTTAATTGCTGCCTTGATTTAATTGATGTGTTCACTTTAATATTCATGTACTGCTTTTTAATTCTTTGTAAACCGCTTAGAAGCTGATGTTGGCAAATCAGTTTCCTCCAAGAGTGCCTGGAACTGGTCTGCGACCACCCGCTCAAGAACCTTGCCCAAGAAGGGGAGATTAGCAACTGGCTGGTAGTTACTTAGATCTTCTGAATCCATGGAGGGCTTCTTAAGGAGTGGTTTTTCCAATGCCTCCTTCAAGCAGGCAGGAACCACCCCTCTCACAAGGAGGCATTAATCACCTCCCTGGCCCAGACAGCTGTGCTCTCCCTGCTAGTTTTGATCAGCCAAGAGGAGTAAGGGTCCAGAGTAAAAGTGGTCACCCTGACCAATCCAAGCACCTTGTCCACTTCCCTGAGCCTTACTACAGTGGTACCTCTGGTTAAGAACTCAATTCTACTCTACTAGGGCCAGGGCCTTTTCAGTATTGGCCCCAACTTGGTGGAACACTCTTTCACAGGAGACCAGGGCCCTGCAGGATTTGTCATCTTTCCGCAGCGCCTGCAAGACAGAGCTGTTCCTCCTGGCCTTTGGGTTGGACTTAGCCTGACCCCTGTGTTTTCCTCCCTCGTGGCTGGATTTATGGACTACTTAAAATCAGGCTGCATTTTAAATTTTAATATTGTATTTCCATCTGTATTTTAATTCATTGCTTTTTATGTTTTATTGTAATTTTATTGGTGTGAGCCGCCCTGAGCCCGCTTCTGACTGGGGAGGGCGGGGTATAAATAAAAATTATTATTATTATTATTATTATTATTATTATTATTATTATTCTTTCCGGAGGTCCGTTCTTAACCTGAAACTGTTCTTAACCTGAAGCACCACTTTAGCTAATGGGGCCTCCTGCTGCCGCCGTGCCGCCGGAGGACAATTTCTGTGCTCATGCTGAAGCAAAGCTCTTAACCCGAGGTACTATTTCTGGGTTAGCGGAGTCTGTAACCTGAAGCCTTTGTAACCCGAGGTACCACTGTAACTGAAAGTCATCCAACACAACAGGGCTAGACTGTGCTGTGGACAAGATTCATCTGCTATAGCTATAACAGCAGAGCCAAGATGGATGCAAGCAATTTTGCCCTCGAAATGCTTTGCAAACAAGCCACAGCAAGCTGCCTTTGGTTCTGCCACCTCCTTTGGGCCAGACTGCAAGAGGCCCCACACTACCCGGAAAATCTCTGCTGGATGGCACAATGAGGATTCAATGGAGGCAGCAAAGTACGCCTTCTTCGCTGCCTTCACTGCCACTAGGTAGACTCCGTGGTAGAGCTAGCAAACCTATCTAAAATCCAAGAGAATGGCTGCCAGTCAGTGTAGGCGATGCTGAACTAGGAAGATCTTTATTTGGCATCAAGCACATTCCCACCAGACCTCCACACTGCCATTTGAAAGACAACCTGAGGGAAGCAGGCACGTTACCTGAACATCTTACACGGAATTATTTTAAAGGGTTGGAGTGAAACAGAGTGCCTTTGTCTCGCTTTTTAAACATGGGGCACTGCAACACAGTACATATAGTCTTTGAAGACCAAGACTACTATCCCTTACAAAATCCATGGGCCGTCCTTGAAAACATCCTGACAGTGTCATTTTAAGAACAGCAAAGAAAACTGACTTGTTTCTGCACTTGATGTTGGAGTCACGCCTTCACAAGTACAGGCCACAGAAGAGTCTATTTCTTGCAGGGAGTTTTGGGGAAAGCACTTTTAAAAGAGAATACCAAGTCTCAGCTGTCAGCAAGCAATGGTCCTTGCCTCTTTCTTCCCCTTCAATGCATGCAACAGTCTTTTACTGTGGAAGTGATGGAAGCTTAATAATAAGACACTCCCATGAAAATCCATGTCACCGCTAGTGATATGCTCAGCAGTGAAGGAAATGACAGCTATATGGGAGAGTTTTGTGCCTTTAACTTTCATTTCTAACTTGCAGAGGAGAGAGAGAGAGACACACACACAGCCAGCACTCTTCAATTTATTGTTTGTGATTTTCTGGTGTGTGGTGTTTGGTTTTTTTTCATTCTCTCTTTTTATCATCCTCCTTGTTGTAGAAAGCACCAAGTGAACTATTACAGAGAGTGCAAGTCTAAAACTTTCATCCAAAGCCTGAGCTAAATCCAAACTGAACCTCTGCAGATTATATATACAGTGGTACCTCGGGTTACAGATGCTTCAGGTTACAGACAATTCAGGTTACAGACTCCGCTAACCCAGAAATAGTACTTGGGTTAAGAACTTTGCTTCAGGATGAGAACAGAAATGGTGTGGCGGCAGCAGAAGGCCCCATTAGCTAAAGTAGTACCTCAGGTTAAGAACAGTTTCAGGTTAAGAATGGATCTCCAGAACGAATTAAGTTTTTAACCCGAGGTACTACTGTGTGTATGTGTAGTTTTTCTCATGAATTTTCACTTTGACTTGCCTGCCCTTTCTAATAATAGTTGTCAGAATCTGCAGAATAACATGAGGAAGACAGGCTACTCCTGAGGCGTTTCTGATCTGATTGGAAATAAGGAAGCCACGAAAGGAACAGTTATCCTTATGAGCTCTACAGCCCACGTCACTTTTGTAGGGCTGTCTTATGGAAGTGATGAGTATACAGTGCTTATTGCTTGCTTACCCGTGGTGCATTCATTTGGTACTCAACAATTATTTATTTATTTTACAAGATTTCAAATACCACTTGATTGTAAAAACAACAACAGCAACCAGCTTAAAGCAGCTTGCAAAAAAAGCAATAGAATGAGGAGTAAAAACAGTTAGAAACAACTGCTTGAAACATTTTTTAAAAGTTAAAACCAGCAAACGATCTAAAACCACGTTAAACCACACCAGCATTCTACATCTCCCTTCTCTTGCGGGGGCCCAATTAGTGCCAGGTTGCAGCAACAGCCAAGGTGACATTTTTCCATAGCAACAAAAAAACATTACAGTATACACAGCAAAGGAAATTTGATATAAGAGCACAATTTAAAGTCCTGAATCAGCAGTCAGTTAGTGGCCCTTATTCTGATTGCCCCTGCTATGAACTTAGCAACCTTTGCTGTTATCTGCTAATTTTGATCTGATAGAAGAAAGGACATTGTGGCAGTGGTTGGGCGCCCTGGGATGGTTAGTATGAGTGGGGTGATCTCATTCCTCAGGTCTTTGTAGAGAGTGCCACTTTGGACGTGTGCCACTGTTTCAGTGCTACCGTCTCCACAGGGGCAAAGACGTTTCTCAGGCAGGATCTTTTGGAATCAACCCTCAAGTACAGCAGATGGCAAAACATCCAGTCTTGCAAGTATAAAAGCATGCCTGTATTTTGGGATAATAGGTTTGTGCCGATATGGGGCCAAAGAATCATAATGGAAAGGTGGGAAATGAACATACCAAGGGCAGAATTTCCTTATAGTGGTCAGGTTGTTCTGATGCTGGATATCTTTTAGACGTTGGCCAATTAGACTGTTTGTTTTGGTAGGGCCCATAGTGAGTAGGTGTTGTGGGGATAGGCCACAAGAGTGGAGTTTTTGATAGACAGTTTTAAGCCAGACACTTTTATGGGAGTCTTGAAGTACTAGGGATGGTAAACCGGGGTGGGGGGGTGAGTTTAGGCAGAGCCAGAAGTTAAAAGTTCTTTGCCAAGTCCGTACTTCTACTGAAGGGAGACTTGCCTCCAGTCACAATGATGCATTTGGGACGCATGTCGGTACAGAAAACTTTGATTGAACAGCTTCCAAAGTACTAAGATGGTTACCAGTCCAAATCTGAGCCCCGTATAGCAACTGTGCTAAGGGTTTAGCTTGGAAGACCTCTAGGGCTGGTGGTATATGTTTGTCACCCTTTGTATGGAAAAAGTGAGTCAAAGTCTTGGCACTTTGGGGTGCTTTTTCTTTTGCACATTTTTGGTGTGCTCCCCATGACCCCGTGGACTGGAAGATAAGGCCCAAATATTTGAAAGCTTTGACCTGTTCGATTGGCTGATTGTCCATACGCTAACTGTGGGGCCTATATTTTCTTGAGAAAACCATAACTTGGGTTTTCTGATAGTTTACGACCAGGTGTTCTCTCTGGCAATACACTGAGAATTCAGTCATTTTAGGCCTATTTTTGTTCAGGATAAGAGGACCGCATCATCAGCATATAATAGTACAGAGATTGGTTTTGAGGCCAGTTTAGGAGCATGGAACTCTGGAGATGTTAGACACTGGGCCATGTTGTTTATGTATAGGTTAAAGAGTGCCAGAGCTAAAATGCATCCTTGCTTGACTCCCTTTGTACAGATCCTGTAAGTTGGCCATTTGTAGAGCAACGCACTTTCAGCACAGTGTCTTTATAGAGGCAGTTAATCAGATATAATAATCTTTTGTCTATGCTTGAGGTGTTCAATTTAGCCCATAGTCTTACTCAGGAGATTGAATCAAAAGCAGCTTTCAAATCAATGAAAGCAGCATACAGCACACCGCGAGATTGCTTGGCGTACTTATCTATGACGTGCGCTAGGACAAAGCAATGGTCTATAGTGGATCCGCCGTGCCTGAATCCTGCTTGCTGTTCCGCAAGGATAGCCTCAATATCAATCCAGTTGATTAATTTATTATGGAGGTGTTTTGCGTATAATTTATTAACTATAGGTAAGAGACTGATAGGTCTATAGCTAGCCGGATCCGGTGTAGGGCCCTTTTTGAATATTGGGATGATTACCACAATGGCCCAGCTGTCGGGGAGTAAACCAGATGATTCAATTGCTGCAAGTAGAGGTGCCCACCATTCAATATTGGACTTCAAAAGTTCTGAGGGCAGGTGATCAATGCCTGGGGCTTTATTGTTTCTTAGCTGCATAATTAGGTTTTTTTTACCTCAGTTGTGGATACTGGGGGCCAAGCTGGTAATTTTTCTGGAGATACTGTTGCGTGATTAAGCTGAGCATCCTGGTCTTGGTAAAGTGAGTGGTAGTACTGTGTCCATTCTTGGGGTTCGATAGTGCAAATTGGCCCATTATGCTCATGCTCCAGTAGGCCTGATATGGTACACCAGAAACAGGATGTGCCCTTGTTGTGTGAGGCCTTTATTAAGCTGTACCAGGCATTTCTTTCGGCTTTCTGTCTTTTCCATTTTATTAGTTGTTTATACTTCTGTCTAAGAGAGACGTTTGCAGTAAATAAGAGAGGCGACTTGGAGGTCCTATATTTATGGTAAGCTCTCTTCAGGTGTCTTTTTGCCTGCTTGCGCTCAAAGTCAAACCAGCTGGAAAATTCTGTTAACCTTTTTGTGGCAGTGTTTTGGATCACGGTTGTTAAGTGTAGTTTCAGCCTTTCTGTCAGTGTCTTGAATAGTTTCATGGCCTCAGCAGCGGAGTTAGCCGATATAATAGCAGTATGGATGTGCTTTAGCTCAGCTGTTTGAAGAAGGTGAGTCAGGGCAGCATTAAGTAGGGGGGACCATTTGATTCTTTTAGCTGCGGATATGCCAAGATTTGCATTAGGGATCTATTGCGGTTTTGTGATAGAATTGTTGAGAAGCAGACCTGCAAATGCCAGAGTTAAGGGTAAGTGGTCACTTTCAATGTAGTTCCTACTCAGAGTAGACCCATTGACACTAATAGCTATGACTAACTTTGGTTCATTTGTTTAGATGGATGTATTCCACCTTAAAGGTAAAGGTAAAGGGGACCCCTGACCATTAGGTCCAGTCGTGACCGACTCTGGGGTTGTGCGCTCATCTCGCATTATTGGCCGAGGGAGCCGGCGTATAGCTTCCAGGTCATGTGGCCAGCATGACAAAGCCGCTTCTGGCAAACTAGAGGAGCACAAGGAAAAGCCGTTTACCTTCCCGCTGTAGCGGTTCCTATTTATCTACTTGCATTTTGACATGCTTTCGAACTGCTAGGTTGGCAGGAGCTGGGACCAAGCAACAGGAGCTCACCCTGTCACAGGGATTCGAACCGCCGACCTTCTGATCAGCAAGCCCTAGGCTCAGTGGTTTAACCACAGCGCCACCTGGGTCCCTCGTATTCCACCTTAGTTGAATACAATTCAATGGCTCTAAAGTGAATGACAGGGTAGTGTGCAATACTTTTGCTTTGAATGCTCTCAGAAATAGTCCTAGGTTTTTCCCATACCTGCTCCTGGCAAAACATCAAGTCATTGGCAGTTACGTACCACCAGTTTTCTATTTAATTAGTTTGCTCTTAAGTTTGAGCCCACTCAAGCTTATAATTAACTTTGAGGGGGAGATTTACCAGCCAAAGCAAGTAATGATTGGAAGTGATAGAAGTTTTGGTCAGTTGGTTAGATGCCGTTTGTTGTTGTTGTTGTTGTTTTGTTGTTTTGTTATTCAGAATATTCTACACTGCTAGCTTATTGCTCATCCACTCCACACACAAAAAATCCTCTTCCAAGGAGATTTCTTTTTTATATACCCCCAATCATATATTAGCAACCATGAATACCATCAATAATTATCCGCTTTGTGTCTTTCTGACTAACTTACAATTGTTTCTCAAAGAAAGTCCAAGCTATCTCTGCCTCATAATCTGGAGTCTCAGGTGAATGCCCCTCTTGTACTGCATGAGCTTCTGTCTCGTGCTAGCTCTCTCATGTGGAATGAACTGGAAGCAAGTTCATCTGACCTGACATAACACCATAAATGGACCTGGAACCTTTTACATCAATTGCTGATTTGTTTTTCTATCATTTTTAGTAGGGCTGCAACTGAACCATGGTGGAAAGATAAAAAGGTCATTGACCGGCTCTCTGAATTACTGTACCTTGTCACAGGAGATTTTCTTTTCTGAATAACAGAATCAAAGTAAAGCAAAACAATACAATTGCACAATGCCTGGAAAGTGTCTGTGATTCAGAGTGAGCCTATTCATATTCATAGTCAGTACTGTCAACTGAATGCCACTTTTCCTGTTCTGCTCTCCTATACTTTACAGATCAACCACTTGCTACTTCAGGTGTTTGCGAGATAAGATGGTTGAGCATGTGGAATACTTTCCCCTGCTGGCTACTTTTGGAAGCCAGCAGTGTTCTAAAAGTGAAAAACCAGTGTGTCATCATTCTCTGTGGATAGCAGTTCTGTCTTATTGATCTATTACCGTTTCATGGCTGAACTCTCCTACTGTACTACCCAACTCTATGGAGGCAGGCCAATGCCCACAGTCCTTCCTCTGAAATCAAAATTACGAGCCACAAAGATATAACAAAAAAAGTTGAGGCATTTCCAGATCATAATCTGGCAGAAAAGATGAAACAAATTTGCTTCTCTGTTCCATCTCGCAGGTTCTGAAGCTAAGGATGATAAAAAGTCAATAGCAAAGCATGCGGATTTCACTTCCAAAGACCTTGTGAACTACATGATCTTGGCATGCTTACAATATTAGCAGAAATGGTCAGAGTTTCTTGCATTCAGTAATGTAGTCAGAAGTCAGATCAAAGTCTCAACAGAAAACAGAACTGTGACTGGAAAGAACTAGTCCAGCCCTGTTCACTACCACAATCAATAGATCATTAGTGGAGTAGACTATATAACCTGTTTATAGTTATACCTAGCCTACTGCAAAGTTCAAGGTGAGTTATCTTGTTGGGGAGCATAAGTTAAAAAAAGAGAAGGGCAAGGCACAGATATGCAGTTTGTGAATCAGCCACAAATAATGAGGCAGGCACAATGCATACTAGATATAGTCTGCAATACATGATCCAAAGAAACTTTGCAGGTTCCATTTAGTGTGAAATCTGGTCACTTTATGCTAACCCACCCAATATGCACTTCCTGAACCAATATCTGACCCAAACACACCAAAATGTTTGGAATTTTCATTTCTCTGGATTTTGCACTGATTTTCTCCTATTAAAAATGCATATATTAGTGAAATATGTACAACAGTGTAGTGTATTATAGAAAATTGCATTAAAAGAGTATTGGGGAAAATTTGCATGACAATGCATGTGAATTTCCATGCATTTTTTAAAGCAAGCCGATACAGAAACAGAGTGAACTGATGTTAGGATTGCAAAAATGATAACCCGCGTTTGACAGATTTGTCCACCCCCAGGGCAGAAACCAACTAGAAAACTATAGTGGGGTTTTTTCTTTCTTTGTTTCTTTTGTCTTTTTAAGAGACATACGATGCTGAAGCACTGCAGCAATAAGACCTCACTCTGGTCAAAAATTTAGTTTGCCAAAGTGCCACTATGAAAATAAGGTGAGGTATATTGTCTTTTAGGGGATGCAGGTGGTGCTGTGGCTTAAACCACAGAGCCTAGGTCGACGGTTCGAATCCCTGTGATGGGGTGAGCTCCCATTGTGCGGTCCCAGCTCCTGCCAACATAGCAGTTCAAAAGCATGTCAAAGTGTAAGTAGATAAATAGGTACCACTACAGTGGGAAGGTAAACGCCGTTTCCGTGTGCTGCTCTGGTTTGCCAGAAGCGGCTTTGTCATGCTGGCCACATGACCTGGAAGCTGTACGCCAGCTCCCTCGGCCAATAATGCGAGATGAGCGCTGCAACCCCAGAGTCGGTCATGACTGGACTGAATAGTCAGGGGTCCCTTTACCTTTTTATTGTCTCTTAGGTGGCTTATTCCAAAATTCAATTTTCACCTCTATCACTTCCTCCACAAGACTATTTCATCTCTGTGCTAGCAACTGGTGGAATAAATAGCAGCCTTCAATGATCTGGATTTGGTCCATAAACTGCCAGGTCTGCAACTGCAACAGTGGCCATCCAAGATACTCCGGGGAAGGCTACAAGCATTGTTTGTCCATAGTCAGGTTTACACAGCCTTTTCACTTTTGTTTGGTTTCAGTAGAGAACCCAAATGATCCTGAGATTCAAAAATCATTACAAAAATCAAGTACTGTCCTAAAAACTGCATCGTGCACACCTCGCTGGAACTGTGTCCATCGCTTTGTTCAAAATTTTAAACAGCTAATTCAGTTAGGCAGGAAAAACCAAGATAAAATGCCCTGTCACTTTCTGGGATTAGCAATGGAAAATCTGAACTGTCCTGCAGATTGCCTTGCATCAATTTAAGCCCAGGTTTGACACTTAAATTTTCGTGGATTTTGGATAGTAGTACATAAAAATAGCAGGCAGGATAGCAAGTATACTCAAGGCGGGGATGATAGCAGGATAACCTTTCACATACGGGTCAGTAGTTCGCATCAAGCCTCAGGTTAGTAGTGACTGAAAAACATTAAAATCAGATGGCTGTTCCATGGCCTCTGAACTCCATTTGAAGTATTACAGAAATGAGGTGCTTCAGTTGCTTTCTGATATCATGAAATGCTGGACTCTTGGGTCACTTACTGCTCTGCTCTTTTGACTGAATGCCATAGCAATTTTAATGAACAAGATATATGTCATTTCCTTTCTTGCAATTGCTCAGAATATCTAGCAATATGTGTAAACTGTTAATGTCACAATGCCTTTATGGAAACCTATGGTGAAACCACCCTTTGAATATCCTCTTTAGCATCCTTTAATTTGCTTGTTGAACAATTGCCTCCCTTGCCAGTTTCCTGCTTCTAATGTACCAAAATATTTTATGGCTCTCATATTCCTTTTTTAGTAGCCCTTATTGGCTGCTTGCATTTCTTTTGCCACCGGATCTGTTCCTTTTTGTTCACATTTGGTCGATATTCTGAAGGAAGCCTTCTTACCTCTAATACCTTCCTTGACTGTTGGTTACCAATGGTGGTGTCCTCCTGAACTTGGTGGTACCTTTCCTGCACTTAATTGAAGTCAGCCAATAAAGGACGTAAGGGATTTTACTTTCTTGGGTTCCATGATCACTGCAGATGGTGACAGCAGTCACTAAATTAAAAGACGCCTGCTTCTTGGGAGAAAAGCAATGACAAACCTAGACAGCATCTTAAAAAGCAGAGACATCACCTTGCCGACAAAGGTCCGTATAGTTAAAGCTATGGTTTTCCCAGTAGTGATGTATGGAAGTGAGAGCTGGACCATAAAGAAGGCTGATCGCCGAAGAATTGATGCTTTTGAATTATGGTGCTGGAGGAGACTCTGGAGAGTCCGATGGACTGCAAGAAGATCAAACCTATCAATTCTGAAGGAAATCAGCCCCAAGTGCTCACTGGAAGAACAGATCGTGAAGCTGAGGCTCCAATACTTTGGCCACCTCATGAGACGAGAAGACTCCCTGGAAAAGACCCTGATGTTGGGAAAGATGGAGGGCACAAGGAGAAGGGGACAACAGAGGACGAGATGGTTGGACAGTGTTCTCAAAGCCACCAACATGAGTCTGACCAAACTGCGGGAGGAAGTGGAAGACAGGAGTGCCTGGCGTGCTCTGGTCCATGGGGTCACGAAGAGACGGACACGACTAAATGACTAAACAACAACAACAAAGCACTTTCCTCTTTCGATCCCTGCCTGCTTTCAAGACTTGGTTCCTACTCATTGTCTTGCCCAATTCTATCTGGCCTGGAGAAAGATGTCAGGACTGCCTCCTGCTGCAAAGGCTGATTCTGCTGCTCAATGTGCCTACAGACCTGCATGGTCATTGCTGGGGTCAGTTAATTTTGCTGGGGTTATTGCTGGGGTCAGTTAATTTTGGAGGGGCATTAATTTTACTCTTACCTTGAATTTTCTTAGACCTTGTTATGACTTAACAGTAGGCTGTTTGACTTTTATGTAGATCAGGCATGACCAAACTTGGCCCTCCAGATGTTTTGGGACCACAATTCCCATCATCCCTGACCACTGGTCCTGTTAGCTAGGGATGATGGGAGTTGTAGTCCCAAAACATCTGGAGGGCCAAGTTTGGCCATGCCTGATATAGATGTATTAATAAGGTGCCTATTGTTTATGACTATTTTGTTATGCATTGTAATAATAGTGAATTATGTAAACTGGAAAAGTGGCACACTATTAAACAATATGATATCAGTATCAATCTGAGCATTTTGGTCAGAGGGAGCAGTAGTATATCCTGAGTCCTAAATTACTATTGAGACTTACTATGGTTACCCACAGCATTCTGTGGAGGAATCAGTCAGCTCTGATGTCCCATGTTTGTTTGACAATGTGATCTTTGACACGAGGAAAAACAACACCCCTAGTACACCCTTCCCTTTTCTGTCCTTCATATAGAATTTTTATCCAGGGACAATAATGTCCAATGGTTCTCCCATCTTGGCCCAAAGACTTCTAGTTGTAGCATCTAAAACCTATTGTGTCATTTGCCAAATGATTCCAATGTGTGTGTGTTTTCTCCAACTGTTTTCTATTGACCCTTATAATGATTGGACAGAGATCTAATAGGCAGCCTGCACACATGCACATTCAGGCAAATTCCCTGTGTTTAGGCTTATGATTCTATTCTACATCTTTGTAGAACTTGGGGAAGACTGAGACATCTGCTGGCTGGCTGGCGAGAGTATGTTGTGGTTAGTCGTTTAGTCGTGTCCGACTCTTCGTGACCCCACGGACCATAGCACGCCAGGCACTCCTGTCCTGCACTGCCTCCCGCAGTTTGGTCAAACTCATGTTCGTAGCTTCGAGAACACTGTCCAACCATCTTGTCCTCTGTCGTCCCCTTCTCCTAGTGCCCTCCATTTTTCCCAACATCAGGGTCTTTTCCAAGGATTCTTCTCTTCTCATGAGGTGGCCAAAGTGGCGAGAGTATAGGCATAGCATATCTACAATGACCAGGCCAAGAACTACAGCTTGAGCAGCCTGTTGAAAACCCCAGGAAATCAATGATGCTTCACTGTGTCTTAGACACCACCATTTCATGTATTTCAGTTTGAGTAACTCTTCCCTCCAGGGAGGACAAAACTGCTGATCACCTCCTGTGGTAAGTTCTCCCAAGCCCCCAACCCTCAGAGCATTTGCAGCCCCCCTTTTACACCAGGAAACAGGGATTAGAACCACTCTTGGCTTTCAGGTCTTGTGCCTAAGAACCCCAGCTCATCAGAGAGCAGGAAAGAGACAGTTTTCCCCTCCCTACTTTCTTCTGCCATAACTACAATCCATTAACCTACCATATTCCAAACTTTTTCTAGATATAGTTACAGGTAGGTAGCCGTGTTGGTCTGACGTAGTCGAAACAAAATAAAAAAAATCCTTCCAGCAGCACCTTAAAGACCAACTACTGTAAGTTTTTTATTTTGGTATGAGCTTTTGTGTGCACGCACACTTCTGAAGAAGTGTCTGAAGAAGTGTGCATGCACACGAAAGCTCATACCAAAATAAAAAACTTAGTTGGTCTTTAAGGTGCTGCTGGAAGGAATCTTTTTGTTTTTCTAGATATGTGTTTCTGCTTCCTTCTCTTCCTGCTCTCCAGCCTCCCCCCTCCCTGTCCCTCTGTGGCTTATAAAGAAGCCATCTCCTGCTTTTGTCGTTCTACTCCCACAATCCTTCAGCAAACCTGGGCTTCATCTCACACAGCTGGTGTAGGTGGGAAGACAAACAGCTTCAGTAGCTCCTCCAGGCCATCACAGCTCCCCTAAACAGAATCATAGAACCATGAAATTGTAGAGTTGACCCTAGGGTCATCTATTCCAACCCTCTGCAATGCAGAAATCTCAACTAGATCATATATGACAGGTGACTATCCAACCTCTCCTTAAAAACCTCCAAGGAAGAAGAGTCCACCATCACCTTGTTTTTGTTTCTGCTCCTTGAGGGCAGCTCATGTGGCTTCTTGACCCGACGCCTGCCTTCTGATGTTGCTTTTGGATCTGGCTATCACAGTGACACCACTTCCCTTCTCACAGGCTTTGCGAGAAGTGACCACCTGCTAGCCTTGCCATTATGGGAAGCCTCCATACAATAAATAACCTTAGCACAATATGAAACTTTTCACTTTCTCTTCAGTCTTCTGCCATTGCTGCTTATTACTAATGCATGTTGCTACATAACAGCAAAGTAATGTGTGAAAAATGAAATGGCCAAAAGGCAATTCTGAACAACTACATTTATTTCCCTCATAAAAACAGTTTTTAAGTGTCTTTATCAGTATCAGAGTTAGTACAATTACTAAGTGAGGAAGGATAGACAAGACTTTACTTGTATGGTTTCTCTGTACTGAACACAACAGTGCCTGCTGACATGCTGGTAACTTCCTCCAAGTCATGCAGTTTAAAATAGCATTAATGTACACATCTCGGTATACGAAATATACTTTCGCCATATCAAAAAAGTTGTATCGTTGCACGCAGATTCTAGCAAATGCTCCATTTCATAAACCAAGCCACTTGTCACAGATTTGTCAGAACTTGTGAACAGCAGATTCAAGGGAGCCAAGAATCATAGCACTGCGGAGCTGGAAGGGATCCCAAAGGTCATCCAGTCCAACCCCCTGTAATGAAGGAATCACAGCTGACTAATCCCTGACAGATGGCCATCCAACCTCTGTTTAAAAATCTCCAACAAAGGAGAGTCCACCACCTTCCGATGGAGTCCATTCCACTGTTGAGCAGCTCTTCCCATCAGAAAGTTCTTCCTAATGGTTAGTTGGAATCAACTTTCTTGTAATTTAAATCCATTGGTTTGGGTCCTACCCTCCAGATATACAGTACGTAAAGAAAACAAAGTGAAAAGAAGAGTTTGGATTTGATACCCCGCTTTATCACTACCCTAAGGAGTCTCAAAGCGACTAACATTCTCCTTTCCCTTCCTCCCCCACAACAAACACTCTGTAAGGTGAGTGAGGCTGAGATACTTCAGAGAAGTGTGACTAGCCCAAGGTCACCCAGCAGCTTCATGTGGAGGAGCGGGGAAGCGAACCCAGTTCAACAGATTACAAGTCCACACTCTTAACCACTACACCCCACTGGCTCTAAAAAGAGACTGTATAAATATAAAATGTATAGACTTTGCAAGCCAAGATAATTAAACAGGGGAAAATATATCTAGGAAATCAACATGAAATGTGTCACATTTCTCATTGTGAAACTAGTTTGGGGTTTTCACAAAGGCATGGAACATTACCGGGGGTGCCAAATTGAATAAAATATTGTGTGGGGAAAATCTCCAATCAAAGCAGAACATTTGTGAGCAGTACTCCACTAAATTAGTGCATGGACTGGATGTGGGGTTGTTGTTCTTTTTAGCCTTAGTGGCATTGGGTATAGTAATTCCCTCTGGCCTTCAGAGTTCACACCAGCATTAGAACTAGTTGGGAGTGTGGAACCAGGATGGACTAATGAGCAGGAAAGGTCAAGGTCTGCTACATTAAATGAGAGTAGATGACTCAGGGTGCAATTGCCCAAGCAGTCCTGACTGTTGCAGCATCCATTCATTTCAGTAAGACCACAGTCTTGATGCAAAACAACCTCTCTCCCCTCCGATGACATGTAGAAGTGCTGCAGATGCTCATCGGGAACAAACTGAGGCTTTTGCTGCCGCCGCTGCAACATTTGGTGGGTTGCACCCGTAGGTGACCTCATCATGGACATCCATTGCCTTCTCCTCTGAGCTGAAATGAAATCCAATAAAACTTAAGTCAGATATTTTCATATATCAGTTCAGACAAAAGGTATACGTTTCCCTTGGAAAAGCAAAACCAAAGAGGCTGATCTATTTTAAGCAGCTTCAATATCTCTGAAGATTTCTTGTCACGGTTCACGTTTTGTTGTTTACCAAGAAGTGAGCCCAGAAGGCACAACCCCCCTTAGAATCATAGAACTGTAAGGTTGGAAGGGACCCTGACAATCATCTAGTCCAACCCTCTGCAATGCAGGAATATGAAGCTGTTCCATATGGGGATCGTATGGGACTACCCTAGTTAACCCCCGATTTAGGTGAACTCAGCAAGAACATCCCCACAGTGTTGCTAAGGCCACACAGGGCTGTAGTTCAGTGGGAGAGCAATTGCATTCCATGCAGATGGTCCCACATTCTATCCCTATCTCCAGGTAGGGATGGGAATGTCACCTGCCTGAAACTCATGAGAGCCACCTCCAGTTAGTGGATAAAATACTGACACCTAGTGATTTGACTTGGTATGTGGCAGCTTCCTTTGCCCTATATGGGAAGTGACACTGCTACAATCCAGTATAGGGGATTATATAATATTGGGGTCTTGCTTGTTTGTCTCAAATCTGTTCTGCCACTTAAATCTTGATGCCACTTATCTCCTCCTCTCGACCTTTCTGAGACAAACGGCTGCCCTTCTATAGGCCAGAGCACTGGGTTGCCGTTGGGAGTTCAATACCTGTAATGCAGGCCATTGGCCTGTGATCTGCCTTAACCTCTCTTGGATATGTGCAGCCTTAACTCTGTGCTTCCCAAGTGCCCCAGAACAGTCTTCTTGCAGCCACAAATATTCCTCTGCCCCGCTCTCTCACCTTTCTGGCATGTACTTTAGATATTGCCAAAGATGGATAGGATGCTTTTCTTTTCAAGCAGTTGCCGTTGTTATTCGTAATTTTACAGCACTTTTCAAAGTGTTTACAATCCTCAGCCTCATCTGTGAATGGATGGTCCAGAGGGAAAGAAGGTATACCTTGATATCCTGGCGACCAATAAAAATGTTAAAGGAAAGAAAGAAAGAAAGAAAGAAAGAAAGAAAGAAAGAAAGAAAGAAAGAAAGAAAGAAAGAAAGAAAGAAGAACATGTCTATCCATGTTTTTCTGCGGTCATTTTTTCTCTGTGTCAAACCATTACATTTATCCTGTTTTAAATACTCTGAATTTTTTCCTACAGCATTATTATTCATTCTTCTTTCTCCTTCCTGTCAGAATTGTGCTTTTGTGGACCTGATAAGTGAAGGGGGAGGAATATGCAGCTTAATTTTCAGTTAGATGCTTGCAATCCAAAGCCTCATTAATGGTCCTTTCCTTAGTAAAAAAAAACTTTTTTAATGAATGCTGTTCTAACAGTTAGCATGCTGTTCCCTTGTCTCTTTGCCTGCCTGGTATTCTTCACCTCTGCTGCCTTTTCTAT
Organism: Zootoca vivipara; assembly: GCF_963506605.1. NCBI lineage: Eukaryota > Metazoa > Chordata > Lepidosauria > Squamata > Lacertidae > Zootoca > Zootoca vivipara. The sequence continues at coordinate 37,163,049 of NC_083276.1, forward strand.
CACTAATGGTATTATCTCACACTGTAGAATGTGCTGAAACAAACAGCCTTGTCCTTCACTGTTTTATTCCCTTCAATCCATCATCTGTAATGTAATGTTCCACACACTTAGTTTTTTGACTCTCCTTAATCTATTGCTTTAAATGGTAAACACTTACTTTTGGAACAGCTCTCCTATCATATATCTGCCTTGATCGCACCGTATACCTAACCAATGTGTCACACAGGGGTGACCAGACAGGTTTAGGGAAAATAAAGGAACTACTCTGAGCTGAGGCCCAAACATAAAACTTCTACAAGGTCAAGATATACAGTATCCTTATGCTTCTTCCTCGCCTACACACAGAGCCTTCTTCTCATTTTGAGATTTAGCACCTTTGGCAACCTCATTAGGATATTCTGATGACTTGAAATCACATGGGCTTTGGGACTTCATAGGGCACAGAGAGGGAACAATATATTCTGGATGGCAATGTCTCAGCAAAGTCCCAGAACATGTGTTAGCTGAAATATATTGGCAGTACATCTTTGCACAGCATACATAATTAAATAAGAGCTCACCTCTCTGCATAAAATCTTGGGGGCTACTACCTCTTCGTCCTAAAAATCCACATTGAAATGGATATTTTGTGACGCATTTGTAATTTAGAATTGTGCGTCTGTCCTGGTAGGATACAAAATTTGCAGTTTAGAAAAATAGGAATCGACAAGATATTCAAAAGTCCAGAATCCCAAACTTCTCGATCTGTGATAAGTGACTGAGGCTGAGAAACACATGAAGCATATTTAAAGCACATCTTGCGCACAAAGAATCCTGAGAACTGTACTTTGTTATGGGTGCTGGGAATTGTAGCTCTGTGAGGGGGATACTACTTATCCTTTGAGTCTTTGGTGGGGGCGGGGATGTGCTCCAAAGTTCTCTAAATGTACATGGGTTTTGTGGTATGTACCAGTGGCTTGTTTACTGCAGCTACAAAAGCCTCCTTACATTTTCATTATTTGTAGTGTATTTCCATGCCTGATTCCAGTTGTGATCTACCTAATAAGAAGAAAATTGAGGCCAAATATATGCATTTATTTGCTTGCGTTTTCCACTGACATCTGGGTGGCTGCTGTGAGAACAGGATGCTAGACCAGATGGGGCATTGGCCTGATCCAGCAGGCTCTTCTTATTTTCTTATTTATTCAATCACACTTATATGCCCATCTTTCCATTCCCCCCCCCAATAATCTTATTCTCACAATAACTCTCTTCCTCTTTCAACAAGCCTTTTTAAGTTTAGATCTCTTCCAGTCTACATCTGTACTGGAAATCCTGTTAAGCTGTTTTTGTTACTTTACTATTTGTTGTTTCCAACCATCTTGTCCTCTATCGTCCCCTTCTCCTTGTGCCCTCAATCTTTCCCAACATCAGGGTCTTCTTCTCATGAGGTGGCCAAAGTATTGGAGCCTCAGCTTCAGGATCTGTCCTTCCAGTGAGCACTCAGGGCTGATTTCCTTCAGAATGGATAGGTTTGATCTTCTTGCAGTCCATGGGACTCTCAAGAGTCTCCTCCAGCACCATAATTCAAAAGCATCAATTCTTCGGCGATCAGCCTTCTTTATGGTCCAGCTCTCACTTCCATACATCACTACTGGGAAAACCATAGCTTTAACTATAATGATGGTTGGATAGTGTTCTCGAAGCAACTAACATGAGTTTGACCAAACTGTGGGAAGCAGTGGAAGACAGGAGTGCCTGGTGTGCTCTGGTCCATGGGATCACGAAGAGTCAGACACGACTAAACGACTAAACAACAACAACAAAATTTATTGTTTACCACCCTGGGTTCCTTTGGGAGGAAGGGTAGGATATAAAATTAATTTCTAAGATTCATCATCTCTGATGCTGACATTATCAATTGAAGAATTGTTGTAGAACCCCCCCACACACACACAATTAAAAAAAAAACACCCTCAGTTGCATATGAAAGGAAATCTCTACATTTGTTCACATTTGAGCTGGTTATTGATTGAAACCAAGGCTCCTGAACACTTGAAATTAAATTAAGAAATTGCTGATCTGAATGCTATTTTTCTAATGGCAGCACTGTTTTAAGAAAGCCTTTTTGACAGAGTTCCACATCGCAGCAGTCCAATTACAATGTCTAAGGTCCAATAATAAATAATTGGCTCCAAAACTGCCTCGGAATAATTAAAGACAAAATCCCCAATCCAGCAAGGGTAATTCATGCAAGACTTGGCGGGGTGATCCCAGCTGGGCCGGTTTCCCTTGGAAATGTTAACAACTTAAATCCTACAAGGGATTTCAAAATTGCTGCTTACCAACATGGATGCAGGGCAGCAATGAGGATGGGGCAGCACAGATGGGCTAGTGGGAGGAGCAGACTGGTGGTAGGTGCCCAGCTGATGGAACCATGTGGTCTTTACCTTGTCACTGCTCCATCCTGGTCCCATCCACATAAGCAGCAGGAGATGTCAGGAGTCACAGTGTGAGTGAGTGAATAAAACACATTCACAAAGGTATGTGCACATAATACGTCTATAGAAATGATGTACACCAGGGGTAGGCAACCTAAGGCCCCGGGGGCCAGATACGGCCCAATCACCTTCTCAATCACCGGCCCACGGGACAGTGGACCAGCCCACGGCTGAAAAAGGTTGCTGACCCCTGATGTATCACAGTGGAACAGGGGTGGACAACCTAGCAACTGTGGGTACCACTGTATCTGTGAAAGTTTTCATTGGTACTCCTAGGCAGTGCCCCATACTTTCTCTCTCTCTCTCTCTCTCTCACACACACACACACACACACACACACACGTCTCTAGCCCTCTTAGGAGGAAACTTATGGGATAAAAGGTGCAGGTGCCTTCTAAGCATTTCTATGAAAAGATTGTCAGGAGTGTCTGTCTCTCTAATTTTGTGTCATGCAACACCCCTCTATAGCACCTATTTTGTTACTGCCACCTCCAGTACTCTCTCAAAATTTGAAACATGTCCACTGGTCCAAAAAAAGTTGTAACTAAAGTCCCGGAATATAAGGGCCTCAATAATTTTATATAAAAAGGGGGCAGACAACAGGAAGCCTAAGAAGCCAGTGTCCAAGTTATAGGGGAAGAAGTTGGGGCCTGTATGAAATCCTAACCCTCTGCTAACTTTCCTTGACATAGATCTTGGCCTTGACATTCTCAGTAGTATCACTTCGCTCTACCTTCTGGGCAATGGTCTTGCCAGTGTGGGTCTTCAAAAAGATCTACACCCCAGTTCTCAGACAAAGGACCAAGTTCTTAGACAACGGACAGACTCCTTATGGGAGTCTGAGTTATGGCACAGCAGTTCTGGGAAGTTTCTCTTTGGAGAAGAAAAGGCAAAGTTTGCACTGAGAATGGTCAAGCCCTTGGATGTGCCTAACATAACTGTTTTGGATTGCAACCAATGTTAATAACAATAACACAGAATACAATCAGGGAAGAAGGCTGCTGGAAATAGAAATAATTTAATGAAGTAAAGTAAAGAGATTCTTTCTCCTACCCAAATCCCGCTGTCTGTGACATTTAACTGCATACCGATCCAGATAATTAAATGAAACAACCTTTCCCGACGAGGAGGCTAATTTTATTAATGAAAGCACTTTTTATTTAGAGGAATCCAAAGGACTCTGAGGATCCCCCATTGGTTTGGAACATCAGTCCTACAGGAAGCAAGTGCAAATTGAACAAAGTGATTCCACATCTCATCACTCTCTTGAAATTGTTTTGAAATGTAATGAGGGCTACTCTAAAGATGACAAGGGCAGACAGTTCCCTTCCTGAAATCCACCATGGGCTTGATACGCAGCACTCAAGATGTGACATATGCCTTTGATAGCTTTTTGCAGAAGCCACTGTGCATCACTGGAGCCGCTTTAAAGATCTTGCAAGGGGAGCAGGAAATAACCATTATTCAAGAAGATAAAAGTTTGGCAACAAGTAGATACACAAAGCAACTCATTCCAGGTATTTTATCATTATACTTCCCTGCACAATAAATCGAATAAATATTTGGAGTAAACAGGGGCATTTCAATCTGGTTGATTTCAGCTGAACATACTCCCAGTAAGACATCATTCACTCACACATGTGGCTGAAATGTTTCATTATTTTCATGCCAGCCTTCCCCAAACATGTACCCCCAAACACCTGGGGGACACAACTCCCATCTGCTGCTGCCAGCATGGCTATTGGAGGGCACCAGATTGGGAAAGGCTGTTTCATGCAGTCATTTTGGAGGCCATATACACAACTATGACTAGGTGAATCAGAAGTACACAGGTATAAGCTCAACTATTTCCATAAGGTGGACATAGGAAACAGCCTTATACTGAGTCAGACCAATGGTCCACCTAGCTTTGTATTGTCTGTAGTGACTGGCCACCCAGTCTGAGGGCACTAAGTGGAGATTGTTGGACTCTGGCAAGGAAATGTATATGTGTATTCCTGGTGCCTGGTGCATTCCTTGGCAAGCACGTGGAGCTGAAGATGGTTGTGCATGGAGGGAATTTAGCAGTGCCACTGCAAATATGAAACAAAGCTTGTTATGCCTGGAAACTCACCCTAAAGCCTAATCTTATGCTGTTATGAGGTCATCTTGGCCACAACCGATCACACCCAAGGACCAGCCTACATGGGATGGGCTGTGGCACAGAGAGCAGAGAAGAGGCATCCCTTAAAACAATGTGGAGGCAACTTACACAAATGGAACTCCTGTTCGTGGAGTTTGGGGTGTGTGTGCCCCATTCATCAGGCCCCTTTGAACCATATGAGGATCCTCTTCAGAGATGGGGGTTGCTGGTCATGAGGAAAGGCTGGGGAAGTCAGCTGCCACCAGCATTTCTTTGGATCCTGCCAAATATCCCTTCTCAGTAGGTCCCCACACAAGTGCCCTAAACAAACGGAAAATGGGTGAGACTGCCCCTTCTGGCCAGACATCATGCAACCTGTGGCAACATTTCCCCGATTCAATGTGAGCTTATGCATGTGTGCAGGTTGGCTCTGGGTACAACCAGAACTCCAATTGCACTGGCTTCCTAATTGCATGGGGAGCTATGCGTAAGCCTCCTCCCTTTTTCAGAACCCTTGCCAAATGCATGGATATTGCATATTTTATTGGAAGCTGCTAGGAGACCCATATGATGGAAAATGGGAAATAATAATAATAATAATAATAATAATAATAATAATAATAATAATACAGGCCTTGCAACACCTGAGGCAGAGCCAATAAATGTTGCATATTAAGTGCACTTGTGGGGTATCCATCTATACCACTTCATGAACTAAGGACAAGAACATTACAGAACTAAACACGTACACAATACCTGCAACCAATATTCTCAGCAGCGAGAGAGAAAAGGCAGCGATTGAATTTAAACCCTTGGTTGTCATTTAGATCACTTAGTCACAATACAGGGCAAATACTTCATTCTCTACCCCCCAAATGGTTAATTATGAATAATGCATAAAGTCTCTAAAATAGACTCTGTTTGCAGAACAGCTGTGAAAAAGGACAGAAGAAATTTATTGAATAAATTATTCCTTGTGAATTATTTGTTTAGCTCTAATTAGTAGGAAGGAACCAGCTGTTTTTATGCTTATTGTACTTGTATTTTATGCCAAAACGTGGTTTATTTGTTTTGCATGCAACGTAGAGTGAGATGCCCTGTTTGTCTCTGCACCCTGCTGTTCCTTGTCAGCGTGAGACCATCCTGGAGGGGAAGATTGTCTGGCAGCCAGAGCAGGGCTCCTGTTCTAAGGAGCTGAAACTTCAAAATGGATTCCCAATGTGGTGCCCTGCAGAAGTTAGTGTAAGGAATGGTTGGGTGTTATGAATGTTGTGCTTCTCCTGTTCACTTCCATGTTCCACCTGTGGATCGCTCCTTTGCCCATATCTGCCAGATGTGGCAAGTCATTAACGCTCCTGTAGGACATCTGGCCTATGTAGAAACAGAAGATGCTTCCCTGGCACCAAGGGATGGGACCAAGTCTTTCAACTCTACTGTTTCTCACTCTGCTGGTCCATCAGCCTCACCACTAGAGCAAGTGAATGGCATTATTTATTGCCTATCTGGAAACCTTCTCCAGACACTCACACAGGACTTTCACCGCCTTCACTGGTTCTGATTTGAAAGAGAAGTAGAGCTGGGTACCGCATACTGAGGAATACCCAGCCCAAACCCCCTGATGATCTCTCCCAGTGGCTGCATGTAGATGTTAAAAAGCATGGGGGAGAGGACAGATTCCTGAGGCACCCCACAAGTGAGAGCCCATGGGTCCGAACACTCATCCCCCATCACCACTTTCTGAACACAGCCCAGGAGGAAGGAGAGGAACCACTGTATAACAGTGCCCCCAGCTTCCAGCCCCTCTAGACGGTCCAGAAGGGTGCTATGGTCAATATCAAAAGCCGCTGAGAGATCCAGCAGAACTAGAAAACAGCTCTCACCTTTGTCCCTAGCCCACCGGTGATCATCGACCAGTGCGACCAAGGAAGTTTCAGTCCCATGATGAGGCCTGAATCCCAACTGGAAGGGATCCAAATGGTCCGCTTCTTCCAGGTGTGCCTGGAGTTGTTCAGCAACCACTTGCTCAATCACCTTGCCCAAGAATGGAAGATTTGAGACTGGGCGATAGTTTGCCATATTGGCCGCATCTAAAGATGGTTTTTTAATAAGCAGTTTGATAACCGCCTCTTTTAGTGGGTTTGGGAAGGCTCCGTCACAGAGAGAAACATTCACCACTCCACAAAGCCCATTGCCCAGCCCTTCCTGGCTAGCTTTTATAAGCCAGGATTGGCAAGGATCAAGGAAACTGCTGATTGGTTTCACTCGTCCAAGCAGCCTGTCCACATCCTCAGAGGTAACAGATTGGAATTGATCCCACGCAACTTGACTAGACAGGACTCTAACACTCTCCCGCCCTGGTCCTGGTCCTGCTCCTGCGGTGGAGTCTACCTCTTCCTGAATCTGAGCAATCTTTCCTGAATCTTTGCAAAATCATTGCAGGAGATCATGTGGCCCATACTGGGCCCCGATGGAGCAGGTGGTTCTGCTAAATTGCGCACCACCTGAAAGAGTCTCCTGCTGCTGTTTTCTGCAGATGCAATAGAAGCGGTGAAAAACATTGAACCCATGTCTGGTCATATTCAGAATGAATTATCTGCCACCAGCACTCTAGCCGTCTCAGCGAATGTTTCATTGCCCTCAGATCTGTGGAAAACCATGGGGCTGTCCAGGCTCCATGCAATTGGAAATAGTCAATAGCCCTGGTTAACTCCACATTCCAGCGGGTCACCAGGGAATCAGCTGAAAGGAAATCAACATGGGATAAAGCATCCCCTACCACTCTCTGGAAGCCATTTGGATCCATTAAGTGGTGGGGGTGGACCATCCGAATCGGTCCCACCTCCCTGCAGAGGGGAAGGGTCACGGAGAAGTCCAGTCATCCAACATCCAAGCACTTTCTTATTTGATATTTTGAATTTGTCTGCTGACTCAAAACCTGTGAGGATATGTATTGCAGACATATTTGTGAGCACCATGGAGTAGATCAGTGGTGGTATTACAGAAAACAATGGACTTCATTTCTGTGGCTATCCATTTTCATTATACCATGCAACATCCTCTAATGTTTGAACACTGGATTTAAAGCACTCAGTGCAGCATTAGAGCTTTTAATTAATTAAGTTTCTATACCACCCTTCATCCAAGGCTCACACGACAGTTCACAATATAAAAGCACAAAAATAATAGCACAGAAAAAAAAAACCCCGAAAACAATACCCCGCAAACCCACACAGTTTAAAAGGCCATGAATTGTTAATTAGCCAAAGACCTTGGGGATGAGGAATGTTTTTGTCTGCACCTAAAGATATGTTGTAAGGGACCCAGGTGGCGCTGTGGGTCAAACCACAGAGTCTAGGGCTTGCTGATCAGAAGGTTGGTGGTTCGAATCCCTGCAACGGGGTGAGCTCCCGTTGCTCGGTCCCAGCTCCTGCCCACCTAGCAGTTCGAAAGCACATCAAAGTGCAAGTAGATAAATAGGGACTACTCCGGCGGGAAGGTAAACGGTGTTTCCGTGCGCTGCTCTGGTTCGCCAGAGGCAGCTTTGTCATGCTGGCCACATGACCCGGGAGCTATCTGCAGACAAACGCTGGCTCCCTTGGCCTATAGAGCGAGATGAGCACCGCAACCCCAGAGTCGGACACGACTGGACCTGATGGTCAGGGGGCCCTTTACCTTTAAAGATATGTTAGGAGGACGTCAAGTGAGCCTCCCTGGAAAGAGCATTCCACAAATGGGGAACCACCTCAGAAAAGGCCTGTTCTTGCTTTGCCACCCTCCAGACCTCTCGTGGAAGAGGCGCACAAAGAGGGCCTTAGATGAAGGTTGTAGGATCTGAGTCAGGTGATATGGAGATTTTTTTTGTCAGTTTTGCAAAAAACAACAATCCATATTTCTGAAGTCAGGATAAGGAATATACTCAAAGGTTCAGAGAAAGAGAAAAAGTGCCCCCAAAAGAGTTAACTCAAATACTTCCCATGTTCCTGTTACACATTCATCCCATAAAGGGGTCAATTTTAACCTTTTGATCCCACTGATGTGCAATGATACTAGCTTCATACACTTACTCCCACAACTCATAACAGCATCATATCTCAGCATCAAATGAGCAAAACATATATCAGTTTCATGTGCTTGCTCTCACAACCTCAGTCTTGGCCCAACTACATTAATGTCAATAGAGGGAAAGAACCTGTTTTTGTATAACACAATATATTACAGTGCTAAACTCCTCATGTATTATTTAATTTGCACAAAGTTTCTTTCGTGACCTAGGGCATTCATAAGAAAACTTTGTACTGGAGGTTGATAATGATTATTCAGCAGTCCCTTCATTGTAAATTATGCTTGTTATGTATTTAATGCCATGTAGGCTACTTAGCGTGGCCTTGGCCTAGTGCCCCAGGTATAAATGATCTACTTTAATCCCTTCTATGAACAGTGATGTCATAAGTTCCTGCTTCTTATTCACGACGGTGCAATAAATTAGTTGCTGGAGAAAAAGACACACACATATATATTTGTCTGCATAATGAATCAATCTGTAATCCTGAAATAAGTGGATAATGAAAATTTGGATTCATCACTGCTGAATCATCAATGTATTTCAGACCCCAATCCTGCCTTGCCTACAATTGTGTCTCCTGTTTCTCACTCCAGCTCCCAACTCCTAAAGGCAACAAGGCGCTAAATATGGATTTTAATAAATCAGAAGAAGCAGATGGATGCACGAAGCACTTTGCTAAGCTAAAAGAATTGTACAGGCTGTAAATTAAATGTTTATTAGTGGGCCTATCTGCCAAGATTTCCGAATAGCGCTTTTACGCTCATGAACTGTCGCTACATAAAGCAGCTGCATTAGCTCTCAAGGACTTTCCTAAAAATCCAAGGTTGTGCGAAACTAACCTGGAGAATGATTGCTTGTCCAGATGTGATAACAGACACTAGCAGAACAAAAATGACAGTTTGATTCACATATAAATATAAGTCGGTCTTGGATGTCTGGCTTCCTCTTTCTACCTTCTTCTCTTTTTTTTGGTGCCCAGGCGAGATAGATGTCTTTTTAAAAAAGCATCAGTGGTGAATGTTCTGTCAGTTTCAAAGGTCAGCCATTGCAAGGGATCAGCAGAAACATAGTTGTACATGGAGCTTGATGGAAGGACTGAAGAGTGATTTCATTAGTCTTGCTCATTTGTTAGAAGTTTGCTCCTCTGATTGTCCTCGGAAATTGGGGAGTTTGGCAAAAAATTATTTGCAATGCACTGAAAGTCTGAAGAGAATTTTGGGGTGCAACATTTTATGTATTCATTTACATTTTTAACTTACAGTGGACTATAACAAAATCCATGATTGGGCTCAAAAGAGCAGAAATCCTCAACAGACTTGCCTTGCCAGTACAATTTCTATTCACCCTGTCCTGCTTCGAACAGGTGATCTCCAAGTTGTATCACAAACTATTGCCATGTTTCCTGGAGTGGAAGTGGGCTTCTATTCAAGAAAAGTCAGCCCCCACCATGATGTCCACTACTGAAAAAGAGTTTTGCTTGAAGTGCCTCAGGAACGACAGGTGTTGACTTTGGACCCCAAGAAGATTGCCCAGAAGGTTACATCTACAAGAACCAAATCTACAATATGAGAGGTAATAATTTTGACTTTCCTTACAGCAGAGATGAGGAACCTTTTTTTTTTTTTGGTCATGACGTCACGTGCACTGGGCACCCATAACTTGGGGCCCAAGTTGGCTCCCTGGGCTGGGTGAAGGTTCCTACTTCAGCAGAGGTTGGATTAGATGGTCCTTTTAGGCCCATTCCATCTATATGAGTCTATGAATAAAAGGCATTTCCTCGGAATAGAATCATTCATCGGCTTTCAACTGTGCTGAGCCCCAAGAGACTACCTAGTTTCAAGCAATATAGGCATACAATCTTGAACTCAACTGCATGCTTCCAGATGAGATCAGCAGTAGTGATCTTAGCTCACATTCATTTCAGTAAGCCTGGTGTGCTGTATTTCTTGATGAATTGTACCCCTAGTGCACAAGAACTTTGTGAAGAGTCTTGTAAAATTATATAACAAGGACATTTTATTTTATAGGGGGCCTTTATAACAAAATGTGTTTTTCTGCAAAGTGTTAGATTTAATTCCTGGCTATGTCAAACATATTCAGCATGCTCTTTTGGAAAGATTTTACCCATGGTGTCATGTATAGAAAGAGGCTTGTTATTTAAGAAACATTATGCGTAAGTTACAAACATTTATTATCATCAAGCCTATATTTTAGGGTGAAATAGACCTCCCTTAGACTTTAGGGAGATAAATAAAATGTGATAGAAGACTTGTGGAATGGTTGACATCCATTTCTAAGAGAGTTTAATCAGAATATTTAGGGAAACGAGAAAATATTTAGTTTTAGGACTCTTTCAATTCAGAAAAACACTAATCCGCTTATCCCTGTGAAATTCTATTATTTGTGACAATGTAATATACCAAAGCAACTGCATAATATCATAAATGCATTTCTTTGTGACACTATTATTATACAAATGGGAATATTGGTGACATTCAGACTCTACTTGGATGCCTTTCAACCTGTGAAAGCATCTTGAATAGCAATTGTAGTTAACTTGCAGATGTTTTAACTCCTTCTTCTCATCAGAAAAACAGCAGCTATTGAAAGAAGGAAAGCACAAAGTGTAGGCCCATGTTTTTGTGTGAAAAGGCCTGTTTGGTGTTTAGTAACTAACAAACAGAAAACCTCAAAGTGGTACTCAAAGAGTTGATTATTATAGAACAGACTTGAAAGATGATGGAACTGCTGGATTTATAACCCAATCCTTGGAGTTTGGGTTTTTCTTTCATTTCTATGATTGATGAGGAGGATGGGAGGCTTATTGAGACAGCTGATGTTCTTGAAAGTTCACAAAAGAAATGGCTTAAGTCACAGGGCATAAAAGACAGCTCTTAAAAATAGCACATTCTTCTCAGGAAGTTTCAAAAGATCTCTAGCAAGACATCAAACTTACATGAGATACAAACTCTATATTCCACGATGCAACTGTTAGAAAATGGAAGTCATGTCCAAATGAGGAGAACAAAAGGGAACACAAACTTTGACGAAAGAAATGCAAACTGACAATAAGGGGTGCAAAAAATATAAATAATCAAGCAGCACATTGCTAAAAACATAAAGACCACTACCAACAACAACATTGGAAGCAGGAAGCCAGCTATGGAAGTGGTTGGACCATTGGACAAAAAGTGAGTCAGAGTTTTGCTAAAGGAGGAAAATAAGATTGCAGAGAAACTGAATAAATTAGTTGCACCTGTCTTCCACAGTGAAGGATGTAGGGCAGATTACTGTACCTGAACTAACTTTTTCAAGAAGGAAGTCTGAGGAACTGAGGCAAATGGAAATGACAAGAAGAAGGGAGGTGGCAGGACAGCTGGAAAAGGTACAGAAAAGGACAGCCAAAATTATCATGAGGATGGAGAAACTCTGCTGTGAGGAAAGGTTACAACATCTGGGGAGAAAATGTGAGAGGGGTGGCATGAAAGAGGTGCATAAAAGAAAGCAGATAGAGAGACATTTTCCTCCCTCTCTTCTAATCCAAGAAAGTGGGGCCATCCAATGAAGCTGTATATTTGAAGATTCAGAACAGACAAAAGAAAACATTTATTCACACAATGCATGGCTTAGACTGTGGGATTTACTTCCACAAGATGCAGCGATGGCCACCAACTTGGATTGCTTTAAAAGGGGATTAGACAAATTCATGGAGAATGGGGCTATCAGTGGCTACTGGCCACTGATGTTCTGCTTACACTGTCAGAAGCAGGATGCATCTGAAAAACAGATGCTGGCAATCACAAGTGAGGAAAGTACTGTTGTACTAAAGTCTTGCTTACAGGCTTCCCGTAGGCATCTTTTCAGCTACTGTTGGAACAGGATGCTAGACAAAAGAAGTTGGCAGGGCAATCCAAGATAGGCAGAAAATACCCATATTCAGGCTCATCCAAATCCTGTGCATGCTTATGCATAACTGAGATCTAAGGATGATTGAGTTCGTTGGTACTTAGCCCCAAGTAAGAGTTCAGAGAATTGCAGCTTTACTTCTGAAAGCTATTTGTATCAGAAATTCAGATTTGCCCAGGCAGGCGCATTATGTGACTCATGGGAGCAGCAAAACAACCAGACTGTACAACCGTGATGGAATAAAATCAGGCCAATTCTTTACTGACAGCATCAGGCAGGGAAAGAGTTGGCACGGCATTGGGTCCCAAGATCAGCTCATCATTCCACAAGCCCCATGTTGATCTGCTGGGTTTGGGTCGCTCCAAACCTGTACAATGGGAGTTGGTTAGTGTTGAACCTTGCCGTGGTGAGACAAACAAGCAAGGTCTCACCAGGGTGCAGATTCCAACCAGGCAGATACCAAACCCACGTCTGGGTTTGCCGTAGTCAATCCTCCCCTCAGGCCCCTATACTACGTTGATCCTACCCAATGCCATTTCCACTCTCATACAAACAACATTATTCCGCATAACAAAAGAAAAACATAATTTCACTGAGGGAAAGGCCGGGGGGGGGGATCCAACCAAGTGCCACTCAGGTTAAATGCTCAGTGAAGGCTCTAACCCAGGGGTCCCCAGACTTACCCGCCTTCGGGCCGGTGCCCGCCGCGCAATGGGAGTGCGCGCGCAGTGGGCCGGAAGGTGGGGGAGTGTGTGCCAGTGCGCATGCGCAAACCCATTTACTGGCGCAGTTGCGCGCTTCCAGGCCGGAAAAATCACCGAAAATTGTTTGTGTGCATGCGTATGGGCCTCCCCCGACCCGGAAGTGCACCTCCCCCGACCCGGAAGTGCACCGGAAATGACCTCTTCTGGGTCGGGAGAGGCCCATACGCATGCGCAGAAACGATTTTCGGTTATTTTTTTCAGATCTGGAAGCGCGCCGTTGCGCAGCGCGCCGCAAGAGCGGGCAGCGGCAGTGGGCGGCGGGCGGCGGGGGGGCATCGTGGGCCGGATTGGGAGGCCAATTGGGCCGCATCCGGCCCGTGGGCCGTAGTCTGGGGACCCCTGCTCTAACCCAAGGGCAGGCAGGCAGGCGGGAAGCTCTCAAAGCAAAATGGATGTGAGCTCCAGAGAAAGCTTATATAGGCTTCCCCCTCTCCTTTTCTGTAAGGGCTCATTTTTCATATAAACCTATCACACAAAGAAGATACTGGGCAAAACTTTGCCCAGTATTTTGCTGTAATCTATGGGCCACAGCGCCACTGGGCAAAGTCGTCCCGTGCTTATTGGGCACACAACAGGGCTTACAATGACACCCATTGTCTCTTCTTATTTGTCTTGAACACACAAAAAATGAACCAGCCAAGTGGTTTTAAGCATAAGTGAATGAAGGAAACGTTTTTTTTAAGAAAGGTTTCTATTTGTCAAATTTAGCTCATTTAAGAGGACAGCAGCAGCTCATGAGGTTATTCTCTGGAGGCTACCACTATCACTGCTGAGCAGCAGTGTGTGGAAGAAAGCAGCCAGCATCTTCTCCCGCAAGCACATCAAAAGGTGGAAGCAGAGACACAGCATGTTAGTGTTCTGTAAATATATAGTCTGGTAAGACTGCCGGATGAAAGTATAAAGGAAACTAGGTTTATCACACATGGCAAACAAAGCCATTCTGAGTATGTGGCCAAGATCGTTGTAGAATAGCCTTCCCAGAGAGATTCATCTGGTGACTTCTTTATGGTCATTCTGGTGCTAGAGAATACCTTTTTTTTTTTCATTCTCCAAGGCCACTGTACCTATGTTGCAGAGCCCTCCAAATGTCTCTATTTTCCAGGGACGTCCCTGATTTAGAGAACCCATTCTGGATTCTGATTTGATACTGGAAGGTCCCACTTTTCCTTAGGATGTCCCTTTTTTCACTGGAGAAATGTTGTATGGAGTTATCTGACCCCTGAGCTGTCTGAAGGCAATCCTGTATAGGGAAGGGTTTTTTAAAAATGTTTTATTATGTTTTTTATATGTGTTGGAAGCTGCCCAGAGTGGCTGGGGCAACCCAGTAAGATGTGTGGGGTATAAATAGTAAAATTATCATTATGGAATGGGACGTCCCTATTTTCTTCAGAAAAATGTTGGAGGGTATGATGTTGTGCAATTGCTTACTTATCTGTTTGGCTCCACAGAACCTTCAGTGTAGAGTTCCACAGGGTTCAGTATTATAACTCACATTGTTAAACATCTACATGAAACTACTAAGTGGGGCCATTCAGAGTTTTGGAGTGCGACGTTGTCAGCAATATGCTGGTGACACAGCTTTTCCTTTACATCTGCAAGTGTGGCAGTAGATGTTCAAGATAAAAGTCTCATCTTGGTAATGGACTGGATGAGAACAAATAAACTGAAGCTTAATCCAAACAAGTCTGAGGGATTATTAGTGGGTGGATCCCTAGACCAGATGGATGGAAAGTGGCCTGCTCTTGAGAGGGTTACACTCCCTTTGAAGAAATTGGTGCATAGCTTGGGGATACTTCTGACTCCATCACTGTCACTTGATGCTCTAGTGGACTTGGTGGCATAAAGTGTCTTCCATCACCCTAGGTCGGGTGGCCCTGCTATCTGTCGTAGTTTAACTTCTTTTGTTTTCTCTACTCTAAGTTAGATTACTGCAGTGTTCTTGAAGACCGTTTCTAAACTGCAGCTGGTGCACAATTTAGTGGCCAAGTTGCTCACTGGAGCAAGAAGATTTAAGCACCTAAAACCCAACCTGTCCTGACTGCATTGGCTATCAATTAGTTTCCAGGCCCAATGCTGGTTTTGACCTATAAATCCTTATGCCACTCAGGACCCCAATACCTCAAGGACTCCCTCTCCCCATATGAACTGACCCAGATCCAGCAATAATCATCTGAAGCCCTTCTCCTGGAGGTTTAGACAATGGTAACACAAGGACAGGCCTTGTGCAAGGCTCTCTGCAAAAAAAGGCTTTCCTGACACCATCATTACACATCTTTAGGCTCCAGGCAAATACATTCCTTTTTCTGCCAGGCCTTTGGCTTTTAATTATACATGGCCTCCTTTGGTTGGTGGGATGTTTGAATCCTACCTTTTAAAAATATGAATGTGTTTTAGATTTTTCTAGGCTTTGTTGCATTGGTTTGCACTGCCAAAAAAGGTGACTAATAAGTTTAAGAAATAAAAACAGTTAATAGCATGTTATCATTTTAGGTTGTGAAGCTGCCTAAAGAACAATGCTTTGGGGCAGCATTCTGTAAATTTGGTAAATAACAGCAACAACCGCAGTAATAATTATCAGTCAAAGAACAGTAGAAATGCAGTTAATTAAGAACATAAGAAGAGTCCTGCTGGATGAGATGAAAAGCCTGATTTAGTTCAGCATCCCATTTCCCAGAGTGGCCAGCTAGCTACATTTTGTGTCAGTGCCTTTTAAAGCATCAATTGATTCTCCACAAGACATTCATTTTTAATTAGACTTTCATTATTGCAAATGTTTTGGTCTTCAGAGTGATTCAGATAACATCAAGGATACCCAAGAGTACCAAGTGTTCTCATTAGCCCTTGATCCATAGCCTATTCCAACTTTTACTTTTCTATAGCTGCTTCACAATAGCCTCTTTCAGGTGTTTACTTATCACCCAAGGGTTAAACTTGTGCAGAGGGCTGGGAATTATGGACGTTGCAAGCCCTGCTCCTAATGTCTACAAGTGTTGAGCTCCTTTCAGACCTCAACACATTGAGGGTAAATAACTGAAGATGGTTTCGGCACACATTCAGCTGAACACGCTTAGAAATCTCTGCACTTGAACCATGAACTTTTTAGGATGGTTAAACTTAAGGATGCCTTTAAACACTTTCAGTTGCATGGAAAAACTTCTCTCAGATCTTTGTGCTCATTGACCATTAGCCATGCTGGCTGGGGTTCATGGGAGTTGGAGTCCAGTGTCATTAATTCCTGCATTGCAGGGGGTTGGACTAGATGACTCTTGTGGTCCCTTCCGACTCTACAATTCTCTGATTCTGTGTGTCATCTGGAGGGAATCACATTGGCTACCCCAGTTTAGGGGCATGTTCTTACTGGCCCCTGTCATTAAGCAAAATCATCACATGACAGACAGGTACAAAAAACTCCAATATTTCCAGGTGATAAAGGTAAAGGGACCCCAACCATTAGGTCCAGTTGTGACCGACTCTGGGATTGTGGCGCTCATCTTGCTTTATTGGCCGAGGGAGCCAGCATACAGCTTCCAGGTCGTGTGGCCAGCATGACTAAGCTGCTTCTGGAGAACCAGGGCAGTGCACAGAAACGCCATTTACCTTCCCGCCAGAGCGGTACCTATTTATCTACTTGCACTTTGGCGTGCTTTCGAACTGCTAGGTTGGCAGGAGCTGGGACCGAGCAACAGGAGTTCACCCGGTCGCGGTTCTTCTGCACTAGAGTCATGCCTCCAAATGAGATATTATTTGCCTTTCTAGCAAACCTGAAACTGTTAAGAATATGTAAAGTTGGATGCAAAACTACCAGACAGAGCAAGCGTAGCAATATAACTTTATATGGGCAGCACAATTCTATTCCCAGAATTGGAAAATTAAATGAATACCATAAATAAAACTTACTAGACAGTCAAAGTTAATGATGTTACACTCAAACATCCTTGCAATGCTGATTGTTTAAATATAGTTATAACAAGATCTGGGAAATTTGCCAAACATTAGTAATTTTCCAAAAGCCATAAGCGAATTCAATTGCATGTTTAATAAAAGATGCAGTGCGTTCCTTCTGCTGTACGAAATATCGATTTTAGAAGAGTCCCACACTTGCAGCTTTTATCTCATTCAACAGATCTCACTGAAATCAATCAGTCATCCTTCCATAAGGAAATGCAGCGCTACATGAAAGGCTCGGTCATATTGGGGTGCCTGTATATGGGGGGGGGGGGAGAAGAGGAATCTCTGTCTCTATTCTTTACCTGCAATTGCAAACAGCAGATACACTTCCTTACGCAGGCCGACTACCTAGTTAAAATCTACAAAATATAAGATAAATGTACACAAACATTTTACATGTCCATGTCAATAACTTTCATTTTCCCACAATGGAGGCAATCACCATAATTCCATAATTTCAGCAGCTTTGGAACGTGATGGAAGATACTGTTTTCAAAAGAAAATAAACAAACCTGCAACTATAAAACAGCAGTGGGAAACTTTCAGGACCCAGACCTAATCGGACCTGGCAGAAGTTCTCACTTGGCCTGAGAGGCTGTTTTCCCCCCAAACCATGCCCACATCTGATGTTAAGTGCGGGGCAGAAAAAGATGTGACAGCAGGGCGGAAATGGGAAGCTGAGGTCCACTGCTCCTTGACAAATGGGGTGCCATGTCCCACTTAACTGCTTGAGGTGAAACAGGAAGTGCTGCTTTGCCCTGCTGCTGCCGCTGCTCCTGCCACCACCTACCTGCTCCTGCTGCCACTGCATCTCTGCCACCACTATGTGCCTGCCCCACCCGCCACTGCTGGATAAGCAGCACCACCATTGGTGCCAGTTTTGGGCAAGATCACATTGATTTCCAGTGAGATCTTGCCCCAAACGGCCACAGTCTTGCCCAAAATTGGTGGTGATGGCGGCAGCAGCGATTCTTCATCACTGGCAGCAGCCTCACTTGCCTCATGGCTGGGCCAGCTCTGGGCAGCACCAACCAGCTGAGCTGTCCTAGCAGGGAGCCCTACTTAGGTCAGCTGCTCTAAGGAGTCCCCATCTTTGTAGAGAAGTCATTGGGGTGAACCAGCTGCTCAGTGCTGAGAACCCTATGAAGGTTCATTGTCAGTGCCAATCAGCTGACAGTGATTCCCTTTAAACTCTGTTTAATTCAAACCACGCTTGTAAATTGGCTTCCATGGGACTCGCTGTCAGCACCAATCAGCTGATTGGCACTGACAGTGCACCTTAAAAGGGGCTAGCCTTAAGTGCCAATCAGCTGAACAGCCCTGAGAGCAATTTCCATGGAAGCTGTCTCCTGATGTCATAATGATGTCAAGCGATTGACAGGTGGATGACACTACCCCTTTCAAAGCTGGCCTGTGGGAAAGGTGAGGATCTGATCCACAGGCCGGATCCAGTTTCCTATCTATGCTATAAAATGTGATGCAGACCTACCAGTGACTAAGGGGCCACTGAACAAAGTGGGCCTTACTTACCATAAAACATGCATTGGATTGCACTGTTATAGACTTCCTGCCCAGTTTTTCCCTCTAAAAAGAAATGACACAATTTTCATTTGCCTTGAAAACTGTTGCGGAATACATGGTTGTTACAAACACACCCTCTGTTCCATGCATATCCCAGTCCCTCCACCCCCCAAAATGGGCTCCCATTGCCCAAATCATCTGTTTTTTTTCCATGCAGGTACATATGGAATATGTTCTATGATTTGAACTGCTGCAGCACAGATAAAATATCCTGCTTGTGAAAGGTCACGAGAAAAAACTTTCACCAACCCAGAACTAGAAGCTGAGCTCCAAATAGCAACTCGAATATTTGTTGCTTCTTGCTGTTGCTGCAGGGACTTCTAGTACCCATGATGCAGAGCAACAGCAACATTCCTCAGTGTAACTATGCACAAGAACCTCTTGATTTCAATTCTAATGGTACTTAGTGACAGCAAGCTTAACATTACTGTACAAGAACAAATGACAGTACAGTGGTACCTCGGTTTACAAACACAATTGGTTCCAGAAGTCTGTACTTAACCTGAAGCGAACTTTCCCATTGAAAGTAATGGAAAGTGGATTAATCTGTTCCAGGCGGGTCCGCGGAGTACTCAGACTGAAGCGTACTTAACCCGAGGTATGAGTGTAATTGGTTCCGGAAGTCTGTACTTAACCTGAAGCGTACTCAACCTGAAGCGAACTTTCCCACTGAAAGTAATGGAAAGTGGATTAATCCGTTCCAGACAGGTCCGCGGAGTACTTAAACTGAAAATACTCAAACCGAGGTGTACTTAAACCGAGGTATGACTGTATCTGGACTGGACAAAACATATAAGAGTTTATGTAGGAAGAAAAGAAATAATCTACATCCATGACAGTGTGGTGCTAATTGTTTCCCTACAACGCACATAGTGAAATCTGGAAAATGGTTTAGGATTTAAATTGAGCAGATTGGACTTCAATTTAACAAGAAAAATACACACAGAGTAATTATTGAATGTAATAGTGGGTTGCACACACTGCTCCCTAGGGCTTTGAGCAACCTGATTTCTTTTAGCAAGGAAACAGCCCCTAATTCAGCATTGCTTCTCTTTTACCATAAAAAACAACCCCCGCTAGATTCAGCCAGGTTCTCTGAACACATAACATTTTTCATTTTGTTTCAGATGCCAAAGCTGGAAGAAGAATTCTGTGTTCACTCAAATGTCCACTTTCAATATTGTTACTAATTGGTCCAATAAAGGAGATTGTCTTACTTGCTTTGTGTTTCTCATTTTGTGCAATTAATAATGCAGGTACTATTAACACTGCTGACCTGTTAAAGCAAACCTGCTGATTCAGCCACTCCTCAAGAGGGAAAGTCTCTTACCTTCAGAGTTTGGGAAGTTTTCAAATCTATTTGAGCTTTACTTCATCAAGACCTTTTGCCAGGACACCAAATGTAAGGTCAAACTCATGTCCTTTAGCACAGAGATGGGAACTTTTTTTTTTTAGCTCTTAGGCTGGATTTCTTTGTGGGCTACCTTCTGGGGTCACCATGACAATGTTGTGTGGGATGTTGGCTGTGACTCTTCTTTGTACAGTAGGCTACAGTTGAGCCTCTCAAAAGTGTCTCTCTGTCTAAGCAACCAAGAGGCATGGCACCAACATCCCCACGAGACATGAGACACAGAGGACCTGGAAACAGGTATGACTGCTTTGTGAAACAGTTGCACAAAGCAGGTTGTGCAAAGCCCTAGGGAGCAGTGTGTGCACTATTATGAAACAGTGCAGGTTCTTAATGCCTCAGCCTCAGTTGTTGTTTTTTTTTTGGGGGGGGGGTGACAGTTTCCTAGGCCCTAGGCCTCAGAGTAGTATGCTCCCTACTCCTAACCCTTCATTTCTGGCAAGTTAACTTTATCAAGGGAATGATCACCTTCCCTCCAGTCTTGAGGTATTGATTGGGTGAGCAGGCCAGTCCTCAAGCAGGGCTTCTATCCCCACCCTTCAGCCTTGCTTGAGGACCAGGCCTGAGGAAGCACCCCTTCATCTCCTAGAACAGGCATCGGCAACCTCCGGCCCATGGAGGCTGTTTATCCGGCCCACGGGCCGCCAGTGTACCGAGCCACCTGCTCAGCAAGTCCCCCGCACGCTGCGGTAAACTGGCACAGCGCGGCGTGGGGACTCGCCGAGCAGTGCTGGGAATCGCTGCTGTGCAGCCGCAGACATGCGCAGAAGCGATTTCCGGTGCTGGCTGCCCATTTCCAAAATGTCCGCAGCGCCACCAGAAATGGCTTCTATGCCTGTGCGGCCCATGTCCGGCCCACAGACTATAGTCCGTGGGAATCCTCCGGCCCATGGGAAGAAAAGGTTGCCAACGCCTGTCCTAGAAGGTGCTTCAAGGTTCTCACAAATATTTCCTTTATCTCTCAGTTCACTTAAGCCCACACTTTATTTGTCAAATATGGCAAAGGAAGGAAACCTAAAGGTTGTTAAATATCCCCCAGCCCAACAAACAGATGTAAGAAGGCAGTGATTTCCACTCCAACAGGCATTTGTTACAATCAGCACTGTTTCTATTCTGCTGCAGTTCAGTTTCTGCCAAATAGTACATTATTTGTCTTGTCGCCTGCTATTTCCTGTAGGTTATATAACTACTTGCATACCTTATGAAACCTACTTTCATTCCGATGTAAAGGAACAATCAAAACAATGTAACCCCCCCCCCCCGGCCTTTATATTTGCGGACTTAAGAACAACAACACTAATGTGAACAAATACCAGTTTTATTTGATTCACTGATTTCTGTTGCTGACCACAGACGAACATACAAACTGTGCAGCAATTTCTGCTTCTGTTTCCATTTCCATTGTAATTCTCTGCCTAGCCCAACGTGATGGGGGCACAACGACCTGAAAGATTCAAACCCAATCAGGACCTTGAGGTGGGGGGCAGGGAAATCGTGGAAATCGTACACAGATGCAAAGGAAATTGGTAACCAGGACAAGTTATCACACTGGCTGAAGGGAATACAGGTAGATTCCAGCCAGAATGCACAGAAAAGACAGAGACGTTCCAGCCTCCCTCCCTCCCTCCTTCCCAGCAAGACAAATGCTTTGTATTTGGATCATCTCTCAGTTAGTGTGCTGGGTGCAAAAGGTGCCCACACACCCACCTACCAAAGTAGGAGGAGGGAAGGGTGCAATTATTACTGTTTGAATACATATTCCAGTCAGGCTAAAGAACTGGAGGAAGTTGTGGAGCAGGGCCAGTGAATTGTGTAGCCTGGGGAGGAGATGCGACCTGGGGGACGGGGGGGGGGACCTACATTTGATCCCAAGCCTGAGGATTCCTACCCCTACTTTAGCCCTTTGTATGACTAATCTATCATTTCATTGCAACTCCTCTTCTACGGAGATGAAACAGCCAACGGGTTTTGCATTACTTCTTCCACTGGAATCAAACACTTTTTACAGCACAGAATATTTCTGTCAGGTATGTGAGGGCCCTCAATTTTGAAACGAGTCAGGCCTCTGTTGTATTCAGCACCACACAGAAGTGAGCACAATTGAGGCCAAGAGGGATACACGTTTTATAGCCCAAATGATAAAACCACACATTCCATCCATACAGTTGGAGCTAGTTCACACATGCAAGTATATTTTTCTTATCAGCTCTAGGCTGAGCATACTAGCTGTCTCCATTGAAAGGTATTTGATTTGAACTGAGCCTGGAAGAAGCTAAAGTTCTATCTGCAGTAATTATTATTATTTGTTTGTCATCACTTGTTATTACAGTCAATGTGTGTGTGTGTGAATTGGCTATATATTATTGTTAATATCAAGAATGCTGGGGATCCTACTGATGCTCAGTTTATCGCTGTTTGCATATAATAATTGCAGTTGATTTTCCCCCTACTTAAGGCTGCAATGTTTTTCAAGCATGCCTACAAAGAACCCTTTCCCCTGTTTGCATCATTATCTCTTTCTAATTTTCAAGCATCACCATTTGTTTCCTAGAGTTGATTTCATGCACCTTATGAAAGAGAAAAGTTAGAAATGCCAAAAGGCCTGATACGATCTGAATCTCATTTGGGCAGGCACCAAATGAAGAGCCAAAAAAAGAAAATGCAAACACTTGCAAGATAGAACTCCTCTCAACTGTGTCTTCAAAAGCCATTGCGATTCTACCCTGCAGCTTATTCATTCAACTGTTACATTAGTAAAGCTAGACTTTCTCACTTACAAAATTCAAGCAGAGAGTAATGGCATGCCAAAGTTGTAAAGAATATTTGCATAATGCAGACTAAATATTTCAGGGATATGATATGGGCAAAGGGTAAAGCTTTTATTGTAGCTGAATTATGTAGAACATATTTGTCAATAATGTATTCTCATAGTGATATGACCCAACTGAATAAATTATAGGGAAAGTTCTGTTTTATGAGACTTATGGGGGGGGATGAAAAAAGATCCAGCAAAAGAGATTTAGGAACCTGCCCTTTTCTTAATTCCCCATGTCAGACTTGTGAAGTAGCTCAGCCTCAGTTGTACCATCAAAAGCATTCTACTTTACCATTCAACTGTTACGTTAGAAAAGATAGATTTGCCTTCAACATTATTGCAACCTGGCTTGAGACTTAGTAGAACTGCACTCCGGCTTTTTCCTTAAGTGTCAAGCCAGGTTGCAAGTATGTTGAAGGATATTTGTATCCTTCAGTGGGATACTGAAGTGTTTAAAATATTTATTACTATGCTGTATCTACATTTGATACTTCATATGCTACCCTACCCCAATCATTAGATGACATGCCTGGATGGTCCTCTGAAGGCCTGCCAGAGGATAGTCATCTGTTTAATGTTGGTCTATATTTGAAGACCTGGCCATCCAATTAAAATATTTAAAACCAAAGAAAGCAAGAGCAGCAGGCGCCTTGAAGTTGCTCATCAACATTTAGGGCAGATCCACACCATTTATTTAAAGCACAGGACTTCTCCAAAACTATAGTTCCCTCCTCATAAAGCTAAAATTCCTAACAAATTATAATCCCCATGGTTCTTTGCTGGAAGTCATGTGCTTTGAATGTGTGTTGGATGTGCTTTAAATGTGTCATGTGTTCCTTCCTTTTTTGCAGTGAAGTGGCAATGGCAATGCCCATCAACTTGGAGGGGGGTGACCCCCTCAAATATTTTATTGGGGTGGTGAAGAGACCTGGGCCCCTCGTATATGGTGCCTTTGCCATTCACAGTGGTGTAGTAATCATTGCATTCACTACTTTGTAGCTCATGCATGCTGAGGTGACAAGCCCTTGCTTCATGCTATGGCAGCCTGGAGCTGCGGTAGCAATCAGGCCCAGATCCGACCCAACAGCATCAAGATATGGTAGTAGGGCCTGATCAGGACCCAGTGGATCATGAGCCAACTCATCTCCTTCCCACCGCCAGCGGGAATCCCAACATGATACTTCCGTCACTTTGGGCAGGTGAAAAAGGGAGCGCCACACTAGAGGAGTGGGGGGGGGCAAAGGCTGGTGGGGTTGTTTGGGGCAAGGCGGAGAAGGACCTATGCCATTTCCAGGCTCCTCTGCCATGAGGGATCAAGGGTTTGGACTGTTGTCTAAGCAAGTGAAATATGAAATTGGTGTGTTTTTTCATTCAAGGCTGTCAGGTCCATTTGACATGACAATGGTACCTTGGGTTACAGACGCTTCAGGTTACAGATGCTAACCTAGAAATAGTACCTGGGGTTAAGAACTTTGCTTCAGGATGAGAACAGAAATCGTGTGGCGGTAGCATGGCGGCAGCAGGAGGCCCCATTAGCTAAAGTGGTACCTCAGGTTAAGAACAGTTTCAGGTTAAGAACGGACCTCCAGAACAAATTAAGTTCTTAACCTCAGGTACCACTGTAATGGCCTGTTTTCTCCAACTCCACATTTAATTGGTAATAAAATAATAAAGGTGCATAACAAAGTATCAGTGGTTATGGTGTAGCCTCAGGAAGCCAGCAGTGGGGAACCTCAGACCGGGGTGGGGTCTGAAACCTCTCTATCTAGTGTTGGAACTCTCCCCAGGCCAGGCTTCTTGAACTGTAATAATGCCTCTTACTGGCCTGGATGAAAAATGGAGTGGAAAGTGTGTGTGTGTGTGTGTGTGTGTGTGTGTGTGTGTGTGTGTGTGTGTGTAGGGCCGGATTTAGGTTTGATGAGGCCCTAAGCTACTGAAGGTAATGGGGCCCTTTATATGTCCAGCTGTCCTTTGTCAACAACAAATTGTCACTTTTTGTTGTTGAATATATGCTATATGGTAATTTATGGACCTAATAGGTATCTAAATCCATTTGCCATTGTTGCTGTGTGTAGGTTTTATTTTATTTGTTTTTTATCTTATATTTTGGAAATGTACATCCAGTTTTTTTCTCCTTTAATTTTTTTAGAGGTCCCCAAGAGAGTGGGGCCATAAACTATAGCTTGTTTAGTTTATATGTAAATCTGTCTCTCTCTCTCTCTCTCTCTCTCTGTGTGTGTGTGTGTGTGTGTGTGTGTGTGTGTGTGTGTAAACCTCTGGCATGTGTGCAGTTGGAATGTAGCATATTGTACAAAGGCAAGAAATGCATCCATTGCTGTGCCTACTCTTGCCCCTGGCCACACCCCTTTTGGGCTCTGGCCACACCCACCACTGGCATGCAGGGAAGGTGGCCTCCGGTCTGAAAAAGGTTCCTTGTACCTGGAACAAGCCATTTATGTCTGCCTCATTTTGCCCTGCGACATAATGCATGGCTGCCTTTCTCATTGTCTGCCAGGCTATTAAAAGGCTGAGCCCCTATTTTGTAGAGAGGAATTGTCAGACTGCATGATATGGAAACTGTTTTCAGTGGGCTTTCTTTTGATGTGTATGAAAGTGCTGATCTGATTTTCAGACTGTGTGACTGAGCACCACAGAGGCACACATCCCCCCACCCCCACCCCTTATTCCTGGTAAAATTGCTGTGCTCCGCTTTTATTTCCATAGCTGAAAATTCTAGGCTGACACCTAGCATTACACACAGCATGTGTGAAAACTGTAAGATCAGAATAGATTTTAATGAAAATGTGTATGGAAAGTCAGATGTTCAACCCAATCCTTTGGATATTTATTCAGAAGTCACTCTCAGTAAAATCCATGGCAAAAGTGCCATGGGTGCCAGCTCAAAAATGCTGCCACGGGAAGCAAACAATAAGGTGAAAAAACTCTGTACCATCACTAAAACACCATTGATTATATTTATCATAATTTTAATTTGGTTGATTTCTTATATAGGAGCCAAGGGTCTGAGGTCCCTCTAGCCCCCCACCAAAAATATTTGAGGGGGCTGCTCCCCAAAGTTGATGGACATTGCCATTCAAATGGTGTGTGTGCACTGCTTCTTGTGGTTGATTATGCAGGGTGGGGTTTACCTGCCCCCCCCAATATTTTATTCTAGTTGGCACCCCTATTTCTTATGTACATTTAGGTAAAGGGGCCCCTGACCATCAGGTCCAGTCGTGTCCGACTCTGGGGTTGCGGCGCTCATCTCGCTCTATAGGCCGAGGGAGCCAGCGTTTGTCCGCAGACAGTTTCCGGGTCATGTGGCCAGCATGACAAAGCTGCTTCTGGCGAAACCAGAGCAGCGCACGGAAATGCTGTTTACCTTCCCGCTGGAGCGGTCCCTATTTATCTACTTGCACTTTGATGTGCTTTCGAACTGCTAGGTGGGCAGGAGCTGGGACCGAGCAACGGGAGCTCACCCCGTTGCAGGGATTCGAACTGCCGACCTTCTGACCAGCAAGCCCTAGACTCTGTGGTTTAACCTACAGCGCCACCTGGGTCCCTTACAGTGCCAGCTGGGTCCCTTTACTTATGTAAATTTACTTAGGAGTAAAACCCTCTGACCACTGTATTATATTGTTTCCCTTGAAGTAGAAAGCAAGTTAGCAAAACTAATGGAAGATCCTCATAGAAGCATTTTTAACAAAAACAAAAAAAACCTGTAATCATTTTTTTCCTATGACTGGTCTGGAGAGGTAGCTAGCATGTGATTCTGACTGACAGTATTTTCAGATACACTATATGCATAAGTGTTGTTGTTTCTTTACAGTCAAGCGGTACACAAATTTCATTAAATAAATATATGTTAGATCATATAGCTGTTCCAATGTTTTTGTTTTTATGGGTATTTAGACTATTTGTTGTGGCACCAAGCTGTAAACTGCCCTGTGGCCTTTTGACGAAGGGCAGAATATAAATTTATTCAATAAATAAATAAATAAATAAGCAATTTCAAAATTAACAAGAACACGAACATGGTTAATGTTAGGAACTTTTGCCTGAATAATGGAGCATTCCTCACAGGAAACAAACAGAACCAAGGTCAGAATGTTTCCAGAAATGGGAGCTTTATTGAGAAAGCAAATAAATGGTGGTAAGTTATTGGAGGTTACCTGAGATGGTAATGATAAAGATAGAATGTAGAATGGCCATGGGGGCAAGGCTGCACCCCTATGTCCAGCCAGTGGAGGAATGAAATTGCGGGGAAGAGGGCCAGGGCAGTGAGAGAACAGTTAGCCAAAAGAACAGGCAGGAAAGAGAGAGTGAGAAGGAGCAAAATATTTTACATGGCAGACAAGATTCTAGAAGCTCAGTGATGGAGCAACATGCTTTCCATGCAAAAGTCCCCATGTTCAGTTCCTAGAATGTCTAGGTAAGGCTCGGAATGTCTCTTGTCTGAAACCCTGGGGAGTCACTGCCAGTCAGTGGAGACAATACTGAGCTGGAGCAAATGTCATCAAACCAGATGAGGCAAAATCTTAAAATGACCCAGAACAGTGGTTCCCAATTTTCTCCACCCCACAGATGGACCACTCAATGATTTTGATGCTGTGCTTGGTGTTGTATGATTTTTGTTTATGATTCTACTGCTTCTTTTCTTCCTTATATGCTGCATTTTATCGTATTCCATTAGAATTCAAATTGTAATACAAGAAAACACAATATAACATTTTTTAAAAAACATCTGAATATCTAATATGATGGATGTGCCATCTCCTGTCTTCAACCACAAATCCATAGACACACTATGGTCCATCTGAATGAAGTGTGCAGACCATGGGTTGTAGGGGGAGTATTTTAGGAACACCTGTTCTAGAGACTTCTTTGGACCACTTTATGGTCCCATCCTGTGTGCTCTAAGCAGCAGGTGATTCTTCATCCCACCAGCTAGAATTCATCCACTAGGTAGTGTCCAGTTTCTCTAAAGATGCTTTCACTCCAGGTGGCAATCATGGTTCCTTCCTGAAATCCTACTGAATTAAATTTAGATGCATCTCAAACCTTCACTATCGTGATATAAATATTGCATTGGCTATTGTGCAAAATAAATCCTACACTAATAATGCCTGCTAACTGATGGCAAATATTGGATACTGACCTTGCTTTGCCTTATTTTATTTCAGGTCGATATGACTGAACTCATCACCTAAAGGATCAAAGCCAGGCTTTAAGTGTGTTTAAAACTACAGGACCAGCTTGATGGTTCATGTAGCTGAGACTCAGTCTGCTGGTTTTCAATCTTCATAGTTTAAAAGAATTCCAATAAAAGTTTCTAAACTCAGCAATACAGATAATTAACTCTGCTCAGGGATATTTCAGGGAAGATTATATTAGATGAGCATTTTTTCCACCTTTCTTGTCCCACGAGTTCTTTTTTCTTTTTTTGCAAAGAGACATGTTTCGTACTGAACAATTGTCAGCTATATTAATTAAGAAAAACTAGTCAAGTAGAAAGACAACTGCACAATAAGTTGGAAATAGTTCAGAGAGATTTCAGAAACATCACCTTAGCATCTTTTCCATCCCACTGGAAAAGCCTAGTTCCCATAATTCCCCCAAACATCCAACCTTGCAAACATAATACAAGCCTCAGGATAGCCCTCCATTTATGTTTAACATTGTGTGAGTCATAAAGTGCAAAGCATAGTAAGCCAGCAGTTAAATCTCAAAAGTAAGTTGCAAAGATTCTGTTTTCAGAATTCTATACACAGAAATGATATTATTTTTATTTTAATCTGCTATATATTTCACAATGTTGCTTGCTCGTTTACTGTGTGTTTGGATATTGTAACCAAATTTTGCATGATGGATCCTAAGACCAGGTTTTGGTCTGTGTTTGGATTCAGTTGTATGGCATTTTGAATCAAGATGGCAGCCTGAACCATTTAAAACTGCACTGTTGTTTTGGTTTTTTGACACGAATGGGTTAGTGGGGGGGACGGGACAGAAGTGCTTGCAGGTTAAATGCTTATAAGGAAATGTAAGTGCTTGTAAAATGCTTAGGGAAATGATTTTCTGAGGTCCCAGTTCTGTTGCCTCTGCTCTCTGTTTTTGTCAACAGAAGACAATACTTCTATGCCAGGCATCCCCAGATGTTTGGGGACTACAACTCCCATGATCCCTAGCTAACAGGACCAGTGGTCAGGGAAGATGGGAATTGTAGTCCATAACATCTGGAGGGCTGAAGTTTGGGGATGCCTGTTCTATGCAGTAGTGGGTGGTGGTGGTAGGGCTGTACCCACCTGACCTCCTGACAGCTGAGATGCTACTGCTTACCAGGAGGGGAGCGGGACACAAGGTGGCAAGGATCTGGTGCACTGTGTTGACTCCTCATTGCCTCACCCCACTTCCTCTCCTTCCTGAGAGGGATGCGGATGGTGCTGTGCTCTAAACCACTGAGCCTCTTGGGCTTGCTGATCAGAAGGTTGGCGGTTCGAATCCCCGCGACGGGGTGAGCTCCCGTTGCTCTGTCCCAGCTCCTGCCAACCTAGCAGTTCGAAAGCACACCAGTGCAAGTAGATAAATAGGTATCGCTGTGGTGGGAAGGTAAATGGCATTTTTGTGTGCTCAGTGGTGTTCCGTTGTGCCAGAAGCAGTTTAGTCATGCTGCCCACATGACCTGGAAAGCTGACTGTGGACAGCTCCCTTGGTCTGAAAATAAATAAGCGCTGCACCCCATAGTTGCCTCTTTGACTGGACTTAACCTTCAGGGGTTGGTACCTTCTTCTTCTTCTTCTTCTTCTTCTTCTTCTTCTTCTTCTTCTTCTTCTTCTTCTTCTTCTTCTTCTCCTCCTCCTCCTCCTCCTCCTCCTCCTCCTCCTCCTCCTCCTCCTCCTTCTTCTTCTTCATTGCTTCTAAGTACCAATGCTCAGCATTAGCTAAAGCAACTAACAGTAAAAGATGGTGCAGAATTTGAAAACTGGTACAAGCTATTGAGTCCAGTGGAGCTTACTCTCAGGAAGATGAGTATAGGATTGTAGCACTAAATTTTTAAAACAGCCAGAAAGATGCTGGGGACAAGGAAGCTGTTTTCAAAGACTTAAAAAACTGAACTGATTTTTTTAAAGGTGGCTTCAGGACAGACTTAGCTGGCGGTGCCTGAGTGCTGCATCTGTATGCCAGTATTGGGGTCAGCGGTTCCCGTGTGCCAGTGCTGGGATGTGAACCTATGGGTTGCTGCCTCAGCACAGTGACTCACCATGTGCCTCAGCACAGTGGCTGAATTGCTGTCGCAGCACAGTAGGACCATTGGTTTTGTATTAGCATTTGTTCTAAAACAATAGACTGATCACTTTAGACTGCTATGCCATTTCATTAAGAGCACAGTGATCTGCTTTCTTTTTTTAAAAAAACTGCAATCCTCTTAATAGGAAAATGGATCTGAGGTCATGTTATAATTGAAATCCTTGGTCTTCAGATGCTGGATTGAACCACAAGTCAGTCAAGCGCTGACCAAAGATGGGTTGTGCTAGTGGCACTCTTGACAATTTCCTGCCATTGTTGTTGATAGTTAAGATTATTTAAGGGAAAGCATGAAAGAGAAGGAAGGAGGGAATATGACAGATGAAGATATATGGTGAGAAATTAGCAATAATTCCCATGTTGCAAATTGAGGTTAAAGGTAGCATAGGTAAGTAAATGGTGGTTTCAGCTTTGTATTCTTTTATGTCCAAATAAGAATAATTACTGCTATATAATATAAATATATAAATGATATATAAATGAGAATACATTTCACAGTGTTTTAAAAAATGTGCTATCAGCCTGAACACAAAATAGAGCCAAAATATTTAAGGTTTTGTTTTTTAAAAAATTAAGAATAAGAATAAACTTGCACACCAGCTGCAATTGGCTCTTTCATGAAGCAGCACCATTAACATGACTGTAATATATCAGCCTTAGAGAGGCACATTTCATCCGTTTTTAAATGTATCACATTTACAATGCTGTGAATGCCTAATTTCTTTCAATATGCATTTACATGGGTTGCTATTTCCTTGGTTACCTTCTAACCATTTCCCCCATGAATGTGGAACTCCCGACCCCTTCAGTGAATACCACAATATGGCTGTCATAAACTCAATCTGAGACCTACAAAGAAGTTGCAGCCTCCCTGCCCCCCCTGAATTCAGTAAATAGCCTATTAATTTAAATACTCAGGCATATTTATTTATTTATTTATTTATTTATTTATTTATTTATTTATTCCCTGCTTTCCCAAAAACCAATTCCAAAGCAACTTACATTATAATAAATGAACAACAGGGCTACAATTCCCAGGCTGCATGCAACAAATTAGTTTCATTAGAGCAAGGGTTTTCCTTTTGCACAAGGAAATTTCTCCTCACCCAGTGCACTGCCCCCAAATCTACTCTGGTGGGTTGGGAAAACACCCAGAACAGATTTAGGAAGCACACAAGGAGAGGAGGTTTTGTTCCTTGTGCCAATGGAACTACTTTGTTGGATACCACACCTTATGAATAAACCATTTCCTTCAAATTCCCATAATTTGATCCGGTTATGAGTCACCTCTGTTATGCAAAAGTTAATTTAAGAACGCCTTACAAATACTTTCCCATGGTCAGACCCCCTCATTGCATAAAACTGTTGTTGTTGTTGTTTAGTCGTTTAGTCGTGTCCGACTCTTCGTGACCCCATGGACCAGAGCACGCCAGGCACTCCTGTCTTCCACTGCCTCCCGCAGTTTGGTCAAACTCATGTTCGTAGCTTCGAGAACACTGTCCAACCATCTCGTCCTCTGTCGTCCCCTTCTCCGCATAAAACTATATTTTACATATTTTAAATTATTTACCGGAATAACTCTGGACAGATTCTCAGGCCACACATTTAACAGATCCTATTTCTGTCTACATATTCTTTATTATCTGCTTTTAAAACTTACGTACCACTTTTCATTTATAATTTTATGAATCTCAAAGTGCTTCAGAATATACATAAAACCATTAAAAACAGTAAATAACAACAGCTAAGGCATCTAGATAGTTATATTATTTCAACAATTACAGCAGCAGGAACCAGAAGAAACAAGAACTCAATATCAGCAGTCAGGAAATGTCAGGATAAACAGAAAGGTCTTAAACTTTCTGTGAAAGCCCTCCATTATCAGTGCTCATCAGATCTCCATAGGGAGCTCATTACACAAAATAAGTGCCCCAGGGGCAACAACCTTTATTTGAACCTTGGGCAGCTGAACTTTGGTGTGTTGTAGGATAGTCAGGAGAACACCACCTATAGATCACAGTGACTAGTACTTGACCCTGATCCATCTTTCATGTATTACCTCCAGATTAACACTGATTTTTTGGCGGGAAGGTGGGTTCTGTGGTAAGTAGACTCACTTACGATGGGAGTCTCCACAAATAAAAGTTTTTTGGTCTAAAGTTTTTGCAGAAATCTCTAAAATTATTAAGGAACCTGTTCAATACATCCCCTTGACTGGAACACCTTTTTTATTTGATAAAGGTAATAATGGTGTGTACACGCGCGCACACACATATGTATAGAGGATCGATCAATATCTCTCTCTCTCTCTCTCTCTCTCTCTCTCTCTCTCTCTCTCTCTCTCATTAGTGGCTGCATGCCCCTCAATTGTATAAAAATGGGAAACTTTGCCTGACCTCCATGTTTCTTCTTGGTTGTATAATGTTTGGAATATTGCTCTTCTAGAAAAAAATGACACGACATAATAATAATATAATAATAATTATTTATTATTTATACCCCGCCCATCTGGCTGGGTCTCCCCAGCCACTCTGGGCGGCTTCCAACAGAAAAATAAAACATAGTAATCTATTAAACATTAAAAGCCTCCCGGAACAGGGCTGCCTTCAGATGTCTTCTAAAAGTCTGGTAGTTGTTTTCCTTTTTGACATCTGTTGGGAGGGTTCCACAGGGCAGGCGCCACCACCGAGAAGGCCCTCTGCCTAGTACCCTGCAACTTGGCTTCTCGCAATGAGGGAACCGCCAGAAGGCCCTCGGTGCTGGACCTCAGTGTCCGGGCAGAATGTTGGACATGGAGACGCTACTTCAGGTATACTGGACCAAGGCCATTTAGGGCTTTAAAGGTCAGCACCAACACTTTGAATTGAGCTCGGAAACGTACTGGGAGTCTTATGTGGTACTGCGAAACCAGCTTCATTTCAAGCTGCATGGTGGGGCTTAATTTCATATGCCACTGCAGAAGCATTGTGACAATCCTTGTCACCTGCTTCACTGGTGGTTTGGAATATGTGCTCCTTATTTATTTTTTTATAAAAAAAGATTTAGAGACAACTGCTATTTATTTGGTTTGCTAGCACCCCTCCTCTTTTTGTTCTATTGCTATATTTTGTATTTAGCTTAGGGGGATTTTTTGCTTTTGAATACCTTTTCTTATCTGGAAATCAGTTCGAAAGGAAAAGAAAAGAAAAGAAGAACCAGAATTGGTTGCAATTCCCTGTTGAATGCAAAGTAGTAAACCTGGGTTTGTTGCTATGTAGTGTGTGAAAAATCTCTAAAGCAGAGATGGGGAACCTGTGGCCAGATATTGTTGGACTACAATTCCTGCCATCCCCTACCATTGGCCATATTGGCTGGGGCTGATGGGAGCTGCCAGTTCAACAATATCTGGAAGGTCACAGGCTCCCCTGCCCTGCTCTGAAGGATCATGGAACCCCTAAAAAGAAAAGATAATTCATCCTGTAATCAACACTTTACAAAAATTGTGTTGTTTTTCTCTTATAAGACATACATTTGAGGGTTTATAATTTTGTGGGTATTCCCCCCCCAACAAAATTATATTCATTTCATTGGTTCCAGGCTGATAAGTGTTGTATCTACAGATCTTATCCTAACTTTGTATTGATAATGCTATATTGTTTTAATATGTAAATGACATTTTCAGTTAAAAAGAAAAGAAAACCTTACTGATTCATTATACATTCAAGAATACATGAAAATATTCACAGAGGAGGAAAACAAAATAGCTGAGGTCCTTTTCTTTGTATTAATTTCTTCTGTCCAAGTCTCACGTAATCATTCTACTTATAGCAATATTTACTTAAGAAATTCAGTAGCCTCTGTTTGCCCCCAAGGCTTTTCCTACTTGTAGAAGTAGAGAGAACAATGTTTGCAAGGTGCTGCTAATGAACACCAAATATAATTATGATGCAAAAAAATGGGGGGGGGGGAATTAAGAAGAAATAAAGAAATTTAAAGCCTGAAGCTGATAATTTACGAAATGTAATTAACTCTCTAACTGTTGTTGTTGTTGTTGCTGCTGCTGTTGCTGCTGCTGCTGCTGTTGTTGTTGTTGTTGTTGTTGTTGTTGTTGTTGTTACCATTATTAAGAGAAAGCATTGTGTGTCTGGGACAGGCTATTTTCACTTTATTTATGCACAGGTCATGTCAAGAAACTGTTGTCTTGTTATTATAATTCAGTAGCACTCAAGGACTTGCTACATCAAATAACCACTATGATGTGTGGTCAAAAGCCCTGCATGCGACAAGATTAGCAATATTATTCAAACAACGTGTCTGAAAGAGACACCAGAGAAACTCAGGAAAGTGCTCCCAAGAGCAGGAGTGGTGACATTCCCATATGGATCTCTTGTCTTATGCATTTGGGAGAAGAGAAGCAGCTCAGAACTAGAGCAACTGCCTGCATGCATGAAGTCCCACTTCAGTTTGCTGCATCTCCAGGTGGGCCTGGGAATATCCCCTGAGTTGCCAGTCATTCATTGTTGACAATCCCTATACAGTACAAGGTAGCTTCCTATGTTCCTAAGCAGCTGGAGATCTACTTCCCAGTCCTTGCTATATGAGGGCCAACCTCTTCTCTAGGCACCAATATTACTAGTACAGTATATCTGAAAAGTACGGGTGGGTGTAAGGTTCGGGCCCAACTAAGCAACTAACAGGTTGAATTTAGACGTACATTGTGTCTTCTTAAAGTACTATTTCTGAAAGCATTCAACGTTATTACAGTGGAACCTCGGGTTGTGGACATAATCCATGACATGGCATGATATAGCGCTTCTGCGCACGCACACGCGTGTGGCAAAACCCAGAATTATACACTTCCGAGGTTGCCATGTTTGTATCTTGAAATTACGTTACCCGAAGGTAATGTAACCTGAGGTACCACTGTATTACAATGTCTGTAATAATGATGGGGCTATGTAGAGGCATCGGCTGCCTTCACAGTTTTTCCCACATTGTGAATTTTGCATAGCACCCACACCCACATGAATCATGATTTGTGATCTATTGCCAGGTCAGAAATGATGAAATTGATATCATGATATCAACTTCAAACCAGTTCGGGGCAATATATTGACATATCACCCAGCCCTAGTTGCAATAGAATTTGGGAGACGAAGGGATTGAAAGACAGATGTTATAGGTCTTGGGGCGCTGAATGTTAGATTTCAATCATTAAAACAGACCCTTCTGTCTTAAGATAGGTGTGTGTGTGTGTGTGTGTGTGTGTGTGTGTATTAGGTCATATTTGAGACAGGTAGACTTCACTAGTTGTGTATTATACACCTCTACATTCTAGAAAATTGACATGACTAAGTGCAAATTAAGTCAGAACCAATTTCTTTGTGAGGTGACTGCCTGCATGGGTAGGCAAACTAAGGCCCAGGGACAGAGGTGGCCCAATCGCCTTCTAAATCCAGCCTGCGGACGGTCCAGGAATCAGCACATTTTACATGAGTAGAATGTGTCCTTTTATTTAAAATGCATCTCTGGGTTATTTGTGGGGCATAGGAATTCATTCATTATTTTTTCCCCAAAATATAGTCCGCCCCCCCCCCCACAAGGTCTGAGGGACAGTGGACCAGCCCCCTGCTGAAAAAGTTTACTGACCCCTGGCCTGGGGGGAGTGAGCCATTAAGATAACAGAAGATTGGCACAACAACCCATCTAAGGAAGGGAGGCCCCTCCCTGTGTTACAAAAGTCCAAGGCTCGGGTGGACCTTAGAGGGGACATGACCATTCTTGGGGAAAGGCAAGCTGCATGGCAGGGATGCTGTTGGAAGAACCTGGCACTGCTTGGAATGGGATGTTTTACTATTTGATTTTTTTTGACCTCTAATGCTGTCCTGTGAATTTGAAAAGCACCTTTAAAAACAAAATTTAAGAAATCTTTCTCACCTTCTTTGGGAAAAGTTTAATTGACAAGGTGTAAAGAAATGGGAGGGTGGTTTGAGTGAGGTGTAAAGGGAAAAGGTGCTTTTGGCCTGCCCAGATGTTTAGAAAGTTTGTATGAGCTTTAATTTGTTTTAGTCTATTCTATTGAGGTTTAAACCGTCTGCATTTTTAAAATTATGGTTGTAATTTTTAAAGTGATAATTGTATTATTTTATTTGTTTGTTTGTTTGTTTGAAAATGCTTTGAGGTTTTTTCCACTCTCAAGCAGTATACAAATTTTATGAAATAAATAAATAGGTGGGTGGGTGGCTTTGATGAGGTGGGAAGGGAAGGGAAGGAGGAGGTGGCTTTGGCGAGCTGTAAAGTCAGGAGTGGGTGTCTTTGGAGAGTGGGGTTGGTGGCGTTAAGAGGGGTTGGCAAGCAAAGCAAGCACGGGCACAGTGCATACTAGGCTTAAATTAGGAGGAAGACAGCAGTGATGGGACTGTGTATTGTTTGTTTCACTTCTTTCCTTAGTACACGGAGTGGTATAAAAATAGATCACCCGGAAGAATGTGATAATTCTATACAGTTTGATACTGCAAGCCACAATCCAGAAAAAGCATCCATTCTGGAAGACCTCTGGAAAAGGTAACATGCCAAAGATAATGATAATTTAATGCCTGTAGTTCAGCAGATTGTTTTTGACCATCCTGTATCTATAGACACATTCAAGACGTTAATTAGTTTTCATGAAAGGCTGCCATTCTCTTGCCATACTTTTAACATAATTGCCCTCCTTCAACAGCTATTTTCACTGTCTTTTGCTTAGATGTAGACAATTGAATCACATTTCCCTAAGTGTGCAATTTTATTTGGTACTGAATGATTGTGTGGAAATGTAAGGTTTATCTTTTCGATGAGAACATTTCCATCATGCAGCATTTGGCTGAATATTTTAGAACCGAATCTTACTCAAAGACACTGTGAGAATGCAAGATGAGCCTATATACAGGCATACCTTGTTTATTGTGCTTTATTGCACTTAGCAGGTATTGCTCCTTATGAGGACGTGGGTGCAGCTGCAGGCAGCCTGGCCGCTTCCAGGGGAAGGAAGCTGCCCCTCTTTTGGCTATGAACTGGCTAGGGCTGGAGCTGGGTTGCTGTGTAGCTCATTGTTTCAGCCAACCAACCATTCCCACCTCCATTCATCCTCCCATCCATTTCCGCCACCACCACCCCTGCCTCCACCCCCCTACTAGTCAGCATTCTGTGGTCATTTGAATCTTTGAATTTTTTTCCTTCTCCTATATATATATATTTCTATTTCTAATTTCTATTTCTGCAAACTTTAGCTTTTCCCTGAGACTTCTCCTTGTGCATTGATTGAATCACAGACCGTCACCACTGAACATTGGAAGCTGAAGGACTGAATGGCCATTCAGAAAGGATTGTTTCTGTGAGCTATATTCTAGTGCTTTATCTGGAATAACAGTTTAGTGAGCACATAGAGATGACTTGTGCACCCATTTGCGAGAAAGACAATTATAGAGGTCACCATTATTATTATTTTTAATGCTATTGTTGTATTTTTCAATTGAGAGTTATATTCCTGTCACATGTACATATATTGACTATAAAGAACCACGGAGTGTTATATAAAAATGTCTAAGTAGCTGGTATAAGCCGGTGCATTTTTCTCCAATAGATATTTTGATTTATACCTTTTCCAGCTTCATTCTACATCCTCAAATTAGGCTACATTTACATTTTCATGGCATCCAGCTGCTCTACAGCCATGATTTATCCACATCCAGTCTAATTAAAGTATTTGTTGTGGGCTCACAGGAATTTTTAGTGGTCTATATTTCTACATTGTGGCTCCCTCCCTTTCCTAAATTTATTTTATTCATCAGGCGGCATCTTAAGAAGCAGAAACAATTACCTCTAAAACTTGCCCCCACAAATAAAAAACCATAGCCCATTTCCAATTTATTATCAAAAATCAATGTGTCTCTTTTTAGGAATTGGAATCTAAATAAATAAAATAACTCTAAATTATGCTTAAAGAACAAAAGCAAAATTAGGAATTATGGATTGCACTTGGAGTTAGCCATGCTTACAGTAGTGTATGCTTGTATGTCTATCTGTAGTTTGTGGAAGCAGCCCAACCTGTTTGTAATCTGCTCTGTGTCATTGCAATGTGATTTGTTATTCAGGCCATGAATGTGGTCTGTTAAATCTGAAGCTCTGCTCTACAGTGGTACCTCGGTTTAAGTACACAATTGGTTCCGGAAGTCTGTACTTAACCTGAAGTGTACTTAACCTGAAGTGAACTTTCCCATTGAAAGTAATGGAAAGTGGATTAATCCGTTCCAGACGGTCCATGGAGTACTTAAAACTGAAGCATATTTAACCTGAAACTAACTTTCCCATAGAAAGTAATGGAAAGTGGATTCATCCATTCCAGACGGGTCCGCGGAGTACTTAAACTGAAGCGTACTTAACCTGAAGCGTACTTAAACTGAGGTATGACTGTATTCCCATTGGGTATAACAGCAAATCTAAAATGGCTATAACTTTTCATATAAGTGGATGAAATTTGCAGGCAAAGGGCCCATCCATGGCAGGTTGTGCGGTGAACCTTAAATAAATATTACTATTATTTTAAAAAAAGAAGAAGTCTGATGGGGCTGATATAAGTTGTAGTATAAAACATTTGGGGAGAACCTGGTTGGAGAAGGCTGACCAAGGATCTCACATGTTAGAATTAGTTATGTTACTCTGTCTTTGTGTGGAAGCTGTTGCAGCATTAGGGCCACTGGGAGAGGAAGAGGAGTGCGGGGGGAGCACACCCTCCCTGGCAGCATGATCCCGGTAGGGTGCCATTGCGGCTACCCCCCCCCCCCGCGCGCTGCGCACCACGCCCCTGCAGGTGGCGTGCCCTGCCCCAGGATGCATGCCAGCCCCGCCCCGCCTGTCTCCGCCCCCGGTGCCACTGATTAGGGTTAACCAAAATAAATTGAACTAAGCTCAAAACTATGTCTGTTCCACCTTCTTTTTTAGCAGCATAGTACAGTCAAGGGTGTGCCATTGTGAATCAATTATTATCAAATGGCTTATTTTTACACATTTTAATTGTCAAAAATCTGAGGAGCAAACTCAGGGAAGAGAGGAGCGAAATTGACTGTGGAATACTGTGCTACACCTGAACATTATTCACAGTTCCTTAGCAGAATAATAATTCAGCAGGTTGACGTTAGCCATTGGCAGTGATGGATGCAGTTGATTCATATTTGGACACAATGACCCCTGCTGACCTGTTAGCTAAAGCCCTGTGGTGTATTCCCCCCCCCCATGCTGACATTTTACCAAAGGCACACCACTCAGTAAAGGGTGACAGTGTGTGCAAACCTTTAAGACGAACTTTTATATTTATATATAGTTTTAATTCTATTGATGTTTAAATCTTCTTTAATGATTGCTTCC
Organism: Zootoca vivipara; assembly: GCF_963506605.1. Taxonomy (NCBI): domain Eukaryota; kingdom Metazoa; phylum Chordata; class Lepidosauria; order Squamata; family Lacertidae; genus Zootoca; species Zootoca vivipara. The sequence continues at coordinate 37,202,819 of NC_083276.1, forward strand.
CCCCATGTTTTTAGCTGCTCTTATTTTCATCTGTAAGCCACCTTGAGTCTCTGTAAGTAATAATAATAATAATAATAATAATAATAATAATAATAATAATGTAGCACACATGCCACAGTTCAAATGGACAAATGTCCTGGAGGGGTGGGGTTATGTTTTTCAGACGGCCTGAATATTTCAATTCAAACCACGCTCCTGACAACCCACTAGGCTCTGCCCCCAGATCTTGATCTTCACCTCCCAGCTAACAGAACTCTTTCCTGGGTCGGACTCTGTCGCGGTCACTCTGACCTGCACATCACCACTGGACGTTTTACGGTCGATTGGTGATGTGCCAACGACAAAATAAACACCTCCACCAAAACACCACAGACCAGGATACGGTAAAATAAAACGAAGTTGCTTTATTGCGTGTTCATATGCTTAATGGTTGCAGTACAAATCTTAGGTTGTTCTAAATTTCAGATGGTTCCTATACCGGCCTATTACCTCTAATTATAAATTACCGGCCTATTACCACTAAAGTCAACTAAGTAAATATTTATTAATAATCTCACAACTTTGTATCCCGTCTGACTGAATCACCACCTATTCTCCTTCCTCACTATATTAAACCAGCTCTCTCTCTGCATATAACCAACCACTCCTAGCTCAACACCAACTCCCTCAACCTCAACTCAACCTCCACCTCAACTGACTAACTGCCACTCGGGAGGGGTTTTTATCCCTGGGCTGAGCCCGCCCCCGAGGGTTCTATCTGCTCCAAGCTTAACCCCTCACATGCTGGGTCTTGTCTAGGTGGCGAATCGCCACATACTCCTCCTGGGGTCCCAGATTCTCACCCCCCAGTCAGTTAGGATGCTCCCCCAGTCAGCCTCCCCTGATTCTCCCATCTCTTCCCATTCCTCATCATCATCTAACTACCCTCCTCAAAACATCTCCACGGGGCGCTTGATAATTCTGAAGCTTGCTATGATGCAGACTTTCTTGTTTATAGTATTCTACAGATCACTAAAAGAGACTTAGCAATGCTATTCTGATAATCAAAACCACTGTAATTATTAATTTTTGTTTAACAATTTTTAATTAATTTTCGATAATTAAAGTCCAATATAAACCACATTTCATCAATGTCAAATTGCAATTCAAATTCAAATCAGTTATAAAGCCAATTGTACATTTTGTGTGACTTCCTGCGTGCTATATTTCTAGGTGAGATGATTTTATTTCATCCTGCTTCCGAGTCTTGATTAATTCAATTACATTCAGTCTTGATCTTAGTCCTTTATCACCAGCGACAGAGTTTTTGACTTCCATTCGAATTAACACATTTAAGGAAAAAAATTAACTGCAAGAAGAGTTCTGTGTCCCAAATATTTCCTGTGTGTGATGTTTATCTTATCCATGCTGTCTTCATTCTTCCTGTTCTCTACCTGTCCTGCACAGCATCACTACTTCCGCTCTTTCACTCTTTCTTTTCCTTTGTTCCCAGAAAATGAGGCTCTATTTCTGACTGCGTCACACGCCATCTTTTTGTGTGTGTGTGATTGTTTGGGTCTAGATTGAGAGTGAACTCAGCTTTAATTAGTTGTATTCCAAAGAGCACTGGTATACTGTTAAAGTTCAGTCACACAGTGTCAGTAAAATGGGCATGGGATGAAATAACAAATTGTTCTCCCATTTGTTAGGGGGGGGGGAGTATTAGCAGTATATTGCCTTTTCTTAGACATTATGCTTTCTTCAGCCTCTGCACAGTGACTGTATTGATAGTAACCTTTATCTCCTGGAGCTGTATGAGTCTACCCAAACAGTCTTTGGTTTAAAATCCGGGGGCTGCAATCCAGCATACAGTTAAGTCCCATTGATTGAAATGGGACTTATGTGTGCTTAACTGTGCATTGAATTGTGCTCTAGGCCTCCAATGGAGATATCCGCAGAATCATGGGATGAAGCTGAGTATACATTAGAAACAGCACAGCACAGAAAGGAGAGAATGTGTCACAGAAAAGGCAGGGAAGGGGCCGTTACTCCAGAAGAAAAGTTAAAAGGTTAGGTGTCCAAACAAAACTCTGGACAGTTTGGCTGTAAACCTGCACACAAACAGCATGTATAACTCCCATTGAATTCAGTGGGATTTAAGTAGATTAACTCTCTACTAGTTAAATCTTTCTCCCGCGTAATATCTGTGTGGGAAAGAGGCTGAAATAAACATAGGCTGATTTGCAATAATATGGGAATAGGCAAGTTAACCAGAGACTGAAAATAAACAACAATTCAAAAAACAAGGCACAGGGAAGTATTACGATAGTTTTATTTATTTCTTTATTTCATAAAGTTTATATACCACTTGACTGCTGAAAAAGACCTGATAATGATAACCCAACGTCCCAGGGCAGATTACAATAATTAAGTTACAGGTAGGTAGCCGTGTTAGTCTGACGTAGTTGAAACAAAATAAAAAAATTCCTTCCAGCAGCACCTTAGAGACCAACTAAGTTTGTCATAGGTATGAGCTTTCGTGTGCATGCACACTTCTTCAGATATCTTCTTCAGATAAGCTCATACCTATGACAAACTTAGTTGGTCTCTAAGGTGCTGCTGGAAGGATTTTTTTATTTTGTTTTGACTACAATAACTACCATAATTTTGAATTATGGTGCTGGAGGAGACTCTTGAGAGTCCCATGGACTGCAAGAAGATCAAACCTATCCATTCTTAAGGAAATCAGCCCTGAGTGCTCACTGGAAGGACAGATCGTGAAGCTGAGGCTCCAATACTTTGGCCACCTCATGAGAAGAGAAGAATCCTTGGAAAAGACCTTGATGTTGGGGAAGATGGAGGGCACTAGGAGAAGGGGACGACAGAGGACGAGATGGTTGGACAGTGTTCTCAAAGCTACGAACATGAGTTTGACCAAACTGCGGGAGGCAGTGGAAGACAGGAGTGCCTGGCGTGCTATGGTCCATAGGGTCACGAAGAGTCGGACACAACTAAACGACTAAACAACAACAACAATAATAATTAAGACTCAATAGTTAAAACAACTTAAAATTACTGAAATAAAGTGGTTCCTAAATATAGATTATCTCAAGTGTCGAAATAATCTTGAATGTTTCTCATTCCTTCTGAAAAGGAGGAAAGTAGAATTGTGTGTTGTTTCAGTTCTGCTCGGGAGAAATGTAAACATCATTCCTGTGAAAGGTATAGTAGCAAAGAGCACCCTTCAGTCTCTTTTCTCCGTTCATATACAGGCTGTCACCCATGGTTGCCTGAACAGGTTTGCTGTATTACTTTTGGAGAGAGAGAGAGAGAGAGAGAGAGAGAGAGAGAGAGAGAGAGAGAGAGAGACGTACTGTTGTGGCACTCTGGAGATCAGAAGCAACATGCTGTGCAGCCCCAGAAAATACAAATGTTTGCTTAAACTCTGGTGCTAGATGGGCAGATGAGAGTGAAGAATGAACAGCTCTCCTGCAGGACTATCTCCTCCAAGAATGGGACTTCATCTTGATTCTTCTTTAGATCTGTAAGGAGATGTCCAGGATGCCAGAGATCTCAAAGAAGGCAAAGGAAGCCACAGGCATTAAAATATAAATACAGAATCGAGGGTGTAGGGAGGAGGAAGTAGAAGGAGGAAGCATTTTTTTGCCTGCAGCACAATCCAGCTGGAGGCAGATTCCCAAAGGTTTTTTTTATGATTTTGACTTATATCCCACCCTTCAACAGGTTCCCAGGGTAGCTTACTAAAAGTGGGAATGACAATAAAATGAACTAAAATAAATATTAAAGCAAGAACATAAAAAACCACTACAATATAAAAGCAACATAAAAGGAGCCATTGTGGAATTAAAAGTGACCACCAAGTAGAACAAAATGGAGAGTGTTGCATTGGATTTGGACAAATCCTGAAGTGGACCCCTGCAGACAGATTTGGGACCTGCCTGAGCTGAAGCAGGATCTCTCTGAAGTGTCTTGAACTGAAGAGAAGACTTCTGAAGAGCTTCAGGGCACTTTGGAGATTTGGATGTTTTTATAAAATGCTGCAGACAGAGTACGCAAAAACTGAAACGTTGCTTCCCAAGTATCCCCAAGAAAAACATAGTGGTTGGGGAAAGACGAAATAAAAGTTCTTTCGTGACTGACAGGTCTAGCTTCTAATCGGAGTGAATGGTTTGCTGCGGCTTTCCAATCACAGTGCTTGAGGGGTGGGACGTTGATATATCACCTTGTTTATTGCTTGTTCTGTCTTGCTAGTTCTGTCAGTCATGCTAGCTTGGAGCTGGACAATCACATCTTAAGAAGAAAAAGTCACAACCATTTTTAAAATTCCCTCATAAAAGTGAATAGGGGAGGCACAAAGGGCGGAATTCAACGAGGTTGTTACATGCATAGAACAAGAGCCACTTCTCTTATCCCTGAACCTCTTTCCCCTAAAAAAATATATATAATGCTTTTGGGGGTTTGGGAATCCCCAGAATAAAGTTAGGGGGTGCATAGAAGTGCATGTAGGGGGAAAGGGGGGAATCTTGTTGTGCAAACATTCCTCATTTCCATCACATACACCTTACTTAGCACTGAATTCCACCCATAACTTTGATCTTCCAAATCTGGATTTAGATTTGGACCCTGAGCCAAACTACACAGCTTCCAAAGCACTTTGGATCAATTAATGCACACCTCCAATAAAAAGCAGAGGATTAAAATGCTTGGGAATTAGATTTTTTTTTTAAGTCACTGCCTGGCACTGTAGCAACATCTGGGAAAAGCAGTCAGGGTGCCACCACCAAGTGGACTCTCTTGTTGTCGCCGCCTGCTGCACTTCAGGTGGTGGTGGGTATCCAGAAAAAGGTCTCCATTGGAGATATTTGTCTGTGCAAGCACACCTGGAGACAAGCAGTCCTTCAGGTATCGCAATCCTAAATCACGAATGGCTTTGAACTGAGCCCACGAGCAAAATGGGAACCAGCGCAGATGGCGATTCACAGGTGTAATGTGATAACACACACCATCACAGTTAACAGCGTCACAGCTGTATTTTTTGGCTAATTACAGTTTCAAAACCATCTTCAAAGGCAGCCTCATGCATAACGCATTAGGGTAATCTAATCTGGTTACCAGGACATGGATAAGAACAAGAAAAATAAAGATTCCTTGCAACATAATCACAGACATGCAAGATTGAAAAGCGCAAAGGTTTTGCCTTATGAAGCAAAAAGTACATTTCAGACACAGAAACATTGATCACGAGAACTTTAGAGTAGTCTTGCCGGATCAAAATGCAGATCACTCTAGCCCTCCACTCTGCTTCCAATGTGGACCACACATCCCTCTGGAAACTCACACAGTGAAGTGTGAATAAAAAATTGATGTATTGCAGCAGTTTCCAAACTCTGGTCATGGATCTCCAGTGGTCTGCAAGTGGTCTGCAAGTACATCTCTCATTTCAAGTGAGAGAGCTGTGCTTGTGAATTGGTTCGGGAAATGCAAATTTGGTGGATTCAAATTTAAAATTTTGAACCAAAGGAATTTCTTCAGCAAAATCTTTGTGACGAAAAGAAAAAGAGAAAACCCTTGGCCACCTCATACAAAAATGTGAACATTGGGAGAAATTCACACTATTATTATTACAGTATTATTATTATTAGGACTATTTTTTCAAGGGGTGGGGATTGCAAACTGATGTGGAACCATGGAGAATGGAACTTCAGAGTGGAAAAATGAGAAACTGAGAAAAATCAAAACTGACAGATTCACCTGTCCCTGGAAGCCAGTATCATTGCCATGAGGAATGCACACTCATTTGGGAGCAAGTCTATTTAAACATAGTGAGACCTACCTCTCACTTGTTCTGCCACTGTGGAGAATAAACTCCCAATTCCTTCTCTCTTTCCTCTGGTTTCTCTCTCCCTACACCCCCTGCTCTCTGTCTCATCACAGGTTACCTTGTTCTCACCATTAAGAAGTTCAATTTCTTTGGCAAGAAAACTCTACATTTTTGGTCCACAAAGGAACTTGGAAGCATGGGGGAGTGTGGCCAAGGAGACAAAAAGAAGTGTTCTTAGACTGGAGGGGGACAGGGTCTTACAGACTTGGTGGAATTTTCCAGCCAGATCTTTGACGGTAGGCCTCTTGTGCAACAACATTGCACATTATTCTGCACATGCCACTGTGTGATTGGAGTGGCAGCTGGGCTTAATCACATAGTTGTCTAAGAGCTGTGAATTTTGGCAAGGCACCAGGTGAGGAAGGAGAAAGCAAAGTAGCTTTACGAAGCATGACACCCTCATTGGTCACTGCACTACTGCATTATTCGGAGCTTTTCTCACCTAGGTCCGTCCAGCGTCTCCACATTAAAAATAGAAATGATGTACAGCCAGCGCCGTTCAAATTAAAAGACGCAAATGTCAGAAGGGAACATTTCATTTGGCCCTCTTAAAACCTGCTCGGAAGAATACAAACAAGTTGAAGGCTTTCCCAGGGCTCATTAGTGCACACACCACACCACCTCAAACATTATAGTCAGTGTGCATTTGCTAAAGTGCTCCCTAGTGATCTTGGCTTGTTTGATATGAAGAAGGATTTTCTGGACACTGCTCTTTTAACTACTCCAAAATGTGTTTCGGTTACACCCAGGATGCTGGGCTAGGTGAGCCTTTGGGCTGATACAGCAACACTCTCCTTAGGTTGTTATGATGTAGAGGTCCAACAGCTTTTGTGCTATTTAAGGAAGGTGAATTAGACTGTGGGGATGAGTTACAATCATCTGAGGCAGGATCATCTCAGGTATCCACAGTGTAATACTCACTACTCACTTGTTTACCCTTTGTTTTTTTCTTTAGTACCTTAGTATTATTAATTATTATCATTTTCCTGCCCTTCCTCCTAAAGGAGCCAAGGGCAACAAACAACAAAGGAGTAAAGCTATACGATAACAAAATTAAATACTTTAAAAATTAAAAACTTTTAAAACCTCTGAAACATTTTAAAGCATTGAGAACATTTAAAATATTGGAAATGCTCTTGCTGATCTCCCCTGTCTTTTCTTTTAGTATAATTCAAGCTCTTCTGGATTAGTCATCATTGTAACGCTAATTACTTTCAGAGTCTTAAAAATGTGAAATCCCTTTATCAAGACCCAGGCCTAATGTGAGGGATCTGGTAGGGAAGCATGTGCTGAGACCTACCATGCCCCGCCAGGGTTCTTCCTACCACCTGCAGCAGGCTGCTTCCCCCCTCACCATTGCTGTGAGCATTTGCTATAATATTATAACAATAATTTTTAAAAAACGGCAAAAACAACAACAATTTATTATTTCTACCCTACCCATCTGGCTGGGTTTCCCCTGCCGCTCTTGGCGGCTTCCAAGAGAAGATTAAAAATACATTAAAACATCAGTCATTAAAAACTTCCCCAAACAGGGCTTCCCCATTAAAAACTTCCCCAAACAGGGCTGCCTTCAGATGTCTTCTAAATGTCACTTAGTTGTTTATTTCTTTGACATCTGATGGGAGGGCACCACTGCCGGGAAGGTCCTCTTCCTGGTTCCCTGTAACTTAGCTTCTCACAGTGAGGAACTGCCAGAAGGCCCTCGGCGCTGGACCTCAGTGTCTGGGCTGAACAATGGGGGTGGAGATACTCCTTCAGGTAAACTGGGCCGAGGCCATTTAGGGCTTTAAAAGTCAGCACCAACACCAGCTCAGAAAAAAATAATTGTCCCATTCAGGACCAAGAAGTCCCCCACACGTCCCCCCAAAACAGTATTGCTGTCTTGTCAGGATTCAACCTCAATCCGTTAGCCGCCATCCATCCTCCAGCCGCCTCCAGGCACTCACACAGGACCTTCACTGCCTTCACTGGTTCCGATTTGAAAGAGAGGTAGAGCTGGGTATCATCCGCATACTGATGAACACCCAGCCCAAACCCCCTGATGATCTCTTCCAGCAGCTTCATGTACATGTTAAAAAGTTAAAACTCATCCCCCACCATCACTTTCTGGATACTGTCCAGGAGGAAGGAGTGGAACCACTGTATAACAGTGCTCTCAGCTCCTCTAGATGGTCCAGAAGGATGTTATGGTCGGTGGTATCAAAGGCCGCTGAGAAATCCAGCAGAACTAGGACCAGGCTCCTGAACTCAGCACCACTCACTCTTGGAAAAGGAATGGAGTATGCGGCCATAGTGACAGAAGAGGAAGTGTTGGTGGCAGCATACGCAGGTTAATGCAAGTAGGAAGGCTAGAATTGCCCAGAAATCTGGAACCAGCACTGCCAGGCATTGAAACCAACTCCTAGGGGCTAAAGTCCCTTCTCCGCCCCCTAATAAAATATTGAAGCCACCTTCAAGTTGATGGGCATTGCCATTCAAATGGTGTGCATGTGCCATGTCTTGTGATCAATTATGCAGGGTGAAGCTTACCTTCTCCACACACACACCCAATATGACACCCAGAGTTTGCTTGTAGCTTCACTTTGCAGAGGAAGTTCAGCATTGCTTTGCAAACTTGTCTTCCTCTACTTTCTTCTCATTAATGAGGCCTGGTGATAAACTTCCAAAGAACCCCCAGGGAGCCCTCTAAGACAATTTGAAAAACAACTGTGAATATAGAAGAGGATTATTATTATTATTATTATTTGCTGTAGCAGGTGGGGTGGGGTGGAGGAGTTGAAAGACGAGTAATACCCATACACATGAAATCTCACTCATTTGCTTTTTCAAGTGAAAGCCAAAATAGTCTCCCAATCAATTATTTCAAGTCCTGTAAAGCACAAATTTTAGAACATTTCACTGCTGTTTGAAATCTGGCAATTACAGCTGCATTAAACAGTAAAGGGAACATAGGTTAGAAAACAGGGGAAAGGGAAATTAATTTAGCAAGTTTTTTTTTTCCAGGAAAGGAAATGCAATGATTACTTTTTTATGAAGACACTACTATCTGCTCCAGCACGCATGAAAGGGGGGGAAAAACCATTCAAGGCAGCAATATATTTTATCCCTTTTATAATTAGCAAAAAGTATGTCAGTCTAGAAAGGCAGCATTTTTCTTATCACTAAAAATAATATTCTTTAATGCCACTATTTCTCCTCATCCACGACTGCCAAATGAGGTCCTCTTGACCTTTCTGAAATGTATGCATTTTTGTAGCTGGACTAATTAGACTTTGACCTGTTCAATGAGGGTGAAGAACTTTCGCCAATAAATGCTTACAGAAGAGAAAAAGAAGAGGAGATTATCTGAGATAGGACTCTCTAGATTTGACAGTTTACTTGGGTGCCCTATTGGCATTTTATTCTCCATGATTGCAGTGAAGAAAGATATACTATTTGCCTAGATTCCTCCTGGCTTCTGTGTATCCACTGTTAATACAAGGGCTGACAGAAATATGGATTTTGGAATCCCTTGTGTGGGAAACTTCCACCCACATGATCCCTAAAACAAGCTACCGTACTACAATAGGACCTTTAACTGGAGTCCAACCAAGCACTGTTCTGTGTCTGTATCTGAAGTCTCCCAGGCAGTGGCATATTGGGGGGGGGGGGGCGCTGTGGGGCCGTTGTCCCAGGTGCAAAATTGGGGAGTGCAAAATTTCAAAAGAAAAATAAACCACTTTGAGGTTTTTTTTTAAAAAAACAACAACAACAATCAAGCAGTGTAAAAATTTCATGAAATTAATAATAAAAATAAAGAACTGCCACTGCTGTCTCCTCCCCAGCTTCCCTGTCCCAGCTAAGAAGACCCTTCTCTGCCACCATTGCTGCCCCCCCAACCCAGACATGAAACATCGGTTAGGGGTGCAATACTTGCCTTGCCCTGGACGCTGGCAACTCCTGCTACACCCCTACTCCTAGGATGTGCTCATGTGCTTATGGGAAGAACTTTATGATAAAAAATAAAGGTAATTTTAACAAGTAAGCCCAGCAACGTACATCTACAGGACTGGGAACACAGTACGGCAAGCACAAATCTAAGGAAGAGTCAACAATGAGAGACTGAAATTGGATTGGGTAAAATCTAGAGAAGTTCTAGTCTGAGTGGTAGATTTAAGCAGGCAGTTAAGGATGACTCATCTGGAAGGGTCCCTTCCAACTCTACAACTCTATGATTCTGCACTGAGAGTGATAAGCCTTTGTTTCCTTAGAGCAGGCATCCACAAACTGCGGCCCTCCAGTTTGCGGCCCACAGGACCAGTGGTCAGGGATGATGGGAATTGTAGTCCAAAACATCTGGAGGCCGAAGTTTGGGGATGCCTGCCTTAGAGCTTCCAGCCTCTGGTTTGTGCCATCTGTAGCCAATCTACCTATGGACACCACTTATAGACATATAAGTTTGATTGAATAAACAAGAAGAGCCTGCTGGATTAGGCCATTGGCCCATCTGGTCCCGCATCCTGTTCTCACACTGGTGACCCAGATGCATGTGGGAAGCACTTGGTTTATCATACCCTGTCAAGCCATTCAGATGACTGAGTTCAGCTATTTGTGAGGTTGCCTCTTTAAGAGGCTCTTGGGCAACTTTTGGTGTTTCTCAATAAATCTTCAGGTTAATTATCCACCCTTGCAAAGGAAATATTTTTCTCAATTGGGATGGGACATTTTAATTGCAATCAGGCCGGCTGCCTTCTTTGTGAGTAGTGAATCCTAAGTTACATGTCTACATCTGCAGAACCTGGAGATGGAACTGTGTGTTTGTATTGAGCACATACTCCCAAGCTCAGTTCACTGCTCTGCAAACGTTGCATTTGAATTCTCCCTTAAAGCATGCATCTGAGTTCTTCCTCCAATTGCCTTTTCCCCCAAACCAGGAATTACATATATTGAGATGAATTCAATACTGAGTTCAGGCGATTGTACCATCAGGACAAGCATTTCAGTTCACAGACTAAATGATTGCTCGTGTCCTTCCCCTGCATGCTGTTCCGGGGATTTCCCCAAACTTGCTTCAAGTCAAGGAAAAGTGGAAGAGCCCCATTGCACAAGCCCAAATCCTTCTGCAGGACTTCCGCTAATGGGACTAACAGTTGAATTCTGCCCTGTATTTGCTTTAATGGGATGAAATGCATGCTAAGCTCCCCCCATCAATTAATAAACAGAAAGAGAGTCTGCAAATCTGAAGGGAATCAAATCTGAAAGAGAGTCTGCAAATCTGGTATTCTAGGCATGTGCACTAAAGATGGCATGGTTGCTGCTGGTGGACCAGCCCCAGTGAAATGGCATCCTTTTGGATCACTCCTTTGGGGTCTGAGAAGGGTAAGGACAATTGGATGTAGAATTGCTCCCCACGACGGGGTGAGCTCCCATTGCTTGGTCCCAGCTCCTGCCAACCTAGCAGTTCTAAAGCATGTCAAAGTGCAAGTAGATAAATAGGCACCACTCCGGCGGGAAGGTAAATGGTGTTTCCGTGCACTGCTCTCGTTTCACCAGAAGTGGCTTAGTCATGCAGGCCACATGGCCACAAACACAGGCTCCCTCGGCCAGTAAAGCAAGATGAGTGCTGCAACCCCATAGTCGCCTTTGACTGGACTTAACTGTCAGGGGTCCTTTACCTTTTAGGTAATAGACTGAGGCAACCATGGGGAGAGTGGGAGTTAGCCTGGCTTCCAAGTGATAGGTGGTATGCAGGGGAGCTGTGTCTCTGGTAAGAGCATGAATGAAACACATTGGTGGATATTTTGTGGTTTTGCTATTGTTTTGACTGATTAACGGATTAATATAGCATGGCATCTCTCATTCAAACCCAATATAAGGTGCCATTTTATCTGTTGTCTGCTGGAAGCTCACTTGCAACAGAACATTGCCATAGTGTTCTACTCAAGGGTATTAATGCCTTGAGTTAAAACTCCAGAAATGCACTATTCAACTAAAAGCTTTGCTGCTAACTAACTGCATTGGGGCTGAATTGTCTTCTTCTGCTTTACCGCTCCAGCCATAATATTGAACGCTGTGAATCAGCAAATCCGAAAGGAATCTATTCTTTACTTTATTTCTCTTCGTTGCTCTTTCCCCGCGGTCCTGCGTACACTGCTCCAAAGCAGGAGGGTTTGAAAACAGCTTCCTCAAGCAAACAACAACTGTCAGGTGGAGAATCAGACAGCAGGGGATATTATGGAAAGAGAAGGAGGGCTCCTGTGGTATGCTCTGCCTTGGCAGTTCAAGGCCCTCAAATGTAGACTCTGTTTCTGAACTGTGAATTCCCCCTGGAGACATGCTAGAAGCTCTTGAATAAACTCAAACATAAAAAGAGGCACTGTGCTGTTGGCATTTGGTGGTGGGTTGATTGCGGCTCCCTGCTACTCCTTCTGTTTGAAAAGCAGACTCCTGAATGCTACCGAAAATGAATTCCAGAAATGGGGAAATTAAATTATCATCGCTGTTGTCAAATACCATAAACTCAACTAAAGAAGACATGATTAGGGACTCAAGATGCAAAATGGCACATTTAGTTGAAAGGATGTAGAAGCATTTGGCAATATTGCACAGCATATTGCAGAATTAGATTTGCACAGCTGTGTGGGAATAACAGCCTTCAGCTTATTTTTATTTTTATTATTAATTAGTGTATTCAAATATCTAACATAGCCCCACAACAATGGATCAGGTGACATTAGTTCACACACACTGAGGTCTATTCACATTCAAGGAATATGTGGATGGGATTCAGGCTTCATGCTCCCTGCATCACCATCACCGCTTCCATTTCTGTCAATAATGTCCCAATCCTCTCCACTTCCATCCATTCAGCACAGAAGTCCAAAGGGTATTTATGGCATGTTCTTCTGAACATAATCAGAATCATTTATTTGATCACGAACATTGAACAGAAGTAAGCCTAATGTCTAAATGTATGCAGAAGGTTAGGAGGGTAACTGGAATGGATGAGTAAAAGAAAATGTAACAATAAGTAGGAACATTCTATATGTGGATGGGAAATCCTAACCTCAGGAATAATCTTTGATTGTTGGGAACCAAAAGGGAGAGATGAATGGCAGAACAGAGAGTCATATTTGGCTGTGGCCATATGGTGATATGAATGTATGAATGACAGGGAGTGATATCACAACCACTGGCCACATCCCTCCTATGTTCATCCAAAGCTATAAACAAAGACATTGCTCAAGGACAAAAAGGGAAGTTAGCAGAAAAGATACAATTCCCCTCCTGGTGAAGTGATTGGCTTTCATATTCACTGAGAGGACTACATTTATTTAATATTGTGTGGAATTATCATGGTTGCTGATAGGTACAGCGGGTACACATGTACTGGGCCCCTTGTCAATAGGGCCCCCAGACTCTTTGTCTTCATCATCAGTAGTAGTAGTAGTAGTAGTAGTAGTAGTAGTAGAAGTAGATTAGACATTTAGAAAGGAAGTTATAAAACATAATGTGGAGGTAACTTTAATGCTTTGGCACTCAGCAGGCAGCATCATTGCTAAGGACACTTAATCACTTAATCACTGTTCCCAAGCAATCAGAGGAGGGAATGTTGACCACTCCCAATTCCAGAAGGGGTCCTCTAAGAGCAGCAGAAAAATCAGGAGAAGCTAGATGTAGAAGGATACCGGAGTATGTTTGTTTTAACACTCTCCTTGTGTCCATATAATTTCATTCACTTTGCAGGTGCACTCCCTTTACAGGATACAATACAACTAGTTTGTTTACTCAGAAGTTACTCCCTTGAAATAATTCTAGTTACAGGTAGGTAGCCATGTTGGTCTGACGTAGTCGAAACAAAATAATTTTTCCCCCTTCCAGCAGCACCTTAAAAACCAGTCGTTTGCAGCTATCAACAGCTATCAGTCAGTCTATCACCCATTTCCACCACCCCTCCCCACCCTTTCTCTACATATAAGCGTCTGGGGACTTGTTTCCCTTGAAATAAATGAGGTTTTCTTCCTATTAAGAAAAAATTGTGATATTGTAATCCCCCACACCTCTGATTTTCCATGTCCCTCACAGAGCCACTACTGTTTGCTTCCATGCAGCTCCGACCTCCTTGCCTTGGTCTTAGATTTCTACAGCTAGGACTCCTGCTTCCAGCCTAGTTGGCCTCAGCTTTCCTGTTGTCTAGCTTGAGTGTAGTGGCTGCAGTGACTCGTCAACTGTTACTGAGCCTATATTTCTTCTCTACCTCAATGAATATATATTCTTTACTCTCAAGTAAAAGCCTCTGTCATTATGGTCAGGGAGGGAGTCAGGATGCCTGCTTGAAAAGTGAAAGAAGGTTCTACGGATAAATAGGTGGGAAGGTGAGCACTGGGAATCCTTGCCACTGTTTTATATATGTATGTATGTATGTATGTATGTATGTATGTATGTATTGTATTGTATTGTATATGTATTTGTATGTATGTACAATACAATATGTCTTGTATTGTGTTTACCAAAACTATTAATATACCACCCTTCATTATCAAATTCTACGGCAATTCACTATTATGCCTTCTTGAAGGGAGGGTGACCATCCCACCAAATAAAATGAAAGGCCGATGGAATGATTTATGGGGATTTCCCCATCTCTATATTTAGGCCAATTTCTTCATATGATAACAATTTTGGAACTTTGGTCTGGATACAGTGTGCCTATTGCAGATAGGAATATACAGTGTGCTGGAATATCTGCAATAAAATCTAATACGAGGGCTTCACTGCAGCGCAGTTTTACATAAGGGCTTGTAGGAGCAGACAGAATGTTATTAGACCATAAAAGCACACCAGGCTGATTTATGGTTTCTGATCAAGGTTTCTGTGAAAATTACTCTGCATCACCAGCTCAAGGTGACTGCTACCATTAATGTGTGGAAAATAAATGAGATGGGGAGTCAGATATCAGGAGAAGTGGCAGGAAGCGGTGAGCCAGTTTATCCAGCACTGGCTTCCCATTTTGTTTTACAGTGCACAGAACACTTTCATCCAAATGGTTGCTTTGGGGCAGAAAAGGCAATTCTTGATAATTAGATCTTATGACAAGGAGCTGCTGCTTTCCTGAATCCAGTATGTAACAGTTATCAGGTAAAATGCCTCTCTCTCCATGTCATCATCTTTCTATTAGCCTAGGAATGTAGGAAGTGAATTATAGAAAAATGCTGTAAAGTATTTTGCTGAGTGGAAAAAAAACCCCAAAAACCACCACCTAGGATTCTTCAGGATAATCAACAGAAAGACCTGTGTTTGGATATGACTGTGTGAACAATCTGACTATTGAGTCATTTCATACAATGAAAAGTGTTTTGTCCAACTTGCATATAGGCATATGAAGTAAAGTAAATTAGATTAAATTAGAAACTGTCATAGAATATTGTCAGCCAAAACAGGGTAGCTAGCACTTAAGTGTTGGACTTGAACCAGGAAAACAAAGATTCAGATTCTCACTCCTCTTTGAAACTTATTAGGTCAGTCACTATGACTCACCCTAATCTCCCTCACAAGGTTAGTGTAAAGATAACATGGAGAAGAACAATATGCATCTTGAAGCTTGTAGAGAACTGTCACACACACACACACACACACACACACAACTTAAGGGCTGCCACCCCTCCTACTCACCCCTGCTTCTTTTGCCAACCCCAACCATCTGCCAACCCCTTTGCCAATTCCTCCTCCCCCACAACTGGCCAATCCTCCTTTCTTTACACCTGACCAAACCCCATTCCTTTTATCATAGCTGCCAAGTCTCCCACTGAAAAATGCAGGATCAGCAGTGGCGCGGCACCAATTGGGCGGCTCCAGGACCCAAAATGGAGCTTCCCTGGCAGGTAGGAAATCTGGGGGATTCATGGGATTTTTCCCAATCTGGCCTGCCAGTGGAAAACGGTTTAAAATACGGGGGTTTCCTGTGAAAAACGGGAGACTTGGCAGCTATGCCTTTTACACATCATCCACCCCTCACCTATCTCTTCACAGCTAGCCCCAGCTCCCAACCACTTTAAAAAGAGCTGGAAGGCGCTTCAGAGAACGGTTTTCCAAACTGCTCTCTGAAGTACCTCCCACCGTCCTTAAAATGCCACCAACTATTAAGGGCCACGCAAACTGCAGTGTGACAAAAGCCTTACAATTTTGTTACATCGTGTGTGTGTGTGTGCACGTGCATGCGTGTCTATTTCTGTTTCAAAGGAATATATATTCTATCTTGCTAATAAACACATTACTAGGAGTTTTTGAAGCATTCTGGGGGATTCTGCAGCAGTGAGGGAATAAAATATCACTGGCACAGGTACTTGTTCATTTGGACAAGTGAGGCTGAGAGAACAAGATCCCTGATAATGCTCCAAAGAAAAAGGAAAGGGTCTAATAATAACAATGACAAAAACAAAATAAAAAATTCCTTCAGTAGCACCTTAAAGACCAACTAAGTTTTTATTTTGGTATGAGCTTTCGTGTGCATGCACACTTCATCAGATACCAAAACAGATCATTTGCCTAGTGTCATTCATGCTTGTTCCACATTCAGGGGCAAATATTATGTGGTTGAGCAGCAGCAAGGATCAGCCTGTACTTTCCCTCACCTCCTCCTGACCTGAGCAGAAAATTGGAAGCATCTACTTCCTGGTTTAAGCTAACTTTCTTCTTACATCCAAACTGGGAACTAACTCTGGTTATTTAATGGTCTTCAATGTCTGTATACTAATGCACAGAGCATGGGAAATAAACAAGATGAACTTGAGCTCTTGGTACAGCAAACTAAATATGACATAATAGGCATCACTGAAACCTGGTGGGATGAGTCTCATGACTGGAATGTAGTAATAGAGGGATACAATCTATTTAAGAGAAATAGACCAAACAGGAAAGGAGGAGGAGTAGCTTTATATGTTAGGGATATGTATACCTGTGAAGAGATCCAGGATTTAAAACTTCAAAGCCAAATTGAGAGTATCTGGGTCAAAATTAAGGGAGAGAAAAACAACAGTGATCTCATTGTGGGAGTTTACTATAGATCCCCAAGCCAAACTGAGGACACAGATGATGCCTTCCTGGAACAGATGGCCAAGCATTCCAAAGGAAGTGAGATAGTAGTAATGGGGGATTTCAACTATCCTGATATTTGTTGGATGTCAAACTCAGCCAAGAGCATAAGGTCGAACAGATTCCTCACTGGCCTTGCAGACAACTTCATTGTCCAGAAAGTGGGAGAAGCAACAAGAGGATCAGCCATTTTAGATCTGGTCCTAACCAATAGTGATGACTTGGTTAGTGGGGTAGAAGTGGCAGGATCATTAGGTGGGAGTGACCATGCTCTTCTGGAGTTTATTATCCAGCGGAAAGGAGCAACCAAGCATACTAAGGTCCAAATTCTAGACTTTAAGAAAGCCAACTTCAGAAAACTTAGGGAAACGCTGGGTGAAATCCCATGGACAGTAATACTAAAAGGGAAGGGAGTTCATGATGGTTGGGAGTTTGTTAAAAGGGAGATATTAAAAGCACAACTTCAGGCAATACCAATGAGACGGAAACATGGAAGGTGCCTAAAGAAGCCAGGCTGGCTATCTAAAGAACTTTTGACTGAGTTAAGATTTAAAAGGGATATGTACAAAAAATGGAAAAGGGGGGAAATCTCCAGAGAGGAATTCAAACATATAGCCAGTACGTGTAGAGACAAAGTCAGAAAAGCTAAAGCACAGAATGAACTCAGGCTCGCTAGAGAGGTTAAAAGCAACAAAAAGGGCTTTTATGGGTATGTCCGTAGCAAAAGGAAAAACAAGGAAACAGTGGGGTCACTCAGAGGAGAAGATGGTGAAATGCAAACAGGGGACAGAGAAAGGGCAGAACTCCTCAATGCCTTCTTTGCCTCAGTCTTCTCCAAGAAAGAAAACAACGCCCGACCTGAAGAATATGGAGCAGATGATTCAGCAGGGGAAACACAGCCCAGAATAAGTAAGGAGGTAGTACAAGAATACTTGGCTAGTTTAGATGTATTCAAGTCTCCAGGGCCAGATGAACTACATCCAAGAGTATTAAAAGAACTGGCAGAGGTGATTTCAGAACCACTGGCAATAATCTTTGAAAATTCCTGGAGAACAGGTGAAGTTCCAGCAGCCGGAGGAGGGCAAATGTTGTCCCTATTTTCAAAAAGGGGAAAAGAGAGGACCCAAACAATTACCGCCCAGTCAGCCTGACATCAATACCAGGAAAGATTCTAGAGCAGATCATTAAGCAAACAGTCTGTGAGCACCTAGAAAGAAACTCTGTGATCACTAAAAGTCAGCATGGGTTCCTGAAAAATAAGTCATGTCAGACTAATCTGATCTCATTTTTTGACAGAATTACAAGCCTGGTAGATGAAGGGAACGCTGTGGATGTAGCCTATCTTGATTTCAGCAAGGCCTTTGACAAGGTGCCCCATGATATTCTTGTAAAGAAGCTGGTAAAATGTGGGCTAGACAATGCTACAATTCAGTGGATTTGTAACTGGCTTACTGACCGAACCCAAAGGGTGCTCATCAATGGCTCCTCGTCATCCTGGAGAGTAGTGACTAGTGGGGTGCCACAGGGTTCTGTCTTGGGCCCCGTCTTGTTCAACATCTTTATCAATGACTTGGATGATGGGCTTGAGGGCATCCTGAGCAAGTTTGCAGATGACACCAAATTGGGAGGGGTGGCTAACACCCCAGAGGACAGGATCACACTTCAGAATGACCTTAACAGATTAGACAACTGGGCCAAAGCAAACAAGATGAATTTTAACAAGGAGAAATGTAAAGTACTACACTTGGGCAAAAAAAAATGAAAGGCACAAATACAGGATGGGAGACACCTGGCTTGAGAGCAGTACATGTGAAAAGGATCTAGGAGTCTTGGTAGACCACAAACTTGACATGAGTCAGCAGTGTGATGCAGCAGCTAAAAAAGCCAATGCAATTCTGGGCTGCATCAATAGGAGTATAGCATCTAGATCAAGGGAAGTAATAATACCACTGTATTCTGCTCTGGTCAGACCTCACCTGGAGTACTGTGTCCAGTTCTGGGCACCACAGTTCAAGAAGGATACTGATAAGCTGGAACGTGTCCAGAAGAGGGCAACCAAAATGGTCAAAGGCCTGGAAACGATGCCTTATGAGGAACGGCTTAGGGAGCTGGGTATGTTTAGCCTGGAGAAGAGAAGGTTAAGGGGTGATATGATAACCATGTTCAAATATATAAAAGGATGTCATATAGAGGAGGGAGAAAGGTTGTTTTCTGCTGCTCCAGAGAAGCGGACACGGAGCAACGGATTCAAACTACAAGAAAGAAAATTCCACCTAAACATTAGGAAGAACTTCCTGACAGTAAGAGCTGTTCGGCAGTGGAATTTGCTGCCAAGGAGTGTGGTGGAGTCTCCTTCTTTGGAGGTCTTTAAGCAGAGGCTTGACAGCCATCTGTCAGGAATGCTTTGATGGTGTTTCCTGCTTGGCAGGGGGTTGGACTGGATGGCCCTTGTGGTCTCTTCCAACTCTATGATTCTATGATTCTATTCTATGATTCTATGATTCTATGATTTATCTATTCCATTTATATCTCACCTTTCCTTCATGTTGTCCAAGGTGGTGAACAGGGTTCTCTCTTTACCTGTTTTATGATCACCCTGGTCTCCCAGGTTCTAGTCTAGCAGTCTAACCACTACTAGCTCTCCACTACACCATACTGGTTAGTTATGGTTTGTTTAAACAAGCCAGGATCATAAACCATGGCTTGATCCTGGCTTGTTTCAATTAGCAAACCACAGTTTGTCCTTTTCAGCAACAACAATAAAGTGTGGTTAATTTAAAAACAGGCAGCAAGAGATGTTTGCTACCGGTATCTGCTCTTGGCCAGTCTGGAAGAGGAAAAGGCAGGGAAACACACAAGCCCAAAGCTTATTCATATATTGCTAAATTATATGATTTAGCATTATGTACAAATCAGGCCATTGTTACGAGCTGTATATCATTTTTCTGAATAGCTTAGACACAATGCATGCTGAATGATAATTAATGGACTGTCCAGATCAACAAGGAATGTGCAGGTCATGCAAGGTTTCATAGAATCATAGAACCGTAGAGTTGGAAGGGACCACGAGGGTCATCTAGTCCAACCCCCTGCAGTACAGGAATCATTTGCCCAATGTGGCACTCGAACCCACGACCCTGAGATTAAGACTTCCATGCTGTACTGACTGAGCTATTTGGTGGGTATGTAAGCTTATAACCCAAAGCTTCTCTCTGCCCTCTTTTTTAATTTTTAATTTGATTTTTTATTTTATTTTATTTTGAAATAAGAGTCAAATAAACAACTAAAACACACAATATAGCTGTCCTTTTAAAAGAGATAAAAGCAGGAGATTGGACAGATGCAATTTCTCCAAGTCTTTCCAAGCACCCTTCCCTGCAACTATTGTGGCGAAGAGACTGATGAAAGGACAGCTTCTGCCTCTCAATGAGGCCAAACTTAGATTCACAAAATGTTTAGGGATATGTGTCCCCCTGTGTCCCCCCCAGAAGAAAGGCACTGCCTAGCAGGATGTGTTGAAAAGCAGGATAAAAATGGAAGAAATAGATACATTAGTTTTAAAAGATTGTGGGGGGGGGGAAATAAAAAGAGGTGTTTTGAGGGCCAAACTTCATATGATGCTAAACATCAATTGGGAGGCGGGTGGCACTGGGGTCTAAACTACCGAGCCTCTTGGACTTGCCGATCAGAAGGTTGGCGGTCCGAATCCCCACCAAGGGGTGAGCTCCCGCTGCTTGGTCCCAGCTCCTGTCAACCTAGCAGTTCGAAAGCACGCCAGTGCAAGTAGATAAATAGGTACCGCTCCAGCTGGAAGGCAAACAGCGTTTCCATGCGCTGCTCTGGTTTCGGTGTTCCGTTGCGCCAGAAGCGGCTTAGTCATGCTGGCCACATGACCCGGAAGCTGTCTGCAGACAAACACTGGCTCCCTCGGCCATTAAAGCGAGATGAGCACCACAACCCCAGAGTTGGACACGACTGGACTTAACTGTCAGGGGTCCTTTACCTTTACCTTTAAACATCCATTGTCATTTTTGTTCTCGCATTTTATTTGTCTCTGTGTCTTATCTTATTTGTCTGCTGTGGTCTTCTCTCAATCCTATGGGCTAGCCACATAGTCTACTTTTCTATGACTCCTCTCCAGTCTTCCTTCCAAATTCATGTCTTCAACACTGCCTTTCCAAAAGCAGTGCTTTTTTTCTGGCAGTAATGGTACACAGTACTGGTGCCTTTTTTCTAGGGGGGAAAACCACTGATTCCCCTCCCCCCAACCCCAACCCCCACAAAGAGAAAAATCTCTCCTTGAGTTGAATGAGTATGCACAGTGCTTTTTTATCATGGTGGTACTCAGGGGTACGCAATAGTGGCACTTTTTAATAGAAAAAAACCACTGCCAAAGAGGATAAATATTTGCTCAGCTGTTCTGTTAAATATCTGTAGATTCCCTTCCCCTTCCTCTAAATTTTAAAACACGTAATCTAGATGTTTTCAAATGTTGACTGCCTTACCACCCATCTGGAGTCTATCAGGAGCTGCTCACGCAGCTGTCTTGAGCAGCTGATTCCATTATTATTAAGGGTACATTTTCAAAGCGCCGTGCGAGATGAAAATCCATAAATCCCAGTTTTCAGAGATTTGTGCGCATTCCCTCTCCACAGTACTTTAGAAATGGAAACCGTAATGCCCTTGAAGCCTTTCTATCAACTGACCCCCGTCATAATATGCTCCTCTACAGTTTGTTTGCTTTTTTGCCTCCAAATAGGCCCTTATTCTGTAGCCTGCACAGCAGATGTTTGGTAACTGCTGTTAACCTACGAGGTGGTACAGCTAAAAACTGAAGCTATATTTGGAACATGTTTAGCCAGTCCCCACAAAAAGTAGCCGGGGGGGGGGAGGAGGACTTTATTCTATGTACCGGGGTAATTAGCTTGTGTTGCTAATAGGGTGGATTTCCTGGTACTTAATTGAAAGCAGGTGGATAATTAAAACAAATATGTATCTAATCAAGAGCCTGGCGTCAGGCAATATGATGCCTGATTCATCTCAGGATAAAAACCGAGCTTTCCCCCTTCCTCCCCCAGCCAGTGCACTTTGGAAGCTAATGCGAGAGAGGGCAGGAGAGTAGAATCCTGTTGAGAGCCTAATTAGAATGTATGTCGAGACAGCTCCGAGTTGAAAACAGTGCCGAAGTTTTCATTTGCCGCGCTCGTAACCTGCAATGGTATTTCATGCCACCTGGAAGCTGCCTCGAAATAAACTGACCCATAGGAAAAACAACAGCAGTGGACGTAGAAACCTATAGTCAACTACTGTACATTTTAAATGCCGACTTCTGGGCACCTCTAGTGGTACTCCAATATGTTTCGTTAATTCTCTGGCACTCGAAAAGGTTACAGTGAATGGGTGCCTAGGAAGCTGTGTGACTGGCCACATACTGCAAATTATAACATTCAGTTTTCTATTAGCACTCCACATGCAGCTTTGGTTTTAAAAAAAGAACCCTCCAGCAAACGGAGCAATAAAAGCTGGAAAACAAATAACGGCTTCCATTCCTGGGCCTTTATGTTAAATGCAGAATTCCACCTGATACAAATATGCTCGCCTATGCTCGCCCTCAAACATCCTTCTCAGAAGTTGTTTGCCGAGCCTTGATTATTTATTCAGGCTCCATACAGGTGCTGGCAGAGGGCTTATATTCAGCTCCCTGGCATGGCTGAAAAGCAGGCTTGCAACAGGATTTCTGTTATTTTGAGGGAAGAAAGGGAAATTCACTGTGCAAGCAAAATTGCTCAAGTAGGCTGGTGGGCACAAGAGACAAGGACTTTTCTGTGGTGGCCCCTTCCCTCCCTATTTGTAAAAGGAGTTTAAAGCCCTGGATGTTTCAACCTATTTTTAACTGATGCTAGTTTTATATTGTACAGTTATGGATTGAACAGTTACTAAGGCTTTTTTATTTGGAATTCAGTAAGATCATGAAGTGTTCTTACCTCAGTTTCAGGACTGTGATCCACTGTGAAGCAGAGTAATGAAGCCACAAAGCATAATTCACCAGAAATTAGATGAGATTAAAGGAAATGGGTTTTATCAAATCAGAAACGTTCCTTTTCACTCTCTGTGGAAAAGGGGGAAATGGAAGAGAGCACAATAGTGGTGTAGAATAAATGAATGAGGAAAGTAATGTACACTCAGGTTATTTTGAAGCCTTGGCTTTAACAGGTAGGATGAATCTTAAAGAAAAATTGGTTCAGAAGAGACGTACTGTATGCAGGAGTGTGTGTGTGTGTGTGTGTGAGAGAGAGAGAGAGAGAGAGAGAGAGAGAGAGAGAGAGAGAGAGAGAGAGAGAGAGAGAGAGAAGAGAGAAGAGAGATTAGTCAAGAAGGTGATAGTGACCCACCAGGCATTACTATATTAGCATGGCACAGGCATATTTTCTGCTCTGATGTAAGACCTGGCTGTACACCAGAGACAGTTATCAAGCTCAATTCTTCGTCTTAATTCCCACTTTTCAAGTATAGTTGGCATAAATGACATCATATAGCAAGGAGCAGGCAGCCAAGAGGCTTGGCTCAAAAATTGACCTCCTATAGCACTCAGCTGAAATGGCTGTACTGCTGCCTTGGCGTCTTGCACTGCCTTCCTTTATCCAGACATTAGTGTGCATGCTCACAGTCAAAACTTTTCTACTGTTTATTGTTTGGTCTCTAACAGCAGTGATCCAAAATCTGCTTTCCCAGTTCTGAAGATCAAATGGCACAGAAGACTGATAAATATATAGACAGAGTTGTTCTCAACGTGAGAGTCTCTTGCACATCTTCTTTAGCAAGGCTAGGATTCTCACCAATCCATAATTCTTTTTAGGATCGTTCGTATTTTCAGAACTCCATCCAGGATAATTAGTAAGGCTATATACGGGGCTGCTTTGCATTAAGGCAGAAATGTACTAGGAAGAAAGATCTGGAGCAACATTATGTATCCTTAATTTTTTTTAAAAAAAAAAATCCAACCCAAGCAGTCTGTTTTAGAAGCTGAATAGTGTCATTGTGTTAATTATTTGAACTGCACATGAAAACTGCTGCATAAGCTAATAGATTATCTCTTTTTGAACTCTGCATTTAATCATTAACATGATATGAAAATACAGTTATGCTGCAACTGCAAAAAGCTTCCTGGTATCTCTCTCGTTTTGCCCTACTGACATATCCAAGGATAGGATGGATGATTAAAGGCAGGAATGGGGAACCTGTGGCATTCCCAGATTTTTTTGGACTGCAGCTCTCATTGGCTCTAGCCAGCATGGCCCGCAGTGGTTAAGGATGGGAGTTGAAGTTCATATGGGGTGGCAGGTTCTTCATCCTTGGTTTAAGGTCTTTTCTCCTGGAAGTGATTTCATGTGTGGTCCAGAATGTATGTTTCGACCAGCAAACAAGAGGAATATAATATTTTGTAGCCATAGAACACAATTGCAACTTCACTTTGGGACCCTATGTTATCCACTTGAAAGATGACAAGGTATAACATATTAGGGCAAAATGCATTTGTGATGCCCACTGACGTCCTCTGTTGAAATTTTCCTGAGAACTCTGGTACTCACTAATGTTTCATCTTCCTCTACTTTTTAATCCACTAAATTCAAAACTGTATCACTTATCATTGGAAAACCCTGAGGTCTCAAGCAACCTCTCAAGTTGACTCTGACTCTAAGTGTCCTCCATTTGCCCAAGACTATAAGTGCTTTAGAGCCCTGAATCCCAGCTAAGATATATATAATAAGTTGCTAACCATTGTTCACTGCCCTGTCTGAAATCCTCATTCTCAGGGGGCTAAACTGACTTAACTCCTGCTTGCAAATTTCTGTTCACTGGAATTTAGTGCAGCCCAGTAGTTCAGTCATGCTTCTTTGTGTTTTTCAGACAAAGTCCTCCTAATGCAATTGACTACAACAGCAGCTGGGGGGAAGCTAGCCAGAGCTATACATTTACAGCAATCTACACTCCAAGCAAGAGGGGAGCCGGAATTGACAAAGCATCTCTACCAAAGTGGCAAACCACCAAGGGAACATGTGAGAGTTCAGTAGGCGAAGAGACTGTTATTCAAATCTAAGGCACAAATGACCACACTTAGCATATTGGGTAGTCATTGCTTCGACTACTCAATCATTGTTGAAGCAATGATTCTTCAGCATCAACTTTGTTGGGCTGGCCATGTTGTGCGGATGCCTGATTATCGTCTTCCAAAGCAACTACGCTATTCCGAACTTAAAAATGGAAAGTGTAATGCTGGTGGTCAACAAAAGAGGTTTAAAGGCTCTTTCAAGGCAAATCTTTTAAAAAATGTAGTATAAACACCAACAACTGGGAAACACCGGCCTGCGAGTGCTCCAATTGGAAAACAGCCTTTACAAAAGGTGTCATGGGCTTTGAAGACACTTGAACTCAGGATTAAGGGAGAACTGTGCTAAGAGGAAGGCATGCTTGGCAAACCCTCACCATGATCAACTCCCACCCGGAAACCTATGTCTCCACTGTGGAAGGACGTGTGGATCCAGAATTGGCCTCCACAGTCACTTACGGACTCACTGTTAAGACCGTATTCATGGAAGAATATCTTACTTGGCTACGATTGATCGCCAAAGAAAAAGAAAGATTGGGTAGTATTCAACTAAGTGGCATGAAAAAGGTCTAACTCTGTGTTTATGAGTTGTGTCTCTTTGTACCAGCTGCCTCCATTCTTTCATTTTACTGTATCTGAAATTCCTTGTGCTGTTTCTGCCACCACTATGTGGAATATCACTTATTTATTATTTTATTTGTTACATTTATATGCCACCTTTCATCTAAGGAGCTCAGAGTAGTGTACATAGTTTTCTCCCCACCCACCCACCATTTTTTACTCACTACAACCCTGTGAATGTAGATTAGGCTGAGAGTGAGTGACTGGGCTGAGGTGGGCTTCATGGCTGAACCCCGATCTCCCAGGCCTTAGTCCAACATGAACCACAACACCCCACTGGCTCTTCATACCACTCAATACTGAGCAGGATTCAACTCAGAGTAGACCCACTGAAATGAATTGACCTAAATTAGTCATAGTCATGAATTCCAGTTGGTCTACACTGACAAAAACCTAGTTGAATACCACCCCCTGCGTATAGTTCTAGGCACCTCACCTCAAAAAGGACAACTGTGGATCTGGAAATGGTTCAGAAAAGGGCAAGCAAAATTATTATGGGGTTGAAACAGCTCCCTTATAATCCATCTCCTCAATTGGGGGAAATATGCCTTTAAATACCAGTTACTATGAATCACAAGTGGGGAAAGCACTGCTTGTGGGCTTCTTACAAGCATCTGGTTGGTGAGTATGAGAATGTGATGCTAGACTAGATACCTGTGTTTGGCCTCATCCAATAGGGCTTTTCTCACATTCTTAAGGTTACAGCATTTGGGCAAGTGAGGGAGGATATGATGGAGTGTATAAAATGATGGGTAGTGTAGAGAAAGTGGACAGAAGGAAGTTTTTTCCTCCCTCTTTCATAATTCTAGAACCCAGGGTCCTCAAATGAAGTTGAACGTTGGAAGAATCAGGCAAAAAGTACTTCTCCACACAGTGAATAGTCAAACTATGGGATTCATTTCAATGGCCACCAACTTGGATGTCGGTTTCCAACAGAGAAAGCAGGACACTAAGAAGCACAAATGGGCAGAGTGTTGTTGCACTCATGCCCTTCCCATAGGCATTTGGTTGGACAGGATGCTGGACTCGATGTGCCTTTGGTCTGATCCAGCAAGGTCCTCTTAAGCATTCAGAAGGCTAACAGCTATGTGGCTTCCCTGTTCCCTGTAAAGGTCAAGCACAGGATTAGCTGAATTAGATTGTGAAATGCACGATGATTCTATTTTTCCACTGCCCCGCGGATGACTTCTTGTCCCACCAATGGGGTAAATGACTACATTTAGTACAACTAAGACTCAGAAATTTGCCGTCTGGATGCCAAAGCAATGTTATAGCCAAGGCTACATAAGGTCAACACACTCCTGTAACAAATATAAAAGGGGATTTTGCCTGTGTAAAGAACAAGTGTGAGCCTTGTAGACTTTATCGCCCATCATCTCTGGAACTTTGGGTTACTTTTTTAAACAATGGTGAATCTTTTCTGTCCCGACAGGTAGTTGTTAGTATGTAATACATTCTTGGGCTCGCTCCTTTGGCTGAGTATTGATTATGAATGCTTAATGTGTTTGGGTGGCTGCATCACAAAAATGTGTAAACAAGAAAAGAATGTGGTTTGTAACCTAATTAGAGATCTCACAAGAGAGGGTTCTTACTGATCTATTATGGAGAAAGTTGCATTTAAAAAATCTTGTCCTGAATCAGCAAACCTATTCATTCTGGGCACTTCAAATCCATGTACTGAAGTTTTACATCTTGCAAACTGCTTACTCATGGCTGTGGGTGATTATTTGTCTCTCTAAAAGAAATGGGATCCAGCCATGAGTGTTCACATCTGGAAATGATCTGTGAGTCAACTTCCAGTTGGGTTACCAATGTAACTTGAGCTGGATTTGAATGAGGTGAACCTGAGTTTCCTGCAGTCATACAGGCACAATGCAGTACTGGATCTTATTCTGAACAAGACTGGTGGACTTCTGCAGAGATTAAGTACCTTTAACTGTTTACGGGATGTCAGCTTTGGACCTCATCTAGAAACGCTCAGCTGCAAACAAGTGCTGCAAAAAGCTATGCACTACACGGAGATAACTCGTGAAGCAGCACTGGTATCAGATGCAAAATATCTATTCACATCTGCACACATATTCCTGCCTTTCTGGTCTCTCTTGCACAACAGTTGATTATTTTCTGATATGCCTACAGTGACCTACAGTCAAGCTATGGCATGGCAGATAAATGAATTACGGGACATGTCCAAGTATGGAATAGTTGATCTGACTGTGCAACTGCTTCACCTTGTGCAGAAGGCAATCATTAGACCAGGGGTTGCTTCCCTTTAGAAAAGCCAAGTGTTGATGCTCCTCAAATTCTTCATATAGTGACTCTTGAAACCCAGAAAAATAGATGTGATGGAGGAAGTCAGTAAGACAGAGAAGAAAATGCAGCTGGTGAAATTTCAGAAGTTTCAGCTGAGTAAAAGAAAAAAAAGCCTGCTATTGAATAAATGAGTCCATGTTCACAAGTAACAATGCAAATACTGAGCATATATCTCAAAGGGGGGAATTAAAATGCCATACATCATCTTTCCCTCTCATTAGGTGATAGTGATCTTGGTACAAACCAGGATGGGAAAACTAGAATAAAGCAATTCATACATATGTAAGTTAGCCAGGAGGATACAGAAGTGCATTTGCTATCACCAGGTCTCAACTAATATCATGTTTAAAGGCAGGTTTACATGTATTCCTTTTGTCACTGTAAAGGAACGATTTCAGCAAACATCTGGTAATGATAAACAGATCTTTTGCAATCATTGGGCCAAATCTGACAGCACTGTTTCTCCTGATCCAACAGAGGAGAATGAGCACAATCCCTGCCTCTGCTATCCCCAAATATGTGCTTACGGGTGGAATGTGTCCTCTAATACACTTAAGCTAAAGCCACATAGCTGATGACTCCAGAATTCATTAATGAAATCAAGAGATGGTTCACGCGTACTTCCCACCATACTATGAGCCGTATCAAAGGAGCAATCTCGTCCCATCATACCCAATATACTTTTGGCATGAACAGCAGGAGAAATATGAGATATGGTGAAATGAAAGAATGGAGGCAGCTGATGCAAAGAGACAGAACTCCCGTAAACATGCACTTAGAGGTTTTTTTAATACGAGAGCTGAATTTGTGGTTATTGCCGTAGGCTGAGGAATGTACGTCCGAGTAGATGTGAGGAGTGCTAAACCGTTTCCCTTCTTTTCTCACTAACGCTAGTTCCCTTTCTTTGCTTCCAGGCATGAACACCAGCTCTTACCAGGAGCAGGGAAAGCTTTCTCTTTGGTGACACCCTGAGGGCTGCTTTGCATATTACAAGAAGTGTCAGATTGGGAATGCATGTGTGCATTCACACATCCAGTTTTCACCACTTCTTATAATGCAGGAAGCAAATTCCTTGGTCATTCATTTTCATTGCAGCAGACTGCTCCATTCCCTGTGGGAGGAGGGCTTTTGACTCTGCCCCAGTAGTTAGATGTTTGCCCACAGAGGCATTATGACTTGTAGGTTCTCACACCATCAAAGGGTTTATTTTGTCTGATCAGCCTACTTGGTTGACCCCCTCACCCATAACCCTCCTGGCTAATCACTGGTGACCCTGCTGGGAACATGCATTCTATTGTATTCATTATATTATATATGCTGGTGCTCATATTATTCTGCTTTAATGTTAACTATTTATCTGATTTTATTGTTCTTGCTGGGTTTAGTGTTATTGCAGATTCTGTTATTCATTAATATTACTGCTATGGTGTTTATTGTTTTAAATTACTGATTATCTATTGTTCCTGACACCTAGTACACTCATTTTATGAGGAGCCTAAAAATAGATCTAATAACAAAAATATAAAAGTTGTCATCTCGTATGTTGAAAGCAGCCTTGAGAGTGTTGTGTTTGTCTCTAACTTTATACCACTATCTGTTTCCCAGTCCTTGCTGACATCCGTCAAAGAGTCCTAGGAAAAGGCCATAGCTCAAGGGAAGTGCACATACTTTGAATGCAGAAGATTCCTGGTTCAATTCCCAGCATCTCCAATTAAACTTAAGACTCCTGCCTGAAACTTCAGAAAATCTCTGCCAATCAGTGTCGACAACACTGAGTGAGATGGACCAAGGATCTGACTCTGTGTGAGGCAGCTTCCTGTGTTCTTGCATTCTTCAGACTTAACCCGGGTTCACAATACTGTTTACACAGTCCCCATGCATCTACATCTAATACAGGCTTAACCAACCTGGTGGCCTCCAGGTGTTTTGAGCTACCACTTCCATCAGCCATGCTGGTTGCCACTGATGAGTTGTGGTCCGACACATCCCGGAGCCACCTGGTTGGTGGAGGATGATCAGTGAACATGTGCTAGTTAGGATTTAGCATATAATATAATGCATATAATGGTGCTGGAGGAGACTCTTGAGAGTCCCATGGACTGCAAGAAAATTGAACCTATCCATTCTTAAGGAAATCAGCCCTGAGTGCTCACTGGAAGGACAGATCGTGAATACTTGGCCACCTCATGAGAAGAGAAGACTCCCTGGAAAAGACCCTGATGTTGGGAAAGATTGAGGGCACAAGGAGAAGTGGACACCAGAGGATGAGATGGTTGGAAAGTGTTCTCGAAGCAATGAACACGAGTCTGACCAAACTGCGGGAGGCAGTGGAAGACAGGAGTGCCTGGCGTGCTCTGGTCCATGGGGTCACGAAGAGTCGGACACAACTAAATGACTAAACAACAAATGCACATGGATACACAATGACACCCTGTAAGGCCCTGTGAAGGATCTTTTGTGGTCTTTTTTGTGTCTTTATTTTAGACTCTTGGTTCTCGTTTTCTCTCTCTCTCTCTCTCTCTCTCTCTCTCTCTCTCACACACACACACACACACACACACAGGCTGTGTTGAATATATTAGCAATAATTCATCCAGCTAGGTGCCACTTTTGTCTGCTAACATTCTGATCATGTTATGTAGTTAAGAAACATCTGTCAGTGCATTTTATTTTCCTGCTCAGTCATTAAAAACCATGAAGTGTTCTGCCTGACCACGAAAAAAGACTCTGTGTGGGTGGGTGTTAGAAAGTAATTATGAGGCTTTTATTTCACTAATTATTGTTCAGCCTTTGAAATGTCATTGTAGGTCAAACTAACAGCAGTTATTTCAGACTAGTCTGGAATTTAAATGGGAAGGACAAACAAAACATGAGGGCACAGAGACCTAAGTTCAGAGCAAGCAATTTCACCTTAAGCTCTAGCATAAGATGGAAACTTAAACTTGAGGGTTTCAGAAATTGCAACACAAGGGCATGGCTCACCTTCTAGAAAGAGCACCAGGCAGTATATGGAAATATCCTCAGAAGAACAGCTGAAGACAGAGTTAAGCTCAACCTAAGAATGTCCCATTTAATGACCAGTTCATTCCACGTCTTCTAAAATAGATCCTGGATAACAGGTACTGGGAAACTCCCTTTTGCAGGGAAAGGAGTCAACCATAGCTGAGTGATAGAACTCAATTGCATGATACTCTTAATCTCAAGGTTCTGTGGAAAATATTCCTTGCATTGCAGGGGGTTGGACTAGACAACCCTTATGGTCCCTTCCAACTCTATAATTCTATGATTCAACACCTGCTTTGCATGAAGAATGTCCTATGCTCAATCCTTGGCATTACCAGTTAAAAGGATAATGTAGCAGGTGGCTGGGGGGGGGGGACTATGCCTGAGTCCCCAGAGAGCTGCTCTCAGTCAAAGTAGATGGTTGGTGAGTAGATTCATTGGATGGACTTATCATGACATAGCTTAGTGGGTTTAATGGTTCAATAAGCCAGTTAGGAAATTCAGGGTGGGATTCAGTGTTGCACTCTTCCAATCATTCTTTCTAGGCAAGAACTGCAGCTTGGCTGATGAAATGATCCAACCTCTTTTCATGCCCATGTGCTGTTCTGGCGGCTCCCTGGACCCACACCAGAACCAGTTTGGGGAAACATGGGGGGTGGAGAAGCGGAAAGCTTCACTGTACAAGCAGAAGTCCTTGGGCAGGGCTTACACTGGCAGTACTGATTAGGTGAATCTCACCTCAAGTATGCTTGAAGCAGCTGCTTTACTGCAGGGAAGATTCGCAGGTAAACCATATGTGGAACGAGTCTGCCCCTGCAGTATGTCGGAGGTAGAAACTGCCTCCCACGTTTTATTACGCTGTCGTTTCTACA
Organism: Zootoca vivipara; assembly: GCF_963506605.1. NCBI lineage: Eukaryota > Metazoa > Chordata > Lepidosauria > Squamata > Lacertidae > Zootoca > Zootoca vivipara. Next base: position 37,234,689 of record NC_083276.1, read on the forward strand.
GTGACATATGCCGGGTTTTCATTTCCCCTGTTATGCAAAATTTCTCAAATGAATCCAAATCCCAATGCCTAAAATTCCTTGTAGAGATAAAGACCCTGAGATTATGATAAAAGTAGCCAAATTTTGTACGACTGCCATAAAACTTGTGTGTCACCACAATGATTAAGGCCCCCAATGACAATTTTAGGATATATTTTAGCGACCCAGTTTTAATTTACATATTCTAAATGCTGTAATATATACACGTGTACCATCCCTGCTGTGTAAATTTTAATGCTATATCACTGAGTTTTATGATTTTTGATTCTGTATGTGAGCTGGTCTGTGCCCGTAAATAAAATTGAAATTGAGTGTGCTTGAAATTGCTGGAAACCATGGGAGGAGAGAGTGATATGCTTATCTTTGGTTTGCCGGTTTCCGCTTGGTCACTGTGAGCTCAGGATGCTGGACCAGAGCATAGCTGTCAAGTTCTCCCTTTTTTAAAGGGAAATTCCCTTATGCTCAATAGGCTTCCTTGTGAGAAAAGGGAAAACCTTTGGACCAGAGGGACGACTGGCTTCATCCAGCCAGCTGTTCTTATGTTCTTATGCATGTGAGAAAAGAACTAGAGAAAAGAACTCTAGTTCTGGAACTAGATGGACTCTAGATGGAACAATGATAATGGGAAGTGAGATCATCCATAATGGAGATACAACCATAATGTCTTGTAAGATCAGGCCTAGGATATGTGGCTGCCTAGCCATAAGGAAGATAAAGTTGCAGATCAATCACAGTAGGGGCAGATTTTAAGCAAAGTCCATAAAATCATAGCTGCCAAGTTTTCCCTTTTCTCGCGAGGAAGCCTATTCAGCATAAGGGAAATTCCCTTAAAAAAAGGGATAACTTGGCAGCTATGCATAAAATATTTGACTGGCCTAGACTAATGCAGCCCACCAAGCATGCACGGTGACTCACCAGGAGTTCAGTAACCTTCCTGGGATATCAAAACGTTCCTGGCATTCTACAATACCTGAATGATAGATTGCAAACCACTTATTTGTACACAAGAAAGGAGAAAAATGATGGATTGTGGAGTTTTATCAACCAGGTACCACATGGGAGTACGTAGACATGGTAGTTCTTCAATTTTGTCTGCCAACCCTAACCTTCCTCAATTATTCCAGACAACAACTGCTTTAGAGATGCTGTTATTGAATTGTAGGTACACTTTTGTAGTTTGGACATAATTTCTTTGAGTTACTTTTCCAATCAATCTGTTTATTGTTCTTCACTATGTTGCTACAAATGAATATTGATTCTAGCTTGTACCTCTCTGTAGCCACAGCTGCACTTTACACTTAATGTGCTATGATACCACTTTAAACAGTCATGGATTTCCCCAAAACACCATGGGAACTGTAGTTTGTTAAGGGTGCCAAGAGTTTTTCGGGACACCTCTCTTCCCTTCATATAGCTACAATTACCAGGGTGGTTTAACAGTCAATCCCTCTTCTCAGGGAACTCTAAAACTGTAGCTGTGGGTGGAGAATGGGGGGGGGTCTCCTAACAACTGGGCAATCTATAGTTCCCAGGATTCTTTGGGGGAAGCCATAACTTTGTAAAGTGGTATCCTAGTGCTTTAAATGTATGGTGTGGATGGAGCCTAAGAGTTCTGCTTTGTTCATAAGTCGGTCCTATGTGGGGCTGTGAAGAAGAGTATACAGCACATAAACTCTGTGAGGAGAAGGAGAAGACTGGTAAATATGGTTAAAAAATAAAATCCTGGGTAGGAATTGGAGAAATTCTGCTAAGGAGAAAGTCTCGTTTTAGTGGTTGGGTTTCCCCCCCTTTAAGGTACAGTGGAACCTTGGGCTGCGGACGTAACCCGTGACGGAGGCACGTCCGCAACCCGCAGCGTTGTAACCTACAGTGCTGCGTCTACGCACACATGTGACGCGATTTAGCACTTCTGTGCATGCACGAGTGGCAAAACCTGGAAGTAACCCTTTCCGGTACTTCCGGGTTTCCCGCGGTCTGCAACCTGAAAACACGTAACCTGAAGTGTATGTAACCCAAGGTTACATTTCTAAAAGCAGAAAGTCACCGAAAATGAAACAAGGTTTCCCCCACAACCATATCAGTCAACAGAAATGTAAAGGAATCATATGTCCTGGCTACCATCCGAAACCAAGTAACAAAGGCATTTCTGTGTAAGTAAATGTGTAAAATTTCATTATAGCCATTTAAGGAGACAAATGCATTGACAAATAAAGGGCAGTTTCTAGTCTTGGTGCTCTTATAAGGCAGAGGAGTAGCAATGATAAATCCGGCCCAATAGCAAAAGACCAAGTTCAGGAGTCCAAGATTAGTAGCCAGAGTTCTAGGACCATGTGAGAACCACAATGCTGTTTCAACAGTTTCCCTGCTTCTGAGCCAGGCTTTTAAGCCATCACAAATCTTTCTCATTTCATGTGCTGCCAATTAATGAAATAACTTCTTTTCTTCTCTCCAAGGCATTTTGCCATCTCCTTCAACTCTTCTTTTTCTCTTTGATTCACAAATCCTTTTAAATGTGTTTGTGGAAGGGGTGGTGGTTATTGGTTTGGATTGTTGCTGCTGCTATTTTTATTATGTATTTCGTGTTTTTATCTTGCATTTTTACGCTGTGAACCACCCTGAGATCTTCAGAGGAAGGGTGGTATACAAATTTAATAAATGAAAAAATATGTACAAGTGCCACCCTTTTCTTTTTACAGCTACTGCTAAACCCTTCATCCATGCTCTGGTTAACTTATAGCACATTATTATTATTATTATTATTATTATTATTATTATTATTATTATTATTATTACACTTTTCATCCTAATGTGATTTGCAGTCACACCAAAACGTAACTAAAATAAGTTTCAAAACAATACAAAAAACAACTAAAGGTATATTAACTATCCAAATAAACACCCAAGGCACAGACCTAAAATAATAATGATAATAATAAATCATTAAGCTGGAAACACTTGTAGTAACAAAAATATGTTCAATTGATTCCAGAAAGTACAAATAGTGGCACCTGTCATACCTCAATGGGGAGGCTGTTCCACAGAACTGGGGGAGCCACATTGAAAGCCCTGCTATGGATGTGAGCTGAATCTGTAACATTAAAGTTTTTTTTGATGTTTTGATGCCATGTGGATAACTGCATATGAGACCTAACATGTGTACAGTCATACCTCGGTTTAAGTACGCCTCGGTTTAAGTACTTTCAGTTTAAGTACTCCGCAAACCCGTCTGGAACGGATTAATCCACTTTCCATTACTTTCAATGGGAAAGTTCGCTTCAGGTTAAGTATGCTTCAAGTTAAGTATGGACTTCCGGAACCAATTACAGTCATACCTCGGGTTAAGTACGCTTCAGGTTGAGTACTCCGCGGACCCGTCTGGAATGGATTAATCCACTTTCCATTACTTTCAATGGGAAAGTTCGCTTCAGATTAAGTACACTTCAGTTTAAGTACTCCACGGACCGTCTGGAACGGATTAATCCACTTTCCATTACTTTCAATGGGAAAGTTCGCTTCAGGTTAAGTACAGACTTCCGGAACCAATTGTGTACTTAAACCGAGGTACCACTGTACATATATTTGCATTGGAAGACAACACTTTGTGTTTGGTAATTGTTTTAAAAAATTTCAATGAAGTTTGGGGAGGGGTAAAACAGTCTCAAACTGCTAGTACCCAAACCTTGAATATGGCCTGGTAGCAGACTGGCAGCTAGCACGGATCTCACAAAGTATAGCATGCTGGCAGTAGTTTGTTCCCACAAACAGTCTGGTCACCGTGTTGTGAACTAACTGCAGCCACTACACCAACCTCAAAGGTAACCCCACACAGAGCATATTGTAGCAGAGGGAAAGTTAGCTATGACCATGATAGCAATACTCAAAATAGAATGGCAAGAATTGCAAAAGGGTCTTACAAAACTGTCCAGAGTGTCAGGCAAAAGGCATGCACACTGAGGAGGGGTGGAGAATGCAGTGCCAATACTGGAGTGTTACTATTCAGATGTGTGCTTTTGGGTGGCATTATCTCAGTGCAGCAGTCAAAGAGGGAAACAGACTGTGATAGTGTATTAGGAACAGGAGGCAAACTAGCACTGAAAACATCATATTGTGGTTATAGAACTATCTAGTGTAGCAGCACTTTAAGTCAAATCTTCACATGTGTGACCCATCAAGCTAACTGCAGCTTGATAGCCATTTTTGCTATCTCTCCAGGGGCTCAATAAACCTCATTGTGTTTCCCCTTGTCTTTTTGCAGGTTGCCTGGACTACAAAACAGGGGCATTGTCAATCACAGACCACAGTACATGACTCAAGGGCTGCGTTGTGTGCAAATGTTTTAAATGAAGAAGATTTGGAGAAGGAGAGAGCTGTACGTGAATGGCGTCTGGACAAGCACAAATGTTTAAAATGATGGACTTTTCAGAACATACCACTGACAACAAGACAGGAGAGAAAAAGATATTGTTATATGGTAAATGTGTGGGCAGTGGGAATACATGTTATCACTTTTTGCATGCAACAATCCATCCAGCAAGCTCAGATATTAGCACATTGGGATTTGCCATTTTATCCTCACCATAGTCATGTATGGTGGGTTGCCCAAGGCTGTGAAAAGACAATATTATCTCAGCTGAATGGCTGAGCAGGGAGTTGAACACAGATCTCCAAAGCCCAGTTCAGTACATCACACTAATTCTTCAGGGATGTTCACACACACACACACACACACAGAGCTTTTTAATAATAATAATAATAATAATAATAATAATAATAATAATAATAATATATTTATACCCTGCCCATCTGGCTGGGTTTCCCCAGCCACTCTGGGCGGCTTCCAACAGAAAAATGAAATAAAATAATCTATTAAACATTAAAAGCCTCCCTAAAAAAAGTTTAAGGGTACTCTCATTTTGACTCAAGAAAATCACCGAGAAAGGAAATGAAGTCACCATTGGAGGTGGTAACAACAAAACTGACCAACCACCAAATTTTAAATCTTTTAGTTTCTTCTCCCATTAGATTCACAAAATGTTTAGGAGTATGTGTACCCCTACATCCCTCCAGAAAAAAAAGCACTGTAATGATATTCATGAAAAAAAATATCAGAGTGGTCTACAACAATTATATATAAATCCATACTGTGTGCGTGTTTAAAAAAAAAATCAGAAATCAGCTAACTATTATGGAAAGGTGTGTTGTTAATTGCCTGATGGAATAGATTAGTTTTCAGCAGGTGTTTAAAAGTTGGAAGAGACGGCACCTGCTGAACTGGCAGAGTATTCCACAGGACTGAGCCAATGGCATTAAAGTTGGTTGTCAAATAAGCCTTTCCAATCGGGGGAATGACCAACATTACTCCTGCAAATGATCTCAGCGATTGAGCTGGGATAGAAGAGTTCAGCTGGCCTCTAAGCTACCCTGGACCTAAGTTGTTCAGGGCTTTGTCTATTTATACAAAGACCTTGAACCTGACTTGATAATACTACTGCTAATACAGTGGTACCTCGGTTTATGAACACAATTGGTTCCGGAAGTCTGTTCATAAACTGAAGCGTTCATAAACTGAAGCGAACTTTCCCATTGAAAGTAATGGAAAGTGGATTAATCTGTTCCAGACAGGTCCGCGGAGTACTCAACCTGAAGCGTACTTAACCCGAAGCATAGGTGTAATTGGTTCCAGAAGTCTGTTCATAAACTGATGCGTTCATAAACTGAAGCGAATTTCCCATTGAAAGTAATGGAAAGTGAATTAATCCGTTCCAGATGGGTCTGCGGCGTTCGTCAACTGAAAATTCGTAAACCAAGGTGTTCATAAACCGAGGTTCCACTGTAATAATAATTTCAGATCTCAAAGTGGTAAACACATTAAAACATCAAATAAAACAATCCTGAATAAATATTACTGAAGAAAATCAAATATAAAATATATATCCAAGCCAACATAAAAAACAGGAAAGTAAATTGGGTCCTCCCTCAAAGAGAGCACGTGTTGCGGTGAGACCTAGAGACTGACCACATGTGTTGTGGGTGGGTAAGATTGGTCAGCCACAACACCCGATTGGTAGGTCCCTCGATGTTGGGGTTCAATCTGGCTAATGGGTGTAGTCTAAACGGATAAAGGGACCTATATATTCACAGACCTATATATTCAGCAGATGTTTTATCAATAGTGGCCCAGGTTGTCAGCCAGATGCCCCCATCAGCAATCTGGCTTTTGCATTCTGCACCAGCTGAAGCTTCCAAGCCAGACCCAAGGGTAGGTCTGAATAGAGCGCACTGCAGTAATCCCACATTGAGCTCACCAACGCATGCACTGCATTGGCCAGACGAGTTCTCTGTGTGTATACAAATTCATGTGGATGCAATACTCACAAGCCCTCTCCTATTTAAACAGAAACAGAAAGTAGGCTCTTTGGGAACATTCATTTTAGGAGGGAGGGAGATGCACAATACGTTGATAATTAGAAATAAACAGTTTGGTACAATATGCTACAGGAAGGTTTTGGTTATGTTTTTAGATTACTTCCATTTGATGTTCAGGCTGTTAGTGGGTTTGCAAAGCACTGAAAATACACTGTTCTAAAAATTGTGGGCAAATTTTGTGGTTCTAATTAATCAAAACAACATTGGGATATGTAAATACCAAGGAGCTTGTGCTTCCATATGTTTGTGAATGGAAATACATGTTATGGTTTAAAACTGTTAAGATTTACTTATTTTTCCTGAGTGGGGGAACAGCCTGTGGCTCTGATATCAGGTGCACAGAAGCTACATGCCAAAGCAGTTTGGAGGAAAACCAATCCACCGTTTGCTTTAAGGGGCTTCCTGGAATCCTGCCATTTGTTCATATGGAATTATTGATAACAAATAGATGCCTTTATTACAGGGTGCCGCAGAAATGAAAAATGAAAATACTAGCTGAAAGATCCCAGTGTTATACAGATCCGAATGTTCTATTGGGTTTGCATGGATATTCACATTTCTGCATATTCTGCTGCCATTTCCCATGAATATGATGTTGTAAACAACTTCCCCCTCATTTGATATCTCGGATCAACGAGCACACACCTGTTAACCAGTCAACCAACTTGGTAGCTAATTTTCAGGATGTTTCAGATTCCAAAAAAAAATGCAAGGCAATAAGCCAAAACCAGAGCAGACAAGTAAATATCCCTTGCCTGTGGCAAATACAGCATAATGGGAATCATAGTTAATGATCTGAATCCAAACCCAAACCTTGTTTTATGGAATGCTCACTCATTGTTAAGCAAAGCCGTTTGGGCATAAGCGCATACTATTGATTTTAAAATTGATTTTTTTTAATAACTAAAGCACGGTTCACAAATCACCGTTCTGGCAGTTGTACTGAAACCTCATCTGTGCTTTTGTTATAGCTTGGCTCAAACCACATAGTCCAGATTTTGAAACAATGTGTTTCTCCTGGCTCAGGCGGGTTCTGAACTCTGTCCTCGGTATCTGTGGACCAAGGAGAATTAATTGATTGATGTGGAGAAAAGAATGTGAACATGAGAAATGATCTCTTTCTCTCTTTCTCTCTCCCTCTCTCTCTTTAATATGCAGTGTTTTCTGCTGCTGCTTTTGAATGTATGACAATTTATATTTCAAGCCTTTCCTTGTAATTATTGTAATTATAATTAATCATCAACTTCCACATGAAATGGAAATACAGAACACTGAAAAGGTCACAGCAATGGAGAACACAACCGTCTTTCAGAGATGATATGAGGCATTAACATTCAGCAGCCTCACTTGTGTGTGACAAAGATTGTAATGAAAACAGCAAATGGAGCAACATTATTCTGCCATTGTAAAAAGAAAGAAAGAAAGAAACGGTGTGAGGCAAAAAAATACCAGCAAGAATAATCAACAACTCTCATTGCAGATCAAGGCTTACATCTTCCTTAGGCCTTGGTTTATAAAAGTATTTGTCCCTGGACAGCCACTGGCTTTAATAAATTCCAGCTCTGGGTGGCTAAATTTTACTATACAGTACTGTGAAAACATGCTTGATGCATAAAAGCTGCACATTCCTAATGATTCTCTCCTAATTCTCCCATGGTAAACATTCATTGTACCTGTCAGAGATCTTCCACAGAGTAATGGCTCAGCCTTCAAGCTGCTGGTGCTGTTATTGGGCGATTATGTGGGATCTTGTCGATCCATCGGATGTTACACTTCTCAGCATGGAACACCTTTCCTGACAACAAAATATTTTCAGGCTCTGAATTGGGTCTGCCCACCTAGTCTGATCATTGGGCTACCCTGGGCAGTAAGGGTAAAAAAAGGCTTTCTGTCTGACCAATGGTCTTTCTGGCTGTAATTTGTTTCTTTGGCTCCAACTTCCGCATTGGTTCCTTGGCTCAGACTCCCTGGCATTCAACCAGTTTCTGAGTCTCCCACCAATAAAGAGACCCCACAACTGTTACATTGTTTGTGCACAGGACATAGCATGGGTGTGGGGAGGGAATCTGCCTATTTGAAGTTTTTCCTTTTCTTCAGACAACTATCTCATTGTTGCACCAAGTAAATTGAATGAGACACTCACCCAATTTTAGGGCCACAGTCATAAAATTCATTGTAGCAGAACTTTAGTTGGCCTGAGGAATATCCCAAACGCTGCATTGGCAGTGCTGGATTCATAAAATTACATCCCCGTGAAGCTATATTACAGACAATAAATTTTAATAGCCAATGTGCAAGTAGTGAACTCATTAGCTGTCAAGAACTGCCAGAGCTTGAACTGGGTCTTTGGGTCTGCCTTGTGTGGTGCAAGCAGCAGCATCTCCCTAGGCAGCTTGGTATGTGTGGGCCCTGGACTCACCCCACACCCACCCATATTGGCCACTGGATCCTCCTGGGTAAGGAATGACTATAAGGATGGAGGCTTTCTGTTCCTGTGCAACAGGAGCTTTTTGAGCTCCGATCTGTTCCTGTATCCTTTTGTCTTGACAGCTGGCTTGCTCATCCACCTGCTTCCTGGCTTGTCCTTTGGCTTTGACTTGCTCTGCAGGCTCATCTGGTGCCTCCTGATTGCACTGCCCAGACTGCGGCCCTGATGCTGAGTGATGTTTTGTAATCTAGCATCATTGTGTGGGGCAAAATGAAGGGCTCTAGAGCACTCAGTTCCTCAGTATGCTGCTGATGCTGAACTTCTACCTCTTCTACCTCACACCTCCAGCTTTAATAATAATAATATAATTATAATTATAATAATACTTATACCATGCTCATCTGACTATGTTGCCTCAGCCTTCAACAAAATATTAAAAGCACAATAAAACATCAAACAACTTCCCTAAACAAGGCTGCCTTCAGATGTCTTCTAAAAGTCAGAGAGTTGTTTATTTCCTTGACATCTGGTGGGAGGGTGTTCCACAGGGCAGGTGCCACTACCGAGAAGGCCCTCTGCCTGGTTCCCTGTAGCTTCACTTCTCACAGTGAGGGAACCAGCAGAAGGCCCTTGGAACTGGACCTCAGTGTCCAGGCTGAATGATAGGGGTGGAGACGTTCCTTTAGTTATATTGGGCAGAGGCCATTTAGGGCTTTAAAGGTCAGCACCAACACTTTGAAATTGTGCTTGGGAACGTACTGGGAGCCAATGTCTTTAGCATGCCTGCACACCTATTGAAAATGGTCTGTGCACAGCATCCTACATGATGGTGCCCCTAGACTAACTAGCCAACCCTGGCAATAAGCAGCCCAAGGAGGGGAAGTCCCATGCATACATAGAATCATAGAGTTGGGAGAGACCACAAGGGCCATCCAGTCCAACCCCCTGCCAAGCAGGAAACACCATCAAAACATTTTTGACATATGCCTGCCAAGCCTCTGTTTAAAGACCTCCACAGAAGGAGACTTCACCACACTCCTTGGTAGCAAATTCCACTGCCGAACAGCTCTTACTGTCAGGAAGTTCTTCCTAATGTTTAGGTGGAATCTTCTTTCTTGTAGTTTGAATCCATTGCTCTGTGTCCGCTTCTCTGGAGCAGCAGAAAACAACCTTTCTCCCTCCTCTATATGACATCCTTTTATATATTTGAACATGGCTATCGTATCACCCCTTAACCTTCTCTTCTCCATCTACTGGAAGCCCCTGCAAGCAACACACAATGGGTCAGGTTGATGTCACGTATGTATTGCCAAGTTGTGTGCCCACGGAGCTCACAGTAGCCTGACTGTGTTAGTTAGATAATAACAGTTTTTGTGCCCATGATTATAATGGCAAATTAATATTAGCCCAGCAGTGCATGAATTGCACAGGTGGTATTTTTCTTCTCCCCCAGTTAGAGGCGCCTGCTTGAGAACACGCACATGTCTTGCATATAAAACTGCCACCCCGCCATTCATAATGAAGTCAGTCAGCTTCTATTACAATGAGTAAAGATGAATCATGCTGCCTTAGTGCAAGAATCTGTTTTGTTGTTTTAATGGGCAGGTTTATAAAACATGTAGTTAGATGGTTTTTACTAAATTATGCTAATTGGTGTTTTAGAAGTCCTTTTTAATCTGTTTTGATCATTCCAGTGTGGAAATGATGTCTGTGGAGTGGCAGCGTCAGAACAAGACTGAATGCCTTTGTCTTTCCCTGCTTGTGAAGGAATTAAATAGGATATAAAAACAAAATGGAGCTGGACAGCCGCTCTTAATGGAAACGATCCATAAACTCCCATGGCAAAAGAGAGAGAGAGAGAGAGACGAGCTATGCCTATTTATTTTTGCACATCCTATAAAAGAGTTGTATATCATTCAGAGTTTACTGTTGCATTTCAGCATGCCCAATTATGAAGAAACACACACATTTCTTTGCCATTCCTTTCTTTTCATCTTTATTTATTTGTTGGAAACTTCCATTAAAACATACTTATATTGATGGTATGAGTGATAAAGCAAATGCCAGGGTTGAAACGCGGAGAGGAGGCAGAAAAGAAATTACTGTCATTTGTTCCAAAAGATTAATTGGCCTCAACTTGAGGACAGGATTGGAGGAAGAAAAGATTCTCGCACAAAATCCCTATTTAGCTTGCCTGCACAGTCTTTCCCATTTTAATGTTGGTTAGCCCAGCGTCAGAAAACCCTGCTTTGAAATGCTGTTTTCCTTCCTGAAGCTATTCATTTGCATGAGGAGGATTCCTTTCAACAGCACATAAGTCAGCGTCCTTGGAGAGAGGGACTGTATTCAGCATTCAGCAGAGGCATCTGAACTGCCTTAGTCTGCCTAATTATTTAGGCCATGTGCATTATGCCATGATACCTAACAGCTGCTGGTGGTAGGATTAAGGAGAAAAATATTTAATTTGATGCAGGAGCACATGTGCTGTGATGATTTTATTTATTGAGTAGCTTTTACCTACTCCCTAGGGTGTGGGAGCTAGATAGACAGCATAACAGAAAACATTTAATTGTGTCAACAAAGTGCAGTGATGTTTGTTTAAAGCAAATAAAAAAAAATCAGTTTTGCACAGGAAAATTGATTAGTTGATGCTTACTTGACTGTCACAGTGGCTTCTGGATTCAAAGTCAAAATTGGTTTGTTTCATCTTTGGTGTAGGGAGGGGGATACCTGAGAGATCAGAAGAAAGAGATGCCATGTAAATTAGGATTAGACTTTCTGTTCTCTAAATCAATAAAACAATTGGGAGGTGGAAGAAAAATAGACTGATTCATCTATCAAAAACAAGTCTGTGTTCCCATTTATGATCCTAGTCTGATGGGTACTATTAGCATGGTTGCACGCAGAGCCAGTCTTGGGGTAAATAGCACCCTGGGGGAGAAGTGACTTTGGTGCACACCCTCACAGCTTTGTAGGGCACCCAGAGGGTTTATGGGGTCTGGTGCAGGTATGACATTGGGGTCCCTGCTGCTGCTGCTCCCTAAAAGGACCCATGCATGCATTTACAAGACGAGGGGGGGCATATGTGAGAAGAGTTACATGCATGAGCTACAAATTCTCACTGGCAGCTCCTCCTTGCCCTGGGATCAAGCAGAACGATAGATGTGCTTTGTTTTTTCAGGGACCAGGTTGTATTTTTCTTGAGCAACTCCTCCAAATTCCTTCTGACAGAGCTTCTTTCTGCTTCCTGTGGCTGGGTCACACAGGTCTTTTGCTTGTGGCCTGCTGCTGCCCTTCTCCGGCACTCACTCAAGAAGGAGTCCTCCCTACGCCTTTTCCTGTCGCAACTGCCACGTAAAGTTGCTCTCCATTGCCACCTTGCCTGGAAATCCTGTTGTTTAGTCGTGCCCGACTCTTCGTGACTCCATGGACCATAGCACGCCAGGCACTCCTGTCTTCCACTGCCTCCCGCAGTTTGGTCAGACTCATGTTGGTAGCTTTGAGAACACTGTCCAACCATCTCGTCCTCTGTCATCCCCTTCTCACCTTTAGTGGCCAACGATATGCGCAGGAACTAAGAGCAACATGAAGCAGCCCCAAACTGGGACAGCATCTTCCAGCGACGCACTCCTGTGCAAGTCACGTGACCTGCATAAGATCACGTGCCCCCCCCTTGTGATTTTTCAGGCACAGAGCCCCAAAAGCACTTTTTCGGGGCAGCAATCTTGCTCACATGTTTGGGGGCACCGTGCATGGGAAAAGGGCAGCCTGAAATCACGCAAGATCACAACAGCCATTTGGGATGCTGTCCTCTTGGAAGATAAAATGGGGTGTCCTGGAGCAGTTGACAGGTATGCAGGAGGTCCCTTGTTTTCTGTTGGTCTGAGGCAAATTATTCCAGGTGGACCTGCAGCTTTGCAGTTTTACCAAGCTGTGTGGATCGTGCAGGATTGAAAAACAGTCTACTTTTTTATTTAAAAAAAATGATTTGTTGATTCTTTTGTTCACCAAAGTGTTCTGTTTGGGGTCTCTGAAGGGACTCATAGCAAAGGACTTATGCATAAAGCTCTCAAACATCAAAAATCAGTGCATAAAGAAGGATTTTACATAAATGATGTAATTTACATAAGTGTCCTCCCAAGTTCTGTCTTTCTGGTAGTGTCTTTCTGAAGCTTGACCTTTGTGCTGGCTAGAGAGGGAAATGTCTCTTTTCCTTCACCTCAGCTCCGCAGTGGTTCTCTCAAACGGGCTGGCACTCGGGAACTTAAACTTGCAGCCCTTTAAACTATAAAACATCAACACACAAGGAACTTACAGTGTTGGAGAAATTCATAACTCAATTTAAAACTTTCAGCAAAACCTCATTACTCAGCTGCTTTTAAGTATGCAGAGCGTTACCAAAAGGAGACAACAGGCATCAGCCATATTATTCTGAAGTAACAAGTTACTTGTCCATAATGGTGGTTGCTCCCTGCCTCAACTCTTCTGCTGAGCATGTGCAGCCTTGTTAAACTGATACACAGCAGTGGGTTTACAATAGCATGGCACAGGGCCGTCTTAAGCATGCCCGGCGCCCTGGCGCGTCGGATCCCTCCGGCGCCCCTCCCACCCCGTTTCCCGGTGCGGCGGGCAGGCGGGCGCAGCTGCACTGCGCCACCCAGCCTGCCGTAGGGCCGGCCCTGGGCCAGGAGGTGCTGCCCACCCCCTGTTGCGCCGCCCCTGCGCACGACGGAGGCGGCCCCGCGCCTCCGTAGAGCGGCCTGAAGCCACTGAACAGCGGAGGCACGCCTGGGGCAGCCTCAGCTGCGCCTCTCAGCGGGTGCAGCGGCGCCCCTAGTGGCCTGGTGCCCTGGCACCCCGCGCCAACAGAGGCGGGCCTAGAGCCGGCCCTGGCATGGCAACAGACCTGCTACTCCCAAGCTTTCCCCCAGGAATGTCTATGGGAAGTGTTGTGACATGAGGTTCGTGATTTCAGCTCTCTTGACATAATATACTGGAGACAGTATATTCTCTAGTATACCCTTCTTTATTAAAGCAAACAAGACTGAGCTCTGAGGAGAGGAAGGCTACATTTATAGGGACAGGGGACTAGCTAGAAAGGGATACATTTTGGAAGGGAACAATATCAGGCAATCACAGTGCTGCCTTTTGGAGGGAACCAATAAGACAGAGGTTCCAAATACAGCAGCTTAAATGAACCTTCTGGAACCAAAAGGCTGTTACTTTACCCTAATGCAAATACAGACAATAGTAATTGTTATGTACTGAGCTGAATCCTAGAACAATAGGATTCAGAATCAGCGGGAGCTACCCAATCCAACTCCAGGTGGAAGTGAATCCGCAACCTGATTGGCCTGCTGGAGCAGCCAATCAGGCGGCTGGCAGAAGTGAATCTGCTACCTGATTGGCCTGTAGGAGCAGCCAATCAGGCTGCAGGCAGAAGTCAATCCACAATATAATTGGCCCACAGGTGTAGCCCTGAAGTAGCCAATCACGCAAGGCCCATTGTGTAAATAATGTATATAAGCAGATGGTTTTGGGAAAAGAGCCATTCGTCTTCTCTTCTCCTCCTTGATGACTATGAGCTGAATAAAGAGCATGAAATTCACTCTCGACTCCGAGTATATTTCACTGGCGACGAAGGTGGGATCCTGCTGAGCTGACCGCCACCACGCACTGCACCGCAGCACCGCCACCTGCTGCACTGCTGCATCGCACCGTGCATCCAGGCTTCAGCTCTAGGACCCAAGGAACCCAGAATGGCAACCGACAGCAGCTTCTCGCCATTCAAACCAGCATCAGGAGACTGGGAAGGGTACGCCGCCCGTTTCAACTTCCTCCTGCAAGCGAAAGAAGTCACCAACGATGCCATGAAGAGGGCGACATTCTTCAGCGTCTGTGGAGAGGAGACGTTTGAAATCGCCCGGGCTCTCCTTGCACCTAGAGATGTCGCTACCGTCTCTTACAAAACAATAATGGAACGGCTGAAGGAGCACTTCTCACCACAGCCCTCGGTGGTAGCTTGCCGAAATGCCTTCTACACAAAGCGGCAAGCCCCGGGGGAAACCATAACTGGGTTTGTGACCTCCCTCCGCCAAGCCGCCCGGTTATGCAACTTCTCAGAATTGGAGAACATGCTTCGTGACCGCCTCGTCGGTGGCCTGAGGGACGAGATGTTGCAACGACGCCTCTACGCCAAAAAAGACCTCACGTTCCAGATTGCTCTGGAGGAAGCCCTGGCAACCGAAGCCGCCGAGAGGTCAACGCAAGAGGCACGACCGGCCCCGCCATCCCAACCGAGGGTCTACCACGAAGACCTCACCGACGAATCCGAATCTGACAGGGAGGAAGTACACCGAGTACAGCGGCGCACTCAAGCAGCACACACACCACAGCAGCCTCGACGAGAAGGAGGGAACTGTGCAAGCTGCGGGGAGAACCACGAGAGGAGGACCTGTCGTTTCCGCAACGCAGAGTGCAGGCAGTGCAGAAAATTGGGACACATCGCCCGGGTGTGTCGGGCTCGACTCACCCGTCGACAAGCATCAGATGACCGACCCAGGAGCCCCAGGTCACACGGCACCATGCACCAAGGCAACTCAACGGAGATCACGGACTACCAGGTATTCCAGTTGCCCCATCCCAGCACAGAGAAAATTTATATAGAGGTACAGATAGAGGGAGCCCCATGCCGCATGGAGCTGGACACGGGTTCAACTCTATACATAATCTCGGCCCGAACATTAAGGGAACTGTGCCCTAATGGGGGTCCCAAACTAAGGCCGGCCCCATTCACCCTCCGGGACTTCCAGAAACGTAAGGTCCCTACTATGGGGGTGGGGACCTTCAGGGTGCAATATCGAGGGCGAAAGCAACAATTGGACTTGCTGGTAGTTAAGGGCCCCTACGTTAGCTTACTGGGACTGGCATGGTTTGGACCTCTGGGGCTAGCCGTTACCGGGGTGAACCGCACTAGCTTACAAGTGGACGTGGACGCCATATGCAAAGAGTTTCCAGGGGTTTTCGATGGGGCATTGGGACGATATACAGGACCCCCCATTGCCCTACAGCTAGACCCCGCTGTACGACCCATCAGGCACAAGGCCCGCCGGGTCCCGTTCGCCCTGAAACCCCGCATAGACGAGGAATTGGACCGGTTCGTGGAGCAAGGAGTGCTGGAGCCGGTGCCCAACGCCCCCTGGGAAACTCCAATTGTCACACCCGTCAAGCCTAACGGTTCGGTCCGCATCTGTGCAGACTACAAATGCACCATAAACAAGGCTCTCACGGCCCATGCATACCCAGTGCCAGTGGTCAGCCATGTCCTCGCCACCCTGGCTGGGTCAAAAATCTTTGGCAAACTGGACTTGGCCCAAGCGTATCAACAGTTGCCTGTGGACGAAGCCACAGCAGAGGCTCAGACGATTGTGACGCACAGAGGGGCATTCAGAGTAAAGCGGCTGCAATTTGGCGTTAGCGTGGCACCAGGCATATTCCAGAATCTAATGGACTCTCTCCTTAAAGGGATTCCTGGCGTCACCCCCTTCTTCGATGATGTACTGATCGCCGGGCCCACACCAGAGGAATTTGAGGACCGCCTCCGCTCCGTCCTGCACCGTTTCCAGACGGCGGGCCTCAAGGTGAAGCGGGAAAAGTGTTTACTGGGAGTGCCGCAGGTGGACTTTCTGGGATTTAAGGTGGACGCAGAAGGGGTCCATCCAACCGGTGACAAGGTACGGGCCATTTGTGAGGCCCCAGCGCCCAAGAGCAAGCCCGAACTTCAGTCATTCTTGGGACTATTGAACTTTTACCATGCCTTCCTTCCCCATAAGGCAGCGGTAGCGGAGCCCCTACACAGACTCCTAGATAAAAGGGCCCCTTGGGTGTGGGGCCAGCGACAAAGGGCCGCATTCCAGGCAGTCAAGGACTTGCTCGTCTCGAACTCGGTCTTAGCACACTTCGACGAGAGGCTGCCAGTGGTGCTGGCATGCGACGCCTCTCCCTATGGCATCGGCGCTGTCCTGGGACACCAACTCCCGGATGGAAGAGAGGTGCCGGTGGCATACTTCTCCCAGGCGCTTGCTGCAGCCGAACGAAACTACTCACAGATTGACAAGGAGGGTCTGGCAATCGTGAAGGGCGTAAAAAAATTCCATGATTTCTTGTACGGGCGGCCCTTTACCATAGTGACGGACCACAAGCCGTTGCTTGGCCTGTTTGCCCCTGAGAAGCAGACCCCCCAAGTGTTGTCTCCACGTGTCCTCAGGTGGTCAATTTTCCTTGCCGGCTACCAGTATGCACTAATCCACCGCCCTGGGAAGGCGATGGGCCACGCAGACGCCCTCAGCAGGCTACCACTACCAGAAACAGGCCCCGACCCAGCGCCTGCGCAAGAGGTTATGACCCTGGAGCTGCTTCCCGACCGACCCATTCAGGCACAAGAAGTTGCGCACCATTCCACAAAAGATAGGGTCATCTCCCGGGTCCTGGACTGGGTGTGGCGAGGATGGCCCAGCAGCAGCCCCGGGCCAGAATTCGCTGGCTACACAAACCGCAAACATGAACTGTCGGCCCACAAGGGGTGCCTGTTATGGGGAAGCAGGGTTGTTGTTCCCCAGCCCCTCCGCAAAAGGGTCCTCACAGCCCTACACGAGACACACCCAGGGGTAGTGAGGATGAAGGCCCTTGCCAGGAGTTATGTGTGGTGGCCGGGGATTGACAGAGAGATAGAGGCCTGGGTCCAACACTGCCAGACCTGCCAAGAATCCCGCCCGGATCCCCCAAGGGCCCCAGTCCAGCCCTGGGAGTCCGCCCGACATCCATGGTCACGCTTGCACGTGGACTTCGCTGGCCCCTTCCAGGGAAAAACATTCTTCATAGTGGTGGATTCCTACACCAAATGGCTGGAGGTCGCACTGGTACCATCCACTTCTACGGCGGCAGCCATCCGGGTACTACGTAAGCTGTTTGCGACCCACGGGCTCCCTGACACCCTCGTCTCGGACAATGGAACCGCATTCACGTCAGAGGAGTTCCAGACCTTCACAGCGCAGAACGCCATCCGCCACATCCGCTCAGCACCATTCCACCCTGCCACCAATGGCCAAGCGGAGCGCATGGTGCGGACCACCAAGGACAGCCTCCGCCGCATGACACAAGGGGACTGGGAATACCGCCTTGCCGCATTTCTTCTAGCACAGCACAGCACCCCAAGCACAACGACGGGCCGGAGCCCAGCTGAATTACTAATGGGCCGGCGCCTTGCAACTAGACTGGACCGACTTCACCCCGACAGAGCTCAGGATGAGGTAGTGGTGGGGAAAGGCAGGAACCCCCGGACATTTGTGGCCCAGGACCCAGTGTATGCAAAGAATTTTGGGGCAGGCCCAGCATGGGTACCCGCCACAGTCACCAAGGTGACCGGTCCCGTGTCGTACGAGGTACAAACGGAAGGGGGGCAATGTTGGCGCCGCCACTGCGACCAGCTACGGCGACGATTCCCAGGAGGAACCCGGGAGGAGAGCGGGACAGAGGGGTCCCAAGGGGACAGCAGGGCAGTGAGGCCTGTAGAGCGAGAGGGGTGGGCAGGGGAAGCAGAAGCAGTAGGCACAGAGGGGCGCCCCGAGGCTGGAAGGACACCGGAACCAGAGCTACAACCTAGTGGTTCAGTGGCGCCAGACCAGACAGCCCCGGCACAGCCAGCAGCCTCGGAACACGAGCCAGAACCAGAACCCCTGACCAAGGAACACCCCAGGCCACAACGCACACGGAGGCGGCCAGCAGACCTTGGGGACTACGAATGCAACTTCCCGGGCAGGACTGGAACTTAGAGGGGAGGGGTGTTATGTACTGAGCTGAATCCTAGAACAATAGGATTCAGAATCAGCGGGAGCTACCCAATCCAACTCCAGGTGGAAGTGAATCCGCAACCTGATTGGCCTGCTGGAGCAGCCAATCAGGCGGCTGGCAGAAGTGAATCTGCTACCTGATTGGCCTGTAGGAGCAGCCAATCAGGCTGCAGGCAGAAGTCAATCCACAATATAATTGGCCCACAGGTGTAGCCCTGAAGTAGCCAATCACGCAAGGCCCATTGTGTAAACAATGTATATAAGCAGATGGTTTTGGGAAAAGAGCCATTCGTCTTCTCTTCTCCTCCTTGATGACTATGAGCTGAATAAAGAGCATGAAATTCACTCTCGACTCCGAGTATATTTCAGTAATACAGATATAAAATCATTTGTCTCAATACACAACAGGAAGTGCCCAGACTGAGCTGCCTCTTATCCCTGCTCCACTTGAAATCTCTGTCATGTGCTATGGGTAGATCTCGAATGGCAACTCTCACTGAAATGTAGACCTTATGAAGTTGTAGGCCTATCATCAGGGTAAGCCCACCCAGCTTGCCCTGCCTCCCCCTCTTTGAAATCTTGTCGGAAGCTGCCTCACAACCCTGGTAAACGAAGCTTTGGCAGCAGGGAGAACAAGGGGCCAGCACTTTGCCATTTCACCTCAGGCAGTGAAACACGATTGTCCATACCTGGCCTATATACTTTATTATGTTCAGCACACTCACAAGATGGTTTCTGCTGCACGCTCCCCTCCACTCCTTGAGCTTTACCAGTCCATCATCAGCTACAAGAAGTAATGTAAAGGTAAAGAAAGGTAAAGGACCCCTGGACGGTTAAGTCCAGTCAAAGGCGACCAAGGGGTTGTGGCGTTCATCTCGCTTTCAGGCCAAGGGAGCTGGTGTTTGTCCACAGACAGCTTTCCGGGTCATGTGGCCAGCATGACTAAACCGCTTCTGGTGCAACGGAACACCATGACAGAAACCAGAGCGCACGGAAACATCATTTACCTTCCCACCACAGCAGTACCTATTTATCTACTTGCACTGGTATACTTTCGAACTGCTAGGTTGGCAGGAGGTGGGACAGAGCAACGGAAGCTCACTCTGTTGTTGGGATTCAAACCGCCGACGTTCTGATCAGCAAGCCCAAGAGGCTCAGTGGTTTAGACCACAGTGCCACTCTTTTGCAGTGATATAACTAGTCTTAAATGAACAGTCTCACCATATACTGTACTACAGTCTCACAAGATGTAGCTTCTTCTCCGGACTTCTTCCCTTGCTACTTTTTTTAAAAACGTCGGAAATTACCAGTGCCCCAAAATATGGAGCTGCAGTAACCATGTGACTAAGCCCAACAGCTGTGTAGTGTGTGTGTGTGTGTGTGTGTCTTGTAGCAGTTCTTGTCTTTTGATCAGCATTCTTTAGTTTATAATGTCCTTTCCCCCCCTTTAAAAATACTGAAACACTTGGTTGCAGGTCCACTTGTAAGTGAGTAACTCCATTCTTGCATGAGAGGTAGAAACACTTTCTGAAATTCCTCCCACCTTTTTTCAGCTCCCTTGTTTTTCACCCAAGGGAGCAAAGGCACAAGCGCCCTGGCTGCTGAAACACAGGATATTCATTTGTTGCCTTGTACTACTTCACAGTTTTGAGGGAGATAATTTTATTTTATTTTTACCCTAAATAAAAGCAATTTCATTTTGATCCTTGTTGTCACCCTCAGGATAGAGGCTTTCAGAGCCAATTGTTTAGTTTTCTCTGCTAACTTTGAAATGATGAATTTTAAATCCCAGCTCAGTCTTAAACCCTTTGTATTCGGATACAGCGATTCCAAGCACTCATAAAATGCATACTGTTAAAATAGCCCTCAATGGTGATTTTATTTACCGTTTGATCACTTCCCTTGTAACTACTGATTAATTCTTTCTAACCATTGTAACAGTTGTTGCCTACATTCAAAGTGGTTCCCCAAGGACAGCCGGAGAGAGCCAGAAAATCCAAAGGCAAGAGCGTGAAATGAAATATATGTTTGCCCTTTTATGTGCTGTAGCTGGATATCCAAAATTTATGCTTTAAGCTGTCACTTTAATCAGCAGCTAAAGCTTTTCTTTCTTTGTTTTTGAGCAGCCAAATAAACTCATACTGGTCACTGATTGGTAACACCACTATAATAGGTCACAGTGGTACAATAAGGCTTGCTAACTGATGGCGGCCTCCTTGATTACTGAGTAAGCAACATATACTGTACTTTGTAGGTAAATGAAACAGCTGCAGGGGTATGGCAAAGAACTGAAAATTAGGAAAATATATGCACCACTTCTGTGGTTTCTTGCCTCATATTCCCTCTTTTCCCATTTCCCCAATTGCTTGCACAGGTGGTCGGATTAATTAAATTGCCGCCATTCCTCGGTGCTCATATTACTTCTACAACTTGGACTGGAACAACTAGATTCAGTATATTCCCAACACGCTGAGTGAGTGGGAGCCTGCAGCAAAATGTGGCCATGCAGAATATTCCTGCTGAGGGTTCCAGCCTTCTAGCCATGTCCGTTCCCAGGACACTCCATTCCATTCTCCTGCCTCCTGGTTTCTTCTCGCCCTCCCAAGTCAATCAGCATTCCATGGCCAT
Organism: Zootoca vivipara; assembly: GCF_963506605.1. Lineage (NCBI taxonomy): Eukaryota > Metazoa > Chordata > Lepidosauria > Squamata > Lacertidae > Zootoca > Zootoca vivipara. The sequence continues at coordinate 37,256,058 of NC_083276.1, forward strand.
TGTGCCTGCTGATTATCCATGCATGCCCCCTCTCCTCCCCCTGTGTGCCCCCCCCAATTTGGCTATGTAGTGGGTGACGATAACCCTGGAACAGTGAGGGGGGGGCAGTGGGGTTGTTTTGTCTGGCAAGTCAAAACGCTGGTCCTAATGTAACGATTGCATTAGCATGATGTTGACAATACCAAATGTAGACAATACCAACAAGAAATAAAAGTGGGAGGCATCTAAGGAAACCAGTGTGGCTGTATAAGGAGCTTACAGATGAGCTGAAAGGGCATGTATAAGAAATGGAAGAAAGGGGAAATCACAAAGGAGGAGTATAAACAAGTAGCCAACAGTTACAGGGAAAGCCAGGCTGACAAAAGCTCAGAATGAGCTCAGCCTTGCAAGAGAGGTTAAAAAGAATAAAAAGGGTTTATTTGGCTATGTCCGAAGTAAAAGGAAGAACAAGCAAGTGGTAGGTCCTCTGTGTGGGGAAAACCAGAGAAATGATGTTGGGTGGCAGAGAAAAGGCGGAACTACTCAACACCTACTTTGCCTCTGTCTTCACCCAAAAGGAAAGTGATGCCCAACCTAGTGATAACAGAATAAATGATGTAAGGAGGGAACTGCAGCCCAAGACAGGAAAAGAGGTAGTAAGGGAACCCCTGGCTACTTTAAATGAATTCAAATCTCCAGGGCCTGTTGAGCTGCATCCAAGGGTACTAAAGGAGCTTGCGGGTGTAATTTCAGAGCCTTTGTCTCATCTTTGAGAATTCTTGGAGAACACGTGAGGTCCCTACAGACCAGAGGCAGGAAAATGTTGTCCCCATCTTCAAAAAGGGGGGAAAGGAAGACTTGGGTAACTACCAACCAGTGAGCTTGACATTGATACCAGGAAAGGTCCTAGAACAGAAAATTCAACAGTCGGTCTGTGAGCATTTAGAAAATGATTCTGTGATTAATAAGATCCAGCATGGATTTCTCATAAATAAGTCATGCCAGACCAATCTGATTTCTTTCTTCTTCTTCTTTTTCCTTTTTTGATGGAATTACAAACTTGGTGGATCAGGGAAATGTTGTGGACATAGTGTGTCTTGATTTCAGTAAGGTGTTTGACAAAGTCCCCCATGATATTCTCACGAGGAAGCTGGTAAAATGTGGGTTGAACGAGGTAACAGGTGGATTTGTAGCTGGTTGACTGACCAAACCCAAAGAGTACTCATTAATGGTTGGTTCCTCGTCATCCTGAAAAAAAAGTGACAAGTGGGGTGCCGCAGGGTTCTGTCCTGGGCCCATTGCTGTTCAGTGTCTTTACAGTATTAGGTGAAGGAATTGAGGGGGTGTTCCTCAAATTTGCAGATGACACCAAACTGGGAGGGGTGGCTAATGCCGCAGAAGACAGAATCAGAATTCAAAATGACCTTAACAGATCGGAGAACTGGGCGCAAGCTAACAAAATGAATTTCAATAGGGACAAATGTAAGGTTCTGCACTCAGGCAGGGAGAACCAGATTCACAAAAATAGGATGGGAGACACCTGGCCTGCTAGCAGTACATGTGAAAAGGATCTAGGGCAGGCCTAGTCCCAAAACATCGGGAGGGCCGAGTTTGCCTATGCCTGATCTAGGGGTCTTGGTGGACCACAAACTTAATGTGAGTCAACAGTGTGATGCAGCAGCAAAAAAAGCTAATGCTATTCTAGGCTGCATCAACAGAAGTACAGTGTCCGGATCAAGGGAATTAATAGTACCACTCTATTATGCCTTAGTCAGACCACCCTTGGAATACCGTGTCCAATTCTGGGCACCACAATTTAATAATGATGTTGACAAGCTGAAACGTGTGCAGAGGAGGGCAACCAAGACGATCAAGGGTCTGGAAACAGCCTTATGAGGAACAGTTGAAGGAACTGGGTATGTTCAGCCTGGAAAAGAGGAGACTGAGAGGAGATATGATAGCCGTCTTCAAATATCTCAAGGGCTGTCTCATGGAGGAGGGAGCATGCTTGTTTTCTCCTGCTCTGGAGGGTAGGACTCAAACCAATGGCTTCAAGTTGCAAGAAAAGAGATTCCGACTAAACATTCGGAAAAACTTTGTGACAGCAGGAGCTGTTCAGCAGTGGAACAGACTCCCACGAGAGGTGGTGGACTCTCGTTCCTTGCAGGTTTTTAAACAGAGGTTGGATCTGTCATGGATGGTTTAGCTGGGATTCCTGTATTGCAGGGGGTTGAACTAGATGACCCTTGGGTCACCTCCAACTCTAGGATTCTATGACTCTATGGATTCCTCCCCTTTTCTGTTCTTCTGTAGTATGCTTTGCAAAACAGCCTTCAAAGAGACAAAAAAGTACAATTGTTTGTTTAGATGCTGATTTCTTAAATGGCACTTTAAAAATGCTAGCTTTTTTTTTTTTTGTTAACATTCTGCCCTGCATCACTAAGGACCTGAAAAATGGAAAACTAAAGTAAGGGAGACACCATGCCTATAGAGCATCTAGTAAAACTGCAAGGCATTTTTATGATGAGATTAATTTCAACTGCAGTTATGAGGGTTTTGTCCGCATTACGTGATTATGAGCCTGTTGGTGAATAGTTTAGACTTGTTTTTCTTTAACACTTAGAGTCACAGTTCTGTTAAGCACATTCACAATGACAGAGACAGTGACATATTTTGAAATTGTGCTTCCAATTAGTCATATCCAAAGACAAACTGCACAGCTTCTGCTGGTCTCACAATGGTCCTAATCTACTTCAGGAACTGGAAGAACCCCCCACCAAAGCTGGAATATGCACTGGTCTATAAAGGAGGGTCCATAGCTTGGTAGTAGAGCATCTGTTTCGCATTCAGAAGGTCACAGGTTCGATCCCTGGTATCCCCAGGTATGCCGAAGGAAGGCCCCTGTTTGAAATCCTGGGGAGTTGTAGGCAGCCCTGAACTAGGAATGGATGATTTAGTCAATTGCAGTTTCTCTCTGCTTCCCATTTTTCAATCTTAAATTCAGTTGCCCACATTTCCACATCAGTGTGCATTTTTTAAAAAAAAAAAAAACCCTAATGAAAATTCAGCAGCATTTCCATGTGAATTTCTCCTAGTTGCACATATATCTATGCTGAATATACAAATATTAGCAAAGCAATATTTGCAGTCTGACTCAGCCTAACACACCTTTCTGTATCCTTTGGAGTCAACCAACTTTGGGAATCAACCAGACCCCAAAGTCTGGGGCCATGTCAATATGTTCCAGTTCCACTCAGAAAGGAAGGAAAGGATGTTGTTGTTTCGGCACAATTGTTTAGTCAAAATATTATCTCCTTCCACTGCAGAAAACATTGGAAAATAAGGATAAAAATCTCAGCCTTAAAAACCCAATTGGGTAAATCAAAACTGTTCCCAACATAGCTTTAGATTGCCTGTAATAACACCATAGGATGTAACAGCTTGATACTATACCTTTTTTATTTCAAGCATTCTTCAGATGCAACCAATGACCATAGCCAGAAAAGGACTGTGAGCTGTTATCAGTGCTGGCTCACTTACTGGAGTTTGCAGCTCAAAACTGCAGATCTGTGGAATATGTGCAAGGTAGACAATTTAGAAAAGTTAGAAGGGGGAGAGAAATTGTTTGATTTAGAACAGTTTAGACACCTGAACTATTTGCAGAGTATATAAGGAGTGATTTATAGAGAAGAGGGAGTAGAAGATACAAGAAAGATTGCACACATTATAGCAAAGATTGCAACATACCCTACAGACATAACAGATTGAAAATGATCCAAATTAGAAATAACAGACAAAGCACCCTTGTTGCGATATTGATTTTTCTCTCTCCTTCAGATGTTTTTTGTTCTTTTATCCAAACTTCTGAGAGTTCTTTGCAGCTCCCATATCTATACATAGCAACACTGGTTTGCAGTCAGCTAAGCTATGACCAACTGAAATCCGTTGATTTCAGTGGGTCAACTCTGAGCATGGATTGGTCAGGTAAAACCCATAGAAGTAACCAGAAGTGGGTGAATAGGTGAGGCAGAGCTGCTCTTCTAGCTTTCCAGCAAGTGAGGTGCTGTAGCTTACCTAGCTAGACAGGGAGGAAGCTGTGAAGTTAGGACAGGGAAACGCAGGAGTGCTGGGCTGTCTTCACACTGATCTCTTCGCTACCTTGTCCCTCTCCCTTCCAGTAAGCAACAGTGATCCAATTACCAGGAGGCTAGTATAACGGCTCCGCCCCACCCACCAATCTGCTTTTAGTCTTAACGCAACTAGTCCATTAAGAAATTTCATATATAACATCAATTGACTAGTCCCGCTAGCTGACTTCTGTTAGTGCAGTGGGCCTTTGCACCCCTTTCCTCTCCCTCCCCCATGCTCCCTGAAATTGGTCCTGGGTGGGTCAGAAGAACCCGATGAGCAGCATGTGGGGGAATGGGAAGGGAAATATTTCCACCTGGAATGCTGAAAAGCTTACACTGATAGAACAATTGCCATAGTTTTCAGTGTAGCTGAAATCCTCCCATTGATTTTATAGGGGCAGAGATATGCATGACTAGCTAATTATTTCAAGTGTACAACACACAACTTTTTAGAAGATGTCTTTGCAACTGTCTGAATGTAAAGGCCTGGCAGGCTGGCAGAAATAAGTCATGCCTTCTCCTTCAGCCTCTGTAACATTATTTAGAAAACCACCAAGCATCTGATTCTGCTTCAAAATATATTCATTGGAAGTGTACTGTAAACACCATAAAACCTATAAACACGCCTCCAAGTATAATACAGCGAAGGCCACCTCAGGTACATTTCTGCTTAATGGTGTCTCTAAAGCAAACTGCTCCATGTTTGTGAGAACCACCAGCAGCTCCTTAGAATCATATTTTGGGGATGCGTTTGCAAAGATTACTAGTCCACTGAAAGTTTTACCTATGAATATTTTCTTGGAAAGAGGTCCTACTTTGTTCATCAAGCCTTACAGGTAAGTGTCCTTAGGACTGTAGCTTTAGTCTGATCCTACCCATAGTAGGACGCGGGTGGGCCACAGAGCCTAGGGCTTGCCGATCAGAAAGTCGGCGGTTCGAATCCCCGGGTTGAGGTGAGCTCCTGTTGCTTGATCCCAGCTCCTGGCCAACCTAGCAGTTCGAAAACATGTCAAAGTGCAAGTAGATAAATAGGTACCGCTACAGCGGGAAGGTAAACGGCGTTTCCGTGTGCTGCTCTGGTTCGCCAGAAGCGGCTTTGTCATGCTGGCCACATGACCTAAATGGCCTCGGTCCAGTATATCTGAAGGAGCATCTCCACCTCCATCGTTTTGCCCGGACACTGAGGTCCAGCACCGAGGGCCTTCTGGCGGTTCCCTCATTGCGAGAAGCCAAGTTGCAGGGAACTAGGCAGAGGGCCTTCTCAGTAGTGGCACCCGCCCTGTGGAACACCCTCCCACCAGATGTCAAAGAGAAAAACAACTACCAGACTTTTAGAAGACATCTGAAGGCAGCCCTGTTTAGGGGAGGCCTTTAATGTTTAATAAATTACTGTGTTTTATTTTTCTGTTGGAAGCCGCCCAGAGTGGCTGGGGAAACCCAGCCAGATGGGCAGTGTATAAATAAATTATTATTATTATTATTATTATTATTATTATTATTATTACTATTACTATTACTATTACTATTATTACCTGGAAGCTGTATGCTGGCTCCCTCAGCCAATAACGCGAGATGAGCGCCGCAACCCCAGAGTCGGTCATGACTGGACCTAATGATCAGGGGTCCCTTTACCTTTACCTTTACCCATAGTTACTGAGAGGTTAAGTTCCGGTGGGTTAAATGGATTTCCATGTCTGGGGGAATGTGGTGGCTGAGGTTCTTGCAGAGCCACAGCCACATCTCACATTATCTGATATGAAATAAAAAAATTCCTTCAGTAGCACCTTAAAGACCAACTAAGTTTATATTTTGGTATGAGCTTTCGTGTGCATGCACACTTCTTCAGATACACTAGAAACAGAAGTGTCAGACCCTATATATATACAGAGGGTGGTGGGGGTGGGTGGGAATGGGAGATGGGCTGATGGGAGTGGTAAACCTGTAGATGGGTGTTAATGGCTGCTGATGGCTGCTACTGAAGGAATTTTTTTATTTTGCTTCGACTCAGACCAACACGGCTACCTACCTGTATCTGATATGAGTGCACAAGCATAAAAAGAGCCTTGCTGGTCCAGGCCAAAGGCCTGCCTAGTCCAGCATCCTATCCTAATGTTGGCCACCCAGATGTCTATGGGAAGCCCACAAGCAGGACATACAAAGGCATTCTCCTCACTTTTGTGATTGCCAGCAACTCTCTCCACTTTTGTAATTCCAACAGTTTTGGGGTAACCCCAATGCATTCATTCACAAACGATGCACACCCCAGCTGGGATGGGTCTTCGTTGGGGCTGACAATGTGGGAATTAGGATGGGGAAAGGCAGGGTTAAAATAGTGGCTTGAACTAATACGGTAACTCTGTGCATCAATGATTCTAATAATTTTCCCTCTGACTTTCCACCTGCCCAAGCTGCATATTACTTGCTGGTTCAAGGCTTCTGCTAATGCCCAAGAAGAGGAAGCTGTTGACTAATGTGCAACAATCAAAATAAATGCCTAATGAACCTTGAAATGAGCCTGCCTACTGGAAACTGTCCCCATACCTGAAAATATACCCCTATAGTTCACACGCCAGTGCCTACTGCATATAGAATAGAAATGGCTACTGTGCCGCTAATATAAATAACCAATGCTGGAGGAGATCTCCAGTGAATGAATTCGAAAATTAGGCTGTAAAATTAGATTGGCTTTAATATCTCAATGAAGTTTAAATTATTATTATCTGGCAGGCTTGGTGGAAATTGAGCCTGTCTGCTAGGTATTACCCTGAGGCAGATTAAAGTGAACTGCAATAGCCTGAAGAGAGATCATAGAATCATCAAGTCATTGGTTTGGAAAGGACCAAAGGTCTCCTGGTACCAAATGCAGAACTATATATCTGCCTACCAACCATTCTCTTCTTTGCACTGACCAGCCCATACAATCCAGATGGAAAAAGCATAGGGGTTGTATTCCAGTAGACAATATAGACAACACACCATATCCAGGTGCTGTTGGCCCATATCTCCTACCATTCTTGACCAATGGCTGCCTAGGGTTAATTGTGTCCAACAACATCTGGAGGGGCTATCCCTCATATACACTGTGGGAAAGTGCCTGCAGAACACGTAGCACCAGATCACAAAAGAACCAAGCCATGCTTTCTCATGCTACAAACACACAGAGATTAAGCAACAGATAGCATTCTCCATCCTTACAGTTGAGGGCAGAGGAGAAAGCAATGGAATGAATGTTAGAGGCATTCTAGGGTTGTAATGTCCATGGACACATAACTGTGGGCCTAGAAGGTCATAATATTGAAGAGATTAGCAAAATCGCCAAATTTCATTATTTCTTGGTTTAAAGACAAATCTCAGTGATTGGTATAGCTCCCCTCAGATACAGGATTATTCACTGTAAGAGGCTGAAAGTTTCTGTGACCAGGCTTTTCAGTCTTATTTGTAGCATGTATGTCTGATTGTGGCCCATAGAAGACAATTCATTTGGTAGCAGATATTATTGCTGTTCCCATTTGTGATGGGCCGATGTCCAGATTTCTTCTTCATTAGCTGACATGCATCACTCCTAACTTGAAGGCAAAATATCTGGAGGCAAAAGAATCGATCAGTTGGCTTGCATGTTGAGTTCTTGCACAGATGTTGTCCTGACATATACTAAGCTGAAACAACAACAAAAGGCACAGCCTAGTTTAATTGAACCACATGTTTACTGCAATGCCTTATAGATGGGGCTGCTATTGAATACAACTTGAGAGCTTCGACTAGTGCAAAATATGGCTGTCAGAATTTTTATTGATATGGCCAGTTGTATGCAGTTGTATATAGCAATTTTTTTAAAACTCAATTTCACTATTCATTTCTAAATGACCTGAAGGAGCATCTATCTCTTCACATACCAACCTGCCCATAATTCGTATGAGGCCATTCTCTAGGGATCTTCCCTATCAGAGATACATTATTTATCTACAGTAGAAAGGGCCTTTTCAGCAGGGACGCCCCGGTTTGGGAACATACTCCCCAAAGATGCTCAATTAGACCCTATTCTAAATCTAAGTTAGCACGAATTTGTATACCACTCTGAATCTCTGTGAGCTTCTGGTGTTCATCACCACCATATAATTATTTTTAAAAGTAGAGGTTTAGATGAAGAGTGACAAATAGCCCTCAAACCAAAGCATGTTTGCTGCTGCTTTCTTTTTTGGGGTGGGAAGCTTTCTAAACTGCTTCTCTTGTTCCTGTTGCATTTTTGCATGGTGCCATGGTGTGGGGGACAGGTTGGTGGCTGGTCCCAACAATTTAGCTTACATGAAGGTATCCAGCCTCCTGCATTATGCTGCTAACATTTGAATTTACTTCCTTGATGCTTCCTTTCCTTTTCTGTTTTGAGATGTGGCTTTCTTTAAAATAAAAAATAAAAAGTTCTGGGAAAGTGAAATTCCCTTTTTTTCTTTTTATTATTATTAAAATATTTTATTAACATATAGAACACATACATTTACATTTACACAGTACATATACACAGCACAACACCTTATTTTCATAACATAAAGCATACCTACATTATGCTATATTATACCTACCTATACGAATTTCCCCTTTTCATAGCAGCATAATATCAGCATTATTAATTCAGGAAGAATGCTGGCCAAGTTCTAAGAAAGCAGTGCAGCACGCAAGGCACATTAAGGAATTACAGAACGAAAGCAAGAATTTTACCCCTACAGTCTTCTGCAATGTTTCCGAAGTCTGAGCCAGTGCATACTTAGTCAGAAGTAAGTCCTTCTGAATTCAGTGGGACTTACTCCAAGCACGTGTGCATAGAATTGCAGCCTTACAGTGCAATCTTATGACTACTCAGAAGTTTGAGAGGGGGGTGGGCTTATCCCAGGTAAAGTGGGGGTTGGCATTGCAGCCTTAAGTGTGCATTAGATAATAAAAAGTTGCTTATAAGAGTTGTCTGTTTCTCCATTGCTTGTAGTAATCCACCATTTAACCAGATACTGTCTATTCATGGCTGTTTTGCCAAGTGTTTCCAGCCTATTACTTTCACCTAGAAAAAGCTCTTTGAAAGGCCAGTGAGCAGGTGAATAGCCCAACAGCTACGCAAGACCATATGAAGGCTGAAATCTTAATTGCCCATTATCATTGTAGCTGGTTTCATTTTCTAGGCTGTCTTTACAAAAAGAAGAAAAGGAGCTTACCAGTAGTGTTGGGATGGAAAAGCCTAGAATAATTAACCATTGTTGCACAGAGAAAATTTAGGAAGAACTCTTTGATGTAGCAAAGACGTTATGCCCAGATTCAGGAAATAATAGCAACTAAAACAATGGGCATTAATATATACTCTTCTAAGCACCAACACTGATATTATACAGAGCTGACAAAGTTGTCAAGGAGTTGTGAGTCCTTCCAAGACATTTTTCAAGTAATTCTGGTGTGTCCCTAATTAGATTTGGAAAAGAAGTAAGCTAATTTACTCAAGATATTCTTTTTCTTGCATACGAAGACACCTGTAAATTATGTTCTAATGTGATTATGTGTGCTTGTGAGAACGCACTCGGATTCTGCAAAATAAAAAATAATTAAAGAATTCAGTATGCAAGGCCGAAGACACCTTGATCTAGTCACTACTTTGGGTTCCGGTTTCCGCCTGCAGGAATGGCGGACCTGTTTTCCATCTCTCTGACCTTCGTAAGGAATTTGGCGGTTGCTAGGGGAGTAAATGGCAACCCCCTACCCTCTCCGGGGGTTACGGAGAGGGGCCGCTGGCCCGCGATGCCCCCAGACCCACTCCGACTGTTTTTGGAGTGGGGGGAGCTTGGGCTGAGCACTTACGAGGGCCAGGACTCCCGGACGCTAATCTGCATGGCGGGGATATCCATGGTTAAAGAAGATAATTAGGCTTAAATCTATGGACATACTTCAGAAGGAGGGGAAGAAGCGCTGTTTACTGCTGAGAAATTTATGCTGCTGAGGGAGAGGAGTCAAAGATTGTACAGCATCTGGAAGAAGGATTGATGGGGACGGAGCGATAAGGGAAGTGAGTTTTTATTTTTTTTCTTCATATTGTTGCCTCGTACCTTCCCGGACGCGATGTCCTGGCTTGTTTGGAGTGAAAGAGAAACAAAAGACTGTGTGAGTTGAACTTTATAACTGTTGTTACTGAGCATATTTTTTAAAGATGTGGAGTTGCCGATGAGAAAAGCCCCCCCCTAGTCGGACGGAAGGAGTTCTGGACGCGTTCGGAGGATTTATGAGCTGTGACGCACTTTAAATTGGAGCAGCGACCTGAAGCTAAGTTCAGCTATAGGGCAAGGAGATCCATTAATTTACCAAGAGTTTATGGTTTGATGTTTGGGTCTCCTGCCTGGAAAAGCTGTAAATTCTATAATGATCGTAAATCTTCATGGCTATGAGAGAAAACGAAAGTGATTTGAGCTTTTTAAGATGGCGCTGCTTCGTGCTGCTTCGACGCAACAGGGAGCTCCATTAAGAAGATTTATGGGGAGGCTGGACTGATTAACTCACACAGGAGAAAGAACATCTGTGAAACTTTGTTTGATATTTATCTCAGCAGCTGGGAAATAATCGGATGAAAGTGGAAAACATCTATGTGACTGTAAGGGGAAGATCTGGATTATTATGAACTTGGAGGACGATTTGAACTTTAGAAAAAAGACGGCAGTGGACAGTTGCGAGGAATTCCCAATTTCTTGAAGCATGGGAACCCAAATAAAAAATCCTTTAGATGATTTGGCATAACATTCGGTTTGATTGATATATATATGTGTATAATTTGAAATATTGAATGTGATATAATTGGTTTTAATTGGAAAATTAATAAAAATATTTTTTTTTTAAAAAAAAGATCTAGTCACTACTTTAGCAGTGTGATCACTAGATCAGCATTATTATGCTAGGTGCACAGAGGAGGAGTCCTAAGACTGAGAGAACAGCGGCTTCCTAGCGAAATCATGGAGGAGGTGACATTTGAACCAGGGACATCCAGGCTCACAGCTCACATTCTCAATCATTACAGTGCACCAGCTTACACACAGAGATATGTCCTTCAGAATTCTTCATTTCAAGCTCATATTCTTGGTTTAGAAAGGAGGAAATGGAAAATCATGATATACTGTGTGAGCTTTTTTATTTTTCTCTGCACTCTATCTTGTTGTCCCCAGTGACTTTTCATAACAGCAAATGTTTTCCTCCTCATGTTGCTGTTATTTCACATTTTGAAAAGCCTTTTCTCCATTACAACCCTTCAGGGCATATTCAGGTTTGCAATGAAGGCAGCAAGGCTTTCATTTGAATGGTATAAATCTTGTGAGTTTGGGAAGAGTCTGCTTGCCGGGTGGTGGGTTTTTGCTGGTGAATGGTTTACTCATGGGGAAGATATACACTGTGCTGAACTCCTTTTCTTCTAGCCCCGCCCCCCTGTTGTGTTTTAACATCTCTGCAGTACTTGAAGATGCTATTTCTTTAATCGCCCTCTCTTTGGTTGAGAAGCAATGGTGTGTTTCAAGATCAAAGTTCTCATATAAGTCTCTCCTGAGATCCCATCAGTAAACAAAAAGATTCTTTCTTCTTTTCTTTGTGGGCATTGTTCTACAATGCAAGAGATTGACTTCTTTTTGAAAACAGAACTTTATAGGAAAGCCTCTTGTCTACACAGTTTGTACAGAAAAGTATGTAACCTTTTCTTTCTCCACAGTGCCGTAAGACCTCTATCAGGAAGACAATTAATGTGAAAAATGAATGTTTTATACACTAAGAAATGAGAGACTCTTTGAATATCAGCCTCATTAAATTCTCATTATTTACAGATGAATCAGTTCGAATTACCCTTGTAATTTTTTTCTGCTTTTCTGTTTCTTCCATTATTCTTATCAGCAACATTTTTTTGTCACTTTAAGTGCCCAAATTTATACAAAGTATTTAATTATTTTGACAGTTTATAGCAAAAATATCTGCGTGGAATGGAACGTGGGTTGGTTCATATATCCCATTAACTGAGTAGCAAGGGGGAAACAAAGCAAAACAAAAGCTAAGGAAATGAAATGAAGGACAGAATTGGGAGTTTTGGAAGAATGGGTACAAATAATTTATCAAATTAAGGGGAATTACCAGCCAAAGGAATGTTACTTGCATTGTCCTTAATTATTGTTCTAGATGAAGCTAGGCAAAGAATGTCTACCACTCGGATGAAAAGCTTGTTGCCTTCTTTGTAAACCTAAACATGCCCTGAAGGCTTGTAATGAAGAAAAAGTGCATTGTTGATTGGTTTTTAGTTTTATAAGGCTGAATCGTTACAAAGAAAAATGTGCACATCTATTATTATTTTTGGTGTGCCGTGTACAGCTACATTTCAGCTGCTTGTGCTGATAAGGCTATATCAGTTAACTTATGGAAGACCAAGCTCCAAATCATTGTAGCAATTAAGCAGAAAAATACCCCCCCCAACATGCTTCTGCTGTTAAATATGCGAATGGAATATTCAGTATCCATTATTCAACTGCTGACATCCAAATAGTATGGCTGTTTGACATTAGATAACTGTCAGTGTTGGGGCTATGACATTTGATATTTGATTATCTGACAGTTTGGGAAAATTGATGCACTATGGTATTTTCTACAGTGGTACCTCGGGTCACAGATGCTTCGGGTTACGCGTTTTCAGGTTGCGTACCGCAGGAAACCCGGAAGTACCAGAAAGGGTTACTTCCAGGTTTCGCTGCTTGCGCATGCACAGAAGTGTAAATCGCGCTTTGCTCATGCGCAGAAGCACCAAATCGTGTCACGCGCATGCTCAGACACGGCGCTGCGGGATATGAACGCTGCGGGTTGCGGACGTGCCTCTGTCACGGATTACGTCCGCAACCTGAGGTTCCACTGTATTATTATTTGAAAGTTGTTACTTGATCTCTTGCAGTGTTTCAGAGATCACTCATTGAGTCAAGGTGAGCCCAGGCAGAGGAAAAAATGAAACATGCCTCCTATTTATCTCACCATCCTGTAACTCAGTGTTTCCCAAAACACTGGATTTCCTGTATCAAGTAGAGCAGGCATGTCCAACTCCCTAGAGACTGCGATCTACTCCCAGTATAAAACAACTGGCAGTGATCTACCCATAGTCATTGGAGGGTGGGAAGCCAAAGTTGTCGAGCTTTTTTAAAGCTTTTCTTAGGGGAGACCAAAGTTTTTGAGCTTTTGGGGGGGGGGGCAAAGATTGACCTGATGGACATCACTGAAGCAGTGGGTTCAACAAATGGTTAACAGCCCCTCTCCAGCTCTATGAATAGCTGTATCTACCGGTAGTAGTGGTTCATGTGATGGGGTAGAGTTGTGGAGCTGTGCCCTGACAGCGGCATCACTGCATCTTACCTGAATGGGGTTGGGATGGGGCAGTGGCAAGGTCAGGGCTTTAAGGATAAACCAGCGAGAGCACGAGATTTGGCCCTTCTAGTTTGTCTGTGCAGCTTCAACCCTGCCACTATTCTTCTCCACTCAAGTCCTTGCATTGTATCTTCTCCTTCACATGGGACACCACTGGCTGTATCTGACCTGGCCTGGGCATGTACAACTCTAGAGTCTGCTGAGGCCATGTGAGAAACTCATGTTTTTGCCAGCTTGAGATCTGGGCCTTGATCTCTCCCCATTGCCACAGGTGCACTGGTTTGACATAAGATTTAAATGTCTTATTTCACATTGGCCTCGCTTGCGTTTATATCCAGTTTTCTTAGCACCACAAGGGGAAATGGAATCAGAAGTTCCTCCGGCTCATTACAACATATAACGCTATCATAACAATATTCAAATATTATTTTATTCCCGCATTATTAATAATCTATATTAAGTTTCCATTCTCCCCATACAATCGTCTGCCCCTGCAATGAATTTTATGTATACGTTTTGCAGCACTAAAAAAAAAATAATGAACCCATTGAGATGCTACAGTGAAATAAGATTATACTCCCTAAATGGAAAATATGTAATAGACATTTGAAATATAGGAAAATAAATATAATTAGGAAAAGTAGTTTGGCGAACAATTAATGCTATCCATAATTACAATATGCAAACAAAGAAATCATGAGGGAACAATTGTGCAATAATGAGATTTTAGGTACTGATTGCAAATTCTTCTCTGAAATAGGAAGAAAGTAGCTTTCATGAATAAAAATGGGTTAGAGAGAGGGATAAAAACTTATTCAATAACTTTAGAAATGTTTGCATCATTAGGTGTTATAGCCAGGATGCACATACTAAAGTAACAACAAAGTTTCAGATCCAAGATTTTCCTTCCCCCTCCAAAAGCAGACATCTCATTTTGTATAACAAAGACACGATCGAGGCAAAATTATGAAGGCTACAACCCTATGGCCCCTGGGAGAAGGATCTTCAACATCAGGGATGGAAGTCAGATGCGGAGTCCTCCCTTCCCACTGTTACCAGATTGGGAACAAGCTAGGGCAGGACTGGGAAGCAACTTAGATTCAAATTTGCTCTGACTCTGAAAATCTCCAACATCTAGAGACAAATAGTTTCCCCATCACTGGTTTAAATGACAATCTGAACCTAAGTCTATATATAGTGATTTTTCTTTTTTCTTCATCTACCAAGCAAACAGTATATTATGCAGAGAGAAAAGAATACCTGATAGATAGAACTGACAACAGAGGGAGCAGGGACACAAAGGAGCAGGGACACAAAGGAGAATTTTAGACTGCAATCCCAAAGAGTCTTACTAGGGAGTAAACTCCATGGGAGACAATGAGATCTTAAGCCCCTCCAAGTGTCCCTATTTTCCAGAGACAGTCCCGGATTTACAGAACCCGTTGTGGTTTCTGATTTGATTTCCTTAGGACACTCCTATTTTCATCGGAGGAATGTTGGAGGATGTTTATATATGAACATGAACATAAGAAAGGCCTGCTAGATAAGGTCAATGGCCCATCTAGTTTAGCACCCTGTCCTCACAGTGGCCAACCGGATGCCTGTAGGAAACATGATATCAGGACCCAAGCAAATGAGCCATCCAGCAACTGTTATTCAGAAGCATTACTGCCTCCAATCATGGGGGAAGAGCATAGTCACCATGGCTAGTAGCCATGCATAGGATTGTAATTCTATTTTTTAATTATTATCTTCATTCATTCATTCCTTCATTCATTTATACATACATACTTTTCAAGTTCATACATTTCACTAATTTTACACATTTCACTAATTTTACAATCATTTTGACCAGAGCTTTGGGGGGGGGCACGCAAGGGTACACATACCCCTAAACATTTTGTGAATCTAAATTTGGCCTCCTTGAGGGGCAGTATTTCAATATGCATAGGAAAATGAGAGCACCCCTAAACATTTTTTAAAGAAAAAAAGCACTGATTTTGCCATTTCAAAACTTGACTTCCTTCCCCTTCTTTCTGCGATTCCTTAAATTTGTTTTTAATATCTTCTGCATATCCAAATTAACTTAATCTGCTCATTTATTCATCTTCTTTAAATATATACTCTTATAAAACTGTAGCTTGTTACAATAATCCTGTCAATGTTTTTATCTATTTATAATCTATCTGTAAATATTCAATAAACCATTTCCATTCTTTTATAAAATATTTTTTTAATCTTGATTCCTAATTCTTCCAGTAAATTTCGCCATTTCTGCATATTCTGTAAGTTTTTGTATCCATTCTTCCTTTGCTGGGACTTCTGCTTCTTTCCATTTTGGGGCAAGTAACATTCTTGCCACTTTAGTAGCATACATGAATAAGTTTCTAGACATTTTGGGTAGTTCTTTCCCTATAATTCCCAAAAGAAAAGCTTCTGTTTTTTTTTTTACCAAAGGCTATTTTAAACATCCTTTTCAGTTCATTATATATCATTTCCAAGTACGCTTTAACCTTACTACAAGACCACCACATATGATAAAAAGAACCTTCTTTCTCTTTATATTTCCAACACTTTGGTTTGATTTAGATTTCTACATTTTTGCCAGCTGCACTTTGAGCAATTCAAAGAAAAATCATAGATTATATAAATACAAGGAAGTTGACGTGTGGAAAATACCCAGGAAACCTAATCCTATGCATGCTTACTTGGAAGTATGTTTCAGTGTGTTTTTCAGTAGGTTTACTTCATAGTAAGTGTGCAAAGGATTAAAGGATTCATTAACTGACATTGGACAAACAGCTATTATTTTCTATTTTTTGTGTAAGTTTGGAAATCAATTTTATGTTGTATCTACCATAAGAGCCCTTGATTCAGTCTCATTTGTTTCCATAATGGTTTGCAGAATTAGTTAACACTACTATCCCTCCTAAAAACAAGTTTATTAGAAATTCCATAAACTCCAAAAGAGGAAGAATTCATTTTGGCAGAGCAATACCATTTGGGACACACTTTAAATATAGTGGGAATAATGAAGATGTTTAATATGCATATAGGAAAAATAATAATATCTGGCTTCATTTTGGAAAGCAATGGAATCTAACAAAATAAAATACATTTCACAAAACTGAGACGAACTAAACTTGGCAGTAAGTCCTGGAAGAACTGTTCTCTGACTTGCAGCCTTTCCCCACCTGGCTGGGGAAGATGGGGCACTGACTGACTCCAGCTTCAAAAACTGAGGCTGCTAAACAGACTCTTGAACTGGAGAATTGTTCAGGGGTTTATTTTTGGATGGGGGAATTGTTGCTCATATATATATATATATATATATATATATATATATATATATATATATATTGTATCTTTATTTTTATATATTATGATCAAAGGTGGAAATTGTTCGGTTTGGTTGTGTGCTGTTTGATGTGTTCTATTTATTGTTTAGGACTATTTTTTGTTGTATTTGTATAATGCAAAAAATAATAATAATCTTGCAAGCTGCCTTGAGCATGGTTTTGACTATGGCAATGCGACATAGAAATAAAATGGTATGTGATGTGTGTATGCACTCAAAAAATGTTATCAAAAACTCCACGGAGAAAAGGGAAAGGAACTGCGAGTGTAGAAAATCCAGAAAGAAAGTAAGAGTATAAAATAAGTTCATTTCAACAAGGAAAAAAGGGGAAGGGGGAATAAATTCAGAAAATCAATCATTTTAATTACTTGCTTGCTTGATTACACTACAATCCTACCAGTATACAGATCTACTCATGTATATTAAAACAGGGCTTACTCTCACGTAAGTAGGTACTGTATAGGATTGCAGCCTCACAGTGCAATCCTATAAATGTCTACTCAGAATTAAGTCCCATTGATTTCCCAGTGTATAGATGGTTACAGCTGGGCAGAGCAACCTCACCTACAACCTCACCTACAAGGGCAGGAATATGTCGTAGAGACACCACTCTACCCAAAGACTTACCATTCACAGCAGCCAATGCCATATCTAGAGGAGAGGGGGCCTTCCTACTCATCCCTCTGAGTGTTCCCCGCTCATTGCTTCCAATGAGAGGAAATTATGGTACACAAAACTGAAAAGCTGGCATAGTTTATGGACATTGTGGGGTCATGTCTAGGGGATATGTGGAGGTTGGGATCCTAATATTGTACTAATAATTTCAAAATATTTCAGAGTGGTGTTTATTGGGGGGGGCACATTAATACAAGTTTTAGAGAAAGTTTCTATAAAATGGAAATCCTTAATGAAAAGCTAAGAAAAAATAGAGGTAATAAAAGCCTTAATGAAAACCAAGAAAAAATGGAAGTAATAAGCAAAGAAAACACATAACTGTTATATGAATATGATGAGCTAGGGGCCGTGAACCTGCTGGTGTGGCTTGCCAACCCTGCCTACCTGCCGAGCCCTCCCTTTACACCTTGCTCCAGAAACTTCCCTTCCCCTCCCCTTGCACCTCACCCCCAAACCCTTCCCCTCCCCTTTATGCCTCACCCCAAACCTTTGAAAAACCCACCTTGCAATAAACCTTTCCAGCCCACCCACTTGCCTCCATCCACTCCTAGTTCCCCCTCCTGTGGAACGCTTTCCCATCAGATGTCAAGGAGAGAAAGGTTACTGTATAACCTTTAGAAGACATATGAAGGCAGCCCTGTATAGGGTAGCTTTTTAATGTGTCATGTTTTTATGTTGGAAGCCGCCAAGAGTGGCTGGGGTGATAATTGTTGTTGTTAGTATTCCCAAGGTGCAGATAACTCCAGTTATCCCTGGGACATCTGTCAACATGCTGCGTGTGCCTCATTGATCAACACACACGTGTGTGTGTGTGTATTTGGACACGGCCCTACCATCAGGCAAAAAAGAGGCACCTGCCTCAGCAACTGATTTTTGGTGTCATGAAAGGGCAATAAATGGTTAATTATTCAGTTTATTGTTTTTGTATTTTTACTGCATTTCGGGGATATTCTGCCTCTGTTGCCAAAATAATTTGGACACCATGGCCCTTGACTTCGGGAGTGGTGGGCGGAGCTGGCAGTGGGAGGGGCGGGCGATGCACACCTGGACCTACACCACACCTAACCAAAAGGGAAACAAGGAGGTGATGGGGAGGTAGACCCTGTGTATTCTCTCCCCACCAGTTGCTCCCAGTGGGGGCACTGTGTGCTGCTCTGCCACAGGAAGGAAAATATTTCAGGCCAGCCCTGTGTCTATATAAAAAAAATTCACTGGAATGCTATGTTTTTCTGTGGGGATGCCATAAGTTCGTAGGAATCTAGGAACCAACTGTATGACAGCAACAAACAAGTATTCTGTTTGTCTGATGTAAGGAATCCCACTCCCCCCCCCTTCTTAAGTAAACTCTGTCAAATGTATTTAACACTACCTAAAGGGGAATACAAGAGCAATGCCTATAATTAAATACAAGTTGCGTAATTAAAACTTGAAAAAGGAAAACATAGTGATGAGGAAATGCCACGTAAATGCATATTTATCATTATATTAAATTAATCCCATATGTATGGTTAGGAAATGCTGGTTTATTTATTTACTCTCACTGTGTGTTCAAACCAGGCATCTGATTTTGATTTTCCGTGGTGTTGCTGCTGGGTTTCCTAGCTTGTAGGATACAGGATTCACCGTGTTTGAGACTTGATGGTTCCTTTTGGTAGGTGGTAATGCCCTATGCGCCGTTTCTTGAGGCTCCAAGGGAGCAAGCCAGAAGCAAACCAGCTACTGATGTTCAAGAGAGGCAAGAGTTTAGAGAATACGAAGGATCATCTGGTGAGCAGATTTCAGCCTCGTTTGAAAAAAGGCTGGCGCTTTGTCTTCTGCCTAATCCTCTTTTTGTTGAGGTGCTGGATGATGCAGAAGCTGGAGAGTCTTTGGACTGCGGTGACATTTGACTAATTGTCCCGTCTTTCGGATGCTCAAGGCAGGCTTGCACGGAGCATCTGTCACTGATCCTGCCTCCCTCTGAACTCATTGCTGGATGGCAAGATTGTCAATATGTTGTTAAATAACCTGAGCTGAGCTTCAGATGTACTATCCAAATTCAGTATTGGGGAAAGTGGAATTGCCAAGCGCAGAAGGTCAGTGAACACTCTGACATCTTTTCCTTGTAGCCAACAGAGAAATGCAGGTGGCAACACAGTAACTTTTCTCTTCTTGGCTGCTTAAGGGGCATGGTGTGTCCTTGGATCTCCCCCCGGGTTGTTGGGGGGCTTTTTTGTTTCTGGAGAGTCAGAGTATGAAGAATGGGCAAAGCCAACCACATGTCCTTGAGGAGCAGAGCCAGAGGGGAAGAGAAGCCAGCTTTCAAGAAGATTAGGGAGCAGGATGGGGGGAGAATATTGGCATCCATTTATCCTTGTCTTCCAGAGAGATCTTGCCTCAAACTCACTGCATGTATTGCATGGCTACTGAGCTGAATTCAGAAAGCCAGAATAAAGCACTTCCATCAGTTCAATCTGTATAATATGAAATAAATGTGCAGTAAAATCAATATCTCCCATGGGTTGTTTTATGGGGATGTACTTAAAACCAAGCAAAGCATCTGTTTGGAAATAAATATGGCTTGTGAGATAGTGTGACAAATCCTGTCGCTAGAGGAGTGACACAGGAACACAACTCAGGCCTTTTCTATGTACAACGAGCTTTTCACACAGGAGAGCATTGGATCATGCATTTTTGTCCTCCAAAGTAGTCTAATAATCCCTGGCAGGGTGGAGGTTGCTGTATCGTGTGATTCTTCTTAGAACATAGCTCAGTTCCTTATCAATGGGTGATGCTGAGAAAAAAGTGGTGACAGGTTCTGAGGGCACCAAGTTATCCTCTGCATGGAGCTCCACCTCAGATTCTGAGAAAATGTTCTTCTTCTTCGGCGATCACTCACAGCCAAATAAGATTGTCTTCTCTGAATATAGTCTTAACAGTTTGTCCGTAGGTGACTTTGGAGGTCAATTCTGGATCCGCACATCCTTCCACAGTGGGGACATAGGATTCTGGGTGGGAGTTGAATCACGGTAAGGACTTGCCAATGTGCCTTCTTCTTAGCTCGTTTCTCCCTTTTGTCTATCTTCCTACTAATTCACCATGCTGTTTTCAGTGTGGCTCATTCAACACCCCAAATTTACTGCCACTTTTTAGCTACTTAAGAACATGATAAGTGTCCTGATTAATTGTTCCCAGGACCATATATCCCTGAATTATGTGTTCAACAGCAGCTGGCCAGGTGTATCTGTGTGATCAGAAGCAGGTACTAACAGGGATGACATTCGATGCTTGCTTGTCCCCTGTACCTCACATTTAGAGTTATACTTTCCCTATATGCGGAGGTTCCACTAAGCTATAATCATAGATAACACATTCTAAAAGTAAATCACGTCTTCCTGTGCCTATGTTTACGTAACCAGAAATGCACCAGAAACACACATAGGAGTGTAAGCACTGGCCCAGGTGAGTGTGAGGGTTTACCAGGGTTTTACAAATTTGAGCCCACAGGAACAGAATTTGAGCCCACAAAAAGTGAAAAGGTGCAATTCAATTTTATTAAGCACAAAGGAAAGGAAAGTGCCACAGGGCACGGATCGCAATTCAGTTCAATTGCCATGAGACATCAGTCATAATTCAAGTGCCAGAAGGTTTCAGCTACAACAGGGGATATAATTACCATTCAGAGATGGCTCACTGCAACCAAACATACCTTCAGCAAAGGAGGATGGCCAGTACTCTAATCTCCAGGTGGAAGTGAGTCACGGACCATTTCTAGTCAGTCCTAGACAAGGCTTCAACAATAGAATAAACAGATTGTTCTGCAGCAAGATTGTATCAAGACCTTGCAATATGTCTTGCATTGCATCTTTAGCTTCTACCTATGGCGTGACACCTGCATACAATGTCTTTGCAAGTGTGGAAGAGGAAGTCTCCCTAAAACAGGCACCTTTGGCTATGTGGATGTTGCAGATTCACAACTCCCATCAGCCCTAGCAAGCACAGCCAATCGCCAGGGATGATGGGAGGTGCAGTTCAGCATCATTGGGAGGGCCAACTGTTCCCTACACCAAGGAATCCAAGGTAGCTATAGACAATTACCTGGGTGTGAACTCTTTTGGCCACAACTTGTTGTTGTTGTTGTTTAGTTGTTTAGTCGTGTCCGACTCTTCGTGACCCCATGGACCATAGCACGCCAGGCACTCCTGTCTTGCACTGCCTCCCGTAGTTTGGTCAAACTCATGTTCGTAGCTTCGAGAACACTGTCCAACCATCTCGTCCTCTGTCGTCCCCTTCTCCTAGTGCCCTCAATCTTTCCCAACATCAGAGTCTTTTCCAAGGATTCTTCTCTTCTCATGAGGTGGCCAAAGTATTGGAGCCTCAGCTTCACGATCTGTCCTTCCAGGGAGCACTCAGGGCTGATTTCCTTAAGAATTGATAGGTTTGATCTTCTTGCAGTCCATGGGACTCTCAAGAGTCTCCTCCAGCACCATAATTCAAAAGCATCAATTCTTCGGCGATCAGCCTTCTTTATGGTCCAGCTCTCACTTCCATACATCACTACTGGGAAAACCATAGCTTTAACTATACGGACCTTTGTCAGCAAGGTGATGTCTCTGCTTTTTAAGATGCTGTCTAGGTTTGTCATTGCTTTTCTCCCAAGAAGCAGGCGTCTTTTAATTTCGTGACTGCTGTCACCATCTGCAGTGATCAAGGAGCCCAAGAAAGTAAAATCTCTCACTGCCTCCATTTCTTCCCCTTCTATTTGCCAGGAGGTGATGGGACCAGTGGCCATTATCTTGTTTTTTTTGATGTTGAGCTTCAGACCATATTTTGCGCTCTCCTCTTTCACCCTCATTAAAAGGTTCTTTAATTCCTCCTCACTTTCTGCCATCAAGGTTGTGTCATCTGCATATCTGAGGTTGTTGATATTTCTTCCGGCAATCTTAATTCCACAACTTACTTCTGAGTAAACATATATAGACTTCTGCTGTATTTGCTCTTTTCCCAAGAGATTTCTGCCACCTATAGTTTCTAATAGCTTTTGCTGCAGCGATCAAGCACAATTCTTGATTAAAGAAAAAAAAGTTGCAGACCACATTCTATTTTAGTTAGGGCAATATTCTTTCTCGTGAACAAACCCTGACAAAGTTTGCCCATTCGTAGGTGACTTTTGGTCACCAGGTGAATAAAACATTATAAATAATTCACTTCTGAAGCTGATCAGTCACTCATAAACAACTCAGGTTGTACTGCCAGAGTTTATTATCTTGGCAGAACTCTTAGTGTAAGTTATGACTTTATGTTGAGTTGGCCTATATGGCATTTAGATTTAGGTTTTCCAGACTGAATTATTTACAAAGCTCTCAGCCTGGTCTCTGCATCCTATTCTATCCTATTCTGTTTAATCTCTCTGTGTCCATCTCACCACATTTGCAGTAAAGTGTCGGTACACTTACTGGATTTAAATGTGATATTGACTCTAATCAAATTTACATGAACAAAATACAGGTGGTGGGCTCTCTGTGTGGTCACCATGCATGGAAATGGACCCTGGCAGTGCAATCCTATGCGTGTCTACCCAGAAGGGAGCCCCATTAAATTCCATGGGGCTTACACCAGGGAAAATGTGACTAGGATTGCAGCCTGAGTTGGGTATACTGTGCTGACATTTGCTTTAAAACCCAGAAGTGAGTCAGCCTTCAACTTCATCACCACTGCAACCAGCTATCTTCTATTTGCATGCCGTAGAGAAATTCTAGGATATTTTCAACAGGAGTATTGATTCCTTTTCTCAGTGGATCAAATGTGTTTCAGATATAGGCCCACTGGAATCAATAGTCTAAGCTCAGGAGGCACCTAGGACAAACTTCATCCGGACTTTAAAATATCAACCTTGAGAAATATCCAACTTAATTTAAGTAGGTGAAAGGGGAACACAAATTGATGCTGCAACCTCTAAACACTTGGGAGTTAATACCATTGAATTCAGTGAAATATATACATGGATAGGGACTATGAGGACTGGGTGGGGTGGACAGGGGGATGCCAGGGATTCTTCTTCATGTCAAATTTTAATCCAAGATGAAAAAGGAATCTGGAGGCTTGTAAAGCTCATCTCTCCATTGATGTGAACCTTTTTTTAGGCCACTAAAGTTCATTTCTGAGCTCAGAACTTCACTAGCATTCCTAAGAAATACAACTTCCTCCCCAAGACAACCAGCTCATGTGTGAATTGTCGTGAAAGGTTGCTGCCAGTCAGTGTAGACTGCACTAAGCTACATGGACCAATGGTCTTACTTTGCGTAAGCCAGATATCTGTGTTTCGGGATCTAGGATCAAGTTTTCTGGAAATGTGCTTCTAGCAGTCATGTACCGGTAACATATATCACAGTTAAGAAATACTTTAAATTTCATATCTGTGGTACATTCTTTAGTTTCATCAAATACCCTCTGGAAGCGTTTAGTTTATTATTTTGCTTTAAAACTTTAGACTAAGGACATATCAAGCTGAAACAGCTCTTCAGATTTATCACCTTGAGGGGCGAAGTGGGGGAGCCTGAGGAGTGACTGACTGAAGCTTTCATTCCAAGTTTTGTTTCTGCAACGTTGATTGGTATTTTATAGATGTGCCTCTTGAATCATGGGGGCTGGAAGGTCAAGAGCAGGGTCTATGTGAGGATTTGTGGCTGGCTCAGAATTTCAAAAAGAGCAAGATGCTATGGCACTCCAATCCTCCGACTGAAGATGTGGAGAATATTTTGCCATGCAAATTTAGGGTCAGGCAGAGGCAAAAGGTTGTTGTTTGGCAAAACCTTTCTATGAAAAAAATTATTTAGGGTGGCCTGCAAAAAAAAAAAGTGTGGGGGGGAATTCAGGACTTGATGCATCCCATGGAAACAGAATGCACTGTGCCTTTTTACCACATGCTGACATGGGTGGGACTCTTCACAGCCTTCACACTAAAACTGCACTTGCCCGAAGCTCAGAAGGTCATGTGAATCAAATTTAAAGACTGCTGCATTGCCTGCCCCCCCCCCCCAGTGTCTTACGATAACGTTGGGTCCAGTTGAAACAAGTCCTTCACCCCTGAGCAGTTTCCATTACCCTTATTGCTCCCCATTTCATGTAAGGCTGCTTCTGGAGCTTCATATCACAGCTCATTCTGCTCACACAGGTCTTTTTTTCGCCTCTTTCCTCCCTAGCTTGTGGTTAAGAAGTTGAAGGGGGGGGCAGGGAAGAAGAGAGGTTGTCAAAGAACACAAAAGAAAGTTTTTTTTTTAACTCCCTGCCTCTTTGCTGCTGCAGTAACCTGATTCATATGACTGGACTGGATTACTGCAATACTTGTTGTGTGGGCCTTCCCTTGGGCCTGGCCTGGAAACTGCTGGTGGTGCAGAATGCCGCACGCTAGGTTGTTAACTGGGGCATCCCCTCAACACTATATAACATCGAGGGAGCTGCGTGCCTCCCCAGGTGTGGCTCAAGACTTTGTTTTTAGCATTTAAATCCCAAAACGACTTGGTTGCCTAAGGGATTGCCTCATCCTATGTATTCTTATCAGGCAACTGTGCTCCTCAGATGGGGCACTGCTAAGAGTACCACATGATCCAGAGGTGTTCCTGGCATGTACTAGTCCTTTTAGTGATAGAGCTCCAGCATACCCTCCAACACTTTGAAGCCAAAATCTGGGACGCTATATTCCCAGGCACCATCTCTCCCCCCCCTTTTTTTAAAATGTGTGTGTGTGTGTGTGTGAGCCCAGACGCCATTTTGGTTGCCGTGATCACGTGTGATTTGGTGCCGCGGTTCCCGCCACAAAAAAGTGCTTTTGGGGGCAAGGTGTGAGATCACAGCCCTGATTCATTGAATGCACTATAAAAATATGGTGTGGATCTGCCCAGAGTGTTGGGATAGATGGAGGGGAAACACTCCCATAGCAGCTTCCTAAGGACAGACTTGTGTGAACACAGGGCGAGCCTAACAAAACATATTACTTTGCAAGCAGAGCCAGGACCAGACTGGGGGGGAGGCAGGGTGGGTAGCTGGCTGGCTGGCATGGTGTGGATGATGGCTAAGCAATGAGTAGTAATAGTTTTGACGGTATGAGCCATTGTCATGTAGACCAGTGCAAAGTGAAAATGTTTCTGGAGCTTAGCTTCAGCTCACCAACAACTATGCACATCAACACAAACAAGCCTGGTTAACTGGGTCTAAGAACCTTGTTTAGGTGAGCAGGTTAGCATCACACAAACACAAGCCGCGCAGGTTGCCATGTTGCTGCATGTTCAAGTTGGACTCCTTCATCCTTCCAGATAAAAGAAAAACACAATACCGGGCTTTTCCTTTCTCAGTGAATTCAGAAACAAAACACAAAGAGACAAGATTTTATAGCTGTATTTGACATCTGCACAGCGCAGCTATGCTATAAATCTCCCACCATATTCTAGCCAGGCAGGGGAGATTTCTCTGCATTTTTAACATGCTGCAGTCATTGTATGGGAAACAGAGAGTGGGAGAGGGAGCGAGCGAGCGAGCTCATAACCATTTGTGAAGAAGACCAGTCTGATCAATAGCATTGAATTAGCCTCTCAATGAGCTTTTGTCACCCTTTTCTTTTTTCTTTTCCCAGCAAATAATTTGATGAAGCTCCTTAGCGCTGTCCGTTAATCTCTGCTTACAGCCTCAAAGATCTGAAAATCAACTAAGACCAGCTAATTTCAGCCACGCAAAGTGGGAGGGGGAGAAATAACAACGAATGCAGCAATGGCCAAGTCTAAACTGACAGGGAGAAGCAGATGGGTTTCTGGGAGTAAAAGCCTCAACAGTGCTGCAAGGCGGGGACTTTCTTCTTTTTATACCTGTAACTACTACTACATGATATATAACACCTTCTCTGTCTGCAAGAAACATCCTCCAGCTGCCTGGTTACTGCTTGGCTCTTTTTTTAAAAAAAAAACCTCTATCATAAGAGATGTGCTATTTTCAACATGACATTTCTGATCTATTTGTCGAATGTGTCACGTGTTAGTTTCAATGTTGGCTGGATGAAGATCCATTAAGGAGAGAGTCCACAGTCCAGACGGAGAGAGGGATTCATTTTTTTTAAAGGCTCTCTGGTGTCCTTTTATCTTCTCTTGTGCTTCTGTGAATATTTCGCTCGCTCTCCCCGCCCCACCCACTTCCCTTTGTGCTACAGTACTAGAGCGGAATGCTGATGAGATGTCTCTCCACTGCAACCTTAAGCAAACCATAACTTCTCATACCAGCCTAATGTTCTCCTTCCCTCGGTGAGCTGGTGTAACGGGAGGGTTTTTCTTTTTTTAAAAAAAAAATGTAAGCGATGGTGAGCATCAATACACGAGACGTAGTTAAAGTGAATAGGTGATAAGACATGATTAGGATAATGCAAGGCCAAGTAGACTGGCATTAAGAGATACTAAAAGCATTGCACAATATATCTGCCATAGAAGGAAGCCTTAAAAGCTCTGGTAAAGGGGAGTGCTTTTCCATCACTCCTGCTTTCTATTTTGCAGCTGCCACGATGGGCTAAAAGATGGGCTCTGTTGCCTCCTATGAACCAGAGGTGGGCAGACTTCAGGCTGCTTGGATCTGTTTTGTATTTTGCTAGTTCTTCAAGGCACACTAAGTGGAGGCAAATATAAAATAGTGGCTCAGGCACAGGGACTGACATAAGAAAGCATAAACCCACCAAAACCTCAAAAGCCATAAAAATCAAACTTCATCAGCTCTAACAGCAGGGATGAATGGATATACTGTATCAACTTCTGTTCCTCTCTGCTTCCCTTTTTTTTCTAGTCTTAGGTTTAGTTTACCACATTTCTACATCACTTGTCAATTTTCGTCCTCCTGAAAATTCGTCCGTATTTTAGTAGCATATTTTCCTGTGGAATTTTGCAAGTACGTTTCACTACCAATGAGGCATTTGTGTGTTATTTTCACTAGTATATGCATTGTTGGGCACATTTCCCACTATTACATGCATTTCCCTGCACCACTGTTGGAGGTCTACACCACAAAATTCAGAGGCATACCTAGCTTCCAACGAACCCAAACTGAATTTCTCCTCCATTCCTTGTTCAAAGGTCAGCTGTCCCTCCCCATATCCAGACTAAATGAAATCCTTGCCTCCCAAATTATGGCCTCTTCATTCTCCCAAATCAATCTTTTTTTATCCACATAGCATGCAAGTTCATGCAACTCCTTCCTTTTTTCCTGCTCCTTTTCCCGTGCACATCTTTTCTTTTAGATTGTAAGCTTGTGGGCAGTAAATGTCCATTTTTATTCATCAATGTGCAGCTCTTTTAATATGTTTCTTAGACTCCCAATTCCATACCTACTAACTTGAGAGTGAGCCCAGTTGGGCCCAACGGGACATACTTCAGAAACAATGTGCACAGCATTATACTATTCATTTATATGCATGCATAATTTATACACGCATATAGATACCCTTTCAAGATTCAGTCCTTGCATCCAAGATCAAATGCTTAGGTTGGGGCACATGACCAGCTCCCCTCTTAAAGTCCTGTCTGTCACGTTCTGTTATGGCTGAGCCGAGATCTCAACCCAAACAGAACAGCACAATGCTGCCAAACCTGGGGCTTCTACCGTGCCATATACGTTGCTGTAATATCACACAGCCTGCATACAAATAGGCAGAGAAAAAGCACAATGGGGAATCAGAATGGCACACATCGGAGCCATGCAACAGATATTGTGGCTATCACAGAGCCATGTGCATTAGTGTACATCTAGGCATCTGGTGTGCAGTAATAAGCTCTGTCACTAGAATTTCAGCAGAGGACTATTATACACATTCTGCAGAATCTGCTAGGAGTCTGAAGAGCTAGAATTCTGAGTATATCAGACTGGGGTTTAATATTTTTAATGCTCCGCTGTATGAAAGGCTCTCTGCATATATGCAACTCAGGGTGGATTTATTTATTTATTTATTTTGAAAAAAATATCTTTGCTGTTCCATTTTATTTCACAAAATTATTGAATCTTTTTTTTAACCAAAAAAATATGATACCCTCACCTGTGCAGGCTAACCTTCTACTACAGGGGTCCCCAAACTTACCCAGCTTTGGGCCATTTCCTTCGGCGCCAATCGTGCAGCGGGCCGGAGGGCGGGGGAATGTGCTCCCAAATGTGCGCACACTCTCTTTTTTTCTGGTGCAGGGCAGTGCCAGAAATGGCTTCTGCACATGCGCAGACGTAATTTCCAGTCCACTTCCGGGTCGGCGTGGCGCTGACCCGGAGATGGGCAACTGCACCGCGGCACACCGGTAAGAGCGGGCAGCGGCGGGAGTCGTTGAGGGCCACACAATTGGCTCGCGCAAGCCACATCCGGCACCCAGGCCTTAGTTTGGGGACCCCTGTTCTACTACTTCAGTCTACCGCTTCATCCTGCATAATGTGTAAAATAGTTCTCGGAGAGAAACTATAAAAGGGCATTCAACCAAGTTTTACTCAGTGTAGACTCATGGGAACTCATACTTATGTTTATTCATTTCAATATGTGCTCTCTTAGCACAATTTAGTTGAATACCACCCAAGTTCTTAGAGATCATACAATCACAGAATTGTAGAATTGGAAGGGACCAAGAGGATCATATAGGCCAACTTCCTGCAGGAATCTTTCAGCCAACATGGGGCTTGAACCTACAACCCTGAGATTAAGAGTTTCATGCTCTACCACCTGAGCTGCCTCAGAGATCTGTGATTTTTCTATCTCTTAAAAATAAAAACCTGCGACCTAGATTGGGACCATTGTTTTGGTAGAAGAGGCAACCTCCCCCCACCCCGACACATACACACCTTGTTCATTTTATGTAAACCTAGTTAAACCATGAAACTTGCTTTCATAGGAGGCAGTGATAGCCACCAACCTAGATGACTTTAAAAGTGGATTAGACAAATTCATGGAGGAGGGTGCTATCAATTCAGGCTTCGGGGAATCGGATCCCTCCCCCGGTGGCAGTAATTAAGCAGATCAAATGAAAGGAGCGTTCTTACCAGATAAGTTTTTTAATAATCACAGCGAGAGACAAAGGAAGGCATAGCATGCTAAAAAATGGTGTTGCTCCCAATAAAGGTTCACCTTCTCTGTCCCCATTAATCTACATCACTCCTACATCAGGTAATCAGAGCTTGTTGCCATTGCACTTTCTGTTCTAACACATTGCAAGCCCTTCTAGTTTTAGGCAAAGTGGGGGAGGGATTAAAGAATGCTGTCTAAGGACACTGAATCTGCCAGCTGTCTCTCTCTTGGTGTTTCCTCTTCTAGCTGTTCCTCACCCAGTATTTCCCAGCTTTTCCCCTTTGGACTATGCCCTTCTGCAAACCACTGCTCTAAATCAATACTGTCCCCCTGCCCTTAGGAGAAGGGGGGCCCCCACCGTTCCTCCTCAGTCCAGTCCCTGACACTAGCCATGATGGCTATTGTCTGCCTCCAATGATGGAAACCACAAGAGGAAAGAACACTCTTGAGCTCATGTCCTGCTTCCAGGTGCTCCACAGGGACACAGATGGTCACTGTGAGAACAAGATGCTGGATCGGATGGGCCATAGGCCTCAACTAGCAGGCTCTTGTTGTGTTCTTAGGTGGGAGAGAGGCAAAGCTCTGCTTCTGAGCAATTCAGGCGCTTCTTCTCCTGCTGTTTGGTCATATGTCAGCTTTCGAAGCCATCCCCCAACCCCGAAACCACTCCCCCACCTCTCCAGAAAAAGCAGGGAGTAGGGTAAGTTATGCCGTTGTGGTTAAACACACAAATAACGCATGCCAATGTAATTAAAACTACTTGAAAGTTCCTAGTGAAGTTGCCTGTGTGAGTTCTTCATGGCATTTGGATCCTTACCACCGTTCATATCTGTGGTCAGAATCATGCAAGTGAGAGAGACAAAGGACATGGGCCATGTTTAAGCCCCAGGGGTGAATAATGCAATCACAAAATGACGCAGCTATGAAATGAACATGGGAACACTCCGTTTTGCATGTCTGGGGTCTGTGAATTCAGGACTCTTAAGATCTAGCCCTGTAGATGTTCATTTATTCAAACAAATGTGTTATTTACTTTCAAGAGGGGGGGGGAGAGAGAGATGATGGCTATTTAAATTTTCTGTCTGAAAGCATTGTGTAAAGTAAATCTCCTCTGACTTGTTACTGTCAGTTGCCAATCTCATTATTTTAAGCTCAGACTGCTGGACTCATGCTGTGGCATGATGAGTGCTAGGAGAGATATTAGGAAAATAAAAGGAAGTGTACAAAAGTCAGCAGGAATCCCGACTCGAAAAGCGATCAGAGAAGCTCCATCTGGTCTCTGCGACGGCAAGTCCAAGCCACTCCAGCAGGTTTATAGCACCTCTTTGTGGCTGTATTATGAAAAGAATATTTTGGATCTTTTTCTTCCCTGCTTTGGGATCCACAATCCATCTTTGGAATCTTAACAAAGGGGAATGAAGGTCCGTCTCCCTTCCAACTGAGCAATGATTTTTAAAATTTATTAATTAACAAGAACCATGTGTTGAATGTGGTTCAGTAAATTGAGAGGTGGGGGGAAATGAAATATTCTACTGCAGGGCAGGGACTCTTTTCTTTTTGCTACGATTTGCTTGTTCGCTGAATGCACAAGGTTAATGGAATTAGTGAGCATATCTTTACAAGTCTTTTCCAGGAAGTAGTAAATGCACCCGTTAAATTATCTGATCTTCACAGGCTGGTACCTTCGCATGCTTATCTGCACGACCACTGCGGTAATTTATGGCAGAGGTAGAGGCGGTGCTGGCTGTGAGATGGGATTGACACACTGAATGGCCAAGTGGCAGCTCTCAGCTACTCAAGCAAACAGCTGGTTCTAACCTGGACCTTCCAGCACTAAATAGACAACCCGACTGCTTCTATGCAGATGCAAAAGTCTCTAGGGCACAGGTGGGGAACGTGCAGCCCTACAGAGGCTCCTATCAACCTTAGATAGCACGGGCAGCAGTCAGGAATCAATGGAGTTGTAGTCCAGCAACAATATGGAGGGTCACGGGTTCCCCATCTCTGCTCTGGGGCTCTCCACTGAGTGCTGGGAGTGTTGGAGTATTGCTGACATATTGTCTCAGAAGCAACATGCAGTTTCTTTCACCAGGAGGCAAAGGGACAATGTTATTTTGCAAGAAGGCAGGAGAGTGAAAAAGCACTCTGATCCTTGAATAGTCTGGCCAGTGAGGATCAAATCAGGCGACGTAATCTCTTATCCTGTAGCATGCCTACTTTAAAAGAAGAGTTTCTATAATATCATGTACATCTTCCGCACTGAGGGAGGCTCTTCCTCTTCCAAAAACCATTATTCTTGTTCTGTAGGCTAGTCTGATTCTTACTGTGTTTTATGTATTAAAAATTATATATATATATATACACACACACATACAGATGACACCATATGTGCACTGCATAGCCCTGTCATGTATAAAAATAGGAAATGGTGAAAATATCCAACCTCAGCCATTCCTAACACGACAATTACTGTAGTCCAGAGTATGCACATCAAGCAAAACTATCCAAGATAAATATCTGGTAGTTCTTTAGTATCTATCATGTCGACCCAGTGTACAGCAACTGTGAAGAAGGTGAGTGTCATGCTAGGTAGGGATCATTAGGAAAGGACTGAAAATAAAATTGCCAATATGGTAATGCCATGATACAAATATGTGGTGCAACCACACTTTGTAATAATACTGTGTACAGTTCTGCTTGCCTCACCTCAAAAAGGACATTGTAGAACTGAAAAGGGCTCAGAAAGGGGCAATCAGAATGATCCAATCCCCTATGAAGAAAGGTTACAACATTTGGGGCTTTTCAGTTCAGAAAAAAAGTCCAGGAAGAAGATGCATGATAAAGGTACCTCTACTTACGAATTTAATGCGTTCCGAACACACATTTGTAAGTCGAAAAAAATTGTAAGTCGAATCCCATAGGAATGCATTGGGAGAAAAAATTCGTAAGTAGAAGCAACCCTATCTAAAAATTCATAAGTATAAAAAATCCTATCTAAACCGCATCCAAGATGGCAGACGGAGCTCCATTCGTAAGTAGAAACATTCGTAAGTAGAGTTATTCGTAAGTAGAGGTACCACTGTAAATGTATGCATGGGGTGGAGAAAGCAGACAGAGAAAAGTTATTCTCCCTCTCTCATAGCACTAGAACTGAGGGTCATGCAGTGAAGCTGAATTTTGGAGGGTTTAGGACAGACGGAAGAAAGTACTTCTTCACATAGCCTACAGAT
The DNA here is from genome assembly GCF_963506605.1 of Zootoca vivipara. Taxonomy (NCBI): domain Eukaryota; kingdom Metazoa; phylum Chordata; class Lepidosauria; order Squamata; family Lacertidae; genus Zootoca; species Zootoca vivipara. Next base: position 37,288,869 of record NC_083276.1, read on the forward strand.
TTACTCCCCTGAGAAGTAGTGTTGGCCACCAACTTTGGATGGCTTTAGATCTAGACAAATTCATGGAGGAGGAGAAGGCTGCCAGGGACTACCAGCCACAATGACTACTGTATGCTGTATTGCCACTGTAGCCTCTGAATGCTACTTGCTGGGTCTCCCAGGTGGGGAAAGTGCTCAGGGTCTCCATGAAGGCATCTCAGGAGCCTCTGTTTGGCCATGATGAGAGCAAAGGGCTGGAACTGATGAGACTTTGGCCTGATCCAGCAGACTGCTCTTATCATTGCTCTCATCCCCCGGCAGTTGTACTCTAAAAAAGGGGGGACCCTTGGACAGTTAATTCCAGTCAAAGGTGACATTGGGGTGCAGCGCTCATCTTGCTTTCAGGTCGAGGGAGCCAGTGTTTGTCCACAGACAGCTTTCCGGATCATGTAGCCAGCATGACTAAACCGCTGCTGGTGCAACGGAACACCATGACAGAAGCCAGAACGCACGGAAACGCCGTCTACCTTCCCACCGCAGTGGTACTTATTTATCTACTTGCACTGGCATGCTTTCAAACTGCTAGGTTGGCAGAAGCTGAGACAGAGCAACAGGAGCTCACTCTATTGCGGGGATTCAATCCACCGACCTTCCAATCGGCAAGCTCAAGCGGCTCAGTGGTTTAGAACACAGCGCCACCCACAGTTGTACTCTATCATCCTATTCTCTATCATGTCTCCTTGCGGCGAGGGGAAATGCATACAGTAGGTCCTGTAGAGTACTAATACTTGCTGCTCTCTTATGAATCCTTTACATTCCCGTAGTACTGCTACTATAAGGGCTACATGTCACGATTCTGACATTTAACATTCTAAGACCTTGTGCAGTAGCAAATTGGAGCCTGGGGTATATGACAAAGATGTGTTTTCAAACTACACTCAGCATACTGCAGCACTAAAAGTTTATTTTAAAACAGTTCATTTGAGACTCTCAGGCTTTCCAGTTTGTTTGTTTTTTTTAGAAAAGAACAAGAAATGCCTAAGACCACATTGGGTAAAGTTAAATTGTTCCCTGTGTGACAGAAAAAGACTTGGGCTGTTACAATAGAATAGTCAGACATGGGATATGAAGACTTTCTTACCATGAGATTGGTGAGATTAAAGAAAAGTTTTAGCAATGGAGGGTAGTCCATCGAGACACTCCTCTACCAACCTCAGCTGGCACAACCTGCCTGCCTTCTTTTTTGCCACAAGTTTCAGGGGTGCCACTGCCTGGCAGCCTTCTCCCCCTTAGTCTTAATGTGCCCCATTGTAGAGGAAGAGGCAGGAAGTGGAGGACCAGAATAATTTGGCTCTGCTTGTCATAGAATCATAGAGTTGGAAGAGACCACAAGGGCCATCCAGTCCAACCCCCTGCCAAGCAGGAAACACCATCAAAGCATTCCTGACAGATGGCTGTCAAGCCTCTGCTTAAAGAGCTCCAAAGACAGAGACTCCACCACACTCCTTGGCATCAAATTCCACTGCTGAACAGCTCTTACTGTCAGGAAGTTCTTCCTAATGTTTAGGTGGAATCTTCTTTCTTGTAGCTTGAATCCGTTGTCCCGTCATTGGCTCTAGTTCTACCCAGGGCTATTTTTCTAGAAAAAGGTGCCAGAACTCACCTCCCTGGTTCTCTTAGAATGGCAATGGTGCCCACCTGAGAGGTGCAAGTACTGAGTTCCAGTGAGTTCCGGCTGAAAAAACAGCCCTGGCACCACCTGCTGTGGGTCTCCCTCCTTCCGGCCTACCAGACCCAAAGGGCATCAGCCATCAATGAGTCTTCATCTTGGGAAGAAATACTATAGGTCAGTACCAGGCACCTCCACAATACACAAATAAAGTCCTTCTTCCAAATGCAAGACATTCTTACTGGAAATTCCTGTACATTGTGATTTAGATGAGCATTTATCACTCCCAAAGCTTAAAAGCCCTATAATTGCCTCCTAACCAGCATTTACATATAATGCTTTTGTTAGACCTCGGAGCCAATCTTGCCGTTCCCCCTCCTCTCCCCATTATTGCAGGGGCTAGTCCACAAGGATTATAGCAAATGACAAATATGAAAAGATAAGAGATTTTGGTATTTATTCTAAAGCTTAAGTCAGCTTCCCTACACTTTGAAGTGTAAGCCTCTTTTTGGATTTTCATCTAAATATCCAGACAATTTGTGCGGCAGTGACTTAGAAAGCAAAAGGTCTGTAAGATGACCAGGAAATCCAAAGAGTAGTTTTCTGCCCACTGGGAACTTTCTTAATGAAAAAGAATGAAAAGGAAAAAAGAAAAAGAAGTCATCAGCTTATTACAGCCATTCTGAAAACTGATCATCGGGTAAGCATTTTTATTGGTATTCTTTTTATTTGGAAACAATGGCCTCCTTGACGTTGCGTTTTACATTTTTAGCCGTAACTGGGACTGAAGCTATGGGGTCCAATTTTAATTCTCTTCAGCTGCCTGCTACAATGAGAGCAGAGGCACAAGGCCAAATATTGTATCTTCTCTTCCCCACAGAATGTCCCTGTTGCCTGGTAATGGAGGTAGGCCTTAGAAGCTCAGAGATTGAGCAGTTATCTTTCCCTCTGTTGAATGACTTTTCTTTTCCCTCAGCAATCTAAGGCTCAACTGCTGAAAGGCAGCTATTACAGGGCTGTAGCTAGAATGGTGCAGAGCAACAGAAAGACAGGTTTATGATACGTTGGTGCAGTTATTGTGTATTTTAATTTCGGGTGCTTATTTTAAGGTGTTGATGAAAATGTTTTATTGTGCTTTTTCATTATGCTTGCTTATACATATTTTTGTAATCGTTTTTGCATTTGTAAACAGCTTAGAAGCCACCTTGCAATTAAGCAGCATATTAATTAATCAATTAAATATAGAATTCAATAAGAAATTACTGCAATTAGAAAGGGTGGGTTATTTGGTATCAAGACTGTGTAGCAAGGTGAGTTTAACAGCCTAGGAAAGTTTTGTGGGAGAAACAGTATTTTTCAAAACAATGTAAAGAGGAGAAAGAAAATCTGCTCCAGGCATTTTTCTCCTCCTTTTCCATGCAACGCTTAAGAGGAAAATCTCCCTTGATTCCTGAAGGTTGGATCATGGGAGCAGATTGCTGCACCAATGAATATCAGAAGGGGCTAGGGCAGGCATGGAGAACCTTTGGGCCTCCAGATGTTGAACTACAACTTACATCACCTCCAGCCACTGTAGTTCAGCAACATCTGGAAGGCCAAAGGTTCACCACACCTGCTCTAGGGATTTTCAAACTATGGTGGGATGTATTTAGAGGATGCTAGGGAAACACTTGGGACCCAGGTGGCGCTGTGGTTAAACCACTGAGCCTAGGGCTTGCTGATCAGAAGGTTGGCGGTTCAAATCCCTGTGACGGGGTGAGTTCCTGTTGCTTGGTCCCAGCTCCTGCTAACCTAGCAGTTCGAAAGCACGTCAAAATGCAAGTAGATAAATAGGAACCGCTACAGTGGGAAGGTAAACGGCGTTTCCATGTGCTGCTCTGGTTTTCCAGAAGCGGCTTTGTCATGCTGGCCACATGACCTGGAAGCTATATGCCGGCTCCCTCGGCCAATAATGCGAGATGAGCGCGCAACCCCAGAGTCGGTCACGACTGGACCTAATGGTCAGGGGTCCCTTTACCTTTAGGGAAACACTTAAGTGTGGAGGTTTTCAGATTAAGCCAACAATCTGTAAGCAAGACCACCTGTTGCTCTTGAGACAGTCCTTCCCCATCTCTGTTTGAGATGAAGGCTGGTATCGAAATTTAATAAATAATAATACAGTAAAAAGCAAAAACAAAACAAAACAATCTTCTAAAACTGCCTGGACAAGCCTTGGTTGCAGTGCCACTATAGTTTCTTCTTCTTCTTTGAGTGTACAGTCATACCTCAGTTTACAACCACCTCCATTTGCGAACGCCTCTGTATACGAACGCCGCGGACCCATCTGGAACGGATTAATTCACTTTCCATTACTTTCAATGGGAAAGTTCGCTTCAGGTTAAATACGCTTCAGTTTCAGTACAGACTTCCGGGACCAATTGTGGTTGTAAACCGAGGTACCACTGTATCCTGTTTTTAAGTCACTTGAGGCAAATTTCATGCTATTCGACCTAACTGGGGCAGAGGAGAGATTCAAGAATCTGATTGTATGCAGTGCCTCACTCAATTTTTGTGTATGCCCCTGTCAGATAGGAAGGCAGTAGTGGCTGGTGGGGTGGCACAGATGGTGCTTCTTTGCTTTCCTGGTTTCCCACTACTGTGGGCCACTGCTGCTTACTGAGAGGTGAAGGAGTGGGGCGTTGGCAGCTGAGCACAGTGCCTGGAGGTAGAAGCATTGGACTCACAAATGCCACACTGCCACCAAATGCCACACTTGCTCCGAGCTCCCCACTACTGCTGAAAAGAAAACGTAACCAAGGGGAACATATAACAGTATCCAAAGCAATCAAAGCTTATGCTGTGTGCTGCACAAGTTGATAGGAAAACATGGGAATCTTGACTGTACAGAATGCTATTGGATGCAGCTAAGCCATACCCAATTTCCCCCCCACCGCAGCCTTTTTTTCTAATGCTGTTCATTATTGAACTGATTATGCTGCCTCGTTTCCATGTTTTGTTTACGTTTTCTGGCTTCTCGGCTGCATTCTGTGATGCTGAGGAGACGAAATTACGTGCTAGCCAGTTCCTGGAGAATCTCGTAGCTCTGCTCATCTCATTGTACCTCATTATCTATATGCCTGGATGTTTTGTTCCCAAAATGCTGAAGCAGCACGCAACTTTTCATCTGACCTTTTAGCTGCATCTGCTAATTAAGTGCTCATTGGGGGAAACTTTTATGACAGAATCTTTCCATGTGGGGAGCTAAAGACATTGGCTCTTTACATATTGATTTTGAGCTATAAACTTCACTCGCCAAAACAGGTTTTTTGAGGTGTGATTTAGCCAGCGGTTCTTGCCAAGAACAGCATCCTCGCTAATGACAGCTGTCTAGCATCATAGTTAATATTCTGGGTCAAAGCACATAGCAGGGAGAAGGAAGGCTTGTTAGCTCATCCACTGTAATATGTTGCTTTTAAAAATCCAATAGAACTTTTTCATGTTGTTGCACACCACCCCAATCTCTGAGCAGTGTGACATCTCAAGGTTTCCAGGCATTTACCCAGGGCAGGGGTCTGCAACCTGCGGCTCTGGAGCCGCATGTGGCTCTTTTACACCTTTGCTGCGGCTCCGGAGCGGATACGAGGGGAGGAGGAATCCGAGCCATGCGCCGCCTGAGCCATGTGGCGGTGCCCGCCACGCCCGCCAGACACTCGCGCGGTGCCCACCTCCGCCGGAGCACACAGCTGCAGCGGCACGCTGTGCGCCTGCGCCCCGCACGGCGCCCGCCGGAGTCCACAACTCCGCTGTGCGCGTGCGCTGTGCAAAAAGGACGCAAGGTGACGTTAGCAGCCCGGGGAGCGTGGGCGGCCCCCTCCCTGCATCAGCCCCTCCCCGCCGCATTTCTGCAGCCAATAGGCTCACGGGGGCGGGGGCGGAGTTATTAATTTTTTTAAACGGGCGCGCTTCTTCCCGCCCAGCAGCAGAAAAGGCTTGCGGGCTCGGAGCGCGTGTTTGCTGCTGCTGCTCCTGCCTGCGGCCTGCCTGTGGCCTCCTGCCGGCCTGGTCAGGAGATTGAGGTAGATGTATTAATCAATGGGTTGATTCAATATGAGGAAATTTTATAAGTTCACTTGATGGGAGCAACACACATGAAACCATACAGGTGTCCTAATAAGGGAGTCAGAGTTTTGCCCATTCCCAGTAATCAAGGCAGCCCAAACTCATAAGGCAGTGGTTGCTGGTGCCCATTCCCAGTCATAGCTGCCAAGTTTTCCCTTTTCTCACGAGGAAGCCTATTCAGCATAAGGGAATTTCCCTTTAAAAAAGGGAGAACTTGGCAGCCATGTTCCCAGTAATCAAGGCAGCCCAAACTCAAAGTTATTTTTATAATGAAGAGGATGACATTGGGCCCTCATTATTAATTATTATTTACATCAGGCACTGATTATGATTTATGGTACACTGGGGCCCTGATTAATTTTCTATGGCATTTTGGGGCATTGGTTATTGGGCATAGCAAATTTTGCTATGGGGCCCTCTGATTTCTAATTATGTCCCTGTTTTGCAGCTCCCAGTTTATTTTATTTTTTTTGGAAACGGGCCCAAGTGGCTCTTTTTGTCTTAAAGGTTGCAGACCCCTGACCCAGGGTATGGTTTCCTCAGAATGAAGGACGGTGGACTGTGGTGTCTTTTATGATGAGTGATTTATTTACAAGATATATACAACCTGAGCCTACGATGGAGGGGCTGACAGCATTAACACCCCAAGATGGTATTTTTTCTCCCAGAGCCACAGCCTTGGATTCCAGCAGAAATCAGGCATGGCTCTGTCTCTCAGCTACCCAACCTATAGCCTGATTCTTGAGCACACACCTCAACTCTGGCCTTTTGGGGGACACCAAATGGTCACTTTCTTTATTACATTAATGACCCATACTTGACCATTGCCAATACAGCCTAAGGGACGCAGGTGGCGCTGTGGGTTAAACCACAGAGCCTAGGGCTTGCTGATCAGAAGGTCAGCGGTTTGAATCCCTGTGACGGGGTGAGCTCCTGTTGCTCAGTCCCAGCTCCTGCCAACCTAGCAGTTCGAAAGCATGTCAAAGTGCAAGTAGATAAATAGGTACTGCTACAGCGGGAAGGTAAACGGCATTTCCGTGTGCTGCTCTGGTTCGCCAGAAGCGGCTTTGTCCTGCTGGCCACATGACCTGGAAGCTATACGCTGGTTCCCTCGGCCAATAATGCTGGGTGAGCGCGCAACCCCAGAGTCGGTCACGACTGGACCTAATGGTCAGGGGTCCCTTTACCTTTACCTTTAGGCATACAGCCTATTACCCCCCACACACACACACACTGCCCAAGCTCACAATACTATATTATATCTGTGAGGGGCAACGGATATCGCGAAGCCCCTCCCCTCCTGAGTTCCAGCCCAGCCCCGAGCGAAAAGAGGGAAAGCTCCAGCTCAAGTGGGGAAACAGGAAGTGGTGTCCAAGGCTCTGGCAGGGTAGAAGAGCCATCGTCCCAGGTGGGACAGGAAGGGGGAAGGAAGGGGGGCAGGCCAGTCCCCCCAACTCCGGAACTTCGCAGAAAGCGTCGGGGGAAGAGGATGGGTCTCCCCAAGTTGTTATGCTGGCGCAAGACGCGCCAAAAGCCACTTGGAGGTTCTGATTCAAGCTGAACAGATGTGTCTTTGTAAATAGCACTGCCATTAGCACTGTAAATACTCAGCACCAATAAAAGACAAAATGCAGAGCTGTGTAGAGTCGTTACTCTGAAGTAGCCTTCTCTGGCCACCGTGACAATATCTGTGTTATAAGAATGACTTGAAGGACCGGCCTTTCTTAGTGCAACTAAGGGGCATTCTTCATTCCTTCTAAATGAGGGTACTTAAGGAAAAGATAAGTTGAGAAATCAGACCTCTATTCTTTCCCATGATTCAAGCACATCATATAATGACAACTGTGGCATTGTACTTTCTACAGCATATTAATTTAGTATAATCTACCCAAGCATATATGGCATAATAACAAAGATGTTTTTATTTTATTTTCAAAAAAGTTGGAGAATGCTATTGTGCCATTGTGGGCTCCCCGGGGGCCGTTGTGATACCATATAGGACTTTGGTCTGATCCATTAGGGTTCTTCTCATGTTAGGAACATAGGAAGCTCACAGGTACTGGTCCAGCTACGTCAGCACTGCCTACAACTGACTGCCACTGGTTCTTCAGTGTTCCAGGGGAATCATAGAATCATAGAGTTGGAAGAGACCAGAAGGGCCATCCAGTCCAACCCCCTGCCAAGCAGGAAACACCATCAAAGCATTCTTGACATATGCCTGTCAAGCCTCCGCTTAAAGACCTCCAAAGAAGGAGACTCCACCACACTTCTTGGCAGCAAATTCCACTGTCGAACAGCTCTTACTGTCAGGAGGTTCTTCCTAATGTTTAGGTGGAAGCTTCTTTTTTGTAGTTTGAATCCATTGCTCCGTGTCCGCTTCTCTGGAGCAACAGAAAACAACCTTTCACCCTCCTCTATATGACATCCTTTTATATATTTGAATATGGCTATCATATCACCCCTTAACCTTCTCTTCTCCAGGCTAAACATACCCAGCTCCCTAAGCCGTTCCTCATAAGGCATCGTTTCCAGGTCTTTGACCATTTTGGTTGCATTTTGGGATATTCTCGGCAATACCTGGAGATACCTAGGGTTGAACCTGATACCTTTTGCATGCAGGTGGGTTTTGCACCCACTTCAAAGGCACCAACAATGCGCAAAGTTCATCACCCTCTTTGGGCAAGGAATATCGGTAGCTGTCTTAAACTGAGACAAACCGTCCATCTAGTTCAGTGTCGTCTACACTGACTGGCAGCAGCTCTCCGGGGTTTCAGGCTGGGGTCTCTCCCGGCCCTACCTGGAGATGCCGAGGATTGAACTTGGGACCTTCTGCAGGCCAAGAGAATATTGTACCACTGAGCTACCTTCCTTGCCCTAATTGTGTTAAAAATGGCTGCGTCATTGTTGCTTTTAAGTTTGCTTTCCTTTGGGAGGATCTCCCTGAGCATAGCAGCTGAGAAAAGAAGAGGAGGATCGTGCTTTGCATATGGTTAAAGATAATCTCCTTTAAGTGGCTGCCTGCAACAGCCACTTGGAAAGAGACCATCTACAGTGCTGTAGGTCGTGTGAATATCTCCTTCTCTTGGCAAGAGAGAAGCAGAGCTAGGCTGCGGGCAGCAGTCTAGGGTGAGCCAGGAATTGGGGGCCAGAAGCCATGGAGTAGACCAGCCATCTGTTCTGTTGTGGAAAATGCAAGATAGATATAATATAAAAATCCTTATTTTTCTGGTTGTTTTCATTTATAAATGAGTTTTCAAGCTGGATGAAGTTCCCCCTATGTACACAAGATGGCAGTGTATTCGTAATACAGTATCAATATTATTTTTACCATTGCAAGTTGTTTTTAAAAGAATTGTTTTAATGCTGCAACCTGCCCTGGGGCCTTAGGGTTAAGGGAGGGTACCACAATTAACAAGAATAGCAATAGCAATAATATAAAATGGACTGTAATATTCACGGGCAGACTTCATGAGGAAGTTAATGGATAGTAAACTGTTCTCCAGATGCATCTCATGCAGACAATTAAATTGTTCAGTTTTAAGATTTCATTGTGACGTGTGATTTCATTCCTTATCTTTTTCTCACTTTCTTTGTCCCCCGCCTACAAATGTACTTCTCAAAAATCCACCTGTTTTGAAGGATTTGAAACTAGGGATACCGGAAATGGTGAATGTGTTTTATGAACCATTTGTATCCCTTCCACTCGCCAGCACCACAAAATATATACACTTTGGGGAAGTTTTCAAGGAGTCTCCTCCCCCCCCCCCCCCGGTGATTGGGGCAGGGTACAAATAGAAGGCATGTGCATAACACACATTCTGGGCTCATCCATTTCTATGTGTTAGTTTGTGTTAATTATATATATATATATATATATATATATATATATATATATATATAAGCAAATCCTCACTTGCCCATACTTTCTGAATTTGACTAATATGGCTTGTGATTCCTCCAATTCGATTGCATTCACAAATATAACCACTCTACCAAGCTTTGCCTCATGACTCTTCTCTGTGGGTTGTGAGGGCATTGCCCACAGCAGAGGCTCCAGCTTCTTCAGACGATTGAAGGGGCCCAACACAACATTGTACATGTGATATTGTGAGGAGCCCACCCCCTCAAATAGCAGGGGCCCCCAAAGTGCTTCAGTCCCCGTGAGCCAGTGCCTATAGCCTATATCATAGACATGGCTCTCCAGAGCGATGTTGGGGAGGAAGACGGGGGATAATGAACTGGAGATCTACCAAGACAGGGATTTTCAGAGCGGCAGTGAAAAGGATACCTTTCAACCACAGCCATTTGTCTCCAGCCCCCCTCACCACCACCCCACCACCATCGGCTTCTCATGTCAGAGGAGAAGAGACAGTTTCTCAGGGCAGTGAACCAGAATTGGTGGAGAGCCCAGACGCTGATAACTGGTATCAGGTTGCGACAGAGAGGGAGGGGGAATCCTCAGGAGAAGAGACTGCATATCCATATGAATCTGCTCGAGTGCGTTGTTTAACAAGGGTTAAAGAAAGACATGAAGCAAAGAGGGGAACGAAAGGGGGGAGCTTCTGGAGGATTTCCTGTTGGCACATGGGGCATAATTCAGGTGCTTCAACGTTGTAGTGAGAGAACAGCCTCTGTAACTGCTTGGAGAATGAATTGCTGTAAATGCGGCAGCTAGACTGGTGACTGGGAGCTGCCGCCAAGACCACATAACACTGATCTTGAAAGGCCTACATTGGCTCCCAGCAGTGGCAAACTTGGCTGCCTGGGGTGGTGCCCCCTAGGGACGGGGCATCACTCCGCAGCGCACATGCATCCTGACGCATGCGTCGTGACATCACAACACATGACGCTCATGCCAGGACGAGCCAGGACGGACTGCACATGTCCGAACATGCGCAGTCTGTCCGGGTTGGTGCTGCTGCTCTGCTTGGCCAGTGTGCTTAGCCAGCGGCGGCACTCGGCCGCCGCCGGTGGCTCAAGCGGCGGAGGCGAGGGGCAGGCCAGTGGCCGGGGGCGCTGCCCCCGCGCACTGCCACCGCCGGACTGGAGCTAGGGGCGCCCCGCCCCCTACGCCCCTCCCTTGCTACGTGCATGGCTCCCAGTACGTTTCTGAGCACAATTCAAAATGTTGGTGCTGACCTTTAAAGCCCTAAATGGCCTTGACCCAGTATACCTGAAGGAGCGTCTCCACCCCCACCGTTCAACCTGGACTCTGAGGTCCAGTGCCAAGGGCTTTCTGACGGTTCCCTCACTGTGAGAAGTGAGAAGTGAGGTTACAGGGAACCAGGCAGAGGGCCTTCTCAGTAGTGGCACCCACCCAGTGGAACACCCTCCCATCACATGTCAAAGAAATAAACAACTATCGGACTTTTAGAAGACATCTGAAGGCAGCCCTGTTTAGGGAAATTTTTAATGTTTGATGTTTTATTGTGTTTTTAATATCCTGTTGGAAGCCGCTCAGAGTGGCTGAGGCCACCTAGTCAGATGAGCGTGGTATAAGTAATAAATTATTATTATTATTATTATTATTATTATTATTATTATTATTATTCCTTACCGGGGTTGCATGGCAGCAACAGTGTGGCCCTTGTGAGGTTTCATGGAGCACATGAAATCTCGTGAGATTTAAGCAAGATCTCGCTGGAAAATCTCTGCCAGCAGACAGCAGAGGAGGCGGCAGAGCAGGTAAGGCACCTGCAATGGTAGTTGCCTCTTGGCATCCCACTGCCTGAGGCAACTGCCTCAATCCATCTCATGGACAAACCAGCCCTGGATACCTACTCCATTTGCTTGACTGGGGCTTGGTGAGGCAGCTAATGCCACACTCACACTGAGGTGAAAGTCACTCTCATTGTTCCAGGAACAATAATCCATATACAGCATGACGTTTTGCCATGTGTGTGGATGGAGGCTCTTATTCTTATGCACAAAAGGCTTCATAAAATGTCCTTCGTAGGAATAAAAGCAGATAGCACTTAGCAAAAGGCCTGCAATTCAATGGAAGCATTCGGCTGATGTAATAAACCTCAAGTGGGGAGGCGAAACATGTTGGTACAAGTCAGCAAAACCCACAGATTTAATTACTGCCAGGTAATTGCAAGGAGGACCATGCTGTAAAGGAAAAGTTCATAGCCTTAAACTACTTATGGCAAATGGTACGCTTTTCATTAGGCTTTGAAATGAAATGGAAATCTGCTGCCTTTTTTTAAAACAACTTGGGCAATGGAGATGTCTATGGCAAACCATTGGTTTAAAAAGTATGTCTAGCTGATGTTCCCATCCTCAGTTTGACAAAACAAAAGTTCCAGGTAAGATGAGAGGGAGAAGTCATTTGATTCTTAGCAGTAGAGCAATGCTATCCTGAATCCCTCACTCCTAGTGCCATAGCCAGTTTGGAGGAGAGCTAAAAGTGCCTTTTTATAGCCAGTTCCACCATTTTGTGTACCTGAATGTGAGACAAAAGGTGGCGGGTGCTGCTGTTTCCCCCACTTTTCTTTTCTCTTTACAGAAAGTCCACTGCACTACTCGAATAATAAAGATCAGAATACAATAAATACATTGATCCATCACTTAGAGCAGTTGAACAGGATAAATCTTTCAAGCATTTCTTTGCAGAGGAAGAGTGGCGAAGGAGATAGACTCTGTATTATGTATGTATTTTCTATACCACCCTTTATCAAAATACCACAGGGCAGTATCAGTATAAAAACACAAAATACTTACCATAAAAACAAACAAAAACAATATCCCCCACCCACTCACAGTTTAAAGGGCCGTAGAAATGTTAATCAGCCAAAGGCCTGGTTCTAGAGAAACACTTTTGCCTGGTACCTAAAGATATGTAACAAAGGTGCCAGCTGAACTTCCCTGGGGAGAGCATTCTGCAAATGCGGAGCCACCACAGAAAAGGCCAGTCCCTACTCTTTTTGAAGAAGGAATGGCAGGTTTGTGGCCCCCCAAGTTGTTGTACTACAGTTCCTATCAAGTACTGCCAATGTGGCACATGGTCAGGGTTGGTGGGAGCTGGAGATCAGGAACATCTTTGGAGGGCCACAGACTCCCCGCCTCCTGCTCTGACAACGTTTTTGTCCTGATTTTCACTTTTTAAAATATAGCAACCCTACTACAGCAGTTAGAAAGTGTTCCCTGTTCCAAGGACACAGGAACAGGGCTGATAAAGAAGTTACACCAATCCATTGTGGAATAATATGGAATAAGATTAATTTCCTGGACAGCAATACCCACAAATTTAATATAAACTTCAGGCTGAGTCTAGAGTGAATTAGGCCCATGAACTGTAGTGCACGGTGATGACATCATCACCGCATGACCATTCTTTGAAGCTTCAGTCCCTGTCGTGAAGCCTGACGTGCGCACCTGAGAAACACAGCCCTCCAGACGATTTGCCATGACAATGGGGGTAATGAGGATGGCTCCAGTGAATGCCAAAGTAGGAAACTTTTCTTGCAATTCCAAAATCAGACTCCAAAGCAGCTCCCATGTCCAGCACATATATTCTATTTTGTAGGCTTCCGCTTCTCCACTGGAAGTCCTGTAATGATCTGCCATCATAATCCTCCTGCTATAACGTACACAGCAACATGGATTTTCAAAGCTTTTTTAGCTATAAAGTTTGAGACAATGTTCCATTTTCACTTCAAAAAGCTTTCAATGCAATTAAAAATGATGGTACTGGGTGAGGGCTGGAGACTGAGCAAGCGTGAACAAAAGGAAGTAGCGAGATCGCTTTCATTTTCTTTTTAAATTATGAAAGGATTAGGAGTGGGATTAGAAGAGAAAGCTTTAAGGAGTTTTGAAGAGGTGGAGAAGAAAATATAGATAGATAGAACTGGCTGACTTTTTTATTTTAAGGGCAAGTTTAATATGAGCAAGAATGGAACACAGCAGAACTTGAAGAAGATGAAACTGATAGGGTTTTTTTTTTACAGAAGGAGGCAGGGAGGTCTTGAAAACTGTGTTTTGAGAGCTGGGGAGATGCAGAGCAGTATTAGCAGGAAGCCTCAGGAGTAATGTGTCACTCAAATGACTCACAGAGAAAAGATAGTCCTGAAAAATGGAAAATGGGAGAGTGGACAGGTAAGAAAGGACAAATCAGTCAATTTCAATTTCTCTTAGTTTCTCATTTTTCCAGTCTTAAGTTCAGTTCTCCACATTTCTATATCAGACTGCAATTTTAAAAATTGTAATAATTTTAGTGCAAATTTTTATTCATATACACATTTTTCAAACCAGAGATATACACACTTTTGCAACCAGTTTTTGTATATGGCATTTTTCACTAAAATGTGATTTTTTTTAATGCATACTTTCCCCCTAATATATACTGTACGCTGGCATCACAAAAGTCAGAGAAGTGCAAATTTCAAATGATAGCTGTGTTTGGCTTTGCATAGTGTTTCAGAAAGTGTGATTAAGTACTTTTACATTACAGTACAGTACATTACAACTTGAACTGAACCAGATTTGTCCTCGTAGCGAATCCACCCAATTAATAATGTGGTGGATCCACTTCCACTAACTGCCCCCTCTTAAATATAGTGCACCCGCCAATTACATGAATTTCTACAATTTACCACAGATTATCTAGTGGAGGAGACTCTTGAGAGTCCCATGGACTGCAAGAAGATCAAGCCTATCCATTCTTAAGGAAATCAGCCCTGAGTGTTCACTGGAAGGACAGATCCTGAAGCTGAGGCTCCAATACTTTGGCCACTTCATGAGAAGAGAAGACTCCCTGGGAAAGACCCTGATGCTGGGAAAGATTGAGGGCACAAGGAGAAGGGGACGACAGAGGATGAGATGGTTGGACAGTGTTCTCAAAGCCACCAACATGAGTGTGACCAAACTGTGGAAGGCAGTGCAAGACAGGAGTGCCTGGCGTGCTCTGGTCCATGGGGTCACGAAGAGTCAGACACAACTAAACAACGAAACAACAACAACAACAATCTAGTGGGGGATGTGTGTGAGGGAAATCTTAATGATTTAGAGTCGCAGGGAGGAGTTGATCAAACAAACAAGAAAAGTTTTATTAAACAAAACAAAGTTTATGATCCAAGCTGTGAGGCTGTGTCATCTCACTATGGATAATCTCCATATGTTTAACTTAACTCATAATTACCTGTAGTTCTATCTCACTCCCTATCACCCAACCTGAAACCTGTCTAACATCTCAAATTGAATCCTATCCCTCTTCTCAAATCCAGCCCTATCTAATTCTCTCCCTCAGAAAGCTGCTCCTTTTATTCTCTCCCCCCAAAAAAAGTGCTGTTCCTCCCTCTTTTGTAGGTAGCTGACTCTGTAGCCAATCAGAGAGAGGCTCCAGCACTCTGGTGAAGTTTCAGAGAAACTGCATCACCAGACTCTGGCCGGGGTCTGCTGTCCGTCACAGCCCTCCTTTTATATGGAGAGTTTCCCCACACAATTCCATGCATCTTTACTTGGCTAATGTGGGTTGTTTCTTAGTTAAGACTGCAGTCTTAGAGCCTCTCTTCCAATGCTTAACAAGCACTACCAAATATAATACACATACACTGGTCATAGAGCTAGGATGGGCTGGAACTCCCTACTGACTGTACCCTCAGTGAAAAATCATCCTTTTTCTGCATAATGTGTGAAATAGAGGTGTCATGGTCTTCCAGGGCAGTTCCAGTGGTGGGAAAGAATCACAGTTCTGTGGTAGAGCACATTCTTTCCTTGCAGACTGCCCCAGGTTCAATCCTTGGCATCTATAGGTAAGATTGGGAATTTGCGCTTCCTGAAACCCTGGAGAGCCACTCCCAGCCAGTATAAATACTGATTTAAATGGTGTGACTCAGTATAGTGTAGCTAAGCAGTACAGAGTTCTTATGAACTAATATCTCTTCAAATTATTGACTTCTTGACCACCTAAACCAACAGCACTTTTCCGATGATCCAGCAGCATGATATTATTAGAACACAGTCATCATATGCAACAGATGCAATAATATATTTATTCCCCTCTCATCAATGAATAATGGTGCTGGTGAATAAAACATGAGGACTTAGAGATGTGTGATGCAACCATGAGAGCTAGAAACAGACTTCTGTTGCTTATTTAAAATAGCCTGAGGTTATCATATTACCAAAAACTACAGTAGCCTTGAGATGTAATGTGTTGTACAACTGATTTATTACATTGGAACTCCAACTCTTGTTCTAAGGAGCTTGAGGCAGCAATCATGTTCCCTCCCCATTTACCTCATTTATCTTCACAGCAACCCTGTGAGGTTGGTTGAGACATAGGACTCAGCTTCACTTGTCAATTATATCTTTATAACTGCATTATAGAACTGTAGAACTGGCATTATAAACATGGCACTGTAGAACTGTGATCTGTAGCCAATGGGTTTTTCCATTAAGAGCTTTTATAATGTGTTTTTCCGCAGTGTTTTTTTTAAAATGCATATAGATCTAGCCATAGTGACCAGCCCATAGAGTCATCCAATGAGTTGCAAGGCTAAGCAGGGAGTTAGAACCAAGATCCCTCCAGCACTGTAACCAGGAGCTCCCATTAAGAAATGTGTCTTTAACAACAGTCCCCCAAAGTGCCCAATCTTCCAGCTTTCAAGCCAACAATAAGCCACTCTTCATACCATTAGAGAGCCGGCAGGAGGTATGGAACATGAAAGCTATTTCCAGCTCTTGAGCTTTTTGCCATAGTAATATGGAAGATAATCATACTTGTCTGCCTTACAGGCCTATTGCAAGGATATTTTTAGACAAGTGCCCGAGTTACATTTCTACAATAAATCACTCAATGTGACATTTTATATTTTTTTAAAAATAAAACAATAAAGGCAATACAAATGCAATATAAAACACAGGCCACACACACACAAAAAGAAAAAAATGCTGAAAATAGCAGTTCATTTAAAGCAAGGCCAATCCATGGCCCATACCTAAGGATGGAGAAACGCAATTCAGTTTAAAGGCAAACCTACCTAATTTAACATGAGTTTGACCAAACTGTGGGAGGCAGTGGAAGACAGGAGTGCCTGGCGTGCTATGGTCCATGGGGTCACGAAGAGTCGGACACGACTAAACGACTAAACAACAACAACCTAATTTGTACTTCCCAAAACAAGACAGAAAATAAAGCACAGCCATTCCTCAAAATTTGCACTATTCACTAGCCAATATGTACTTTAAGAAATATGCTGGGAGAAAGTGAGCACAAAAAAGCATGTATTGGTGGAAATAATGAACAAAACTGCATTCTATTGGGGATTTTTTTTTCCTACAAAAATGTGTGTATTTGGCAATTTTGCATACCATAATAATAATAAATAATAATTTTTTATTTATACCTCCACCCTCCCCAGCCAGGGCCGGGCTCAGGGTGGCTAACACCAAATATAAATTACAATACAACGTAATAGAAAAAATCAAAAACAGTTAATTAAAATACAGCTTAAAATACAGTTTAAAATGCAGCCTCATTTTAGTGTAGCCCATAAATCAGGGGTCCCCAAGGCCCGGGGGCTGGATGTGTCCCAATCTGCTTCTAAATCCGGCCCGCGGACGGTCCGGAAATCAGCATGTTTTTACATGAGTAGAATGTGTCCTTTTATTTAAAATGCATCTCTGGGTTTTTTGTGGGACATAGGAATTCATTCATATTCTTTTTCAAAATATAGTCCGGCCCTCCACAAGGTCTGAGGGACAGTGGACCGGCCACCTGCTGAAAAAGTTTGCTGACCCCTGCCATAAATCAAGACCATAAAGGGAGGAAACTCTATTCTGCCTTGGTCAGACCACACCTGGAATACTGTGTCCAGCTCTGCTTTAAAAAGGATATTGACAAGCTGGAACATGTGCAGATGAGGGCAGCCAAGATGACCAAGGGTCTGGAAACCAAGCCTTATGAGGAACAGTTGAAGGAGCTGGGTATGTTCAGCCTGGTAAAGAGGACACTGGGGGGAGATATGATAGCCATCTTCAAATTTCTAAAGGACTGTCATATGCAGGAGGGAGCAAACTTATTTTCTCTAGCTCTGGAGGGTAGGGCCCAAACTGATGGCTTGAGGTTACAAGAACTTTCTGACAGTAGGAGCTGTTCAACGGTGGAATGTTCTCCCTCGGGAGGTTGTGGATTCTCCTTCCTTGGGGATTTTTAAGCAGAGGTTGGATGGTCATCTGTCATGGTTGATCTAGTTGAGAATCCTGCATTGCAGAGGGTTGGACTTGATGGCCCTCGGGGTCACTTCCAACTCTACATTTCTTTGATTCTTACTGTGGAGAATTGAACTTAAGATTGGAGAAGCTGAGACAACCCAAAATGGACAGAGTTGCCCATTCCTTATAAGCAACATCCTGTAAAATGTATAGATTAGCAGGGGAGAAATTTGGGAAGACAGAGACTTTTGAATATTATAAGTACAAGGAAGAAACACTGATGGGCATTAGTATAAGCCAGGCACCCCCAAACTTCGGCCCTCCAGATGTTTTGGACTACAATTCCCATCTTCCCCGACCACTGGTCCTGTTAGCTAGGGATCATGGGAGTTGTAGGCCAAAACATCTGGAAGGCCGCAGTTTGGGGATGCCTGGTATAAGCTGAGGTACAAGGGAATGGAAGACCGCCAGAAGCACACTCTAGATGAGGGACCCCCAGCTCCACCCCTACAGAGTAGAATGGGGTTGGACGTCCTTCAAAAGCAAAATGAAGCAGAGGGAGGCATCAGAAACGAGAAACCCACAGGTGGAAAATGAGAACCCGTCACCCTAAAAACCTTGTAATTACCGAGTTTCCAAACACTTTGTTTCATTCTCTTCCTTGCTCATAAAGAGGACGGTTCTGCTTTTGACGTCTCCTTTATTCTTTTGATTGCATTGATTTATAATTCGGGAACGGCTGCCAAAAAGAAAAAGAAAGAAAGAAAAGCCGAGAAATTCAAACAACATATTTGTTTGGCTTTGTTCGCCGTTTTTGTTTGTTTGTTGTGCTGTAGGGGGTAGAGGAGGGAGGGGAACGAGGCAGTGGGAAGCATGACAGGCAGGAAGCCAGAAAGTGGGAGCTTCTGCTAAACTGCATTAATTCTGCACTGTCTGATAGCTATGAAAAGTGGAGGAATCATAATGCGCGATCACATGGGCTGCGCTCAGCAATATAATGCGAGCAAACACCGTACCTACTGATAGACACAAATTATCCATATGTGTGAAGAGTTTATTGCAGCTCCATAATGCTCCTGTCAAATCAGATAACTCATAACAATGGCTGCATGTAGTAGCACTTGGGATAATTGTTCAAGGGTTATAATTTTTTTGGATACAGAGCTATTACAATGATTTGTTTTGTTTATCTAGTATTCTTTATTCCCTGAAAGATGTCCCACTTCCCCAGGCACGAATGGGCGTTCTGGGTGCTTTAATTCTTCTTCAAGATACAGTACATCTGAAGTGCCACTTTTTACCGGAGGATTAATCTAACGATGAAAGCGGAATATTTTGTCTCCGGTCATGCAAAAAGCACCACAGGATTTATCAATAGGTGCTGTTTAGAATATAATGGGCTCATTAGCACACAGGCTTGCAGGCAGTATGGCAACTCAAAAATGCTACATGCAAGGACCAATTTTGCGGATCATGGTTCCCACAGCCAGCCATTGCTTCTTTCTGGTGATCCATGTATGCAGTGTGTGGGAGAAAATTCCCTTTGTGGGTTTAGCACAGAGGCTCAAACCAGATTCCCAATTAGTCAGGATTTCATTCAGGAACAGCACAGAGTCCAAAACAGTCTGTGAGAGCATATCCATCAACATACAGCCTATATAGGAAAAATGAGACACAGGTGGCGTTGTAGTCTAAACCACTGAGCCTCTTGGGCTTGCCGATAGAAGGTTGCTGTTTCGAATCCCTGTGATGGGGTGAGCTCCCATTGCTCTGTCCTAGCTTCTGCCAACCTAGTAGTTCAAAAGCATACCAGTGCAAGTAGATAAATAGGTACCGCTGTGGTGGGAAGGTAAACGGCATTTCCGTGTGCTCTGGTTTCTGTCACGGTGTTCCATTGTGCCAGAAGCAGTTTAGTCATGCTGGCCACATGACCCAGAAAGCTGTCTGTGGACAAATGCCAGCTCCCTCGGCCTGAAAGCAAGATGAGCGCTGCAACCCCATAGTCGCCTTTAACCGTCCAGGGGTCCTTTACATTTACCTTACCTAGCTGCATGACTAAAGAGTGGCCATGCTACCATGGCCAGACAATGGCCTCGTGGTGCTCTTCCAGGAGAGGGTAAGCTTCCTCTGCTCCCAATACCTGGCTGGAGAACAATAGGTCAAAGAGCTAGTCTCTGTTTTAGTCTGGGCTGAAGCTGGGAGCTGGAAAAGAGACTTAGAGGCTTGTCTTGTTCTGTGAGCTGAATCCCAAACTATGGCTTTGGGGGACCACTCCTAGAAATCTAATGGGGAAACAAGATCTGTTGGAGTGTTGTTGCTGTGCGCCCTTCCATCTTGTCTTCAGGTCATATATATTTGTAAATAAAACCATATATCCTAAAGCCACCACTGTCATGAGTGGCCTTCATTTCGAGGCAATGTCATTACCAAAAAGGGGCCCATCAAACGAGGGTCCAATCACAAGGAGCAAGTATGTTCTGAAGTTCCATAACAGTTTATCCTAGCCAATGAGCCCAACACGGGTCGAGACCAGGTGTGGAGAAACACTGGCCTGTAAGCTAGAACTGGCTTGCTCCAGTGGCAGAGCTTCATGCTCCGGCACCGGGGGCGGGGCTGGTGCCCGTTCTGGGGGCAGGGGCATGCCTCCAGGAGGGGCGGGACACACGTTCCAGGGCCGTGGCGCGCCTCCTGGAGGGCCGTGGCACACCTCCCAGGGGCACGGCGCGCGTTCCGGGGGTGGGGCGCACCTCCCGGAGGGCCATGGCGCATGTTCCAGGGGCGTGGCACGCCTCCCAGAGGGGCATGACACACATTCCAGGATGGGCGCCTTTGATGGCACCCCTTGGAGCCCGCCGCTCAGGGTGGCCCGCCCCTACTGCCCCTATCTTCCTATGTCCCTGGCTTGCTCTGCAGACTCCCCGCCTTAGCCCTGCCCCTTGGTACTTTCATCCACCCCATATTGACTGTAAGGTCAGAGGTGCAGCTCTCATCTCCACTTTCATACTGAGGGAGCTGGCATTTGTCCCTAGACAGTCTGTGGAGATAGGTGGAGCAGAGGAGACAGCCATATTCCTCCCATCCAGCAATCTGCTGTGTCCCCATGCTGAGAAGGGAGGAAGAAGCTTCACTGGAGTCCCTAG
Source organism: Zootoca vivipara (assembly GCF_963506605.1). Classification (NCBI taxonomy): domain Eukaryota; kingdom Metazoa; phylum Chordata; class Lepidosauria; order Squamata; family Lacertidae; genus Zootoca; species Zootoca vivipara. Next base: position 37,309,911 of record NC_083276.1, read on the forward strand.
TGGGCACAGTTGCCTTCCACTGATATTTGTGTTTGTCTTGTTCCTGGAAAAAGTGATGAGGGGGAGAGGGGGGGTGGAAAAGTTGGCTTAGAGAGAGAAAATGGAGAGACAGACAGACAGACAGACAGACAAACAAACAAACAAACAAACAAACAAACAAAATAAAGGGTGGCTGAGAGGGAGAGAATGGCAGAAAAAGAGGGAGATGGGAGGGATGACAGAGAAAGGGATTGGGAGAGAGAGAGAGAGAGAGAGAGAGAGAGAGGTGGCTGTGCCCACTGCACAGGGCAGGGGTAGGCAACCTAAGGCCCAGGGGCTAGATCTGGCCCAATTGCCTTCTAAATCCGGCCCACGGACGGTCCAGGAATCAGCGTGTTTTTACATGAGTAGAATGTGTCCTTTTATTTAAAATGCATCCCTGGGTTATTTGTGGGGCATAGTAATTCATTCATGTTCTGCCCCCCCCCCAAAAAAAATATAGTCCAGCCCACCACATGGTCTGAGGGACAGTGGACCGGCCCCTGGCTGAAAAAGTTTGCTGACCCCTGGCATAGGGCCTCCAACAGATTACCCCTGAAGGGGAAAAGTTCCCCATCCCTGGTCTAGACACGAGGACAGGCCACTGAGGACAGCATTCACATGGGAAGTGGAATGCAGGAAGCTGCCTTGTTGCACATCAGACATTTTCTCCATCTAGTCCAGTATTATCTACTGTGTCTGGCAGGGTCTCGGGCAGCAGAGAGGCATTTCCTATTGCTTGCTATCTGACATCCTTTTAAATGGAGGTGACAGAAATTTTACCTGGGACTTTCTCTGTGCAAATGACTGGGCTCTACCACTGAGCTATGGTCCTCACCCCTCCTAATGTGTATCCAAGCCCACTTCAGTGGCAAAACATTTCCTGAATGTGTATCTGCAAGTGCTGTACCAGTTTCCTCCTGCATTTAGTACACACTGCACCACTGGTGAAGCCAAATAAATGTTATGGGTCACACCCACACCATACATGTAAAGCACTCTTATGCCACTTTAACAGACACGGACAATCCTGGGGAAATTAATTTGTTGAAGGTGCTGAGAACTGCAGTTATGTGAGTTCAGCGCCCTCAACAAACGACAGTGCCCAGGATCCATGGCGGTTAAAGTGGAAGAAGAATGCTTTGAATGGATGTGACCTCAGATGAGGAAGAATATGAATTTCAGTCTTGCAAGTAAATCCATAAAAAGTACTTGCTAGCCCACAAACCATTTCTTACTAGCCAGGTCCACTTCTTAGCACATAAGAACATCCAGCCCCCTTGAGTTGCAACAATTCATCCAAAGCAGGCATCCCCAGACTGCGGCCCTCCAGATGTTTTGGCCTACAACTCCCATGATCCCTAGCTAACAGGACCAGTGGTCGGGGAAGATGGGAATTGTAGTCCAAAACATCTGGAGGGCCGCAGTTTGTGGATGCCTGATCTAAAGGCTTTGCACACATTCGTTCAAACTATATTTCACTTATCTAAGCTCATGTCCCTTAGAAAGTTCTCATTTTAGGGTCTTTTTTTAAACTGGGGTTCTTTCTCCAGCTCTGCACTTGCTCCAAAGGGTGGTGCAAACATTTTTCAAATGAAAACATGTTTAACCTCCATATTAGTACACTAATATTGCAGTGCTGTCTGTGTAGATCTCCCCTGTACACAAAGGACAATATTGCATGATGTGTGGGAATTTTTTTAAACTGACACACATTTACTCAGCTGCTGAGAAAACACTTTGCTGGTATGTATACTGCAAAAGCATATCAGTATAAATAACCATTTCCCCCTGCTTTGCATGTGCACTTATTTGAATGCTTGAAAGAAGAAAACGCCGCAAACTGCATATACAGAGCTAAGCTTACAGCACTAAATGATATCAAAAATGTATATAGCTCTTGCGTAAAGCTAGCATTTGTCCACCAGAGGGCAGTTGCGCATTTAAAAATAAATATACTGTATGCTGCAACAGCCTGGCTTGAAATGTACTACCATACGTTTGTTTCTTAACATGAGTTTTAAACATTGCAGTTACTGTGTTTGGGGCTGGTCCCAAGCTGAGTGGGTCCTCAGCACAGTGATGCTAATACTCCCTCATCACCAAAAAATGGAGGGACCCTGAATCACCAGCACCCATTGGAATGCCATTACTCCCAGCGCCAACGTCCATTTAGGGTCCCCAAGCAGGCGTGGTGCTGGCTGCAGGTTCCCTCTAGGTTCTAGATCAGGGGTGGAGAAGTGGGTCAAATCTTGGTCCCCATCAGGAAGGGCAACCCACCACCAATCCCTTGATGCTACAATGACATCAGGCAAACCCTGATAGCTCAGTTGGTAGAGCATAAGACTCTTAATCTCAGGGTTGTGAGCTCAAGGCCCATGTTGGGCAAAAGATTCCTGCATTGCAGGGCTAGATGATGCTTCTGGTCCCTTCTAACTCTATGATTCTATGCTTCTAACCTGTTTCTGCCTGCACACAGTTTGAAATCAAACCTCACAGGCAAAGAGGCAGGCCTCTGCTTTACAAACACTGGCAATCTGTTGGTTGTCGGGGCTGCAAAGCGCTGTGCATAGTAGGTGGTGCTTGTAAACCCCATTTTGGCCCAGCGGCATCTTTAGCTGCCCTACCCATGAGATCGCATGGGATGTCAAGTCACAGCCATGCAGGCAGTTTTTCAAGACAGAGGGTGAGATTCACCCAATGAGAGTCCTGTCAGTGGAAAGTCCATGCTATAACTGCCACCTGTGCAATGAGTCAAGACTCCCATCTCCTCATCCCACAGTCCCCGAAATTAGCTCTGGAAGTGTCGTGAGAATGCCCAGAACAGCACCTGGGGATGGAGAGGAGAGAGCAGTACCCTTTGCAAGCTGCAATGCTTATACAGACAAATCATAGCACCAAGTTGAACTGCGCCCTATAATTGCATCTGTATAAGTGATGGCCCTTAAGTGATAAGTGATGGCTGCTGTTTCCCATGTCCACCTGCCCTCTCTGAATGAAGGAGCAGTGAGGATCTTCAACTTGTAGACTTGGAAGGGATATTTGAGATTTTCTAATCCAATCCTGCTGCCCAGTGCAGAAATTTCACAACTTCGGCATCTCTGGCCGGCCTCAACTTCATTTCTTTTTCTATAATTTTTATTAAATGTTCTGTTTTACATTTTAGAATATTCATTTAAACCACCTTAAAATATCAATGGCTTCCCTTCTTTTCTTTCCATGGTTCATTTTCCATAATATAAATCCCTGCATGTTTTATATAAACCAAACCATTCAGTATTCCATTATTACTGTATATCTATCAAAACTTATTTACACTGTTGAATTTATCTTAATGCTGCCAGCGTTTTCAGCTGTACACAATTATTTTCCATATATTCAATAAACGTTTTCCAATCTTCTTTAAATGTATGTTCTTCTTATTCTCTTATTCTATATGTTAAGTCTGCAAGTTATGCCTATTCTGCCAGCTTAAGTTGCCATTCTTCTTTGGTTGGGACAACGTCAATGCCTCCAGCGAAGGAGAGCCCACCAGCTCCCAAGGTGGGTCTCTTCATCTCTCTGAGCATCAGGAAGCTCATACCTTGAGGAGCTTTCTCTTCATTCTTAGGCACAATCTGCTTCCTTGAAATTTCAAGCAACAGGTCTGTTCTGCTTCCTTGAAATTTCAAGCAAATTTCAAGGTCTGTTCCATCTTCTGCTTGAGAAATCATAAGAAGAGTCTACTGGATCAGGCCAATGGCCCACCTAGTCCAGAATCCTGTTCTCACGGTGGCCAACCAGTTGCTTGTGGTTATTTGAAGACCACTAGTGTGTCTCCCCTTAAACGTCTCTCCTTTGGGCTAAACACACTCAGATCTTGCAGCTGCTTCTCAGAGGACTTGGCTTCAAGACCTTTCATCATTCCAGTTGCCCACTTCTGGACGTGCTCCAGTTTGTCAACATCCTCCTTAAAATGTGGCATCCGGCATTCGGAGTGCTGATGCCTTCTCCTCTCCGTCCCTCTCTCAAAGATGGTGCTGGCAGTGGCGGGGCCACGAGGAAGGAGCAATAAATGTGCCATGGTAGTTGCCATCCACTGAGGACATCCTGCTCAAGCTGTCTCCCCTCCAGCAACAGAAAAATCCTAGAACCATTGGCACTCTGCAATGTTTTTCGTATACTCCTAGTAGATTCTTACACTGCCCTTTTGACTCGTCGCTCAGAGCACCATGCGTTGTTCTCCCTCTACCCACCTTATCCTCCCAACAGCCTTTTGAGGGAGACCTTATTCAGAGAGAGATGGCAAAGCAGAGGGTCATTTTTCCTGACATCGATTTCATCTTAGTATTTTACCGGTACTTCTTTTTCGGTAAAGGGAGATGGTTGTGAAATGAAGACCTTTGTCCAGAAGAGGGAGCTGAAACTCTTTCTTCGGCAGCATTTTAGCTCTTGCTAATAAAAAAGTGGGGGAAGTATATGTGTGTTTTTTGTTTTATCCAGACCTCGAAGCTATTGTAAGGCTTGACTGTTAAGGTTATTTTCTGGTTTCTCAGTTTCACCTTTAGCTCTTTGTGGCAGACAGGAAGGAACAGGGACCTATTAAAAAGACAGGAGGTTTTTGTCTTGGGGGAGCTTGATTGAGCAGAGGATCAGCGCCAAAGCTCTTGCAGAATTCACTTGTGCATTTTCATAATAAAGGGAACATTTTTGGAGTTTGGGAACAGGGCATGTAAATATTATTGTAAATAAACAAATGCAGTAGAAGGGAAGGGATGTAAGGGATTGTTCTCCTGTTCAGATGCCCCTTCCTTCCACCAGTATTAAAATGAGAGTTGCTTTGAGGCCGCCTTAGGGCATCTTGGCAGCTCTCATCCTCACCTCCTGAACAGCAGAGGCACCTGGTGCAGCGTCACAAAATCTGCATGCCTTCAGTCATGTTCTGGTGGCATTAAGCTTTCCCTTGGTACTCGTGCAAGCTTCTCTACGGGGGGTGGGGGTGCTTAGAAAAAAGTACCAACCCTCCCCACATGAGCCCATAACTTTTTCATGCCCTTTGAAATCTCTGCATCAGCAGAGTCTGCTTTTCTGACATCAGTAGAGCAACTTTACACACTGGCTTAGATTCAGGCAGTACTGGAAGGGTGGACGGTGTGTGTGTGTGTGTGTGTGTGTCAGCCAAATAGGCAGTTTGCAAACACACCATTTTGCCACCTTTTCTGGATTTGTTCTTTTAAAATGGGGCATAGGCAACCTTTTTTTTAATGTCAAGGGCTATATTACCTCTGGACAGGGCCGGCTCTAGGTAGACCCCCGGTGGTGCGGTGTGCCAGGGCTCTGGGCCGGTAACCATGCTGCACCCTGCAAGGCCGGGGGCGCCAGAGCGATCTCCGCCCCTCAGCACCAGGGCGCGCGACCTGCTCGAGACTGCCCTGCCTCTGGAGAAATCTTTTGGGGGCTGCATGTGGGTGGGTCTAAAGACTGAGGTGGGTGGGCCAGGAGCCAGACATGTGTGGGGCCACCCCATCTCTCTGTTTTTGCCACCCTGATCATTCACTGTCTTTCCTTCTGCCACCCCTTCCCTCTCTCCCTCCCCACCAAACAGGCTGCTACGAGAGGGGCAGGATTGTCTGCAGAGGACTTCTGAAATCAGGACAGTTTAGAAATTGGGCCAAACGAAATTGCACCCAGTGATAGAGCGTACATTTTGCATGCAGAACGTCCCAGGTTCAGTCCCCAGCATCTTCTGGGTAGGGATGGGACTGTGGTCTTGGAGAGGTGCTGCCAATCAGAGCTGACAGTACTGAGCAAAATGTACCAATGGTCTAACACAATATAAGGCAGCTTCCTATGTCCCTACGCTCAAAGGTCACATTTGGCCCTAGGGTTGCAGGTGTCTACCCTTGCTGTAAAAGACCTGACCTTGTTCTCCTCGAGCCAGTTCATACTATCCTTGAAGCAGAAGCCCTAGATGCACAGTAGTGGGACAGTAGGCAGTAGGAAGCCCACTTATGAGGCAAAGTGAGGCAACTGCCTCAGGTGGCAGAATCCACAGAGGCAGCAAATCCTGATGTAAATCATTATCGACCCTTGTTCCTGAGGTAGCTCTTCACTCTCACCTTCTTCCCTGTTGTTGGGGCACCTTGGGCTGGGCCTGATAGACAGACACACAGGCCTATCACCATGCATCTGAATGGTATGTATGTTGCAAGAGAATACAAATAAGCCCACCTGCATTTTTGAGGTGTGTCATCAGTTCCAAAAGGTCCATATGAACCTTTGTGCTTGCTCAGCAACCATTCCTTGTTCCCGACGTACAAAGGTCATGCAGTCTCCCATTTGAGAAGACAGCATGCTGCTGTTAATCAAATGAACTGCCGTGTGGAGAACGGGGTCCATTTGTGACCTTTAAAAACCACACTATGAGCCCAGTTTTCTGTCCAGATCATTATTTTTAATGAAATAAAAATAGTATTGCTCCCCCAACAGATTCAGGGATTGATTCCAACCACCTGAATAACACATACGAGATTCCTTCCCACTGGGTGGCAGGCTCCACAAATTTCTTTTAAGAAGCCATGTCACTTTTCTGTCCTGCAAATGTAAGAACCCATTCCGGCCTTTGTTTCAAAGACTTCATAAGGCAAAGGTGCGCTGGGGGAATAAATCACCCAGTGAAGTGCAGAATCAACCTAAAGCTGGAAGTAGGGCGAGATTCTACAAAGCACCTGATAGTGTGTGTGTTTTAATAAAAGAGGTCAGGAGATGGATATTGATTAGAAGGCTCTTCTGCGCATTAGCAGGAGCTTGAAGTCTGGAGGAGATGAACGAGACAAAGGGAGAGGTCAAAAGAAAAGTGCATGAGCGCAGGGAAGGGGTTTGTGCATGTGTGCACCAAGAAGGTTGTGATGAGCATGCTCTAGGTGCTTTAAAGTTCCACTGAAAAGCCTTTTCCTCCTTCTTTAATTGATGAAAAAGAAAAAAAGTGAATGAAAACAGAAATATAAGAAAGACACTCAGTTACATTTGCATACATTAGTCTACAGAGCGCTTTATATCATCCAATATAAAGCGGATTGTGGTAGGGCTGTGAGGAAATTTACTTTAGGGTTTGGGTTATGGCCTAGGCCACAGGTCATGCTGAGTAATGGGGGCGTGGCTATGTAAATCCCTGTGTTATGATTGGCAGAAGGGCCCCCTTTTAAGGTCTAGCCCTCCATTTTCTAGGCACATTTTGCCTTGGCGTCCGAATCCCCTCCAACCCGCCCTTTTTTCTTGCAGGTTAGCACGACATTGCTATTGCCTTCGGGGCCGCCTGTATTCAGGGGCCAGTAGGAATTTTTCCAATTGGCTGATTGGCTTTGCCTCTTGGTTTTCGCCTACTGCCTTAGCAAATTGTCACAACTTGTTAGGTTGGCGGTTAGGCTTTTGGTTGGTTAATCGGTTGGTAGAGGGGTGTGGCACACAGATGCCTACCCCCACCTCCGTTTGCTCCATATAGTAGTATTCCGTTAAAGGAATCTCGGGGCTTACGCTCTTGTCCTTACCATCCCGCCATTGGCGGGGATGGTGGGCCCAAATTATAAGAGTAAGAGCCTTGGGGAACATTCTTGGGCAAAGAGAGGAGGGAATGACTGGGCTCAGCCACCTCCTCTCCCCCAGGTATGTTTACTTCACTTCCCTTCAGGAAGTCGGAGCAGGAACTGTCCAAGCGGACAGTGGTGAGTCCTGTCCTATGGTGACAGCTGATGTGAGTCCTGCCCCAACTGGGCAGATGAGGTGAGTCCTGTCCGAAGGGGACAGCTGATTGAGTCCTGTCCTAAATGGACAGATGGTGATAGTCCTTCTTTAGGAAGGATGAGTGGATAACCAAAAGCCTAAGCCAACACTCGGATTAAAATTGGTGTATTTAATAAAGTTGTGGCCCTAAATTATTTGCCAAAAACCAAACCATAATTATGTTGTCAGTTGTGAGTTATTTTAAGGTAATTTCTGGTAAGCCTTGACACACAAATGTGTATAGTCTTATTATTCTAGTGCAAATATCTTTATCAATAACCTCATCCATTATGTGTAAAGGTGTTCCACCAAGAAGCTTTTGAAGACCTCGTGTTCCTTATAAACCTGCTATTGCCCACGATCATTTTCACAGCTCTGGCAGCAAATCTTAGTATGCTTTTTATCCAGACCAATGCAATAGAGGAGCTACTGTGCTTAGGACAGGAAATGGTTAGGTCAGAGGTAGCTAATGTGGTCCTTTCTGGGGGTTGCTGCATGGCAGCGTTGGTCGGAATTGTAGCCCCACAACATCTGGTGTGCTGTCATTGAGGAAGAAGTAAACGAAAAATTACAAGAACTTGGGCCAGAAAGGATAATTTCAAAAAATCTTCACAAAGTTTTATTCAGGATAACTTCCAGTAAATATCAACATCAGGACAAGGCCCTGTTTCGATGATTCTTCATCAGCTGGAATGTAAAAGTTAGCATAAATCTTTGTAATGAGAAATTATTTAACTCTTTAGATATAAGGTTTTAACAAATAAAAAGGACAGAGACTGTATTCAAATAAACATTACTGATATATCTTTGAGTGACCAACCTAACTTCAACCTTATAGTCTGCTTTCTAAATAAGGATTTAAACTGCTTGTAGCGTACAAAAGGCTTGTCTAAACTTAAATAAGAAATCCTCTTACAAAATATAATAAACCTTGTTACAGGAATACTTGTAGTTTTCTGCAAACAGAGTTATAATACTTGTAAAAACAAAGGTAGCTTACCGAGGTTTCTCAGGTCTAAGTGTACCAAGTATGTTTGCTTTGCTAACTCAAATTGTTTGCAGCACTTAAATGATAGTGAAAACGAGGTTGCAGCAAAATTAAAGAGACAGTATTGCATTTAGGCGTACTAAAAGTGTTGAGATAATTTAAAGGCATATGGACATAACTAGGTTCAATGTTGTTACAAAGTACAAATTCGATTATAGGAATGATGTGAAGTCTAGACTATTGTTCAAGCCCCCTGGATGTAAAGTGTTGAAAAGATGAATAAATTTGGACTCCTGTTGGAGAAGGAGTCTGTCAATGTTCATACGTTGAAAGCGGGTTTGTGGCAATGTCCAGATTACAAAGAATGAGAAGTCATCTTCTGTATGTTTGTGTTGAGTATAGTGTTCAACTAGTGGCGCCTCCAAAATGTGATTCCGGATTCTGGAGCGGTGTTCACTTATTCTAAGTTTGATGGGTCTAGAGCATTTTCCAATGTACATTTTTTGGCAAGGGCAGATCCATGCATATATGCAGTTTTTTGTGTTACAGTTGCTAAAATGTTTGATGGTGAACTTAAACTTGGAGTGTTGGTCAAAGAACTCCTTTACCTGTAAGGAATATTTGCATACATTGCATCTACCACATTTGAAGTGACCTAGGGGAAAATCTTCTCTCGTTGTAGTTTTTGGGAGTATATCTGATTTCACCAAAAGATCTTTAAAGGATTGTGGTTTTTTTAAGTCCGAAAAGAGGTGGTTTTTGACATCCAGGAATGTTGGACAGTAAATGCCAGTGTTTGTAGATGATGGCTTTAATCTCCGGTGTGCGGGATGTGTACTGTAAAGTAGAAGTGATGCGACTATTATTCATCTTGTCTGGACGTGATTTGAATAAATCTTGCCTGTTTATCTTTTCCGTTCTTTTTAACGCTTCACTCAGTCTTTTCTGTGAGTATCCACGTTGGACAAGGGAAGCAGTCATCTTCCTAGCAGAGAGGTCAAAGTCTTGGTGTAATGACGAGTTTCTTTTTAGTCGTAAATATTGGCCGTACGGAAGGTTCTTAATTAAATGGGGTGGATGGAAAGAGAATGCATGAAGCATGGAGTTGCGGTCTGTAGGTTTATGAAAGACACGTACTTTGAGGAGTTGATGGTTGTCTCGGAATACTGTGGTGTCTAAGAAATTGACTTGTACATCGTGAATGTTGCTTGACAAATGAATATGTGGGTCTCGGGTATTAATCCATTGGACAAAGTCCCCGGCCAAGTGGCGGTCTTCCATAATCATGAAAAGATCATCGATATAACGATAATAATGAAGAATATGTGATTTAAATGGGTTGGAGTCACTCAAGATGTGCTTTTTTTCAAAATCTATCATGTATATGTTGGTAATGGAAGGTGCGCACGCCGAGCCCATGGCCACCCCTTTCACCTGTAAGTAAAATTGATCCAGATGTCTAAAGTAATTGTGATCCAAAATGACGTCAAGTATATCAATAAGAAAATGAGTGGGGGGCTCTTTCACGGTTCTTGACTCCAGTAGTTCCTTAATGATCTGTCTAACTTCGGGTAGGGGGACATTCGTGTAGAGGGATTCTACGTCCAGAGTAAGTAAACATGCAGATGTTGGTATCACTTTATCTTCAATTGTTTTGATGAATGTCTTTGTGTCCTTGATGTAGGATGAAGTGTCGATAGCAAAGGGGTGAAGGAATTGTTCAATATATTTACATAATGGTTCCAGTAAAGATTCATTACCGGACACAATAGGTCTCCCCGGTGGTTTTTCTAAGGATTTATGGATCTTAGGCAGTATGTAGAAAACTGGAGTGCGTGGGAAGTAAAATTTTTGCAGTTTCCAATCAATGTAATGCAACATAATGCCTTCAGATAAAACCATACGTATTATCCGTGAGATGTCCTCCGTTGGATCCTTATTTAGAGATTTATAGAAAGAAGTATCACACAATTGTCTGTCGATTTCACTTAAGTAATCACAAGAATTAAGGATCACTATTGCACCTCCTTTATCAGCGGGTTTGATGACGATATTGGAGTCATTGGCCAGATTATGTATTAATTGTTGTTCATGGACTGTGATGTTCTTTTGAAGTTTGGGTGGTCTTTGTTTTTCCATTTTCGTGATGTCCTCCAGTATAAGCTGATAAAATACGTTCAGACGTGCGTTATCCACAGGTGGAATAAAGGTGGAGCGGGAGCTGAGTTGTTGCTTTTGGAGGGGAGTGTCACCAAAGAAACATCTCAATTTGATGAGTCGAATTAATTTGAATAAATCCACTCGGGTTCGAAATGAATCATATTTGGGAGTGGGGACAAAACTGAGGCCTCGATTTAATATTCTTTCTTCATCTGCACTCAGAGTACGGTCAGAAAGATTGACAACTAGGGACGTTTCTGGAACCAGCGGCGGGAGGGAAAATCCTGCGGGCGGGATTGAGTTGACGAATATGATCTCAGGGAGTATTGTCGGGGTTGGATCCAGGTATGTGTGATGGTTTGTGAGTCGCTGTAATCTGAGAATTCCGTGCTGCTAGACGAAGTTTCGGAGGGGGGTTTGGTGTTGCGTCTTGGTGTCTTTGACGGATTCATCCATGAGTATACATGATCTTGCTCGTAATCTTTCCTATCACGATCAAATTTCCTGACTTTTTCTGATTTAATCTTTTCTTCGTAGATTTTTAGTTCCGATTCTATCTTGCCAAATTGTGGATTGTACATGTCAAGATTAAACTTCTTCTGTAATTCCTCTGTCATCTTAGAGATGTCTAGATTCCTCTGTCATTGAGGAAGATTCATCTGATAAAAACCAAGACCCTGAATTTATTTAAATTTTTCATAACATCCTTGATCCATGATTCTAGGGTGGTTTGCAACATAGGAAAGCTATAAAATATCATGAAAAATTGTAAGTGCTTTTTTTATTGAAGGAAAAAGAACTTTAACATTGCAGCAAGTAAGAGCAAGTTTAGTTAATGATGCCCATTAGCTCACCCAGTGAAATTTCATTGATTAGAAAGTCAGCCACACCCAGAAGAGTATACATAAAACAACATTGTGGCAAGTGCTTGGATTTTTTCAAAACAGTTTCTTCTCAGTAGCTAATCTGTTGTGGCCCTGGGGTCAGATTCCTCTTCAGGGAATGAGGCTGGGGACTCTGAATTGGAAGGGAAATTGCAAACAGTGAATTGCACCCTAATTAAACCCAGTGCAAGGCCCTTAAATTGGTTCAGAGCCTGGACTGTCCTGGGTCAGATCATGGCTACTCCAAAGTGTGGATCAGGCTCCCAAATCAGATCAGGGCAGGGGTTATGCACAACCCCTTGTATTTATTGCAGTGTGCATGCCTCTTGGTTGTGCATCAAATCTACACAATTAAAGTCTAAGCAAAGGCACAACTGAAACGTTCAACAGAATTCCAGAAATAGAAATATTAATCCATTCCAGGAATACAAAACATAACTAAAGCAGCCAGGGAAATTTTGATTAAGAAAACTCGCTGGGTACCTCAAGATTGCAATCATGATAAAAATAGGTTTCACCTTCTGCAGGAATACACACATAAATGGTTTAACCTTTAAAGAAAATTGCTCCTCAGTTTCCTAAATGTTGCCAGGGACAAATCAAACAACAACAGAACAAGTGAATGACCAGATAGAAAAGCTTTCTATCCAGATTAAACATTCAATGCTTTGGCTTTCTGTTAGAAAACCACAAGTCCCTTAAACGTTAAAAACATTCACCTCCTCTTTGACCTGTTGTAAACATAAAGCCCGATGTGATTTTTTTATGGTCAGTTGTAAACGGTTTTATGCAGGGCGTTCTGTTGAAAATGCTGAGAAAGATTCACCTCTGGATTGTAAATGACTCTCTCCAAAAGGCAGTTGCATTAAAAGGGGGTGCCCCTGAAAAGCTTACCAGCCATATTTCACTTTAACAAGGAAGGAATATTCACAGGTTGCTGTAACAGCAGGAGCTGCAGAACTGCTCTTTGTCTTCAGTAAATAACATTTGGGGGAGAAACATTATATTGCAGTACATTTCTGCAGAGCTGATGGTAATGTCGGAATGCACTCCTAGGGGGGGACGGCAGACCCCCAGTACCTCTGAGCATTCCCCTTCACTCCAGAGTGCCTCTCTGCAACACTCCTCCTTGGAAAAGTTCTTCTGGCATGTCACAGCAAGAAGAAACATCCGTAGGTCTAAACTACGTTTTGTTTACAATATATACAGAGGATCCATAAGCACGTCTGTGTTCTCCAGCTCCGGCAGAACAAGACCTAAAACATACACTGCAGAAGTGAAAGCACAATCCAATAACACTCTCAGATGGAAGAGATAAGACAGTCTTCCATTCCCACACTCTTCTCAGACAACTCATGGGATTCACACCAATCACAGTAGCCTGCATCGGGTACACAAAATCCTAACAGGTAAGGCTCCCACTAATTTTAATACATATTTTACAGTAAGTGCGGCTGGAAACAGAACTACATATGTGATTCCCATTGCAGCTGTGAAACTCAGGACTGGGGGCCAAATCCAGTCCTCTGGCCCTCACAATCTGGCCTTCAAAGCTTTCCCCAGACTGCATCCCGAAGGTGTTTGACAAGCTGGAATATGTCCCTGAACTCTGATCTCTGAACTCTTGCTTGTGTGGCTGGAGAATGAAGAGGGGCATGTGCAAAAACTAATCCATTTACATGGTAACATTTACATCCATTGCTCCCCCTTTTTTGCCACTGGTCCTGCCTACCGCTTGTATGTGGCCCTTCGGGGGTCACAAAGCAGGTTATGTGGCCCCCAGAATGAAAAAGGTTGCCCACCTCACTTTAAGACCAGGTTGTCATGCTCAGGTGACCAGTCAGAGTTAGTTGATACTATGCAAAATATCCCGCAGTGAAGCGATAGGGAATCTACAGCCCTCCATATGCTATTTCAATTTAATTTATATATTTCATTTATGAATCGTTGTTGTTGTTTGTTGTTTAGTCGTTTAGTCATGTCCGACTCTTCATGACCCCATGGACCATAGCACGCCAGGCACTCCTGTCTTCCACTGCCTCCCGCAGTTTGGTCAAACTCATGTTCGTAGCTTCAAGAACACTGTCCAACCATCTTGTTCTCTGTCGTCCCCTTCTCCTAGGGCCCTCAATCTTTCCCAACATCAGGGTCTTTTCCAGGGAGTCTTCTCTTCTCATGAGGTGGGCAAAGTATTGGAGCCTCAGCTTCAGGATCTGTCCTTCCACTGTGAGCACTGAGGGCTGATTTCCTTAAGAATGGATAGGTTTGATCTTCTTGCAGTCTATGGGACTCTCAAGAGCACCATAGAAATATCAAAAGGGCTGTCACGTGGAGGATGGAGCAAGCTTGCTTTCTCTTGCTCCGGAGGGTAGGACCAGACCCAATGGATTCAATTTACAAGAAAAGAGATTCCAACTAAACATCAGGAAGAACGGACTCCCTTGGAAAGTAATGGACTCTCCTTCCTTGGAGGTTTTTAAGCAGAGGTTGGATGGCCATCTGTCATGGATGATCGGGTTGAGATTTCTGCATCGCAGAGGGTTGGACTTGGAGTCCCTTCCATCTCTACAATTCCATGATTCTATATATAAAGGCAATTACATCTGTAAAGACAATTAAAACAATTGCATATATATATTTAAAAAGTTAAATATAAAAACAGCTTAAATCAACTACAATTACATATGATCAATTCATTTCCAAGACAGCTACCAACAGGGTGAAAGGTTTTAGAAGGTTTGTTGATACATCCCCAGCTATTGGATATGCTGAGTGGTGCTGATGACAGTGTTGCAGTCCAGCAACAAGTGGGGGGGAGGGTGAGCAACAGATCCCCCACCCTTACAGCAATGGATTTAACTAAGAGGGGAGGAATCAGAAGTCATTCAAATGTGGGCAGGCATTAGCACAGGAGGAAATGCCTCTTGCTTCTGCCTCAGAAAGGCAACTAAGTTAGCAGGGGTTACAGGTAGGTCTGAGTCGAAGCAAAATAAAAAAATTCCTTCAGTAGCACCTTAAAGACCAACTAAGTTTTTATTTTGGTATGAGCTTTCGTGTGCACGCACACTTCGTCAGATACACTGAAACAGAATCAACCAAACCCTTATTTATATTCAGGGGGTGGGGGGGGGTGGGAATGGGTGATGGGCTGATAGGAGTGGTGAACCTGTTGATGGCTGTTAACGACTGCTGATGACTGCAATTGGTCCTGCGGGGGGGGGGGAAGCAAGGCACAAAAGAAAGCTAGATCATGCATAATGAGATAAGAATCTGATATCTCTGTTCATCCCAGGTGGCTCCGTGGTTTTTAGCTTGGTAATGAGTCCCAATTCAGCAATTTCTCTTTCTTGTCTGTTTCTGAAATGTTTCTGTAATAAAACAGCTGCTTTGAGATCTTGTATAGAATGTCCTGGGAGATTGAAGTGTTCCCCTACTGGTTTCTCTGTCTTCTGGTTCTTGATGTCAGATTTATGTCCATTTATCCTTTGGTGTAGGGTTTGGCCTGTTTGTCCAATATAGAGAGCTGAAGGACACTGTTGGCATTTGATGGCATACACAATGTTAGCAGGGGATTGTGTTCCCCTGAGCAGATGGTAGGCCTCCCTGCTCAGCCCCAGTCAGCACGGCCAGGGGTCCAAGAAGATGGGAGTTGTGGTTCAACAGCAAGTGGAGAGCTTCCCCACCCCTGACTTCATTTCAACAAAGCCATAACACTGGGTGAGCCTTCACTGGACTTTTAAAAAAAGAAACCACTAAGAAGAGTGATTCTTTGAACTCTTTTCATTGCAAGGAAAAATAAAGCAAAGAGGTCTTACAATAAGGGTTTTCCCTTTGTGGCCAAACCTGTGTTTTTAAATTGCCCATCAGTATTCTCTATTTATAATGCCTTCATTGTTCAGGACGTTGCGGCAATTAACTTGAACAAGGGGAATGAGTCAAACTTCCCTTGAAGAACCCAAGGTTCCAAAAATATATTGCCATTGGTTCGTCAGAACGTTCCATGACAATTTGCTTCCTGGCATTACAGCATGTGTTAACAAATCCTTTGCTCATATGAATAATGATTAGGAGGCTTTGTTCCCACTTTAGGAATATAAGAAAAATCCAGCTACATCAGAGAAAAGGCCTACCTAATCCAACGTTTTGTTTTCAAAGTGGCCAACCAGCTACCCATGGAAAATCCACAAGCAGGAAGTGAGCACAACAGCACTCTGCTGTTTGTGATCCCCAACAATAAGTATTCAGGGCCACCTCAGACACTGATGATAATGTAGCTATCGGGACTAGTAGCCATTGATAGCATTTTCTTCATTTAATTTGTCTAATCCCCATTCAAAGCCACATCCGGCATGGCCAAGCATCAGGGATGATGGGAAATGTAATCCAGCACCATACAGGAAAGGCTAGATTAGACAAAATTATGGAGGGTAGGTCTATCGGTAGCTCATAGTCACATGAACTAAATGGAACTTCCATGTATAGTGCAAGTGTACCTTGGAATATGAGATGAATGTGAACTCTCAAATGGTGTGTTGGTCTAACTGAGGGATGCGATGTGGATCTTAATGTGGGGAATGTACTTCTTACTCATTCAGTCCAGGAATGAGAGGGTCTGCCATCACCATCATTCAGTCTGAGCAAAAGCACCATGCTCATTCATGGCACCTCCCATCCCATATTTTGTTGTTCTGCCTTGCCTCATGTGTTCCTTTGGCTTTTGGGTGCCTCCAGACAGTCACTGTATTTCATGGCAAGGGAATTTAGGCTGTGTGCAGTTAAGGCGGAATGAAGTGCCCTGTCACTGAAGCACAATAAATCCATTAGGAAAGTGATGGAGAAATGAAATGAAAAGTGTGGGATGAATGAATGAATGAATGAGGGAAATACATGTAAATGTCTGACAAGCAAATCAGGATAAAGGCACATTGTTGCATTGCTGCCTGGTAAACACATCAGAATGAATGTTCAATAAATATATAGGGCTCGTCCACACTTGTCCCACACCTAAAGACAATGGGTCAGACTGGTTTGCCTCAGCACTTTCCCTAAGAAAACCCGCTTTTTACCACAGAGTGAGAGCAAACGTCAATCTGTAGAAAACCCAATTGATGTTTGCTCTGGTTAAGTGCTAAAGAGAAGATTTTCCCAGGGGAAATTGGTGGGACAAGTGGAAGTTTAGATGAGCCCTTAGTCTAACTGCCATGTAAGCTGTGTGTAAGCCAATTAGGAAGAATGTTCAATAAGCAGGTTGGCTATAGGAGCCTTGGTCTTCCAGCCTTCCCTTTCTCAGTAGATTCCCTCTGGCTACTTATTTTGAGCAGCACTTGGCTCTCGGCATACACCACCCTAGAACAACCGTACCCTCAAATTAGAGATCTGGAAGCTTATTGACCCTGACCCTGCCTGAGAGCAGGCTTGTCAGGCCTGCCCTTGTGGAGCTTTGAGCCATCTATAAATTCAAAACATGGACATTAGTTAACGTAATTGACATATGATGGGAAAGAATGCGCTGAGCATAATTGAATGTAGCCATCTTCCAAGCCAAGCACTTTATAGTGGCAGTAAATTTTGCATTTAGCTAGCTGTTTCCATCACGTATAAATATAAATTGTCCATGTAATCCCTCTTACCCTCCAGATCACACCGTAAAATAATTCGTTCTGTGAAATCAGTTGTCTTTATGGCGGCGTGGAAGTGCCTATCCATTTTCAACTAGGTACAGTTCAAACAAGTTAGCCCACATTACCTAATATTATAAAGTTAAATTAGGTTACTTCATAGTACGGTCTTCTAACAGAAGTGATTGGAGTCATAAAATATTTATGTTATTGACATCAGAATCATACAATGCTGGAGGCAAATCTAAACTTCCTAAGCAAAGGTATTAAAGCATTGGAAGGAATAGCAACTGGGTATCGGTCTGATCCATGGTATCAGTTTTGTCACAGGTAGGAAGGAAGGATTAAAATTCCTTCCCCAGGCCCACTGGTTGAAGTCTGGAAACTCTCAGGGCCTTGAAAAACAGCCGCCTTACATTAAAATGGTAATGCTGAGAATGTGCTCAAAACACCAAGATGTTGGGAAGAAATTGGGTATAAAGCAGAGATAGCTAAACTTTGTTGGCCTTGCTGCCTCACATATTATCGCTGGTTGATCCTCACAGGGCTGTGGGCCAACATGGCGTGTGACCACACCACACCCTGCCATACACCTAGAGTCCCCCAGCCCAACTCCTCAACTGATTCACAGAGGAGAGACATTGCCAGACTGAAAACTGGAATCCCCATGAAGGCTGTCAAAACTGGTGAGGTTGTCGGTGCAGTGGGGAGACAAAATTGCTTGGCTAGCCCGATCTACGGAGACCACTGGGAAGGAAGTAACGAGGCACCAGTAAAATACTCGATCCACTGCACTTAAATATCCTTGTTTGCTGGAAATGTGAGGCTGCGTAACAGGAAGACGTGGTGTTTGCTAGGATTTATGCATTGTTACGCACCACCCCAATCTTCGAGCAGTGCAAGATTTCCCAGGTTTCCAGGCATGCTTACCCAGGGTCCCTTTTTCTTTTGGAAAATGAGGCACAGCAGAGACTGTGATGTCTTTATGTTAAACAGTTTATTTATACATATATACTACCTTAGCCTATGACAGAGGGGTTCCCAAGCATTGCACTCTGAGAGGATATTGCTTCTCCCATAGCCCTGGATTCAGACAGATGTGAGCCACTGTCCTCTCTAACTATCTCTCCAGCTCACTACCTAGTTACATCACTCCTAGCTCTAACCCACCCTAAGCTTTGGGTTCATCTGTGGAGTGAAAGGGGCCCCAACCCTTTGCCACTTCATGCAAATTTCCCTTTGTGTTCTTCTTAATGGCCCTTTCCCAGGCTATCATCTCAGAAAAGAGGTCAGCTTGGCTTAATTACACATGCTCATTCTGGAGGATTGGCATTGTTTAGCATACAGAGCAATACACATGGTCTAGGTATCACCTCACACAGGAGACTAGCCTAGCTTAGTTAGTTTTTGACACAAGCCTTAAGTAATTTCTAGCACCAACTTGACCCACAGATTTAGAGTGTCTGGCACCCAAAAACTCAGAACAATATTGTAATGAGATTGGGGAGAGACTAAATGGATTTTTTATGGGGCTCCCTCTAGTCATGTGATTTTATTGCTGTACGACTGGATTCTTCAGTCAAACTTTGTTGTTTGTTGTTTAGTCGTTTAGTCGTGTCCGACTCTTCGTGACCCCATGGACCATAGCACGCCAGGCACTCCTGTCTTGCACTGCCTCCCGCAGTTTGGTCAAACTCATGTTCGTAGCTTCGAGAACACTGTCCAACCATCTTGTCTTCTGTCGTCCCCTTCTCCTAGTGCCCTCAATCTTTCCCAACATCAGGGTCTTTTCCAAGGATTCTTCTCTTCTCATGAGGTGGCCAAAGTATTGGAGCCTCAGCTTCACGATCTGTCCTTCCAGGGAGCACTCAGGGCTGATTTCCTTAAGAATGGATAGGTTTGATCTTCTAGCAGTCCATGGGACTCTCAAGAGTCTCCTCCAGCACCATAATTCAAAAGCATCAATTCTTCGGCGATCAGCCTTCTTTATGGTCCAGCTCTCACTTCCATACATCACTACTGGGAAAACCATAGCTTTAACTATACGAACCTTTGTCGGCAAGGTGATGTCTCTGCTTTTTAAGATGCTGTCTAGGTTTGTCAGTCAAACTAGAATGTGCTAAAGGGGGAGAAATTGGTTCATAAGGCACCTCAATGAGCTGTAAGGTCCATGGAAGTGAAGCCCAGGACAGGAAAACATTCATAGGAATTAGGTCTCCCACTAAACTCTTCACAGAATCATAAAATCATAGAATTG
This sequence comes from Zootoca vivipara, assembly GCF_963506605.1. NCBI lineage: Eukaryota > Metazoa > Chordata > Lepidosauria > Squamata > Lacertidae > Zootoca > Zootoca vivipara. Next base: position 37,329,594 of record NC_083276.1, read on the forward strand.
TAGAGTCGGAAGGGGCCACAAGGATCATCTAGTCCAACTCACTGCAATGCAGAAATCTTTCACCTAATGTGGGGCTCAAACCCACAAATCTTGGGATTAAGAGTCTCATGCTGTACAAACTGAGCTATCCAACCTCTTGCACAGAACTGATCAACACAGCCATAACAACCAACACAGACCATGCTTACTTGTTCATATATTGAGGCTAAGCATGAGATGGAAGAGGCAGCTGCCAGTCTGGTGGGCTTCTGCAAGTGGAATTGAGAGGGGTGGTCATCTGAGCCTTCATTCAAGGTAGCAAAATGTATTGGGCTGGTTCTGCACTTGGGCCACTCAGCAAGATTACAAGGAACCCTTTGCAAAAGTTGGAAACCCCTGGCTTTACATTCCATTTCCCTGCAGCTTATATTTGAAATGTGCTATGGAATTTCTTCCCCGCCCCCCTCATTACCCTCCATGTGCTTATTCATCCAGCCATCCCATCCTTCCTACCAATGGGAGCACCATGTTGTTGTTGTTGTTTAGTCATTTAGTCATGTCCGACTCTTCCTGACCCCATGGACCAGAGCACGCCAGGCACTCCTGTCTTGCACTGCCTCCCGCAGTTTGATCAAACTCATGTTCGTAGCTTTGAGAACACTGTCCAACCATCTCGTCCTCTGTCGTCCCCTTCTCCTAGTGCCCTCAATCTTTCCCAACATCAGGGTCTTTTCCAGGGAGTCTTCTCTTCTCATGAGGTGGCCAAAGTATTGGAGCCTCAGCTTCACGATCTGTCCTTCCAGTGAGCACCATACCAAATTCCAATAAAGCACCCCCATCATCCCTAAATAAAAAACAGAATAAACAGCAATACAACAAAGTCAATAAAGCCATCAATTCCATCGCAAAAATCTAGATAAATAGAAAACTTTTGAAATTGTACCTGGCCGTGGTCAAATAGATAGGGAATAGGCAGATAATATATACATATACCTGAATATTTTAGACTACCAGCAGAGTCCTATACATGCCTACTCAAGAAATGAGCCTCACTGAGTTGAATGGGACTTACTCCCAGGAAAGTGTCTACTACCTAATTGTAGCATTCTGTTTCAGCCAGTAGTTGGGTAACTCTTTCCCCCCTCTAGTAGACACAATTTCTCTAAACTGCCATATGCCAAATTCCTTCTTTTTCTTTCTGTTTTCTAAGAAATTAGTGTTCACCCCTTTCCTCTGCACATATACCAATTGCTTCTGTTTTGACATTTAAAAGCTGTAGGCCAGGGATGAGTGAAGACTTCAAAGCTCCTGTATCAAAAGATGCAGAGCTGCTTATGGGCTCTGCTACGGGATCTCTTATGTAGTCAGCCAATATTTGTTATTGTGTCTCATTATTTTCTCTGCGACTTAGCAAACATCTATCCTAACAGACTAACAAGTTAGCTAAAGCCAAGGAAAGTGAAACAAACTCTGACTGGGGGGTTAAATAAATCACCGTCTGAGCAAAACCATGCAACTTCTCCCTTCGGCAAATGCAGGTCTTTGATCTGTTCTTAAATACATGCCAAGTAGTATAATAAAACTGTTTATTCGGGCAGGGTGGTCACTCATTGGGAGAGCACAAGTTGTCCTTGCAAAGCACCCCAATTCTCAGCATATCCAGGTATTCTTACTATTATTATTCATTTCATTTCTATACCACTTGGGGGGGGGAATGCCAAAGCAGTTTGCAACCTACATTAAAAGATCAAATAAAGCATTCCAAACATTACAGAAGAAGGAGGTCAAATACTAAAGGAGGTCAAATATAGAATACACATTTAAAACAGCATAGCTAGCAAGAGAATGAAATATTATCTTAAACACAGAACGTACTTGCTGCTGTTGCTGTCAATGGTGGTTCATGGTGGGTGGCAGCTGGGGAAGCCTGGGCTCAATAACCTCACTAAGATAGTGTGCAGAAGAGGGACTCCCAAACCATGCCAAGTGAGGGTGAGTCATGGAAATGGGATGGCCTGTGTGCAAGGGAGAGCCGAGAAAAGGAAGGGGGAAGGTGAAAATGGGATGTAAATGGGGTTACAGTGGTACCTCTACTTACGAATGACTCAACTTACGAATGTTTCTACTTACAAATGGAGCTCCGTCCGCCATCTTGGATGCTGTTTAGATAGGATATTTTCTTACGAATTTTTAGATAGGGTTGCTTCGACTTACGAATTTTTTCTCCCAATGCATTCCTATGGGATTCGACTTACAATTTTTTTCGACTTACAAATGTGCGTTCGGCACGCATTAAATTCGTAAGTAGAGGTACCACAGTATTAAAAAGGAGGGTGTAGGAGGCATGGCCTGGGAATGGGGTTGAAGGTGAAAACAGGGACATGAAAGGGTCCGCAGAATAGAAGGAGGTGGCTTCATAGACAGGCAGAAGGTGAAAAGGCTGCTTAGTAGTTGCAATGTGTGGGGTGAGAAAGTTGCAGGAGCTATGAACTGGTCCTCGACCGTAATAATAAATAAATTGAATTGAAAAAAAAAAGTTGCAGAAGGTTACTATGGTGGTTTGTGTGCAAGGGGGGTACACGAAAGGAGGGGGAGGAGGAGGCAGGGATATGTGGGTGAAGGTGAAAACGGGTGCAAAGTGGGGCTGCAGAATAGGGGGAAGGAGTGGCTTCAGAAATGGGGGTAGGAAGGTAAACAGCAAGATAGCAAAATTAAAAAATTCCTTCCAGTAGCACCTTAGAGACCAACTAAGTTTGTCATTGGTATGAGCTTCTTCAGCATTGGGGTGGGAAGTTGGAGCTCTAGGAGGTTAATGGCGGGGCAATGTCAGGAGGTTGGTGAGCGGAGTGAAGAAGGGCACACCCCTAATATCACACACACACACACAAACATACACCCACACTTTACTTTTTAGCATAAAAATTATTTTTCCCCTCTCACCCGCTTCTTATCATCCCAATTTAGGAGGCCAGGTTTAGAAACACAAATGCAAAACTTTCTGCTAATTTTATATTACTCCATCCCTTCATTCAGACATCTATGCAAATACATAATTGGATTTCAAAAACAATGTTTAATTAGATTGCCTGTTCCTTGTCTCCAGATAAACAATGTTTTAATTTCCTCTGATTTGCATAGGTGTGCATTGGTTCATTTCACTCCTTTCCAAAGAAGCCTTTCAACCTGCCTGTGTGACTCATTTAAGGGAAAATGTGCAGCCTTTTCATCTAAAATCTAATTAAGTAGCCCAGAAGATTTTGCCCTGCTGAGCCTTTCAAAGGGTCCCCACCTCCCTTTTTGTGTATCAGAGCGTTCAGCCTCCTTGATGCAGATACATTTAGCATATTAATGAATGCCTCTGTCAAAAGATCTCTTGCTTCGATCAGCACCAGGCACCAGCTCTGCTTTGTTTACTTATTTAAGTCATTGCAATGAGCATCCACTTGCAGATCTCTGTTCCCCATTTTTAAACTGCATGGGGGAATGTAGCATTTGTAACAGTGACAAACATATATTTTTATCAGACAGCTGTCAGTCAAGCTGTCAGGCCAGTCAGATGCTTGCTCTGGATAGCAGTAGCTCTTTGCCAAAATCCATCATTAGCTCGCCCAGTATATTCTCACTCTTGTAAAGCTCAGCTGAATTAAAAATTGGGCACCATTTCTTCTCCTTCTTGGAAATTTAAACACAATTCTGCGCAGATCAGGAACCCCAAACCAGCGGCTGCTTTGTGCAATGTACAAGTGCAGTTCTTTAATCTTACCCCTATCCCTTCAATGAAACTCTTACTGAACCACAACCTAGGCTGCATGCATAGAAGGTATCTAATGTGAATCTCTAAATCTCAGGGGTTGCTTTGAACCACATGGCCAGCTTGAGCCGATTCCATTCCAAATTGACCCAAGAGGAGTTTTTCCATTACTCAACAGCACTCAGTAATTTGCTATGTGATTAGTCATTTACCTAGCTACATGACAAAGAGATGGTCTTTGGAAATTGACGCAGGAAGTCAAGCCTGGTAGAAAAGCGAACAGGAAGTTGTAAATTACGATAAAGGACTGCAAATTTTGTTTAGTAAAGTTATTAGTGTACTCAAGTGTACACTTAAGGGTGTATGAATCTGCCAACTTCCATTTTTCTGATTCTCATTTTTCCTATCCTCAATTCAGTTCTCCAAATTTCTGCAGCAATTTGCATTTTTAAAAAGAATTCTCATGAAAATTTGTCATCCTTTTAGTGTGACTGGAAAATCTACGGCCCTCCAGGTGTTGCTAGACTACAACTTCCATGCGGGGTGGGGCTGGATCCAACAACATCTGGAGGGTCACACCTTGTGTTAGAGGAATTTCAACAGAAAGAATGAAGCAGGCTGGGAAGGATTAGACTAGAAGAGTGCTTAACTGCTCCGTGGTTTGCCTCAGTCTGTCCATTTTATACTTGCTGTGTAGCTATTAAAACTTGTGAACTTCACCCAAAAGCACACTTATTGCCTCTGAATCCAAAAAACCCAAATGCCCCCTGGCAGAACAACACAAGGATTTCCACTCCCATCAGAGATCAGACACAATAGGGAACAATCACACCTGGAGCTGGCTTTCTCCATCTCAGGGTATGGGTTGGAACCGCCATCTCTAATGGGACCTTATTCTGTCTATAACAGTGCTCCAGTCTCTACATTTTTATACTGTTGTGCTGGGCATATGGCACACAGCCACGTCCCTTTGTTCAGTCAGGGGAGGTACAAGAGGCATCATCTCCTACAATTCCCAGGCACATCAAAGTCATTTCCTAGTACGGCAAGCCAGAGGGGCCAATACACTATGCTGGGAACACAGGAAGCTTAACCCCTACACTAAGTCAGACCAATATGGACCATCTGCACTGTCAGCAATGAATGGTGTGGTTCTCCAGGGTTTCCAGAGGGGTCTGTTCTAGCCTTACCTGGAGATGCCAGGAATTGAACCAGGCAACATGCAAGAGATGTGTTCTGTGTTAGAGTCAGACAATAGAAGTCTCAAATTTGGACTCTTGTGCAGGAATAGATTTTCTTTACTGCAAGGAAAGGTGGATGTGATATTGCATATATATTTTCCTCCATACAAATTTGCAGAGCCAGGAGATGTTATTTTCAGGAAGCCCTCAATAACCTTGCAAAGTTGACATCCTGTTCAGTGAAATGAAAAACTGAGCTGTATTACAATATCAGTATTAAAAGAGTTCATTTTGTGCTTTCAGACTCTGCAGGAAACTATAAAATGCATCTCAATTGTGGCTGAAGTAATGCATAGCAAAAAGAAGTCTACTCTGTGGCAATTTTGCTTGCAGCACTTTCTTGAACAATTTAAGGGCTGACTCTTGCTTGAAAGCTCTGTTACAATTCTCTGCTAGTGCAATTTGCTAAAACTGCAAAAAGACCCAACTTTCTACACCCAGGATCAACACAGGATTTGAAAATAATGCCAGAGAAGCCCTTGCAGGATCATTATTTTTCATTTAATAAAATTGGAGATTCACAGTTCATGAAAAGTTTTATGACTGTTGAAAGTGACTGAATTTCTAGATCAGTATTTTCTGTATACACCCGCTGGAGGTGTTTCTAATTGCCTTTGCAAGATCATTCTCACTCACTGCCCAATATTATGCATTTCTACAGGGATGCAAGGTGTACAGACCTCAACAGAACCTATTTTCCTATTGACATAAGTTTATGAGTTCAGGTGGTCAAGCACTGCCTAGAATCAAAGTACAGAACTCATTCCATCCATTCAGTTTTAAGCTATGAAGAATCTTAATCTTGGATATTGGTCCGACTACAATTGAATACTTTTAAATCCTGACAGAGATACAGTATTAAGGTTGCAATCCTTTGCCCAGTTTCCAGGGAATAGGTCCCACTGAAGTCAATAGGACTTACCGGTACTTCTGATTGGATATGTATGGGCTTGCACTCTTAAGCAGATGCTGGCATAGTTACCATTCTTTAATTTGAGATCCCATGCACAAAAGGCATGGGCAAATAAGGATACGTTGATAGAATATATTTCATCATATCGTAATTATATAATTGTATAAAGCCTGTGCTTTCTCTAGCTATAGAAAATGCCGTTGTTTATTAATGTTAATTTGCAGAAAACAAAACCTTGAAACCGGCGTTAACAAGGATTTACATTTTGAGTAGCCATAATTATCAACTCACCGTCCTAAGAATGAAACATGCATATAAATGCTCCTAAAATGTTGAACCTTGACATTTTGATCCTAAGCAACATGTATGTGGCAGTTCAAAACAAATACTTACCCTACTGCAACTCTGTGGGGGGAGGCCCCAGGTTTGGTAAGAGATCAGTGGAAGGCATAGTGTGTGAGAGAGGGAGGAGAGGGAGGCTAGCTTTGAGTAAGTTGTCAAGTAAAGGGAGCAAGAATGCACCTTGTCTGAAATAAAAGTACCACATCACTTGCAGTGGGGCATATGGAAACTCTTGCACTTCCTTCCTTTCCCTTTGAGGAAGGACTGTAGCTCAGTGAGAGCATCTGCTTTCCATACAGAAGGTCCTGGGGATAATTCCTGGCATCTCTGGAGAGTAGAGAGCACTGAACTCAGTCTACCAATGGTCTGACCCACTCAGAGGCACCACTTCCATGCTTCTGTGGAAGCAGTAGGGGTGGGGAATCAGAGCATGGGTGCACGTCCGCTGTGGGCCCCAACAGAGACCCCCATGATGGAGGCAGAGGCCCTGGTCCAGTCGTTGCCGTGGTGCCGGAGAGCCGGAGATAAGGCAGTGGGTGACAGGTGGAGGCCAGGTACCCACAGCAAAAATTGGCACCAATGGACCCACTATAAAGCAGCTTCCTATTTTCCTCTTCAAGTCTGAAGCCACTCGTGATGCTGCTTAATTTGCACTGGGGGCATGGCTCAGGATACAAATTTGCCCAGCTTATAATGCCTGGGTGTGTCGCCAATGCACTCTCTAGAATTCTTCTCCAGCTGGGGTTACAATCTGAGCCAGAGAATATCTCCTTAACTATTTCCCACTTGTCTGGTCTCACAGCAGACAACCCTTGCAGTAACAGAAACTGATATAGGAATTAGGTCCCGGACACGTCTTAATTAAAGGCACATTTTCAAAGTAACAGTAGAAAAGGAACTGTCATCCTTCCTCGGAGACTTTCTTGTTTCAATTCTCCTCTTTCATGTGCCAGGAAAGTAAAATATAATGACCCATCTGGGTCACGAGAAGCAACCTTTCATACAGCGAAATGGATGGATGAAGGAAACATTCTTCCGCCGGGAATACGAGAGATCTGAGTGTGATGTTGAAAGATCCGTTCTTCAAGTGCTGACAAAATTTCCTCCTTCGCAAATATAATTCCCTTCTGGCAAGTGGTTAAAGGGCATACAGAGAACATATATATCAACTTCGGGTTTCAGAAGTATTCTTAAAAATAAACTGCACAATGTGCAAATATATTTCGAAATGCTTAGACCTCTTGAAACATCATTTCTGTAGCAGTTGCTATTTATTCCTCCACTCAAAGTATTCAAAAAGCCAGTTCATGTTTTATGGGTGGGAGGAAGGATTGGATCCAACATGAACTGTAATGCTATTGCCTTACCTAATATGCTGCAGCTAGTGTCTATAATGCGCGAATGAGGAACCTATGGCCCTCAATATGTTACTGGACTCCAGCTCCTATCTGCCCCAGCCAGCATAGCCAGTGGTCTAGGATGGTGAAATTTGCAATAAAATAGCTCCTGGAGGGCCACAGCTTCTCCATCTTTTCTATATATTTATTTACAATTACACACATTAGCACCAGACTATGCTGATGAATGGCAGTGTCAGAGGTTTATGTTCTCATCGATGTTCTTGGTTAGAAGCCATGAATAAAGCTGATTTTAGCTCAATGCTGTACATTTGCATTTTCTGTTTAAACACCACCTTCATTCAGATTTACACCCAGTCCCCCCACTGGTTTTGTTTATTTTTAAATCTCCAGTGCACACAGAGTAAAGAAGCTGGCTAAGTTATTGGACTATAGTTATGCTGCCTGTTTGTATTTCAGTTGCTATCCTGGCCTCTTCCACAGAGCCTTGGAACAGACTTTAGAGTTGCACCTGCCCTGTGTTCTCCAGCCAAAGCCTATACAACCAGGTGCTTCAGAAGGAGCATCAAAGAAAGACGGCATTGCTAACCGGGGACGACAGAGGACAAGATGGTTTAACAGTGTTCTTGAAGCTATGAACGTGAGTTTGACCAAACTGCGGGAACCAATGGAAGACAGGAGTGCCTGGCATGCTGCGGTCCATGGGGTCACGAAGAGTCAGACACAACTAAACAACTAAACAACAACCTCAGTGGGCAGGATGGCATTAGGGATCAGCCCCATGGGCAGCTGCTGCAGCCAGGGCAGACTTAGGTATTTCAAATTTCAGTGGTGCCCTGTGCAGGGCCAAAAATCAGCATTCCCCCACCACCACTTGCCTTCTGTTCTTCTAAATTCATTACATCATCATTGTGACACCCTGTGGTGCCCCCTAGGCTTGGCGCCCAGTGCGGAAGAGTCAGTCGCTCTGCCCTAAATCCACCTCTGACTGCAGCCCATGTCCAAGGAGGGGGCCATACTGCTCACCCCCACATCTCCCTGGTCTTGGTCCTCCTTTACCTCTCCAAGCTTGCCATCAGTAAGTAGGGCAAAGAGACGGAGCTGTATCCTCCCTTGGTCTTGCCCTCTCCTTCTGGGTAGTGGTACAGATTGGGCCCACAGAGCAAGGATGAGTGTCTGGGCAGCGGTGAGGAGGATGGCAGGTGAGAAGGCATTCAGGGAGAGAGAACTTCCAAGGGTATCCTGCCCTCCCACCCAACATAAAGTGAAGTCAACCCTTCTTGTTTGCATCACCTCCATTTCCCCTCTGAGGTCCGCCAGCAACACTTCAAGCACAAAGTTCTCAAATCTTGTTACTGAAATGGGACTCTCTTTCATTTGCAGATTGCAATGAAGGACAAATTGAAGGGTAACAGCTTGAAGCAGGGAGTCTCCTGTGTTTGTGGAAGCTCCCTGCATGCTTCAGAATGCTGGAGAATCATCTCTGCTGAGATGTAAGCCTCACTGAATCACTGGATCAATCTTCTTCCCAGGTGAGTGTACTTAGGTTTACAGTCAAGGTAAGTGAATTGATCTCCCAGTATACCAAGCCATTTGCCCCCTTCTTTCCAGTGCTGTAGGAATAACATACATTTCATACTCACTCCACTAACTTCCTGCCCAAATGATAAAACAGTGAAATGCATCATTACAGCCATCACAGCCATTAGTTAACTACAAGTTTTACAGTATCCGTTTGTTTACCAGCAGACTCAGATAAGACAATATAGCTTTAATTACATCTGGTTCACACATTGAAATTTATTTTTACCCATAAGGGTTGATTTATTACTTTCCTAAACAAAAGCTTACCGCTCATTTTATGCAGCAAGGTTTCCATTTAAATGAGGAATTATGCAGCTTTTTTTACATCACAATGAAGTTGCATAACGCCGTTATACACAGAAAGCAGACAGCGGGACAGAAAACGTCTAGCCATTTAGATGCTTCCAGAATGTAAATTATAATAAGAAGCCAACCTGTTCCTAATCTTCCAAAGGGGATTTCAGGTGTAAATAAGAACAAGGATTGCAACGAGGTCATTCATGGAAGCACTATACAAATGTCAATTATTAATTGCCCTTTTATTTGCATGACAAACACAGGTGCACTTTCTCCAACAGTTAGCTCCACGGATTTTATGGCACTTACTGCCATGGATGAGGCAAATTGCAGGCGTCTTTCATGTGAAATCACACACGCAGGATGCAGATATCCTCAGACACTCCCCAGCAGTGAAAGTACATGGAATTTATTTTCAAAAACAACAACAACAGGGTATAAAAGATGGGACACTTACTTTCCAGGCTGCATGCAACTCCCACTATTGCATAGCTGCCAAGTCTCCCGTTTTTCGCGGGGAAACCCCCGGATTTTAATCCGTTTCCTGCTGTTATCCCGAATAGAAAAAAATCCCGCAAATCCCCTGGATTTCCTACCTGCCAGGGAGGCTCCATTTCGGGTGTCGCTCTGCCCATGTCTGGGCACCGGAAATTGGGCAGCGCTGGCACCGGACGTTGCTTCTACGCATGTCCAGACATGCGTAGAAGCGACTTCCGGTGACGCGCCACTGCTGATCCCGGATTTTTCAGCGGGAGACTTGGCAGCTATGCACTATTGGCTGTGCTAGCCCACCTGTCAATAAGAGCCCACTTAAGTCAATAACTCTTAAAAATGGAATGTCATGAACATTCCTTTGTCCCTTCTTCCCCTCTAACTGACCCTCTAAGATGCTATGTTACTCATGAGCAGATGAACAGCCTAAATGTATGTATAGGGTAGATCAGGAATAGCCAACATAGTGCCATCCAGAATTATGGATAGGGCCTTCTCGGTGGTGGCGCCTGCCCTGTGGAACGCCCTCCCATCAGATGTCAAAGAGAAAAACAGCTACCAGATTTTTAGAAGACATCTGAAGGCAGGCCTGTTTAGGGAGGCTTTTAATGTTTAATTGTTTTATTTCATTTTTCTGTTGTAAGCCGCCCAGAGTGGCTGGGGAAACCCAGCCAGATGGGCGGGGTATAAATAATAAATTATTATTATTATTATTATTATTATTATTATTATTATTATTATTATTATTATTCCCATCAACCCCAGCCAGCATGGTCAATCAATAGCCAGGAATGACAGGATTGTAGTCCAAAACGTTGGGAAATCCCCACATTGACTATCTCTGAGGTAGGTAGACTTCCGATGCTGAACCATTGCCTTGACTCTATGTAACGCAGCTTCCTAAAGGAGGAAGCATTGCTTGAGAATCTGGACTGAGCCAGTTTAGCTCACGATCGAACTGGAAATCATTCTGAACTGCCAGAACGGCTCGCTCACACAGCTGTCAAGGAACTTTGGATAATGAGGCAGATCCAGTAATGTCTGCCAGACTATGTGACCAAAATAAAAGGTTCATGCGTCGTAAAGAAGGAAAGTGACATTGCAGTGATTTCCCCGCTTCTGCTACCCTTCTCCCCTCTAGGCAAGGTCAAGGAACACTGTGTGAGCAGCTGGTTTTTGTGGTTACCCTAGTTTCAGCCCAGTTTCCCATAGATTAGGTTCATTATACAGCAAGGAAAGAACCCCAGAAAGGCATTGATTGTAGCCCTACTTCAGATATTCAGCGCATTCTGCCTTGATCGCTGCTCAGACAGCACCCCTGCAGTTAGACAGCAACCGATGTCTCTGGCAATAGATAACCAGTAATTACTTTTCCTGAAACCGCATTAATGTTCTAAATAATGCAGCAGTCTCTGTGTTAAAGTTTCATGAGGTTGATTGTAATTATTCTTCAGTAGGTGACAGTCTGTGGTGCTTTAGTGTATTATCACTTAAAGCGAGGCCTACACCAGTTCTAAAAATAGCCTCAGCTGCGCCTGGTTCCTTTTTCTTTCCCTCTCTTTTTTTGTTTTTTGTTTAGGGGGAAGGGGAAATGGCACAAAAAGCACAGAAATGTGGATGGCAAGTCCATTTTAAAAGCTATTAAAAAGTCCCCAGCTAGGCAAGTCGCTACAGTTCATTTAATCCAGTCTGTACTGTGCTAACAAAAAAAGACACCATTTTTTATTGGCAGATTGCTGTGATTGTTGTTAATAAAGCAAGTTAAAATGGTAATTTGCTTAATAAATTATATACCACTTTTTACGCACAGACACCCCCCCAAAAAAAACCTGCAACCATGGTTCAAAAATCACTTGTGCTCTAGAATATGTGGGAGAAAATGGAGTGACCCATAGGGGAAATAGAATTACAGTGGTACATCAGTTTTCAAACGTAATCCGTTCTGGAAGACCGTTGAGTTCCAAAACATTTGAAAACCAAGGCACAAAGGGGCAGCCTGCAAATTTAATAGAGAAAATTAATTAAAATACAGTGGTACCTCAGCAGAAGCCGTTCGGCTTCCAAGGCTCGTTCAAAAATGGAAGCATTTACTTCCGGGTTTTTGGCGTTTGAAAACCGAAACATTCATCAATGGAGACGTTCGAAAACCAAGGTACCATTGTACTGTGTAAACAAGTAGATCTGAGAAGGGGTTGGCAATATATGGTGCTAGCTTGCTGCTGAACCTGCCGGCCTGAACAGCTTTAGGCCATGCATAAGCCATTCTAATCTCTTTGAAGAAAGAGCTTGGGTGCTACCAAATAAGGGTCTATAAGAACTGTCACATACCCTGCAAAATTATCTTTGAGAATGATTAGGAACATACCACAGAGTAAATCCTATGGAACTCAGTGGGACTTAGTTCTGAGTAAAAATGCTTACAATTTCAGTGTAAGGCTGCACAGTCTTTCGCCAGTTACCTGGGAGTAAGCTCCACTGAATACAGTGGAACTTCTCAGCAAACAGTATAAGGCTCCATTTACAATTAACGAATAAACACTCCTCATGTTTCAAAATAAATAAAATAAAATGGCTGCCTGCTGAAGCATTTAAATAATTCAAAGTGGATTGGTCACATTTTCCTTCTAAATTATAGGAGGCTCTTTGTATGCCAGCTTCAGGATTTCCTTCATTTGGTGCAGAAATTTTATTTCCAGTATAAAAAGGACTCTGTTTTTGCACCTACACACAGGCACACGCAAAACACTTTTAATTGTTCTGCAAGACGTGGAGGGAAAAAAGGAAAACCAGGACATTCCGTGATCAAAGCAGAAAGCGGGACGGCTTCTGTAATTCTGGGAATGTCCCTGAAATTAGGGACACTTGGGGAGTATGTTGTCAAACCTTAGTAGCTTGTTTTCCTACTCCATATAAAATTATTAAATGACTTTAACAGAAATTCAAGGTTAGCAAAATTATTAAGGCAGATGGAGTCTGCTGGATCAGGCCAATAGCCCATCTCGTTCAGCATCCTGTTCACACAGTGGACAAGCAGATGCCTGTGAGAATCCTGGAAACAGGACTTGAACATCAGAACATTATCCCCACTTGCAGTTTCCAGCAGCCGATATTCCTTCCTCCAACCTCTGGACATAATAATAATAATAATAATAATAATAATAATAATAATAATAATAATAATACTTTATTTATACCCCGCCCATCTGGCTGGGTTTCCCCAGCCACTCTGGGCGGTTTCCAACAAAAGATTAAAAAATACATATTTGACAGGAATAATAATACTGGCTTATTTTACAATATTGCTGTTAAGATTACTTATGTCAAGTACTTTGAGCATGTAGGGGAAATGCTGCAGTTATGATGTACATATCTGGGTTACATTTTCTTTTGAGGAAATGAGGATAGCTCCATCAAGCAGGATATTTAATAAATTACCTTCCAAATTTATCCAGAAATGGTTTTTAGATCTATGCAAGCAGATGTCTTAAATTATGATGCTTTTGTGTGGGCGGGAGCATCTTCTGCCAGGAAGAAGAAGAAAATCATTCTAACTACATTTTGTTCTGCATGCTTAGTGACATCAAAGTCTATTCATCATTTTCTCCTGAGCTATTCCGTTCTCCCCATTGGGGGAGATGCTTTTAGAAAGCTCAGAGGAAGGGGGCAATAAAAGGCTAGGCTTGGTCCGTCCATGAAATCCCTCCCCATGATCTCTCCTCACAAGACTTGCGATACTAGTTTTAGTCAAAAAATGACTGGCAGGATGTTTGTGCTTCTGCGCCTTTGTGACATCCGCAGGCAATCCCACCCCTCTTTTCACAGCTATTTTTATCATTCTATCTTCCAGCAATGGTAAATATTCCAAAACTGCCAAATCAAGAGGTTGCTTAGCAACCAGCAGATTCTATTCATCAATGTGAGGTTGAAGAGGCATTTGAGAGTTGTCTGAAATGGAAAGACAAAGGGGATGTAAATCCAGGCTTCCACCTGAAGCTTTCTAGTGATGGGGTCACACCCACCAGTCATGACCAGTCGTACAAGAACAACAAACATGTCTGGATGACCTGGGCAGCAAGCAATGAGGGCCAAGCTTGCCAGATATAGGAGGAAGGAATAATGGCAGGACTTAAAGGTAAAGGTAAAGGGACCCCTGGAAGACTCGGAAAGTTAATCCACCTTAGGTAAAGGTAAAGGGACCCCTGACCATTAGGTCCAGTTGTGACCGACTCTGGGGTTGCGGTGCTCATCTCACGTTATTGGCCGAGGGAGCCGGCGTACAGCTTCTGGGTCATGTGGCCAGCATGAATAAGCCGCTTCTGGCAAACCAGAGCAGCACACGGAAACACCGTTTACCTTTCCGCTGTAGCGGTACCTATTTATCTACTTGCACTTTGACGTGCTTTCGAACTGCTAGGTTGGCAGGAGCAGGGACCGAACAACGGGAGCTCACCCCATCATGGGGATTCGAACCGCCGACCTTCTGATCAGCAAGCCCTAGGCTCAGTGGTTTAACCCACAGCGCTACCTGCTTCCCTATGGCAGGGCTTAGAAATAAGCAAAACTAACTCTCTCTTTCTCTTTCTCTTTCTCTCTCTCTCTCTCTCTCTCTCTCTCTCTCTCTCTCTCTCTCACACACACACACACACACACACACACACCAGCGTGGTGTAGTGGTTAAGAGTGGTGTACTCCACATGCAGCTGCTGGGTGACCTTGGGCTAGTCACACTTCTCTAAAGTCTCTCAGCCTCACTCACCTCACAGAGTGTTTGTTGTGGGGGAGGAATGGAAAGGAGATTGTTAGCCGCTTTGAGACTCCTTAATATATGCCAGCAAGTTTGGAAAACTCAGCAATGGCCAGAGGATTGGAGAAGATCAGTCTACATCCCAATTCCAAAGAAGGGCAGTGCCAAAGAATGCTCCAACTACCGCACAATTGCGCTCATTTCACACGCTAGCAAGGTTATGCTTAAAATTCTACAAGGCAGGCTTAGGCAGTATGTGGACCGAGAACTCCCAGAAGTGCAAGCTGGATTTCGAAAGGGCAGAGGAACCAGAGACCAAATAGCAAACATGCGCTGGATTATGGAGAAAGCTAGAGAGTTCCAGAAAAACGTCTACTTCTGCTTCATTGACTATGCAAAAGCCTTCGACTGTGTCGACCACAGCAAACTATGGCAAGTTCTTAAAGAAATGGGAGTGCCTGATCACCTCATCTGTCTCCTGAGAAATCTCTATGTGGGACAAGAAGCTACAGTTAGAACTGAATATGGAACAACTGATTGGTTCAAAATTGGGAAAGGAGTACGACAAGGTTGTATATTGTCTCCCTGCTTATTTAACTTATATGCAGAATTCATCATGCGAAAGGCTGGACTAGATGAATCCCAAGCCGGAATTAAGATTGCCGGAAGAAATATCAACAACCTCAGATATGCAGATGACACAACCTTGATGGCAGAAAGCGAGGAGGAATTAAAGAACCTTTTAATGAGGGTGAAAGAGGAGAGCGCAAAATATGGTCTGAAGCTCAACATCAAAAAAACCAAGATCATGGCCACTGGTCCCATCACCTCCTGGCAAATAGAAGGGGAAGAAATGGAGGCAGTGAGAGATTTTACTTTCTTGGGCTCCTTGATCACTGCAGATGGTGACAGCAGTCACGAAATTAAAAGACGCCTGCTTCTTGGGAGAAAAGCAATGACAAACCTAGACAGCATCTTAAAAAGCAGAGACATCACTTTGCCGACAAAGGTCCGTATAGTTAAAGCTATGGTTTTCCCAGTAGTGATGTATGGAAGTGAGAGCTGGACCATAAAGAAGGCTGATCGTCGAAGAATTGATGCTTTTGAATTATGGTGCTGGAGGAGACTCTTGAGAGTCCCATGGACTGCTAGAAGATCAAACCTATCCATTCTTAAGGAAATCAGCCCTGAGTGCTCCCTGGAAGGACAGATCGTGAAGCTGAGGCTCCAATACTTTGGCCACCTCATGAGAAGAGAAGAATCCTTGGAAAAGACCCTGATGTTGGGAAAGATGGAGGGCACTAGGAGAAGGGGACGACAGAGGACGAGATGGTTGGACAGTGTTCTCGAAGCTACGAACATGAGTTTGACCAAACTGCGGGAGGCAGTGCAAGACAGGAGTGCCTGGCGTGCTATGGTCCATGGGGTCACGAAGAGTCGGACACGACTAAACGACTAAACAACAACAACAAGGGGAGTGAAAGACGGGATATCAAGTTTGCTCCTCCTCCTCCTCCTCCTCCTCCTCCTCCTCCTCCTCCTCCTCCTCTTCTTCACACCAAAAAATGTTCATTCTACAAGGAATCTCCTATGCTACACCATTTGAAATGTGTATAGCAGCCTTCCTCAACATGGTCCTCTCAGGACTACAGTTACCACCAGACCTGCAGCTCAGAAAATGATCAGGGGATGACAGGAGTTGTAGTCCAGAACATCTAGAGGGCACTGAGTTGAGGAAGGATGGCATATAGACAATTTAACCAGGAAAAAGAAGCTGCCTGATGCTGAGTCAGAACGTTAGTCCATCTAGCCCAGTATTGTCTGCCCGACCTGGCAGCATCTCTCCTGTTTTTGTCTGTTTTTAACTATCCGTAGCTAGAAAGGATTAAACCTGAGACCTTCTGCATGCAGAGCATAAGTGGAAGAGAGTCAAAAGAGTGGCAGGAAGAAACAGGGGGTTGAGGGAAGGAAGATGGAGTGAGGAAATATGGAGAAAGTAGAAATGAAGGGAACTGATGTTTGGGCAGGACCAAGTATGAAGAGCCTTAAGAAGAGGAGGACCAAGCAAGAGGCACATTGGAGGCAAGGGTGCATACGAGGGGAGTGGGTGCTTGAGACAACAGATGGGTGCAAAGGAGCTAAAAGAAAGAAAGGAGGGAAAGCAGAGCAAAAGGGAAATAAATGTGGGGCAAATTTGGCTGTGAGAAGGGTCACATGTGCTCGCAGACCCATAGTGTGTCTTCATGGACATTCCCTTCGGTTGTTGGATATCTCACTAGTTTTATTACAATGACTATCTGACAGACCTGCTCTCATGCCAATGTAGATCAACTTTTTAATTCCAGATAGCATACTAATCTCTTTTTTAATAGTGAACGAGCAGTTTGGCACTGACTGTGCTCATAGTCTTCATTTCAGCTTATCTTTTTATTGATTGTACCTGACAGAATCTATTTGTTCCCCACTGATTTTTACCACAAGGGTGAGCCCAAGACAATATGCTGCCTGAGGCAAAGGACAAAGAAGATGCTTTATCCCATGTACAGAAGCCAACAAGGCTGAGGTTAAACATTACCTCAATGCAGATGACAGGGAGTGCAGCCAGCTAGCTGAGGAGGCAAAGGACAGGCCATGCGACACACACAACTCCATCTGCCTCAAGCCCCTCAGCATTTGATGCCTGAGGTGACTGCCTCACTCTGCCTAATGATAGTGCTGGTCCTGTTCACTGCCATCTACAACTGCTCACTCAGGCAAACAAGGATTCTCATTTTTACACTGTTGTTTTTCATATTGTACAGTAAAATATACATGCAATACAGGTGCTAAACCTTCAGTTATCTGAAAGAATCTTGTTTCAGCTGGTTGGGGGCAGATATCTTTCCTACGCTTTCCTGTGTATCATGCCCAATGTTGATGCTCTAGGGCTTTGCCCCTGGTCTTAATATTCTAGCCTCTTTCCAGCTTCTTCTAAGTACCTGCTCTGCTTCATATGACACTATCAATAGATTCTGTATCTTTTCCAAACTCTTCAATATCTTAACTTAAGCATTCGAGATACAGTGGTGCCTTGACTTACGAATTTAACCCGTTCCGAAGGCACCTTTGTAGGTCGAAAAATTCGTAAGTCGAAAAGCGCCATTGGAAACGCGATTTCCCATAGGAATGCATTAGAAATGAAAAAATTCATAAGTCGGAAAAACCCTATCTAAAACCGCTGCAGTTTCCGTTCGGATGTCAAGACATTCGTAAGTGTGCGGCCATTTGCCCCATTCGTAAGTCGAAAAAATCTGTTGTCGAGTCGTTCATAAGTCGAGGTACCACTGTAAGTCCAGTAGCACCTTAGAGACCAACTAAGTTTGTTCTTGGTATAAGCTTCCGTGTGCATGCACACTTCTTCAGATACACTGAAACAGATTTTTAAAAAGTAAAGGTACCCCTGACCATTAGGTCCAGTCACGGATGACTCTGGGGTTGTGCGCTCATCTCCCTCTATAGGCCGAGGGAGCCGGTGTTTGTCTGCAGACAGCTTCCGGGTCATGTGGCCAGCATGACTAAGCTGCTTCTGGTGAACCAGAGCAGCGCACGGAAACGCCGTTTACCTTTCCGCCGGAGCGATACCTATTTATCTACTTGCACTTGACATGCTTTTGAACTGCTAGGTGGGCAGGAGCTGGGACTGAACAACGGGAGCTCACCCCTTCATGGGGATGCTCTGTGGTTTAGACCACAGCGCCACCCACGTCCCTGAAACAGATGTCACCAGTCCCTTATATAATAGTGGGAGGGTGGGGTGGGGTTTTTTCAGGTGGGTAGTAGGAGATGGGTGATTGACTCAATGGGTATGGTAAACCTGCTGACGACTGTTAACGACTGCAATTAGTCCTACAGGAAAAAGCAAGAAATAATATGCAGATGATTAGCATATGTAATGAGACAGGAATCTAATTTAAGCATATTGATCTGAAAGCAATCTTGACCAGGGTTTCCAGTTGTCCCCGTTTCCTGCGGACAGTCCCCGGATTTGCGAATAAGTCCCCTGGACAAATTCCTTCCCCGGAATGTTCCCGGATTTCATCTAATGTCCTCGGGGAACGCAGCGGCGGCAGTCTCAGCAGCTCTGAGGAGTTGGCTCTGGCTGGCTCGGAAGACCCCATATGATGGTGGTGCAGGGGCTCTAACATGCAGCTTCCGGACTGCCTCCACCTTCCCTGACCCCAGCAACTAAGCTGTGAAGGGGGCTTCATGCTGCCTGTCGGAGCAGCCTCCCACTCCTACTTGCGTGCAAGCAGGAGTGGGGCGGGGAATCTCTCAGCTGTGAAGGGAGGCTCCCTCCTGCCTATCAGAGGTTGCGTGCAAGCAGGAGGGGGCAGGGATCCCTCAGTTAGGCAATGGGAAGCCTCCCTTCCCAGCTGAGGGATCCCCACTCCCTCCTGACTGCACGCAAGTAGGAATGGGATGGGGGCTGCTCCGATGGGAAGGGAGGCACCGCGCTGCCCGAGCCTCGCCTCCGCCGCCACTATCGGCTCCCCTTCTCCACCTTTCATGCCTGACCCATCACACACCGCTTCCCCACCACCACCGAAGAACCAACA
Source organism: Zootoca vivipara (assembly GCF_963506605.1). NCBI lineage: Eukaryota > Metazoa > Chordata > Lepidosauria > Squamata > Lacertidae > Zootoca > Zootoca vivipara. Next base: position 37,348,890 of record NC_083276.1, read on the forward strand.
ACTCAGGGGCTGCCCAGGCTCATGGAGAAAGGAGATAGAAGCCTCAGAGGAAGGGGAAACATGGCACTTGAGGTCAAGACGGTGGCCGCCCCTCTGCCACCGCCACCACCATCACTGCAGCATCAGCGTCCCGAACGTGTAGTGTTTGTTTGTTTGTTTGTTTGTTTGTTTGTTTGTTTGAAGTGTCCCTGGATTCATTGAAAAAAATCTGGTAACCTTAGTTAAGACACTAAAAATGGCAGATTTACTAGTCACACCATGCACACCCAAATACAAGCGAGCCCCCACATCACAACTGCAATGCCTGGACTCTCTTCTGCAAATGGAAACCAATTTAATGGCGCCAATGTGTGATCACAGGATAACACTCTGTCTTCACCCATACAAAAGCTACCCAAACATACATTTCAATCTCATTTTGGAAAGGTTTTTGCTTTGCCCCCAAACTCTAATATAAAGCAAGAAGTTCTAGAAATGGTTTTTTTTCCCTCCACCAGTGATTTTAAAAAGAGAGTGAGTCATATCTGAAGGAAAGAAGGATAAAGAGATGGTGCAAATCAAAAACTCAACAACCAAGACCACCTGAACTTTTGTGCCAGTTCTACAGAGCATTCAGAAAATGGGATTTTCAAGGGAGGAGGGTGGCATTTCTGTAAATGAAAAAGTGCAGAGCAGTGTCAAGCTTGCCTTCAGAGCTGTTAAATGAAGATATATGTCATAGCGAGCTAGCTGTTGGACCTTACATAATTCATTTTAATGTGTTTGACTTTAGTTTAAATGTTGAAGCAAATGCTAACATAGATAAAGAATGATTCATTCTTGTCAAAATTCCGTGTACAAAGACTGGTTTGCCACTCAGGTGGTGCTTTTGAGTGTATAGCTGTATGACCAACTGCAAATGAGATCAGACATATTTGGGGAGGAGTTGTTTATCATTAGCAATGATGGCTATACACAAAGGTGGCTGGTGTTCATTGGAGATGATAGCGTGGAAGGCAGAGGGACCAACAGTAAGTGAAGCCGGAGCCAGTGGCAGGCCCTGTGGAAAGCAATCTTGCTGAACTATAGATATCTTTGGTATAATCCAACAGGACCCTTCTGAAGTTATTACGTTCACCTAATTATTATTTGAACGTATAGCCAACCCTTCACCAAATGGCCCCAGGGTGGGTCACAAGAATATAACAATTATAGTAAGTGCAGTGTGCAATTAAAACCATAGATTTAAATGAAGATTTAGCACCTAACTGCCTAAGGAAGGCTTTTATACCACTCCATTTTCAAATAAAGCAATGAGCTTATATAGCTGAGAAGTATATAAATATGTCAGTAGATCAATCCATGGGTCCATTACATACTGTTCTGTCTACTTTATGTGGTCCCCGGAGCTCAATTTTGCAGTGGAATCCTCTGGATGGTTCCAGACAGAATTAATTTTGACAGACAGACAGATACACATGCACACATTTTGTCAGATTAAGATAAAAATGTGAAAGTCAGTGTCACTTTGTATACAGTAGTGGGTGGTGGGAGAAATCAGAGAGGCTGTGATGCGCTGGAGATAATCTATATTAAGACCTAGTCAAGATTTCAGAAGATAGATTTATAAAGTCCTATAAAAGCTATTTTACTCTTTGTGATCCGTTTTCCCATGGATGGGAAACCTGTGTCCTTCCAGATGTTCTGGACTCTAACTCCCATCGGCCTTAGCTCTCATAACAAATGTCAAGGATGATGGGAGTCATAGTCCCGCAACATCTCGAGAACCACAGGTTCACCACCCTATTTTCAGCAAATTAACTGAACAAAGTTTGCAGTACACTATTATGGTAGGATATCATTTTGACAGAAGTCTCTGGTCTTTTGGAAAGACCTCTACAGTCTTCTTACATTAACTGAAAGGCAATGAATAACTGTTTAGCAGGGGACTGACAGAATATATACTGTATATAATGTGAAGAAATATATTTCTCATTTCTTGTCTACTGCTGTCACTGTTATCTTTCCCAGCTTCAAGACTAGCCAGCCTTGGACAACGGCCTTTCGTTAGGGTTTGGTTCTGTAAAGCAACAATGGTGTGCTTAATAATCACCAAGGTGTTAAACCCTTCTGAGCATAACAATGAATGTGGCATCTACAGAGTATTGCATATTTCCTTGAAATCTTGACCACCGTCATTCCTCACAAAAACACAGCATGGAAAAACATGGAAGCTGAATCGCTGTGCGTATCAATCAATATACTTTATTCGACCGATAGTCAGAAACAAAAAACATTTCTCAATACAAAGATAAACATATAAAACTGAAGGCATCAGAGGGATACATAAAAATATAAAAATATAAAACTGAAGGCATCAGAGAGATACATAAATGGGGTATGACCGCGCTACTAAACCAATCGCTGTGCGTAGTATTTGTAACATATGGGAAGGGTAAGCATTCTCTTCACCCACTGGCAAGATCAGACAGCTGCAAATTGCTCGCAAAGCCCCATTTTCTCTGTTCAGCACTGCATCACTCAGTGGCAGACTGTATGCAAAAGGCTCCAAGCTCAGTCCTGGTGTCTCCAGTTAAAAAATCTCACGCTGTAGGGCTGGGAATAATCGCTCCTTAGGATCTGGTGAGCCATTGGACATGTGGCCTGAACCAATTCAATGCAGGTTTTGCACATCGGTAGTAAACTAAGGGCTGATGTCACTGTTACAGTGAAATCAGCCCTGAGTGCTCACTGGAAGGACAGATCGTGAAGCTGAGGCTCCAATACTTTGGCCACCTCATGAGAAGAGAAGACTCCCTGGAAAAGACCCTGATGTTGAGAAAGATTGAGGGCACTAGGAGAAGGGGACGACAGAGGACAAGATGGTTGGACAGTGTTCTCGAAGTTACGAACATGAGTTTGACCAAACTGCGGGAGGCAGTGGAAGACAGGAGTGCCTGGCGTGCTATGGTCCATGGGGTCACGAAGAGTCGGACACGACTGAACGACTAAACAACAACAACAGTAAACTAAGGCACATGCATTTGACTTTTGCACTATACTGTCTAACTCCACAATAGGCAGCAAATTGTTTGCAGATGTTCACAGAGGAAGTTCACACACAATGTTTTCCATGGAATAATCACAAATATTAAATTATATACTGAACATGTGACTCCTATCAGCAGAGTGAGTGCCTGTCTGTGCCTCTGCGTAGCATCTGAAGTCATTCTCAGTTACCAAGGCATGTTGTTGTCTCTTAATCACAAAAGGCAATGGTACTCTGTTGTGTCACCAGCATGCAGAGGGAACATTATTTCTAGCTTGGCTCCTTTTTCTGGGTGATTGCCTTACTCTATAAGAGACAATGGTGACAGATCGTAAAAGTAATAGTTTGGCATATTTTGGTTATCAAGAAATAACTGCAGTTATCTCATGAACGACGTGGGGTGGGGTGACATTCCTATCATGCCTGCTATCATATATCATCACCCTTAGTGTAAGCATTTTCTTAATTTCTATCACCCTTCACCTCTCACATGTTACAACGCTTGGCATTCTTCCACATCTATTAAAAGCTTAACTCCCAGAGATTTCATACATTTCAGATTACTTTCATCAAATACCCATATGTCCTCTAACTTCATACTTGAAATTAAATATATCAAATAGATGAGCAGATAGCTGTATGGATTCTTGATGTCATTACCGGAATTAATGACATTTTGGAAATATCCTCCATGAGAGCAGAGAAAAAACTGTTCGGCTTAAAAGATAATATGTTCACAGCAGTTGATATGTAAGCACCAAAAAAAGATAAATAAGTAGATATGCATGAAAAGGTAGAGTTATGTAAGAACGTGGCTCTAAGTCAGTTTGAGCTAAATTGTTGGATAGACGTGCTGACAGAAAGTTATTTATTGTTTTAGTTTGTAAGACTACAGTGGTACCTTGGTACTCGAATGGCTTAGCTCCCCAACAAATTGGCTCCCGAAAGCCACAAACCCAGAAGTAAGTGTTCTTGTTTGTGTACGTTTTTCAGAAACCGAACATCTGACGTGGCTTCCATGGCTCCTGATTGAGTGCAGGAAGCTCCTGCAGCCAATCGGAAGCCACGCCTTGGTTTTCAAACCATTTTGGGAGTCGAATGGACTCCCAGAACAGATTAAGTTCAAGAACCACTGTACTCTTCATCAGGCCAATTTGCTCCCAGGGCAGTTTCCAACAATGCACAAAATACCATAATGCATAAAACATAACAATTACTAAAACAGCCCATTTAACAAACAAGCAAACAATGTGTCTCCGTTGACCACCAATGTGCATTAGCTGTGTCTTCTTGACTCAGGCAACATTTCCAAAGGCCAGGACACTAAGCAACTAGTGATGGATAACCGGGTGTTGTCAAGAAATCCAATGTTATTTGGAGTTGGAATTATTTGAGTTTTTGTTTTCTTGTTGCTTATGTTTTATAGGATTTATAAGCTGCTCAATCACTTCTCAGCCTTTTGGCTAAGATCAAGTGTCGTATATCTTCTGTTGAGGACTATATATGGATTTTTGGAGCTGGGAGATGGATAGGGCCTTGCTCCATCCACTCCATTCACCAACCTGGTATTGCAATCCCTCCAGGAATGGTCCACACACACCAAAAAAAATATTTATAAGCTGTCTTTGGGGCTAATTATCCTTACAATATTGAAAGTTAGAATAAGAACAAGTAACAGCAAAGTTTATTAAAAACTATTGTACAAAATTTAAAAAATAGATAAATAAAACTTGATACAGTTTTTTTTAAAAAAAACACACCTAAAACTAAACAAACCAGTGTAAAACCACATAAAAAGAGCTACATCTTAAAATCATTATAGCCAGTTGAAATATTATGGCATCTTGGCATATTTTACAGAAAAGCCATCTGGAATAGCTAGGTCATTAGTGCCCACTTAACAGCCTGCAAAGAAGGAGCCACTTGCACACATAGTAATGGGACCATTGTTGAAAGTCCCTCCCTCCCTCCCTCCCTCCCTCCCTACCATGCCCACCAATCTACTTGTCAATCAGACTGGCAGGCATACATGGACAGCTGATCTTACAGCGCAGGCAGGCTGGAACAGGGGAAGATACTGTAGACTTTCAACTAGCCAGTGGTGAAATGTTATCAGTTCCATTTAATTTATAGTCCCAGAGTGAATAGCTATGCACTAAGTTAACTCCTGCCAACCTAGCAGTTCGAAAGCACGTCAAAATGCAAGTAGATAAATAGGAACCGCTACAGCGGGAAGGTAAACGGCGTTTCCATGTGCTGCCCTGGTTTGCCAGAAGCAGCTTTGTCATGCTGGCCACATGACCTGGAAGCTATACACCGGCTCCCTCGGCCAATAATGCGAGATGAGCGCGCAACCCCAGAGTCGGTCACGACTGGACCTAATGGTCAGGGGTCCCTTTACCTTTACCTTTAAGTTAACTCTGAAACCGACCTCATTTGCTGATCAAGATGCTTCAGAAATTATTATTATTATTATTATTATTATTTAAATTTACTGCTCCAGATCAGGACTAGGCCTCTTGTCTACAAAGTTTATTGCTTCATTGGGAGTAATTAAGAATTAAACTATCTTTTGTAAAGTCTCCAGTTTTCATCATACATCATTCTCTGTTAATTATGACAACCTTGCAATTGTAAGGATTTTCTGTATCTTCTTCCTGCTGTGCTTATTCGACAATGCAGTACTAATGAAATCCTTTTCCCTGTTATGGATCATTAGATACAAGAAACTGACTGTGTAAAACTCTATCACAGTATTTACATCCCGTTCCTGCTGCTTACGCTTTTATTCCCTTCCTTCCCCAGCCCCCATTTTTTGGGAGGATGCTGCTACCTCTCAGATGACAACATAGTTCAGCTAGGGTTGCTATTCTAAAAGCAATTTATTGCAGAGGCATACTTTGAGGGTGAAGCAAGCAGTGATTTAATTTTATTAGAAGTTTATATTTCCATGTTAAGAAAATCTTCAAGGAAAGTTCCCAGTTTTGTTCAATCCTCTAGCAGAGCTTCTCTCTTTGGCAGTTTCTAATTATTGTGGTTATTAATATTCTGCTTTCAGAAGCAATGGGATGAATAATTAAAAAACTTATTCTTCTTGAAATAAAAACTGTCCAGACCAAAAATAAGGTTCCAAAGCTTTACTAAAAGAACTTGCTGCAAAACAGACTTACAACAATAATGATACATCCAAATAAGTTACATAAAATATTGTGTGCTTGTCCAAGCACAGGTTCAACATCTTTAAAAAGTGAAATTACTTCAAAGAGAACTGAAATCAAAACTCTTTCTCTCCACACAGACACCATTACCGTCCTGAGGCTGTGTTCTTTCCAGGAGAGAGATCATTAGCACACTTTCTTTTCTTCAGTGGCTTGAGAACAAAGACTAGCTCACACAAAATGGTGCTTTGCAACTGAATATCTTACTCATGTGATCTAAGGTTAAATACCACATGAGAACTAGCAGAGGCACATTCTTATTTAATTATCAACCGTTAGGCACTCAGAGAGCCTCACTTACCGTGTTTCCCCTTTTTTAATACATAGTCAAAAAGTAAGCCAGGGCAGGGTTTTTAAGCATTTGAGACATATAAGGCATACCCTGAAAATAAGCCATACTTCAGTGCCACGCGGAGCAAGACCACCAAGTGCCCCAGCCAGCTAGTGGGACCCAGCACGGCGGCCGCTACAGGAGGTGGAAGCCTGCCCGGTCGGGTCAGTGCCTGGAAGCGGCTGCGCAGCAGCCGATAAAGCGTGCAACAGCCGCACGGAGCACCGAGGGCACAAGCCAGCAGGACCCAGCTCCTGCAATGCCGGCTGCGGCAGGAGGAGGAAGCCTGCCGGGTCAGGTCGGCACCCGGAAGCGGCGGCGACTGCAGCGCTAACAAAGCGCGAAGCAGCGCCGCATGGAGCACCAAGGGCACGAGCGGCAGGAGGAAAGAGAGAGAGGCTCGTTACTTGCGGCACTTTAAGAGAAACGATCTCCACATTCCGAGCCTCCCTTTTGCGCGTGCGTGCGTGTTAAAGCCCCAATCGGTTCACTCCCCGCTTCCTCCTCGCCATCCCTCCCTTTCACACATTGCCTCGGCCCCGCAGACCCCTCCCTGGGCATCTTCCCCTAAGTGCGGTGCTGCTTCGTGCTTTGTCAACGCTGCAGCCACCGCCGCTTCCGACAAAGCGCAAAGCAGCGCCGCACTCTGTGTGTGTGTGTGTGTGTGTGCACGTCCGTCTCTGTGCGCGCGCACGTCTCTCTCTCCCCTTGCGTCTCTCTCTGTCTCTCCGTCTCTGTGCGCACGCACGTCTCTCTCTCCCCTTGCGTCTCTCTCTGTCTCTCTCTGTGTGCGTGCGCGTCTCTCTCTCTGTGTGTGTGTTTGCGCGCGCGTCTCTCCCCCCCCACCGTGTGCACATCTCATCTCTCTCTCTCTCTCTCTCTCTCTCTCATGCTTTTGGAAGCATAAAGTGGCTCCAGTTGGGTGTACATTTGCCCAATGGGGAAGGTAATGGTATCTTCCTGGGCAATGCTGCTTACAGATGTTCTATGGCCATAGGGTGGTTCAGAATGGCTTCACCTTCTGGCTTTTTAAAAAAACTGACATCCCCTCCCCGTTTCGTTTTGCCAACAGACCCACTGCAAATCTGGAGGAGGAGTGGCTCTGGTGGGCTCTGAATAATCTCTCTCTCTCTCCCTTTCTCCTGGAGGAGGATCTGGTGTGTAGGACTTACAAACCTTCAGAGACCCAGCTCTTGGGTGGGTGGGGGGCTTTTGGACACCACGCTTTGCCTCCCCTCTGATTGGGAACATTCTGGCATCACAGGAGGTGGCCAAGCGGGTGGTGCCACTTCCGCGCCGCCCCCCCGCAAGACTTGGCAATAAGATATAGTGATAGGCGCAGTTCTGGAGGGCACCAAGGAAGAGGCGAGGCTGGACACTGCACCTCCGAGCAACAGCTCCAGCCCCGCCGGCAGCACCCTTAAGACAGCCCTGGATAAATGTACTGTAGATTGCTTTACAATACCGGTACTTATGTCGTAATAAAAAAAATAAGACACCACCTGAAAATAAGCCACCGTGTTTTTTTTTGAGGAAAAAAAGTTATAAGACGGTGACTTAAAAAAGGGGAAACACGGTAGCCTCAGTGGGATTTTCCATGTTCCCTTTAACAATACACATGCAGAGCCATTTTCCATTTCCACGTACAATTAAACAATTATACTGAACACTCCTTGGCAGTTTCTTGCAATTCACTGGTAAATTCTACAGTAAAATCGCTGGGAAGCATATTTTAGTATGAATATCAGTGCAACTTATGTTTCTGAGCTCGTCTTTTCAGAAATGGGTTTGAGGGGTTGAGCGATGTTGCCTTTTTATGAGCTGCTGTATCCTTCATGGTGCACACATCTATTTCCTGCTCAGGGCCGTTTCTAGGCCTGGGTCCGGTGGCACGGGGCACCAGGCCACCAGGGGCGCCGCTGCACCCGCTGAGAGGCGCACCTCTCAGCTGTTCAGCGGCTTCAGGCCGCTCTCCGGAGGCTCGCGGGCCTGGGTCCGCCTCCGCCGCACGCAGGGGCATCGCCACAGGGGGTGGTCAGCGCCCCCTGGCCCAGGGCCGGCCCTACGGCCAGGCTGGGTTGCGCAGGTCTCCAGCCCTCCAGGCGGCAGCCACGCTGCACCCGCCCGCCGCACTGGGAAACGGGGCGGGGGCGCCAGAGGCATTCGTCGCACCACGCCACCAGGGCGTTAGGCATGCTTAAGACCAGGCATCCCCAAACTTCGGCCCTCCAGATGTTTTGGACTACAATTCCCATCATCCCTGACCACTGGTCCTCTTAGCTAGGGATCATGGGAGTTGTAGGCCAAAACATCTGGAGGGCCGCAGTTTGGGGATGCCTGCTTAAGACGGCCCTGTTCCTGTTGAGATTTTGAAAACATTGCCACTCATTGCATACAGTGAATTTAAATACCCAATCATTATTTTTTTACATATTAGTGCCTGCTCTTGTGTGCACAATCTTTTATGAATACAAAACATGAACTTAGAAGATTTATTCCTCATATCAATTTTATTACCTTGCAAAATCTTGAATCCATCATCTTTAATTGTTGCTTTTATTATTTAGTATAGATATTTATTGCCTTCTCTATATTTTTGCAATTTGTTGCTTTTATAGCCTAACATTTAGTATTGTTACTGGGTGACATTAAAGTATCCAGCTAATATATTTAAATAAATGAGGGAGGAGAATATTTGTGGCACCCACTGCATTTGAATTCTACTGCCTAACCAAGATTTGAATCATAGGCGTTCTCCTCTGGGATTTTTCTTTCTTCTTTCTTTTTTTACATAATCATTAAATATACTTTTATGTGGTATAGTCATTTCTTTCCATGTCTCAGCTAGTTTCTGCTGAAATAGTAATACATTTTTATCCTTAAATTTTCTATTTTAAATGGTGACAGACCTTTTGCTACAGTGATGTAATCAAATCCAGCTCAGATCAAGGTCATAACAATGAGACGGCTAATGAAGGGCTGTGATAATCTCTCTTTTTTTCACGCTACATCCCACACTGTGTTCATTAATTTTAGTCAAAGGCCTGATAATTCCACTTAATACTCTGGAACAGGGTGTTCTTCAAGATAGAATTGTGAAGTTGAACGTTGAGATTAATAGCAAAGGTGTTGCTGTGGTTTTTCCCTGTGCTCTGGCTAACTGGTATTCATTTAAGTCAAGCATCTTGTGAAATTGTCTCCATTTAAGATCTGCTATACTGCTGCATCTCATGGTCTTCTGGTTTCATGCTGACTTGCATTTGCATTTTTCCATGGCATCCATTGTTCACCAGAGTATGATTATTTATCAGATGGAAGCAACTCGTTTCAATACAGCATTCTATTTCTTCATACGTACATAATCCACAGACAGAAAGAAGCACACTCTCGTTCACAGCTCAGCTTGTGGACCAGGAGCTCCATACTGTTCTTCCTGTTCACCTGTTCTTCCAGAGCTTGATTCCCCATATTCTCCCCCCAACCTTGCAATATACACATTGTTACTAGACTGGATTGATATGTAGTTCTGAGCAGACGGCCAGAGTCGTGGATTCCAAATGCTGATGAACTGGGGGCAGGTGAGCAAATTGTGATGGTTTCCTTTTTGCTGCCTCCAACAAATGATCTGTATTGTCAGGACTGACTGCACTGAGCATCAGTTGAGTGACTACACTAAACAGATCTTCACACACTAATCAAGAGAAATTTAAGCACCCTTATATTTCACTGAAATCAGTGCCAACTTCACTTCTGGAATCTGGGCAGCACCCTAAGACCCTTTTTTGGTCTTGGTGGAAACCTATGCATCATTGATGATGAGAATTTATAGACAGTATGAACCTAAGCAAGCCATTTCTCTTGTGCGTCAATTTATTGATGGCAATGTGCTTGTTTTTTTTAGCACCTTTGCACTCCTGAGATTCTTATGTGAATGTGTATTTCACAAAAGATGGCACATTTAAAGCCATTGTATTCATTGGGCTTCAGTGTGCCCTAATCTGTGCTGATCTGTGGTCATTCAGTCACTCTATAAGGCAATTCTATATTAAGTAGCAAGTCACACTAAAGTCAATGGAATTTGCTCCCAGGTAAATAATTGCAAAAGTTTGTACATTTTAGATATAACATGTTCATCATCGTAATCCATCTTACTTTGTTCCATACCCCAAGTCATTTTTTTCCAACTTGAATCTTGTCTTTGTACATAACCTAGGTTTATATCTATTCTAGACTCTTAATATGGCATGTCAAATAAATAAAGTCCTCATTTACTTTACATTTAGTGTTATGATAAATATCCATGCCATCCAAACCTTAAGTCATAAGTCAAAACCTCAATTTCAAAAGTCTCTTATTTCTCAGTGTCACCTATTCCTTCAAGCGTACTAAGTAACAAACTGCAAAATACAATATTTAGCGAGGTTGGCCCAATCCTCCCCTTTCCTTTGCTGGAATGTGTGCAGAGGAGGAGGGCAACCAAGATGATCAAGGGTCTGGAAACCAAGCCTTATGAGGAACAGTTGAAGGAACTGGGTATGCTTAGCCTGGAAAAGAGGAGACTGAGAGGAGATATGATAGCCATCTTCAAATATCTCAAGGACCATCACATACATGGAAGAGAGAACAAGCTTCTTTTCTCCTGCTTTGGAAGGTAAGTCCTGAACCAATTCATTCAAGCTACAAGAAATAAGATTCCAACGAACCATTAGGAAGAACTTTCTGATGGTAAGAGCTGTTTCACAGTGGAACGGAATCCCTCAGGAGGTGGTGGACTCTCTTTCCTTGGGGTTTTTTAAGCAGAGGTTGGATGGCCATCTGTCATGGATGCTTTAGCTGAGATTCCAACTTTGCAGAGGGGTGGACTAGATGACCCTTGGGGTCCCTTCCAACTTTCTAATTCTATGATTTTATGATTCTGTTATCATCAGTGTACCATAAAAAGGTTGTCGGAAGGGCTTTGTCTCTGTTTGTGCTAAGTGTGTCTATGTGTGTGTTTATGTTAAGGGTGTGCAATTGTGTGCATGCCTGGCCTCTCTCACTTTGGAGTCAGTTTTCCATTGGGGTAAAGCACCCTATACACTGTAACCCCTCATAGACCCACTAACCTGGGAGTACTGGTAATCCCCATTACAAATAATGGGACTTATGTCTGAGTACAGAATGTTTAGTACTGCAATCCTCCTGTTTGCCAAGCTTACGTTTGAGATTGATGGGCACTATATACATCTGACAGACACCAGAGGACTCAAAGAACAGTCCTCTCATGCTTTTCAGCTTTCTTGGTTTGTTTTAAATGTGAGAATCAGTTTAATGTGAGCAGTGGGATATATCATTTGGGAAAGAATGAGAGGGATTAGTTAGGGAGCTATTTTCATTTATTAATCTGATTCAAAAAGCCTTTTTATGTGTTCTCCATTCCTTATTGACTTTCTGCACAAAGCATAAAACTTAAAGTCTTATTTTAAATGGCCTATCACATCTATATCATTTAGAACCTACCTTGTAGATCTTTTAGCCTCTCTGCTCTGTTTTTATGCTGAGTCTGCTGTCCTTTGGCTTTTAATAATTCTCATTTTTATTGCTATTGTTGTTTTAAATTGTTTGAGCTGCTCTGGGAGTCTTTGGACTGAATATTGGGTTATTCAGTCCTTCTAATAAATAACTAACGGGCTATGTCAATTTTCTTTTTCCAAGAAAGCAAAATATTGTTTTCCATTTGATCAAGCACATAGAATACTTCCAGCCCAAACACTGCAGATATGCAAATCAGGTGGGAGAAACAGGAAGATGTGATTGGTGAAGAGACTGCTGATGTCACAAAGCATCCCAGTTCTGACTGAGCATCCCAGTATATCGACACAACTCATGCACTAGATAATGTTGTCACCCCATGGCCAAAGCTGAGAGGAAGTGGGGGGGTTCGGCACTCACCACAAAATGTGAATCCCACATCAGAGGTAATGGTATGTGTCATTTGATGGTGCATAATCAATCTATTTAAAGCTTGTAATAGCAGCTGGGGGGGGGGCAGAGGGGTCTATGCAGATGATCAGCATAGGGCAGGCATCCCCAAACTTCGGCCCTCCAGATGTTTTGGCCTACAACTCCCATGATCCCTAGCTAACAGAACCAGTGGTCGGGGAAGATGGGAATTGTAATCCAAAACATCTGGAGGGCCGAAGTTTGGGGGTGCTTGGCATAAGGTCTGCAGCGTGCAGCGAGAGAGCTTAACCCCAGGCCACAGTCCTGATGATGAAATAATAATAATAATAATAATAATAATAATAATAATAATAATAATCCATATGTTACCTTTTCCTCCCCCCCCTCATTTATTTCCCACAACAACCCCATGAGGTAGATTAGGCTGAGAGTCAGTGGCTGGCCCACAATCACCCAGTAAGCTTCATGGCTGAGGGGGGATTTGAACCTGGGTCTGCCAGGTCCTAGTCCAACACTCTAACCACTACACCACACTCACTCCCAAGTTGTTATTTGACATGGGAGGGAAGCTGCTCTTGGTGGAGAGTATTGCACATTCACAAAGTGGTAATGGGACAGTGTGTGAGCTTTTCATTATGATACCCGTGTTTAGAATATTCAAAGTGTTTCACAGTGTAATTCAGAAAGGCTCTTGCCTCATTGGTAGCACTTCTGGTTTGGATTCAGAAAGACTTGGGTTTCTTATCTTGCATCTCCAGGCAAGGCTGGGAAAGTCTCCACTCTGAAACCCTGCAGCATATGATGTTCTCTTGATATTGCCAGACTACAGCTCCCATCACCCCACACCATTGCCATGTTTGCTGGAGCTCATGGGAGCTGGAGTCCAATAGCATCTGAAAGTCACCACCACATTGACTACTTCTGTCCTGGAGCCTTGCTGTCAGTCAAAGTGCAGACCAAACTGAGTCAGGTGGGCCAATGGTCTGATCTGTTATATGGTAGCTTCTTAGGTTCCTAACTTGTAATCATGATAGCAGCCTTGTAAAGTTTCCTCCACAGAGGAAAACGTAAGGCCTAGATTTTTTTAAAAAACAACAACAACAGCACCACAAAATCTTAAAAATCTTACAGGTTTTTTTTTTACTCCTGAAATGAATTATCCTGAGTGAAAAACAAGATGTCAATTGAGGCAGAGCTGTCTTCCCAGACTGTCTTCTTTTTAAGATGAGTAAAATAATGGTAACTGAAATATACTCGGAGTCGAGAGTGAATTTCATGCTCTTTATTCAGCTCATATTCATCAAGGAGAAGAAGAGAAGACGAATGGCTCTTTTCCCAAAACCATCTGCTTATATACATTATTTACACAATGGGCCTTGCGTGATTGGCTACTTCAGGGCTACACCTGTGGGCCAATTATATTGTGGATTGACTTCTGCCTGCAGCCTGATTGGCTGCTCCTACAGGCCAATCAGGTAGCAGATTCACTTCTGCCAGCCGCCTGATTGGCTGCTCCAGCAGGCCAATCAGGTTGCGGATTCACTTCCACCTGGAGTTGGATTGGGTAGCTCCCGCTGATTCTGAATCCTATTGTTCTAGGATTCAGCTCAGTACATAACACCCCTCCCCTCTAAGTTCCAGTCCTGCCCGGGAAGTTGCATTCGTAGTCCCCAAGGTCTGCTGGCCGCCTCCGTGTGCGTTGTGGCCTGGGGTGTTCCTTGGTCAGGGGTTCTGGTTCTGGCTCGTGTTCCGAGGCTGCTGGCTGTGCCGGGGCTGTCTGGTCTGGCGCCACTGAACCACTAGGTTGTGACTCTGGTTCCGGTGTCCTTCCAGCCTCGGGGCGCCCCTCTGTGCCTACTGCTTCTGCTTCCCCTGCCCACCCCTCTCGCTCTACAGGCCTCACTGCCCTGCTGTCCCCTTGGGACCCCTCTGTCCCGCTCTCCTCCCGGGTTCCTCCTGGGAATCGTCGCCGTAGCTGGTCGCAGTGGCGGCGCCAACATTGCCCCCCTTCCGTTAGTACCTCGTACGACACGGGACCGGTCACCTTGGTGACTGTGGCGGGTACCCATGCTGGGCCTGCCCCAAAATTCTTTGCATACACTGGGTCCTGGGCCACAAATGTCTGGGGGTTCCTGCCTTTCCCCACCACTACCTCATCCTGAGCTCTGTCGGGGTGAAGTCGGTCCAGTCTAGTTGCAAGGCGCCGGCCCATGAGTAGTTCAGCTGGGCTCCGGCCCGTCGTTGTGCTTGGGGTGCTGTGCTGTGCTAGAAGAAATGCGGCAAGGCGGTATTCCCAGTCCCCTTGTGTTATGCGGCGGAGGCTGTCCTTGGTGGTCCGCACCATGCGCTCCGCTTGGCCATTGGTGGCAGGGTGGAATGGTGCTGAGCGGATGTGGCGGATGGCGTTCTGCGCTGTGAAGGTCTGGAACTCCTCTGACGTGAATGCGGTTCCATTGTCCGAGACGAGGGTGTCAGGGAGCCCGTGGGTTGCAAACAGCTTACGTAGTACCCGGATGGCTGCCGCCGTAGAAGTGGACGGTACCAGTGCGACCTCCAGCCATTTGGTGTAGGAATCCACCACTATGAAGAATGTTTTTCCCTGGAAGGGGCCAGCGAAGTCCACGTGCAAGCGTGACCATGGATGTCGGGCGGACTCCCAGGGCTGGACTGGGGCCCTTGGGGGATCCGGGCGGGATTCTTGGCAGGTCTGGCAGTGTTGGACCCAGGCCTCTATCTCTCTGTCAATCCCCGGCCACCACACATAACTCCTGGCAAGGGCCTTCATCCTCACTACCCCTGGGTGTGTCTCGTGTAGGGCTGTGAGGACCCTTTTGCGGAGGGGCTGGGGAACAACAACCCTGCTTCCCCATAACAGGCACCCCTTGTGGGCCGACAGTTCATGTTTGCGGTTTGTGTAGCCAGCGAATTCTGGCCCGGGGCTGCTGCTGGGCCATCCTCGCCACACCCAGTCCAGGACTCGGGAGATGACCCTATCTTTTGTGGAATGGTGCGCAACTTCTTGTGCCTGAATGGGTCGGTCGGGAAGCAGCTCCAGGGTCATAACCTCTTGCGCAGGCGCTGGGTCGGGGCCTGTTTCTGGTAGTGGTAGCCTGCTGAGTGCGTCTGCGTGGCCCATCGCCTTCCCAGGGCGGTGGATTAGTGCATACTGGTAGCCGGCAAGGAAAATTGACCACCTGAGGACACGTGGAGACAACACTTGGGGGGTCTGCTTCTCGGGGGCAAACAGGCCAAGCAACGGCTTGTGGTCAGTCACTATGGTAAAGGGCCGCCCGTACAAGAAATCATGGAATTTTTTTACGCCCTTCACGATTGCCAGACCCTCCTTGTCAATCTGTGAGTAGTTTCGTTCGGCTGCAGCAAGCGTCTGGGAGAAGTATGCCACCGGCACCTCTCTTCCATCCGGGAGTTGGTGTCCCAGGACAGCGCCGATGCCATAGGGAGAGGCGTCGCATGCCAGCACCACTGGCAGCCTCTCGTCGAAGTGTGCCAAGACCGAGTTCGAGACGAGCAAGTCCTTGACTGCCTGGAATGCGGCCCTTTGTCGCTGGCCCCACACCCAAGGGGCCCTTTTATCTAGGAGTCTGTGTAGGGGCTCCGCTACCGCTGCCTTATGGGGAAGGAAGGCATGGTAAAAGTTCAATAGTCCCAAGAATGACTGAAGTTCGGGCTTGCTCTTGGGCGCTGGGGCCTCACAAATGGCCCGTACCTTGTCACCGGTTGGATGGACCCCTTCTGCGTCCACCTTAAATCCCAGAAAGTCCACCTGCGGCACTCCCAGTAAACACTTTTCCCGCTTCACCTTGAGGCCCGCCGTCTGGAAACGGTGCAGGACGGAGCGGAGGCGGTCCTCAAATTCCTCTGGTGTGGGCCCGGCGATCAGTACATCATCGAAGAAGGGGGTGACGCCAGGAATCCCTTTAAGGAGAGAGTCCATTAGATTCTGGAATATGCCTGGTGCCACGCTAACGCCAAATTGCAGCCGCTTTACTCTGAATGCCCCTCTGTGCGTCACAATCGTCTGAGCCTCTGCTGTGGCTTCGTCCACAGGCAACTGTTGATATGCTTGGGCCAAGTCCAGTTTGCCAAAGATTTTTGACCCAGCCAGGGTGGCGAGGACATGGCTGACCACTGGCACTGGGTATGCATGGGCCGTGAGAGCCTTGTTTATGGTGCATTTGTAGTCTGCACAGATGCGGACCGAACCGTTAGGCTTGACGGGTGTGACAATTGGAGTTTCCCAGGGGGCGTTGGGCACCGGCTCCAGCACTCCTTGCTCCACGAGCCGGTCCAATTCCTCGTCTATGCGGGGTTTCAGGGCGAACGGGACCCGGCGGGCCTTGTGCCTGATGGGTCGTACAGCGGGGTCTAGCTGTAGGGCAATGGGGGGTCCTGTATATCGTCCCAATGCCCCATCGAAAACCCCTGGAAACTCTTTGCATATGGCGTCCACGTCCACTTGTAAGCTAGTGCGGTTCACCCCGGTAACGGCTAGCCCCAGAGGTCCAAACCATGCCAGTCCCAGTAAGCTAACGTAGGGGCCCTTAACTACCAGCAAGTCCAATTGTTGCTTTCGCCCTCGATATTGCACCCTGAAGGTCCCCACCCCCATTGTAGGGACCTTACGTTTCTGGAAGTCCCGGAGGGTGAATGGGGCCGGCCTTAGTTTGGGACCCCCATTAGGGCACAGTTCCCTTAATGTTCGGGCCGAGATTATGGATAGAGTTGAACCCGTGTCCAGCTCCATGCGGCATGGGGCTCCCTCTATCTGTACCTCTATATAAATTTTCTCTGTGCTGGGATGGGGCAACTGGAATACCTGGTAGTCCGTGATCTCCGTCGAGTTGCCTTGGTGCATGGTGCCGTGTGACCTGGGGCTCCTGGGTCGGTCATCTGATGCTTGTCGACGGGTGAGTCGAGCCCGACACACCCGGGCGATGTGTCCCAATTTTCTGCACTGCCTGCACTCTGCGTTGCGGAAACGACAGGTCCTCCTCTCGTGGTTCTCCCCGCAGCTTGCACAGTTCCCTCCTTCTCGTCGAGGCTGCTGTGGTGTGTGTGC
The DNA here is from genome assembly GCF_963506605.1 of Zootoca vivipara. Taxonomy (NCBI): domain Eukaryota; kingdom Metazoa; phylum Chordata; class Lepidosauria; order Squamata; family Lacertidae; genus Zootoca; species Zootoca vivipara. The sequence goes on from NC_083276.1 coordinate 37,366,490, forward strand.
TGCTTGAGTACGCCGCTGTACTCGGTGTACTTCCTCCCTGTCAGATTCGGATTCGTCGGTGAGGTCTTCGTGGTAGACCCTCGGTTGGGATGGCGGGGCCGGTCGTGCCTCTTGCGTTGACCTCTCGGCGGCTTCGGTTGCCAGGGCTTCCTCCAGAGCAATCTGGAACGTGAGGTCTTTTTTGGCGTAGAGGCGTCGTTGCAACATCTCGTCCCTCAGGCCACCGACGAGGCGGTCACGAAGCATGTTCTCCAACTCTGAGAAGTTGCATAACCGGGCGGCTTGGCGGAGGGAGGTCACAAACCCAGTTATGGTTTCCCCCGGGGCTTGCCGCTTTGCGTAGAAGGCATTTCGGCAAGCTACCACCGAGGGCTGTGGTGAAAAGTGCTCCTTCAGCCGTTCCATTATTGTTTTGTAAGAGACGGTAGCGACATCTCTAGGTGCAAGGAGAGCCCGGGCGATTTCAAACGTCTCCTCTCCACAGACGCTGAAGAATGTCGCCCTCTTCATGGCATCGTTGGTGACTTCTTTCGCTTGCAGGAGGAAGTTGAAACGGGCGGCGTACCCTTCCCAGTCTCCTGATGCTGGTTTGAATGGCAAGAAGCTGCTGTCGGTTGCCATTCTGGGTTCCTTGGGTCCTGGAGCTGAAGCCTGGATGCACGGTGCGATGCAGCGGTGCAGCAGGTGGCGGTGCTGCGGTGCAGTGCGTGGTGGCGGTCAGCTCATCAGGATCCCACCTTCGTCGCCAGTGAAATATACTCGGAGTCGAGAGTGAATTTCATGCTCTTTATTCAGCTCATATTCATCAAGGAGAAGAAGAGAAGACGAATGGCTCTTTTCCCAAAACCATCTGCTTATATACATTATTTACACAATGGGCCTTGCGTGATTGGCTACTTCAGGGCTACACCTGTGGGCCAATTATATTGTGGATTGACTTCTGCCTGCAGCCTGATTGGCTGCTCCTACAGGCCAATCAGGTAGCAGATTCACTTCTGCCAGCCGCCTGATTGGCTGCTCCAGCAGGCCAATCAGGTTGCGGATTCACTTCCACCTGGAGTTGGATTGGGTAGCTCCCGCTGATTCTGAATCCTATTGTTCTAGGATTCAGCTCAGTACATAACAGTAACAAAATAAAAAAAATCCTTCCAGTAGCACCTTAAAGGTAAAGGGACCCCTGATAGTTAGGTCCAGTCATGGGCGACTCTGGAGTTGCAGCGCTCATCTTGTTTTACTAGCTGAGGGAGCCGGCGTACAGCTTCCAGGTCATGTGGCCAGCATGACTAAGCCGCTTCTGGTGAACCAGAGCAGCGCACAGAAATGCACCTTAGAGACCAACCAAGCTTGTCATTGGTATGACCCTTTGTGTGCATGCATACTTCTTCAGATACACTGAAACAGAAGTCACCAGACCCTTATATATAGGTATAAGGGTAGCGGTATTACTCAAAAGGGTGGTTGGAATGGGTGATTGGCTGATAGGTGTAGTAAACCTGTTAACGACTGCAATTGGTATTACAGGAAAAAGCAAGGGGTGCGATGGCTAAAAATAGCTTTAGTATAATGAGATAAGAATCCAATGTCTCTATTCAAACCAGGTCTCTCCATGGTTTTAAGTTTGGTAATGAGTTTCAATTAAGCAACTTCTCTCTCCAGTCTGTTTCTGATTTTTTTCTGTAATAAGAGAGCTACTTTGAGATCTTGTATAGAATGTCCTGGGAGATTGACGTGTTCTCCTACTGGTTTCTCTGTCTTGTGATTCCTGATGTCAGATTTATGTCCATTAGGGTTTGGCCTGTTTGTCCAAGACAGAGAGCTGAAGGGCACTGTTGAATGGCATTTGATGGCATACACAATGTTAGAAGATGAACAATTAAATAGTCCTGAGATGATATGTTTGATGTTGTTGGGGCCAGTAATGGTGTTGTCCGGGTGTATGTGGCAGCAATGCGGGTTCACCATCATGGTGAGCACGATTTGCGGTGGGGGCTTAACAAACCACTCCTGAGTCCAAAGGTGGGGGCATGAGTGGTCACTCCTCTGTTGCTGGGCAAATTCTGATGTTGCGATTTTGAGGGTCAGCCCCCTGGGTTTAAAAGCCAAGGAAAGAGTTTTCTCTTTCTCTTTGGCTGCGTTTTCGGATCCCCACCCTCCCTCCGCTGTTTTTTAGGCCTCTGTGTTGACATTGCTGTGCCTATCAAGGGGTCACCTGTATTCAGGGGCCTGGTAGGAATTTTTCCATTTGGCTGATTGGCTGGTGCCATCTGGTTTTTGCCTACTGCATAGCAAATAAGTCACAACTTGTAAGGTTGGCAGTTAGGCATTGGTTATTGGTTGTATGTGGGGTGTGTTGACTTCATTGGCCCCTTGTGTTAATGCCTGAGTTAGGGGAAATTCCGGTCAGGAATACAGGGGCTCTATGCAGTGTCCATATCCCCGGTAGGGGACCAGCAACACACATGGCCCCCTGGGAGCCTGAGGGGAGAAGGGAGAGCCTATTGGACCCGACTCCCTGTCTCTCCCTGTAGGGTTTCCCCTTGTTGACAAGGTGAGTTTATTTCTGTCCTTAGGTGACAGTTGAAGAACCAATGCCTATGCAACCACTCACTGGTTTGATTTGTATTCAATAAAAGTTGTGGCCAAATTCATGCCAAAAACCATTAGACAAAAATTCTGTCTATGGTGTGAGTTATTTGAGGGGTGGTTTTGGGGACCTCCACACGCAAAGTTGTCATCTGGGTTTATTGCAGGCTCTGGTGAATAATGGTGTTCAGCCAGAGCTTGAGGGGATACACTTTATTAGGAAAGGGCTTTAAGGTGGTTTTTCTCTAATTCTCTCTCTCTCTTTAAAAACTACATCTATCAACATTCAGTACAGTACACTCTACTCTAGGTTCTGGTGTTAAGCACTTCAGGCAGGGAATTGTTTTAGAGGTTTTCAGAAAGTACTAGCAACAATGCATATATATATATATATATATATATATATATATATATATATAAGCATTCCGACCATGATCTTCAGCTGGAAAGGCTCCCAGAGCACCAGACCTCAGACAGCCCCTGAACTATAATGTAGAAGACACGACACAAAAAGAAAGAAAGAAAAGCTCTCATAATTACCAATGTACAGTTTTATACATTGACCAGTAATGAAGGGCTATGTCTCAGTGTTAGAGCATCTGCTTTGCATGCAGAAGGTTTGATAACCAGCACATCCAGGTAGGGTTGGAATTGCCCCCTGCCTGAAACTCTGGGGAGCTGCTGCCAGTCAGTGTAGACAGTTCTGAGCTGCATGGACCAAGGGTCTGACGCGATATAACGCAGCTTCCTACATTACTCATGAAAACAGTTCAGGGAGAGGAGGAGCCAAAAAAATAGAGATGGTGTCTCAGCATAGCTCTATAGCCCCATCTCTTCCCTCTGCAGCAGCCAGATGGAATGTTGAAGGGCTCTCTTTGCAGAACCAGTGGAGGATCCCTCCTTCCCATCTGTACTTCAGCCTGATGGAATAGCTGGTGCTGGGTGACAGACTGTGTGTGTGCGCTGGGTTGCTCAACAGCACAGAAACTGTTAACTTTCTAAGGTTTAATATTTTATTATGTTTTTATATATGTTGGAAGCCACCCAGAATGGCTGGGGCAACCCAGACAGATGGGCAGGGTACAAATTTATTGCAGTCGTACCTTGGAAGTCGAACGGAATCCAGAAGTCCATTAGACTTCCAAAGCATTCAAAAATCAAAGTGCAGCTTCTGATTGGCTGCAGGAAGCTGCAAAAGCCCCGTCAGATGCTCAGCTACCAAAAGAACATTCAAAAAACGGAAGGCGAGCCAAAATGTTGGAGAACTAGGCTGTTCAATAATAGCTGTATTATTATTATTATTATTATTATTATTATTATTATTATTATTATTAAACTTCTTGCTGAACTACAAAATGCATAAACAGCATGGCAAATGTTGCCCATGTATTATGGTTGCCATACCTCCTTAAAGCACATACCTTCTTAAAGGAGGTCCCATAGCTGCATACATCCGTTTTTAAATAAATGTTTTTTTAAAAAGGATACAAAAGTCTTGTGGAATCCAGTCTGAGTTCTCTGCATAACATAAGCAAATGAAAATCCATCATGTTAAGCAAGTCAAACAAACAAACAAACAAACAGACCAGACCAGACCATAAATACCATGCAACAATGCCCAGCTAACAGCACCAGAATTAAATTGGGTAAATTCCTTCCTACCATGTTCATCCTGCTTCCATGTCGCTTCCACTACTTTTAACACTTTTGCTTACTTGAAGGAATATACAGGATGATCCACAGATAAGGAATCTACAGTCGGCAAATGGAAGAGGGTGACGGCACTAGAAACTCAGTTGAGCAGCCCCAAACTATCCAGAATGTACACACAGTGACAACACCGGAGGGGCAGTCTACTCATCCTTCTGGCAGCCGCAGAACTGCTGCCGAACACCCAGCCGTGGATGCCCCATTGCTACCTCAGGTTCCTGTAGGTGAGAATCTTACTGGGGAGCGAGCACAATGCTCTGCGAGAGGAGAACCAGCTATACATCTTCCCCCACCCATTCAGGATTCAACACTGGCAACATGTCAGCACATTGTTGGTCTCCTTGGACAGATCACTGATCAGCGTGAGTACGAAGTGCTTTAATTAGGTACAACAGCATTTCATTTGCTTGCCTCCTCCAAATCCAAAGGGGCTTTTGGTCTAGTTTCAGTTGGAGACACATTTTACATAGCCCTGGAAAAGTTCTAGAATATTCTACCAGTTTCCATTGGTGCTCCTTAAAAGTTCCTCTGGATTTCACAAAGTGCCACAGGGTCTTTAATAATAATAATAATAATAATAATAATAATTCTCAGTAGTGGCATCCACCCTGTGGAACGCCCTCCCAGCAGATGTCAAGACAATAAGTAACTATTCTACTTTCAGAAGACAACTGAAGGCGGCCCTGTTTAGGGAAGTTTTTAATGTTTGATGCTGTACTGTTTTTAATAGTCAGTTGGAAGCCGCCCAGTGTGGCTGGAGAAACCCAGCCAGATGGGTGGGGTATAAATAATAAATTATTATTATTATTATTATTATTACTATTATTAATACTCTGCCCATCTGGCTGGGTTTCCTTTGGGCAGCTTCCAACAAAATATTAAAATATAATATTCCTTCAGATATTAAAAGCTTCCCTAAACAGGGCTTCCCTAAACAGGGGTGCCTTTAGATGTCTTCTACAAGTCTGGTAGTTGTTTTCTTCTTCTTTGACATCTGGTGGGAGGGTGTTCCACAGGACGGGCGCCACTACCAAGAAAGCCCTCTGCCTGGTTCACTGTAACTTCACTTCTCTCAGTGAGGGAACTGCCAGAAGGCCCTCAGTGTTGGACCTCAGTGTCCAGGCAGAACGATGGGGAGTGGAGACGCTTCTTCAGGTATACTGGGCCAAGGCTGTTTAGGGCTTTAAAGGTCAGCACCAACACTTTGAATTGTGCTCAGAAACGTACTGGGAGCCAATGTAGGTCTTTCAAGACTGGTGTTATGTGGTCTCGGCAGCCGCGGCCAGTCACCAGTCTAGCTGCCACATTCTGGATTAGTTGTAGATTCTGGATCACCTTCAGAGGTAGCCCCACGAAGAGCGCATTGCAGTAGTCTAAGCGAGAGATAACTAGAGCATGCACCACTATGGCGAGATGGTCCGCGGGCAGATAGGGTCTCAGCCTGCGTACCAGATGGAGCTGGTAAACAGCTGCCCTGGACACAGAATTAACCTGTGCCTCCATGGACAGCTGTGAGTCCAAAATGACTCCTAGGCTGCACACCTGTTCTTTCAGGGGCACAGTTACCCCATTCAGGACCAGGGAGTCCTCCACACCTGCCTCCTGTCCCCTAAAAACAGTGCTTCTGTCTTGTCAGGATTCAACCTCAATCTGTTATCCTGTTAGACTATTAATATAGTCCATTTTCACACATGGTCATTTGAAACACAAAAAGGAGTTACATATGTAATACCAAGAGGCCTGTGTTAGCTGGCGGAGCAGCTAACTTTCATACCTTGCTTTGGGGGGGGTGGATCTAACAGTAGTGGATCTCCTTCATACCTTGCTATGGGGGGGAGAATGAGTTTAAGGAGTATGGTGCACCATTTCTGCTTCTACTGGGCTTGGCTATTTGATGGAATCACATTCTTATTTGCTGAAGGAATATAACTGATTGTGCAACGCCCTGTCTTCTTGGCAGAGGACGGCATCATGAGAGAACTGCGGGTCATGCGCAGAGAGATGCGGCTTTTGAAAGGTGAACAGCGCCGGACCACTGCCAGAGTAGTCTCCGTGGCGCATGCCTTTGAAGCATTCAAGGAACAGTTTCAGTGGCCACAGGGTTGAAGTCACATGATTCCTTCCTATGCAATGCATCTTCAGCCAACCATTCAGAACTTTTGGGTGCTTCCCTTTCTCCATGGATGTTGTTCAGCCATGTTTATTAAAATCTTCACCGTACAAACTACTCCCCACTTGACTGGTGATCAAAAGTCAGAAGGGTGTGCTTGATGACTGGCTGTCACCCTACTAGAGGTGGGGGGGAAGAGTGTATACTTTAGAGTAAGATGCTCTTGGAGTGTAGAACAGGTGATTGAACGGGTGGGATGGGATGGGAAACTTGTGCATCTCCCAGTCTACAGTTGCCTGTAACACAATGAGTTTTTCATCCTACCACTGGATCTACTCAGAAGTAAATTCCATTACTTCCGGGGGGGGGGGTAATCTGTTTGCAACCCTGTTGGCTCAGATAATCGTGGGAACTTTGTTCTATAATTTCCCCGTGGTTTTCATGGATGACACCATGTGAAAAACCTCGAGACAGTATTCTAGCGTACAGTTATTTAGGGAGGGATAGTGCTTCTGGTGGGAGACACATTGTGCTCCTTCAGGGATAGTTGGTCCACCTTTGATCCCCACCCAGCACTCAGCTCTCACCTGTCAGCTTATGGCAGCTTATGGCAGTGGCCACATCCCGGGAATAGCTTTGACTGGCAGACTAAACCAGGTGAGGGTAGCCGATGGGTCTCAAACCCTTGGTGAGTTGGAGACTTCCCCAGCATGTGAGTCCAACGGTCAAGAAAACAGTTTCTACATCTGCTGTAGAGGGAAGTGAGGAGCAAACGGGGCTCATCTACCTGGGAAGGTAGCCCAACTAGGAGAAGTTAACCTCTGATCCTAAACCTCCGCTGCCTTGCCATATATCTTCAGGAGAAAAAGAGGCTAAGGAGTCAATCGTACCCAAATCCGGAGCGGAGTCCCAAAGGCTGTTGGATGGCGCCTTGTATGCCTCCTTACAAGTCTGAAGACAGAGACCACCTGAATGCTGATATTTGTAAGCCACTCTCTTTGGGAGCCCTTTTTGGCAGAAGGGGGGAATAAAATGCTTTAATAGATTAATGATTCCGGTCCATATTTTTTTTCACATTCTAGAGATTGCTGCTGGTTAGTTTGGTGTCCAAAGTTTGAGAGGGGGAAAAAAAACTAAATAATAGACGCTAGATTCCTGGGCTGCCTATCCCACTAATAATTCTAATAACGAAAAAAGAAAGGCATTGTATCTTCAGGAATAACTTCAAAGATGAGTACAAGCAACACCAGGCAAATACACCTGAGGCAAAGTGGGCTTTGAAGATAACCTTGTGATACAGACCAGGCGGAGGCACCTAAAATCAATGCTATCAAATCTGCTTAAAATCCTGGCAATGAAAAATAGCTTCCTATCATTTTCTCAGGAAAGTTTTAATGGTTTCATATAAAATCAATGGAACAGAAGGACGTTTTCTTTTTCATTTGCTCATCCTGTCTAAATGTCTTTCCTAGGAATTGGAAAAATAATTTTCACAGATATCTTCTATTAAGTGCACAAGGAGAAATTCATACCACAGCACGGTCACTGTGTCAGTACCTACAAGCATTATTCTGCCTACCTTACACTATTAAGGCTGTAGACCTATAGCTATTTACCTAGGAGTAATTTCCATTGAACTCAATGGGACTGGACGTCACCGTAAAGGAATGCACTATTAATTTGGATAGACATATTCTAGTTCTCTTTTTGACATGCAACAATTAAATTTAGACTAACACTCTCTAAAGTTGGAAATAATTATAATCATCATTTTTTTTTAAAAAAAAAAAGTATAATAATTAATAGGAAAAGTAATTCAGTAAGCCAGCAACTTACCCAGGAGTTACATTCCAGGCATCACGTCTAAAGCCAAAAATTGTGTATAGTCAAAACACATTGTGTTCAATGGTGGGTGGGATTGCCAAAGTCTTTTTTCCCCAGACGCCCACCCTCTTTCCACCCCCTTTTTATTTATTTAATATTTATTTTCCAAGCGTGTGAGGCTGATCGCGCACAAGTGAAATGCATATAAGTTGAAGACTTACAGTTCTTCATATGACATTATGTCTGCATCTCTACCTTATAATTTTTATAATTTTTATAATTTTTATAATTTTTATTGTCCCAACTTCAGAAGCCACTGATCTTTAAAGTGATGGATATTCACTCCATTGCTGGTGTGTGGGTCTCGGCGTGTGTGCTTATAATAATTGCACTTGTATTCTGCACTCATTTGTTATTTGACTCGCTCCAGCAGTTTTGCCATACTCCAATGGGCAAAACATTTTAGCATTTAAGCACACTAAAAATGCTAATTAGGAAAAAGGGTCGCTAGCCTATACATCAGTCTCATTTTACTGAGCTGCATGCTTAAATAAAGGCTGGTGGTCTCAAGCATGGGGATCTGTGGGCAGAAATTTCTTCTCAGTTTTTCTGTAGTAAGTTGCTGACAGGTGGGTGATATAATAGATTGGTACCAGGCCAAAACAGGTGGCACATCTGCTGGGGAATGATGAAGTGGCTGTAGCCTAGGTGTTCCTTGTGGAATTTAAAGATTGCATTCCTTTTATAGATTTATCTAGCTCATTAAAACAACACAGAAAGCTTTGTTGCATTTGACTTTAAAATTAAAATACTCCACAAAGAGCGATTTAATGCTCGCAGTGCTTGTATAAATATTTCATGGAGAAGGGAAGCAGAATAAATATATCAGAATCTCTTACCCCTAGCCAACAGCTCTTCACTGGGACAACTTCAAAGTAACAAGTTGTATCCCATTTGCAAAAAAAAAAGAGGCAGGGAGGCAAATTTTGCCAATTGCCCCATCTCTCTGTAGCCCCACCACCATCACCATGGCACTTTCCATATTGATCTGGCTTGCCCCCAGCAGCATATTTGCAGGACGGCAGGGGTAACAGAGAACTGTCCCAAATTCCCTCCTCTTTCAGTGGTTGCAACTTCTGCTGGATTCAACCCTGTCTGTTTAAACCCTGTTATTGGTTGGTTGGTTGGTTGGTTGATTATTTGCACTTAGAGCCCGCCATTCCCCAAAGGGTCTCAGGGTGGGTTGCAGACATAACCCAATCAAAAATTGGGGTTGCCATATTTCCAAGAAGTAAAAATCCACCCACAAAAGTTGCCCATTGAAAGAGTTGCTACTGATAAAAGAGGTTTGAAGTTGTTAGTGCCTGATCGTTCATCCACATGTTGGTCTGTAAATGAATGCTCCATTTTCTATATCCAAGAGTATCAATATTTGGGGATATACTCTTTTGTCCTCTTATATTGCTTTGCCATGGCATCAAATATGGTTAATTCCTTATTTACATTTCCTAATGTGAAATTCCCACTATAAAGCTATTTGGAAAAGGGTGATTTGTAATTACCCGTTTTTGAATTTTTCTCATTTAAGTCATTATATCACCATTATAAGTCACAAGAGTGTCCCTTTTCCTAAAAACACCAGCAAGAGTTGCTGTTAAGCCATTCATTGTAATTATGATAGGAGTCAAAAGTGAAAATATAGATATATGTGAAAAACCAGGCTGTCCATTTTTTCTAATAAATGAACAAATTATCTGCAGTTATTTTTGGTTTATCTATTGGATGTGCTGCTATACCACAAAGAAGAATGTAATTATGTATTAAAATCCATATGCTCTAAATGCAGCCAAGATCTGTGAGGAGCTGGTACCACTCAGTTCACATAAGGACACATTTAGAAAGTTGTAATATGCTTCCAATCTCCCACTTCAATAAAAGAAAACACAAAGGCAGTCAAGGTTGCTATGTACCTACCCTATATACATTAAGATGGATTATTTGACCACTAGGTCAGTTGTCATACATTTTCTAGTTTGAGTGATACAGATTTTGTAAAATGTAGGCAACCTGGAAGTGATAACAGAAAATAATAGTCCATCTGCATACGTTGACTATCCATTTTGTGTTGCCAATTGTGTTACCACCAATTGAGAGTGGATCACACTCATCCTGGTTTGATCATTAACTTTTTCCACTGGGGGGGGGGGGGTTACATTTGAATCTGAAAATTAACAGGTCATACTTATTTGTTTATTTATTTTTATTTTTATTATGTGAATCCATACACAGTCTTTTATACATGTACCAATTATATACAGCATTAAACACCAATTTACACCTTTAAGGGTACATGCTTATTGTTTCTTTTCCCTTATGTTGCTTGCATTGAACTGTTATATACTCAAATATTGAATTCCACACACCAGATTCCTCTAACCTAACTATATTAAATAAAAAATAAAAAAATAAACTAAACAAATAGACTTCCCGCCATTTCTCAAAATACTTTACATTCGTAACATTGAATGTACTTACATTTCTTACCCCCTATTCCTATTATCATTTCTTGTACTTTCTCATAACATATCATACCATTATTTCTCATTGAATAATATATTCACTTTACACATGAGTCACTCTAGTGCTGCCATGGAGATTACGTCATTATTGTTTGTTTGTAGATATTTCCTAAAGATATCCCATTTTTTAACAAATGGTTGTTTTGTATTTCCCCTTAGGGTATATGTCAGTTGAGCCAATTCTGCGTATTCCAAAAGCTTGATCTGCCATTCCCGTACTGTTGTTTTTTCCCCTTTCCAATTTGCTGCGATTAATAGACTGCAGCTGTGGCATACAGAAAAAATTCTCTTATATTTGTAGGAATATCACTGCTCAGAATTCCAAGAAGAAAGGCCTCTGGTTTCTAAGCAAAAGTTAATCTTATTGCATTGTGAGGCTTTCTGGCATCACTTCATAATGACATCCCTCCGCCACCCTCCTCACGCCCCATCTCTGTGTGAGCTGTGTGTAATAGATAGATGAATACCAATTAAACATAACACTTCATTTGTCTGACAAACTGTGTGTTGGCCTATGAAAGCTCATGCAACAATTAGCTAATATGCTACATCCCTCGTTGCCTCTCAGACTCATGATTGTGAGCTGCTACTTTAGTAAACATTAAAAACGGGGTGGGGGGTGGGGGGTGGATGGATCAGTGCTGGTTCCTGGTTTTGGCAGAACAACCAGAAATGTACTTTCGTTGAGGTTCCCTCCCTGAGTAGGCTCATCTCCTCCTCATTTAGGGTTGCCATACGTCCAGAATTTCCTGGAATGCTGTAGTCCAAAGCAGTGTCTGAGCAGAAGCTGCTGAAATGACTGGGAAAATCCTGACGTTTGGCAAGCAATGTCGGAAGTCAACATTTTGGCGAACTCCCTTAAAAATAGTTCAACATCTTTGGACCCCCAAAAAGCTAAAAAACAGAAGAAGAAGAAGAAGAAGAAGAAGAAGAAGAAGAAGAAGAAGAAGAAGAAGAAGAAGAAGAAGAAGAAGAAGAAGAAGAAGAAGAAGAAGAGCTCAACAATTTTGTGTCCGGATTTTCACTTTTCGAAATATGGTAACCCTACCTCATTGTCACTCTTGCCTCTCCCTCCAGCCCCATTCCCTACCTCCCCTCAAAGAATGAGGGCAAGATGTGTTTCACCTCCTTACTCCCTCCTGGCTTGCTTGGAGAAGGCAAGTGTGAACTGGCAGCAACAGCAAATAACAACAACAATAATAATAATTTATACCCATTCCCCAGTCACTCTGGGCAGCTTCCAACAGAACATTAAAATACAATAATCTATTGGAGAAACATCAGGGCCAGCAGACTGGATCCACAGCTGCACTCAAAATTTATGAATGGATAAATCTGGGGAGGCCATTTTTCCAAATTTTCTCCAGGAGAATACTACAATTGTCCAGCAGTTTAGCAGGAGCTTGAAAAATATTTTTAAAAAATTGTCAGCTAATGATTGTCTGCACATTTTGGGCTCACCTTAAAATAATCTAAGAATATCTATTGCCTAGGAATAGATTTCCATTTATTAAAGGGTCAACCGATAAAGCATAGGCATTGTCAATATTTCAGAAGTAAATGGATGATATGTGAATTCATACAGATATTTCTGCAGTGAGAAATAAAATTGGTATCTGGAAAATTTAAATCAAAATGATTTAAACAATGCATGTGAAAGGGGGTATTAAATATTTGAAGCTTAGAGCAGCACAGCCTGTGGGGAAAATATTGATAAAATCCTCTCTTTTTTTTAATGGTTCCAGCTATTTAGGGTGGAAAAACCAGAAGGTTTCATCCATTATGTGCTAAATTTAAAAAGCATAGCCAAGCAACAAATATAATTCTCGATTAATATTTAATCATCAGGGCCACTGGTGCAGTATTAGAACAAGAAAATACATGAGTTTATTTGGCAAATTGCTTGTTTAATTGGCTCTAGAGATTATTTTTCTCTCTAATCACAGCACATAGGTCTTTGCATGCATGGAACAGAATAGAAAAGGCAGCCGCTGGATTGTGCTGCCTTCGTTAGCTGTGCAAACATACTGCTCAATTCAGTGACAAAATAGAAAAAGAATATAATATAATAGATACTTAGGGAATGCTGCAGGTCACGACTATAATTTTCTGGACCCACTACAAAGTACTTATTTTTTACCCTTAAAGCTCTTCGGGGATTGGGGCCATACAAGGGTCAGCAAACTTTTTCAGCAGGGGGCCGGTCCACTGTCCCTCAGACCTTGTGGGGGCCGGACTATATTTTGGGAAAAAATATGAACGAATTCCTATGCCCCACAAATAATCCAGAGATGCATTTTAAATAAAAGGACACATTCTACTCATGTAAAAACATGCTGGTTCCCGGACCATCCGCGGGCTGGATTTAGAAGGCGATTGGGCCGCATCCGGCCCCCGAGCCTTAGTTTGGGGACTCCTGGGTAAGATAATTATGAGCCCCCTAATCTGATATCCCTTCCAAATCTATACAATTATTATTATTTTTTGCTCTGTGCCCTAAACCTAAAGTTTTGTGCTGCCACTCAGAAGCGTATACTGACAGGATTCCTAGTTAAGACCCCCCAACCCAAATATTTTTATATTCCTTCCAAATCAGGGTCAAAGCTGTGTTCTAGTTTTCTGGTATTTTGTGCCATGGCCTTGAACATCACAGGAGGGGGAGTCCTAGCAACCACCTCAAACTTAATGTATTTTGTATGCCAAGAGATATTTATCACTTCGCCTACCTGGGGATGGTCCCTTCCTGGTCCACGAGGATGGGTGCCTGTTAAAAAGGCATCAATTGGCTGCAGTAATGCGTAAGGCACTCGCAGCATGTGGCCTGCTGGCCAGTGAGTTTGCACCTCATTCCTTCTGTATTGGGGCAGGTACTACTGTTGCGCACTGTTGCGCACTGGGGCCTGTCCGTCAACAGGATTAAGGATCTGGGTCGCTGGAAATCTGAAGCATAGAGGGGTTATGTTCGGATGTGGCGCTGAGGTGCAGTTGTTAATGTTGTTCTGTTGTTTCCTAGGTCTGCCTAGGTTTGGATAATAATAATAATAATAATAATAATAATAATAATAATAATAATAATAATTTATTATTTATACCCCGCCCATCTGGCTGGGTTTCCCCAGCCACTCTGGGCAGCTTCCAACCGAATATTAAAAACAGTACAGCATCAAACATTAAAAACTTCCCTAAACAGGGCCACCTTCAGTTGTCTTCTGAAAGTAAAATAGTTACCTATTGCCGTGACATCTGCTGGGAGGGCGTTCCACAGGGCGGGTGCCACTACTGAGAAGGCCCTCTGTCTGGTTCCCTGTAACCTCACTTCTCACAATGAGGGAACCGCCAGAAGGCCCTTGGTGCTGGATCTCAGTGTCCGGGCTGAATGGTGGGGGTGGAGACGCTCGGGCATTTGGATAGTCAGGCACAGCATTGTCCACTGGGCCGGCAGGAGGGCGGCGGAGTCTGGATTCGGACGCAGGCTCGGACTCCCCGACCATGTGTGCGTCTCCTGGGTGTCCAGACAAATAATGCGTTCGGAGGAGCTTCTCCCAACGGTGCGGACGAAGGTGTCTGCGGAAGACACACCTGCGGTGATGGAGGTGCAGCTGGGTGAGAACGATTTGCCAGAAGCTCCTGGCTTGAGCCTGCGGACCCACATGCAGGAGGACTTGGAAGAGTTGAAGGCAGCTCTTCCTGGTCTCAAAATCTTTTGGTTGCAGCTGTTTCAGCGACATGCGTGGCGAGGAAACCAATGCCCAGCTGCCACCGAAAGGGTCAGGAGGCGCATCCAGAGTGAAGTGGCCAAGAAGGTTCTGGCTTTGGGCGGGACAGTGATCCGTCATCCGGGCATTACCTTCCGTGATGCGCCCTTTACAGGCTTGATGGGGTTCATCTGTCTGTGATTGGGAATGATTTGTGGCTGACCTCCTTTCCCTGCTGCGTAGCAAATCGTCACAACTTGTAACGTTGCAGATAGGCTCTGGTTCAGGTGATAGGGATGGGAGAATGCTCTCGCCATCCCTATGTGAAGGGTATTCTGTTAAAGGAATCCAGGGACTCAAATGGTTTGGTCAATATCCAAGAGGGGGTTGTGCCCGTGCCTGAGTCCAGGGGGACATCTGGGTGGCGGACATAGTCTGTTCCCAGCTTTTTGCCTATCCAGGTGTTCACCCTTGGCTGACCTATGCTGGTGCCCTGGGTCAGCGCTGCCTGCAAGGGTGCAGGGAGCTAGTCGAACCAGAGCCTATGCAACCACTCACTTTCTGTAATCAATAAAGTTGTGGCCTAAATTCTGCCAAAAACCAAAACTAAAATTTGAGTCAAGTGTGAATTTATTTAGGGAGGAGGTCTCTGGGTCTGAACACACAAATTCAACGCGTCACTAAATGAAGCATAAGGGGTGGGTGGGATCCTTATGAAACCTCTCTACTCTGAATCAAAGCCCTGTGGCAGACTTTGAGACACCAGCTGTTATCACAACACATCACAGATTCTTTTGGGTTCTTCCCTTTTTAGAATTTCTCTTTACAAATTTCCTTCTTTTTCAGATTGTGTTTTCCCCTCAATATCAAAGCAGACCACATGGTGATAAGAGTTTAGTATCTACAGATATACAGGAAATTAAGGATAAAGTTATGGAGAGATTGCAGCACATGAGCTGGTTTGGGCCAGTTTCTGTTCCTCTTCTTGTGCACTGATGATGAGAGATGATGTGATTTATTTTTGATATAATCGGACATTTTTATGAATAGCTGATTCTAAAAGAAGCCAGCTTTCTTTTTCTTTTTTTACAGATCCTACAGCATTTGTCTAGCCCATTTTAGGTTGCCCTGCACCCCATCTCCACCTTCCAACCACACACACACAAACACACACACACACTTGCTCCCTGTAGAATTAGTGTGATTCCAGCTCACCATACAAACATCTCAGATCACAATTCAGTACTACCTTCCATATTATATTGATAATTGAATGAGAATTATGATGACTTTATTGCTAAAAAAGTAGAATTAACCCAATGCCCTGTTGTATTTCATAGCAAAGCAAAAGGAAGCTCATGTGCAAAGTTGCAGGGTAAATGCTAGTCTGAGGAGGGTTGAGAGAAAATACAGAATTGCATTTCCATAATGCTCAAGAGCATGTCATTGGAACTAAAATGCGATCAGCATTTTTACAATCATATCGGATGCCCAAATATTGTTTCTTTTTTCCTTAATGCATACTGATTCATTAAAGATGAAAGTAACAGAACTGGGAAAGCCCTGCTGTGTGCCTCTGGGCAGGTACTAGCCTGCCATTCTGTTGCTTTTGCAGAAGCCTCCCATCTGACCACAGTGAAAGGAAAACTCCTTGGAGTCAGCTGCTGTTCGGTTCCAGAAGTGTTTACTCTCATTTCTTGGTTTCACTTCCCTTTGAACTTTAATCAGCTGGCCATTGCCAGATCCATTCTATTGGAGGTTTGTTCAATGATTTAGGTTTAATCAGTGGCAGCCGAAGACTTTCCATGGCCCGGGACGGCACCATGGGCGTGCACCCAGGGGCGGGGTGCCGCCCCACGCAGCATGCATGTGCGGTGTTGCTGCACATGATGCGTGCACAGGAAGCGCACGATGCATGTGCCGTACGCAGTGGCTCCGCACCTGTGTACTACGCAGCGGAGTCACCGACAAACCTCAGTGCTGTATTGGGATGCTGCCACCCGGGATCCTCTGCTCGCGGCTGCAGCGGCTTCATCGGTGGAGGTGGGGAGGGGGCGCTGCCCCCTGAGTGCCGCCTGGGGTGCCCTGCCCCTATCACCCTCCCTATTGCTATGCCCCTGGGTTTAATTAGCCACTAACCATATGGCTGAGGATGAGGCTTCACCAGAAAGGGCTTTAGTTTGAGCAGGGAAAAACCAGTAAACCAGCCAATGCTACTGTCGATTCCTGCAGCCCCTGTTGGCTCTGCTGGCTCAGCTATCCCTTGCCTCCTGCAGGGGCAGCGAATCACAAGACCAGGTGCCAGCAAAAATCACGATGCAGGAAAAACCGTGAAGCCAGCCAATGCCTCTGCATAGCTCCACCCTTATTTCAGACATCGTGATATATTGTGATGTTTAGTTGGTGATATATCACGATGTTGAAAACCAGATGTCACCCAACCCTAGTCTTGATGAGAAACATCCTGCCATTTGCCTGTCACCAGACATTTGTCTGCATTGGGCACCATTTTCCATGAAGCTGCACCACAGCATACAGTACAAAAGCTTCATGGGGCTGAAAGCAAGACAACAGAGTACAGCAACTCTGGCTCTGTGGCTGTGTCAAACTGTGTGGTTTGAAGGCTTCATTGTCTTCTCGGGGGTGTTTTAATGACAGATTAATTACTGGTTGTCAATAGCAGCAGAAGTACTAATTATGTGGGAGAACAGGATGAAAGAGGTGTTTAGGGGTCATTCTGGAGCACATATTGAACTGAGTGGAACATGAGAGAAAAAAGTGGCCACAAAAGCAAATTGAACACTGAAGTTAGCAGGGAGACAGAAAAGATCAACATACGGAGTATACTAGACAGCGGCTGAGCAAAATGGAAAGTAGAAACCAACATTGCAGGATGTGTGCTATCAGCATAGCTGTCAACCCTCTCTCTCTTTTTTTGCTGGAAATTCCCTTATTCCAGTGCCGTTTCCCGCTGCTATCCTGGATTGTTAGATATACCGTAGACTGTCCCCGGGACAGGCGAGGCTGCTGCTGATCCCTTATTTTCAAATCCGAAAGTTGACAGCTATGGCTATCAGCCTGAATATGGAATCTCATGAAATCTGGATTCATAGGTGTTGCCTGCTTCTGGTTGTTTGAGTGAGAACATCACCCTCCTTCCTAGCCAGTCTGTGATGAAGAGGATGGACTTTTCCAACCCTGGTTCCATGAGCATCCTCCAGCAGGTCCATGGAATTTCACAACCTCCCACCACAGGTGCCTCCCTTTCCCCTCTTGCAGCAGCCAGTCACCACCACCCCTTCAAAGCACTGAAGCACCCACAAATAACACATACCCTACTTATTACCAGTTTTTTATGAGGGCAAGAAGAGGATGCTGTGGTTTCAATTGACTGCACCTGCCTGAAGTGGTACACACAGTCCAAGCAAAGTTTCTAAACTCTTTATTCTGTTAATTGCATAAACTGCCCCCCTGACATGGCATTCACAATGTTCTATGTCGGTTTTCAACTATGCTGGTAGATCATTCACACTGCCAAGATTTACTGAAGCTGTCAATCTTACAGTCCTCCTACACAATGTGTGAACGTACATTGCCAAAGTGTTGACAGTGTGTCTATAGTTTTGACAGCATGTTCAAAGTATTGAATACTTTCCCCTATTCCTTGCATAAGAGTACTATCCTCTTCAAAGACCATGTCTTTAGTTGCATGGCCTGTAATTTCCAGGCTCATAGGTCACAGTGTAGTCAAATAACTGGAAGTAAGAAAGCCACAATTCCTCTCCTTCCTCAATTGTGGGTTAAAGTGCATTTCCCTAGTTGATTTTTAAGACCTGCATTGTCTGCTTATTTGAATCACGTTTCTACAATGAAAGTACTCAATGTGACCTATGCTTCAACAGCAAAACCAATATAAAAATGATAATACTCTGACCAAATAGACACATAAAAGCAATCTTATTTTAAGACAAGACTGGTCAGTAGCTTGCAAAAACCTTACTGAAATCAAGATATATGAATCCTTATGTTGATTCTATTTTCTATTTGATCCACAATTTTCTTGGTACTTCATCCTATTCATACTACCTAGACGTGGGTGGCACTGTGGTCTTAACCACTGAGCGTCTTGAGCTTGCCAATCAGAAGGTTGGTGGTTTGAATCCAACCAATAGGGTGAGCTCCCGTTGCTCTGTCCCAGCTCCTGCCAACTTAGCAGTTTGAAAGCATGCCAGTGCAAGTAGATAAATAGGTACCTCTGCAGCGGGAAGGTAGATGGTGTTTCATGCGCTCTGGCTTCTGTCACGGTGTCCTGTTGTGCCAGAAATTGTTTAGTCATGCTGGCCACATGACCTAGAAAGCTCCCTCGGCCTGAAAGTAAGATGAGCGCTGCATCCCATAGTCACCTTTGACTGGACTTAATCATCCAGGGGTCCTTTACCTTTTCCTTACCTTTACTCCCTTGATCAAAAACTTAGGCAAAATAGTTGACCCATTGCACTAGCAATTCATTTGTGGGATGATTACATGAATCATTTCTGATCAAAGATATTCAGACTGTCAGCTGAGCTCTCAGTCAAACTGAGAAGCAGCAACTGTGGCAGAAAAAATAACTCAATCCAATTCAATCCCTTTAGTCAAGAATGTTATAAAATATGGTACCATCAAATGCATCCCCTGCTGTGAAAAGATCTCTCTTTTTTCCTTGTTACTTTAACTTGCTTTTCCAGTACCTTTTACATTTTATAAAAGGCCATTATTCCAATTTGATCCATAGGGGAACTGAAGTGTACAAAAATAAGCCTATGGTCTAAGCCAGAACATTTGTGAGCTAATCTTTCCTTTTACAGGAAGAGAGCCTGTTGTGTAATATGAGAAAAATTACCTGGGTAAACAACCCGAAATGTGCCTATCATTTAATGTTTGCTTCAACATTGCTCCAATCTAAGAAGCTACTAAATGAGAAGTGATTAATCTCTCAGAGTTGGCACAGAGTTGTGCATGATTCTTAATGAGGGAGGCCAAGGAGGGAGACCAAGGAGATTTTCAGTCCCACTCAGTGATCATAAAGATCCCACAGTCAGGTACCCTCAGGGTATTTCCTCTGAAACTAGTTCTAAATGCCAAAAAGGATTTCCTAGCTGAGGTCACTGTGTTAAATTAAAGAGTCTAGAGTTGAAAAGTGCATCACTTCAAATAGTTATTGGTTTGTTGGTTGGTCTGTCTGTCTGTCTGTTTGTGTTTGTTTGTTTGTTGCATTTAAAACGCTGCCTTCCTCCTAAAGGAGCTCAGGGCAACAAACGCAGACAAGATAGAACAATTAAAACATCTAAAAATGTATATTTTGACAATTTCACCACTGTTTTTAATGTCTGCTTTTTTGCAATTGCTAATGAATATTTTATACTATTTTATGCAAACTGCTTTAAGAGATTTTTATTAAAACAAAGTTATATATAAATCTCTCTTAACATAAATTAAATTAGATATAAAGGGTAAAAGTGTTGTTGTTGCCAAGGACAGCAACTTCACAGAGGGGAGATTATGAGCATGTCTTGTGTTCTTCTTGTGGGCTTCCGGTAGACATCTGGTTGGACAATATGAAAAGAGGATGCTGGACTTGTTAGACTTTTCTTCTGATCCAGCAGAGATCTTCATATGCTCTTGCAGCTGGCTAGCACCACCCCAAGTGAATTCCATCGCACCAAAAGGACATTTGATACTTACAGAGAAGCATGCACTTCCTAGGCCCTAAAGTAAAGGTAACGGAGCCCTGACAGTTAAGTCCAGTCGCGAACGACTCTGGGGTTGCGGCACTCATCTCACTTTACTGGCCGAGGATGCCGACATTTGTCCGCAGACAACCTCTGGGTCATGTGGCCAGCATGACTAAGCCGCTTCTGGCAAAACCAGAGCAGCGGACGGAAACACCATTTACCTTCCTGCCGGAGCGGTACCTATTTATCTACTTACACTATGATGAGCTTTTGAACTGCTAGGTGGGCAGGAGCTGGGACCGAGCAATGGGAGCTCACCCCGTCACGGGGATTCAAACTGCCAGCCTTCCGATCGGCAAGCCCTAGGCTCAGTGGTTTAGATCACAGCGCCACCCGCATCCCTCCTAGGCCCTACAACATGGCTTATTGGATTTGGGTTTATTACAGCATTTAGAATTGTAAGAACAAAAGGTCTCTGCAGCAACAAGATGAAGCCAAAGCGTTTTACAAATGGGCCAGCAGAGATGGAACTAGCACAAGTGATTTCCGTATGGAGTAGCCTTCACTGCTACCAGATGGAGGAATCATGGTCCAGGAAAGATGGCATTCCAAGGCATTCCAGGAACATATCACGCCATAGCAGCTATAATGCATTTTTGCTCATGGAATTCCCATGGAATTCTGGGTAGTGGGGAATAACAAGTCTTCAGTTTCTCAACTTCGCTTTGTAGATCAGATCCATGTGAGATGACTTTCCAAAAGTGACATGTTAGGAGACCAGCTTATCCTGCCGATCACTTTGCAAGCAGCAAAGCTCAGCATTCCAGATATTATCATTACACAGCTGTGTGTGAGAATGACCTTCTTATTTCTAAAAAGAAAAAAGAAAAAAAAAAGCTCTGACATCATTTGGTGGTATCAAAGGATCTGAAACTGTGCCATAAGCAGTGCCTCCGTGTATAGCTGCTGGTATCATTGGAGATGTGGCAGAGTAGGTCAAACTTGCTAGGAGAAAGAAAATGGACAAAGCAATATCAGACCTTGCATTCACAGCAAATGATGGCATTATTAGAATCCTGGGATTTCATACTCATAAGCTTTATTGTGATGAGGAGGTCCTCTTGTTAAAAAAATACAGCAACATTTGGGTGGATTACTAGAGCACGTGGGACTTCCTGTTAACTGGTTATGGCAGGTGAGTTGGGCTTCTCATCTCCCATGCTGCTTCTACTTCAAACAAGGACTTGGTCTAAAAGGATAACCAGTTTTAGGTACCCATAATCTGTCCCTAGGAATTCTACATAAAGTATTGAATACCCTAAGCAAGACAGAAATTAGAGTCGGGTTCAGAAGCCACATTCCTGGACCCACTCTTCCTCCTGGGCTCCCTCAGTAGATGGGTGTCACAGAGTGAGCTGGTCAGTAAATCATACAGTTCAAAGTTGAAGTTAATTTTATTAGCAAAAATATAATCTTCACAGACTTAGCTGAGCATCCAGTCTAATGCTCTGTAGGACCTACTCCATGAAATCAGTTGCTGAGACTAAAGGTCCCCACCTACCAACAACTGTCTATGTCTCCTCCTCTCTAGGCCTCTCTAGGGCTTATTCCAAGCAATTGGAGACTGCACCTGCCTGCAGACTGCCTTTGCTCCGCCTGTTTCATGCCTCTCCTGGTGACGCGAAACAGTGGGGACAGGAGCTTGTTGTAGCAGGAGGGGACTCTTCACCAGCCTGACTCATCTTTGCCTCCCTCTTCCCCTGCTTCTTTTTCTGGACTTCTCTCTGCCACAGACTCTCCCTGCTCACTAAACCCTGTCATCTCTTCAGCTTTCGACACCTCCTGTTCCCAGTCTTCTTCCTCTGGCCACTCAACATCATCCCACCACCACTCCCTAGGCTCTGAGCTTTCTTCCCTTGGTGGTTCCCCAGTTTGTTCCTCCCACCATTCCTCTGTGCCCAACCAGTCCATGACAGTAGCTTGGGGTTTTAATCTCTGAGAACGTTGCCCTTGGTCAAGTACTTGCTTGGCATGCACAATGCCCCAGGTTCAATCCCTGGCATCTCCAGGTAGGGCTGGGAATGCCCCTGCCTGAAACCCAGAGTTGCTGCCAGCCAGAATAGGCAGTATTATGCTAGATGGGCCCAATAGTCTGACTCAGCTTCCTATATTCCTCAACCATTCAATATTAGTTTTTAGTATTTGTTTGCATTTGTGTTTAATATATCTGTTTGTTGTAGATGTGGCTCTCTTATTTCTCTGTGTGTATCTCCATTTAATTCCGGCATTCTGTCTTCCATTATTGCTGAGATTTTCCTCTCTTACACTCTCATTGCATTACTTAACTTTAAACTTTACTTACGATTAAATTTGGCCTCTATATTTCCAGACTGCAGTCTAATTTTCAGAAAAACAGAACTACAGTAAGTAAACCCCCATTTGTCCTCCTCTCAGTGGACTGTAAGATATAATCAAAACATCTAATAACTCCTTGCCATAAATGAATTCAACGATTAAGCAAATTATGAACTTTAAAGGTACAATTTGCAGATTAATGGCAATTCATCTCTTTTCCACAACACTTCTGTAAAGTCCTCTTCCTAGGTTATAAAATGTTATACTGAATGTGCAGCTATTTTATGTACATTATTTTATGTTCATTTATTTTCTGCACAATTTATATTTTATGCTCCTTTTTTTTCACCCCATCTGCATCTCTCTCCCCAACTGGAGCGTGGGGCTGCCATACGTGCTCTTTTTCCAGGACACATCCTCTTTTTCAGGGGTACGTAAAATGAGAGTTGCCATAGCGATCCATAATTAAAAGTAGAAGTCGGCAAATGTGTCCTCTTTTTTGCACTTCAAAATATGGCAACCCTAAAACCCCTTTCCAGTCCTGGGAGGAGCACGAGGAGCATTTGTGCGACACACCCACGTGCTGCAGCTGACACACTAACGTGTCACGACACAGAGTTTGGAAACCTCTACATAAATTATGACTTCCCACTCTGCATCATTTTGACAGTATCTAGGTCTAGGTAAAGCCTGGTTCTGGGGTAGAGGACCCGCCCACCACAGATTTGTAATAACTGGCCTTGATACCAGATTTCTGGGTGGCGTGGGTTGAGGAAGTTAAAGGGGAGACATAGTTGGTTTGATGTGAATGCTTTTTGGTCCTGGGAGAGGTTGAGATTTTGTTTATTTGTTAATTATGGTTTCTGAATATTGCTTTATTATTTGAGTATGTTTTAAATGGATGCTATGTTGTATGAAATATTAATGTATTATATGATTTCCCCCACTTTCCCCCCTATGGTAATATGTATTGTATATGTCTCCTCCTCCTCCTCCTCCTCCTCCTCCTCTCTCTTCTTCTTCTTCTTCTTCTTCTTCTTCTTCTTCTTCTTCTTCTTCTTCTTCTTCTTCTTCTTCTTCTTCTTCTCCTCCTCCTTCCTTCCTTCCTTCCTTCCTTCCTTTCTTCCTTCCTTTCTTCCTTCCTCTTTCTTTCTTTCTTTCTTTCTTTCTTTCTTTCTTTCTTTCTTTCTTTCTTTCTTTCTTTCTTTCTGTAATTTGCTTGGAAACCTTCAGGTGACAAGCAACTAATACAGGGGTCAGCAAACTTTTTCAGCAGGGGGCCAGTCCACTGTCCCTCAGACCTTGTGGGGGGCCGGACTATAGTTTCATTTTTTTAAAAAAAAAAAACCGAATTCCTATGCCCCACAAATAACCCAGAGATGCATTTTAAATAAAAGGACACAATCTACTCATGTAAAAACACCAGGCAGGTCCCACAAATAACCCAGAGATGCATTTTAAATAAAAGGACACATTCTACTCATGTAAAAACACCAGGCAGGTCCCACAAATAACCCAGAGGTGCATTTTAAATAAAAGGACACATTCTACTCATGTAAAAACATGCTGATTCCCAGACCGTCCGCGAGCTGGATTTAGAGGCCGATTGGGCCGCATCCGGCCCTGGGCCTTAGTTTGGGACCCTGAACTAATATGTCTAATAAATGACATGTCTGAATGGCGGGTTAGGACTCCCTGCTGTCCCAAAGCCTGAACTAAGGTGGATCCCAACAGCAGCAGTGCCACCATGCAAATATATGGTAAAACAAAAATAAGAAGCATATCCTCAGATGCATTTTGGGGATAAAGGTGGGTCTCAGGTTGGAAAAGGCTGAAGACTACTGACCTGTTCTGATTGGATACTGATCTCTTCTTGAACTGAAATACTTATGTGCTCCCATGCTGCTCCTGCAAACACATTTCCCATACGCACAATGGAAAACCTTCTCTTGGCACTTGCTTATGGCTACTTCTCACCCCCCATGTATATTTCGCAGTGCATTTCCTAGCAGAGAAGTGCATGCCCCATGGAGAGAAGTGCTTAACACAACATGCTATTAACACTCCTAACACCCCAGTGTTGTCAGGGACTGGGCAGAGGAGGAATGGTGGAGACCGCCTCCCCAGCCTGACGCTTCCAGAAAAGAAGAAGACCGTTCAGAATTACAACAGGGGTTTGGGGGAGATCACAAATGTTCCTCCTTTGGAGTGCCGTAGAAAGGAAATGCTTCCGTGTCTTCAACTAACATGCATGATCCAATTTATATTCTACCCAACTTATTTCCCCCTCCTCTGTGTGTGAAACCCATGCAGCACATCAGGCTAGTATAAAGAGTAGGGAGTTTGGGAGTGGGGAAAGTACAATCTTATTTGCCAGGGCAACTTTCCCCCGTTAATGGGATTTTGAATACCATCCAAGTTCCCTTCTCTGCATATAGCGACCCTGCTTGGGAGACTGCATTGGGAGACATTTCTCTGTGGTGTTGTCAATTATTATGTTTGCATGCGCAGGTTACATTCATTTATGCTGTTACAGCAATATAACAGCATCTATTTGAGCAATCTTCCCTTAGGGACAGTCAATGTGGAAATCTAACTCATTTTATGGTCTGTTGCATAAAAGCTACAGCATGAGTTCCCTTTATGAGCTTCTCTAGAAAGGTATTCCTAACAAACTCCCAAGTACTTCAGTCATAATATTCTTTGGGAGTATCATGCTTGCTGTGCTTGATCTCTGTTTACGTGTTGACATGCAATGTGTTTGAGCAGTTGGTCACTAAGACACTTTATCTTTCTTTTTCTAGTAGTGGCATCCGCCCTGTGGAATGCCCCCCTGTCACAATCTGTAAAAATGGCGATAGAGGTTTCCCCCCAGATACATGGGAGTTTAATATTTGTTAGTTAAAGTTATATCCCACTTTTGTTCAAAGGAACTCAAGGTAATATTTATGACACATACAGAAGATCTCCCATCCAGACAGTGACCTAACACAGACCTAGCAATGCCTTTGACTTCAGTCAATGTTGGTACATCTTGTTGCCCTGGACCATAACCTTATAGCTAATAGCTCATCATAGTGTGGTACCTGTTTTATATACTACGTCTACCATTCAAATCGATTCTCATTGCTGATCCAGGTCCTATAAGGCAGATTACAGATACAGAAATGTTGGGGATATAGTTCTTTGTTTTGAAGAAGATATGATAACTGGGTGGCAGGCAATTGAAATCACATGAAAACTGCATGGGCGATTAGCAGCAAGAACGCAGCCCTCACTGTAGTGAAAGCTAAAATTTCTGTTACTGCCACTGAAGCAAGTTGAAAAAATTTGCATAATTGCTAGCCACCCATCCACTTGAAGGAAAATATGCTGTGAAGTCCTATTAGCAAGTGTCAGTTAAAATATAGCTATGCTTATAGGATGTGAGTGATTCATCTGATAGACTTGAAATGTTTTCGTTGCTCCAAGGCAAGGGAAATATATATGGGGAAATCCTTGCAAGTAGACCATTGTGAAATGGACCTGTTTCTTTCTTTCTCTCTTTTTACAATTAATGCTCTTTCTTTTTTTGCCCCATCATACTTTTCATCCAGGCTTAAGTATACAAAGGAAGCGGCTCTTCAAATGAAAGGAAAATGCAACATTGATTATACTGACATGCCAGTGAACAAGGTTTTGTCCTTGATGAGGAGTCAAAGTAGCACTCTAAGCTTCAGCTGTGGCAACTCCAGAAATTCAGAATAAAATACCTGGCTCCTCTAGTTAAGAATGCTGTAAGGGCAAAAGAGATAAAGGACGTGGTAGACATATGAATTTGCAAAGAAGCACCGGGAAGCTGGGAAGATACATATGGATTTTTTAAAAAAATAAATTAAAAATCAACTTCCTTTATATCCTTTGCTTTTTTTAATTAGCCGTTACAAAGAATGTACTTTTGACATACCAAGAACCGATATCATATATAATTATAGCAACTTGGATGTTTTTTGCAAGATACGGGAAGCTTTTAATAATGCCTAAATTGCCTGGATGGGAGAAGAATATGCTATAATGAGGTAGCTAAAGCTGTGCCCTCTAGCTATTGTTAGACTGACATTCACATCTTCCCTCTCTGACCAGGTTGGCTGGAGCTGATGGGAGTTGGAGTCCAGCAGCATCTTGAGAACACCAATTTGGCAACTGCTGCACTAATGCTATTCCAAGGTTTAGGAGGATGAAATGTGTTGGCTATTCTTTTGCTATAATGTCGAAACTAACCATTTGTATATGTACACAAGAGAAGAGGCAGAGTTACAAACATTTTGCAAATTGACCACTTTTGCCAACCTCTGGAGAAACAGTATACCTGAAGAAGTGTCTCCACCCCCATCATTCAGCCTGGACACTGAGGTCCACTTCCGAGGATCTTCTGGTGGTTCCCTCACTGTAGAAAGTGAAGTTAAAGAGAATCAAGCAGAGGGACTTTTTGGCAGTGGCACCCTATGGTCAAATGTCAAGGAGATAAAGAACTAAAATATAAAGAACTACACAACTTTTAGAAGACATCTGAAGGCAGCCCTGTATTGGGAAGTTTTTAATGTTTGACATTTTATTATATTTTTATATTTTGCTGGAAGCTTCCCAGAGTGGCTGGGGGAACTCAGCCAGATGGGTGGGGTATAAATATTATTATTATTATTATTATTATTATTATTAAACAAACCACATACTTCAAATATTATAAACTATGTGTTTGAAATGTTATAGTTTCTATTGCATCTATTCTAGATTTTATTATTGTATTTTTGTATTATTGCCTTTTGTATGTTGTTGTAGAAAACACAAAACACAAAAAACTTAATTATGAGACCAGTGTCACATTTCAAGAGAGTGCTGGGGGTGCCAGTCCCAAAATAAATGCAGGGGGGGGGATAACATGTAATGACTGCCATGGGGAATGTAGCATAACACAAAAATGGAGAAACATCTACTGTACTTCCAAAAACCTTGTGCTTACTGTGGGAAGTCAGCTATGTCCTGCTGGTCCTGAGAACATACAATGATCAACAATCCTTGTTGTGATCATACATTATCGATCACACACACACACACACACACAGTTGCTGTCTAACAGCAGCAGTGAGCATTCCTCAGCACTAGGAAAAATATACAAGGAAGACACACCATAAATGTGTCCACATAAATCTCTTGGGAGGCATCTGCACATTTTCCTCCATAACTTTATTTTTAGGAGGGCTACAGACTTAAACAAAAGAAAAGAAAGCTCACGGGCTGGGGGACCAGCAAAAGCCTTTAGCAGGCTCATGGCATCCACAGACACCAGGTGACAACCCCAACTTACAAGGTCCTCACGCAAGTAAGGGCAGAGAGAACACATGTTGCAATATCTAATTTTCGCAACTGTCTCCCCACCCCTCCCCAGTTGTGAATATTGTACCATCTGCACATCTAATACTCTAGCCAGCCTTTCTCCACCTTGGGTCCCCAGATGTTGTTGGACTACAACTCCCATCATCCCTGACGAGTGGTCCTGCCAGCTGGGGATGATGGGATGATGGGAGTTGCAGTCCAACAACATCTGGGGATCGAAGGTTGTGAAAGGCTACGCTAGCCCCACAATAGTGGGTGACAATGTCCTCCTCATGCAGGGAAGAGACGTACCTCACATGCAGGTAAATGACCAACAAAGGAGCAGGACAAGCTGGTATTTGACACCCAGTTTTTCATTATAATTCCTAGTATACTCACAGTAACTGCAATACAGTATCTGACCCATGGGTGAAGAGGCGGTGACATGAGCTGAGCGCCTAGGTGGATTTTTGTAAAAATGTTTACCCATTTCCTTCTGAACACGCCGTGCATTGGATATGGCAGATGTTCTGCTGGCATAGCAACAGCATGTCACCACTCCCAGCCTAATGTGATTACTGTATAAGATTCCTCTCCCTATAGCGAAAGTTTCTCCTGTTTCTAAGGCCACTCTGGGAACTCTTGACTTGCTTTATCAGGTTCCTGATTTATACATTTATTTATTAAAAATATGTATATACCGTACTACTATTCATAAAAATATCAGAGAGGTTTGCAACGATTCTGCATAAAACCACACAATGCAAACTGTATAAAAGGTTTAAATTAGAAATCAGTTAGCTATTATGGAAATGTGTCTTCTTGATTGCCTGCCTAAGCCAGATGGAATAAAAGAGTTTTCAGCAGACATTTAAAAGCTGAATCAGAAGGTGCTTGCTTGCTGGATCCTGTTGGTGGAGTGTTACACAGTACTGGGCTGATGACACTAAAGGCTTAGTTTCTTCTTGTTGTTAAATGAGCCTTGCTAAATTGAGGAATGGTCAACGATGGTCCTGCAGATGATCTCAGGGACTGGACTCAGATATAAGGGTCCAAGCAGTCTAAGGTACCCATGACTTAAGTTGCTCTGTGCTTTGTAAATTAATAGGTAAAGGTAAAGGGACCCCTGACCATTAGGTCCAGTCATGACCGACTCTGGGGTTGCGCGCTCATCTCGCATTATTGGCCGAGGGAGCCGGCGTATAGCTTCCAGGTCATGTGGCCAGCATGACAAAGACGCTTCTGGCAAACCAGAGCAGCACATGGAAACGCCGTTTACCTTCCCGCTATAGCGGTTCCTATTTATCTACTTGCATTTTGACGTGCTTTCGAACTGCTAGGTTGGCAGGAGCTGGGACCAAGCAACGGGAGCTCACCCCATCACAGGGATTCGAACCGCCGACCTTCTGATCAGCAAGCCCTAGGCTCAGTGGTTTAACCACAGCGCCACCTGGGTCAAGGGACTTAAACCTGGCTTGGTAGTAGATGGCAGCAAGTGCAGGGTTTTTATTAAAACTATGGTGTCATCCAGATGCCCTCACTGGCAGTCTGGCTGCCAAATTCTGCACCAGCTGGAACCTCTGAACCAGGCCCAAGGGCAGCCCCACATACAGCACATTGCAGTAATCCAACCTCAAGGCTGGATGGACAACATTTAATTCTGTGGTGCTGTTTAAGGCACTGTTCTGTTATTGTGGGGAGGCAGTGCTGAACATTTACTGTGCTATAATTCTTTGAAAGTGCCTTGGAAATGGTCTGTAAACTAATCTTTGAGAGATGATTATGTAGGAGATGTCAAACAAATGGAATTTGCTGTCATTAACTGAAATTTACTGGACTCAAAATGAGGGGGGAAATGTAGCATATGCAGCTAACCATAGAATTCTTCTTAGCAGATGATGGCCTAAAAAGGGCTGGGTGTGTGGGTGACTGTCGCAAGTGAAGCCTCATTGTCTTTTCTGGCTCCCAATTAGGACTTACCAAGGCAAGTTCATATTTTTAGTTCTTCACTTTCTGGCTTCAGGCTAAAGAATGTATTTTCTGCTGAGATTTGTTGAACATTCTGTCCCGGTTAAGAAACGTCTGAGAAGACATTTTCTTAAAGGTGCCCCTGTGATGTTTTGCTAATTCTCGCACATGAGGGTCAGGCCTGGGTATGAGGGCGCCTGTTAATTCCAAATGGCAAGCACAACAGCATAAAGCAATGTGAGAAGTTTTCGTCTGTGGGGATAAGGGAAATCGCAGCTACACCAACAGACAAAGCGTTGACCTTTAAGGCAAAGCTGCTTGACACCACAAGTGAGCATTAGCTTCAGGTTGTTTGCTGCAAACCCTGTAGGGACACTCTGTGCCACAGAAAGAGAGGGAAGGCATAATAGGCCCCATTATAACACCTCACCTAGCTGTGTGGGCATTCCTTTTCCATGGTTCTACCTCACACAGTTGCATGTGTACGGTATGTTACCCCTCAACAGGCTAACAGATTATTTTATCCACCCTTCACCAGCAAGCCCCAGGGCAGGTTACACCAATTTAAAATTCAAAATGAAGTTAAAATGACCTTAAAATTGAAAACAGTTAAAACAGATCACAAAGGGATGAACTCTGAAAACAAACACACATCTCAGGCATCAAAACCAAGGTAAAGAGGTGCCCGGAACTACAATGTGCACAGAATTCTCTGAGGGGAAATGTACTTCGAATGTGCTTTAAAAATATAGTGTGTACACTTTGGCAATTACATGGGAAAGACTCACATCTATGGATTTATTGTACAGTGGTACCTCGACTTCCGAATGCCTTGACTTCCGAAGGTTTCGACTTACGAAGTCGGCAAACCCGGAAGTCTTTTCACTGTGCGCGGTGAAAAAATGGATGCTTCGACAACCGAAGGTTTCGACTTACGAAGAGCGCCGCGGAACAGATCGCCTTCGTAAGTCGAGGTACCACTGTATTTGCTGAGGGCAAAAATGCTTTCCCACTCACATTCCCCAGTTAGCGGTGGCATGCTACTTCTGATACTGCCGTTCATATATCGCTTATCCTCCATGAATTTGTCTTAATCCATATTTAAATCTATCCAGCTGGCAGTCATTGCTTTGTCTTGTGGTAATGTAAGGCATATTCTCATTGAAAAACCATCTTGATTTTTTTTTTTAAAAAAAGAGATTTAGCTGCCGTGGCTTCCTGAAAGGAATCCTGGCAATAGTTGGCAGACTTTTCAGAAACTGTAAATGAGACCCTATTTTGGTGTCCTGCTCACATGTGAGCCCCATATGCAAGCAGGAATGGGCACCCTAAGCTATGCCCCCAGTTGAAGGGTGATGGGGGTGGTGACATAGCATGGAGAAAAGAAAAGAAAAAGAAAAATACAATCCTTATCCCTTGACTATGGACACTCTAAAATTCACCAGCAGACCCTCCAAATGTCCCTATTTTCCAGGGACGTCCCTGATTTAAAGAAGTCGTCTCAGTTTCTGATTTGATTCTCAAATGTCCCGATTTTCCTTAGGATGTTCCTATTTTCATTGGAGAAATGTTGGATGGTATGGTAGGGTGTCCCTATTTTTGTTGGAGAAATGTTGGAGGGTATGGAGTTATCCAACCCCTGAGCCGTCTGAAGGCAATCCTGCAGGGAAGGTTTTCTTTAATGTTTAATGCTTTATTATGTTTTTATATATGTTGGAATCTGGCCAGAGTGACTGGAGCAACCCAATAAGATATGTGGGGTATAAATAGTAAAATTACCATTATGGAATGGGACGCCTCTATTTTCATTGGCAAAATGTCGGAGAGTATGTGCCAGTCTCTCAGTAGATTCCCTTCTCATTGTTCCTTCAAGCCTCTCTCCTGGCCTCCGAAACTTCTGTTATCACTGATATCTGTCCTTGATCTCCAGAACCTCTTGGCTCTGCCTGTTTATAAAGACTCCCCTTGTCAATCACAGATCCCTCCCTCAGGTTACAGATTTCAGGAATCCTGGTGATTTAAATCTTCCTCCCAGAAATATAAATAATACATAGTTAACAAATACATACATTGATAACCTATATGAAAGGAAAAGAAGAAAAACAAAAAACCTACATCACATGTGTGATTTTTGAGGGGATGTTGTTCCACAGGGTAGGTGACACGAGTGTAAAGGCCCTCTTCCTGAGAGCCAGTTGAATCACTGAACACACTACATGTGCTCTGTTCGTGTGGAATAAATGGATTGCATGTGGCTGCACTGACATGCCACATGTGCCACCAAGTTTTTCTCTTTTATTCCCATTTCTCACGCCCTCCCTCCCCCAACCTCCAGGACTCCCCCTGCCACGAAGAGTCCCGGAGGGCAAAAGGAGGCAAGGGGATGATTCTTTATCCAATTGAGTCCCTCCCCTCCCTCTGCCCCCCCCAGCCCTGAAGCCCCCCCTGCCACCAGAAGCTCCCAGCCCGAGGGAGACCAACAAGAGGGGGGAGACACCCAACCATCCCAAATCCTCTTGCCCAAACTAATTTTCTAATGTGCCCAATTACTATTACATCCTAATTTTAACTAACTTAAAACAATTTCCCTCCCTTGCCTCAATTTCCTTCCAAGGACTTCCTTATATTTTAATTCCTTTTTACTTTCCCAATCTTTAATTTATCCTTTATTCTCAATTTTTCCTCCTCCTCCCTCGTTCACGGCTATTCCCTTCAATTCCAGCAATGTCCAGAGTCAACAATCCAGTTTTCAAACCTTCTTATCCATCCTAATACAGAATATATTCCTTCCTCCTTCATCCCTCCCCCTTTTTAACATATTTTGACACCCAAATGTCTCTGTCCTCCCCCCGATGATCCCATCTTGCTTGCACATTGCGTTTCTTGTGTGCTTTCTGCCACTCAAGCAGCTCTTGTTCTTCCCCCTCGAAGAGGGGGGTGATCCCATTTTTTTAAAGAATTCTCTGCCCCTCAGACAGCTCTTGTATCTCCCCCTCCAAAGGGGGGGTGTTCCAAGTCGAAATTTGGTCTTTCTCCTCTTGTATATCCAAATCATCCTCTTCTTCTTCAATTATGCTGTAGTTAGATTCATCTGTCCTATTGTCCTCTATCAAAGTTCTTTCACTCATATTCTGTTTCTGTACATCTTGATTCATTATTTCCATCTGCTGCCGAGTTTTGTCCATTCCGATCTTTATTTCCCATAAGAGTTTCATAACTTTCCTCTGGAAGCCAGGTGCATAGTCTGTTGTTGACATTTTCCCAAGTTTTCAAGGGCAGAGCAGAGCTTGAAAAACAGGAAGTGGTTACAAGTTACAACTGTTCTGAATGCTGCAAACTGGATGCGATGTATCCATTCCAAATGTTGTTACATTAGTTTTTATAATTATTACACTAGGCTGCAACCAATCTCCTGTTTAAACAGTCCAGTCTCTACTTTCCTCAGTTCAGCCTTTTATTCACCTAGAAGTGTCTATAAGCCAATTCCACCATTTCCTTTATATCCTCTCAGTCTGCTTGCTGTTCTGTCCGGGTTGCCGCTTTCGGGAGAGGAAGAGGCTCTTCCCTCTTTAATGTCCTCTATTTGCAGGGATTTTCCAGTTTTAATACAGTTCTCCCCCTTTGCCCTGCCTCAGGGGGAGAATTTTCTATCAATCCTTGGAATTGTTCAAATTACGAACCTCCTTTCCCCGGCATCGGGTGCTTCTCCTCTTACTGCTTCCTCTTTCATCAGTGGGGGGGGGGATCGGCTTCCGTTTTTTCGATCTCACCCCCGTTCCAAATTTAAAGTCCAATTATAATTTTAAATCCTTTTACTCACGGTTCCCGATCTTTTCAATCTTTCTTTAGGAAAAATCCAGCGCTCTCCGCCTCCGGTTCGGAGCTTCCCTCCGCGAGGATAACGATGGCGCTCAATATGGCCCCCACGACTTCAACCCTTCCTGCACCGGGGCTCTTATTAGAGCCTGCCGGCGAGCTGGGGAGTCGAAAATTGGGACTCCGCTGAGCATTTGCCCCAGGGTCGCTTGACTCTGGGTTCTATGGGGCGCAGCATCGCTCCCGCTGCTTCCCCCCCCCCTCGCAAAGGCGGGCTGCCTCGGAGCTCGAAGCAAACCCCACCGGACGGCGTTGGCGTTGAACCCGGAAGCCTTCCACATGTGCCACCAAGATGACATGAATGAGAAGCCAGTCATGTGAAATGTAGCTGGTAAGTACTTACTTTGAGGACAATTGCTTCAGGTTTCAATTGGTCCCGAGGTTTGGAGGTGTGATACTGCATTATATTCTGCCAGAGAGAGCAAGTCCTGCAAAGGTTATCATTATCATTAACATCATGATATATTTCAAAAGACTGATAGCAAATATCCCCCTGCACTTTATTTATTCCAAAATAAATGTAGCCAGCTTACTAGTTCAAGGGTTTGTTCCATTTTCTTTCTTCAAAAAGCCTCTTTCATTTGCAGCACTTTTTATGTAGACATATTTTTAAAAAAGTCTAGTAGGCACCGCTTGTGATTATAGTCCATATTTGAATGCAGCTGGGATGGTTGTTTTCTTCTGTGTTCAAAGAAGCGTATGCTGTAGCCACTATTATAAGCAATTCATCCAGGGCCTGTTCCCCCTCCCACTTTGGTAAGGATTGTCTAAGGCGTATTTCCAATTTTTAATTGATCTCCATCGCAAAAG
This sequence comes from Zootoca vivipara, assembly GCF_963506605.1. Taxonomy (NCBI): domain Eukaryota; kingdom Metazoa; phylum Chordata; class Lepidosauria; order Squamata; family Lacertidae; genus Zootoca; species Zootoca vivipara. The sequence goes on from NC_083276.1 coordinate 37,401,066, forward strand.
GAAACATGTAAAGCCTGGGGAATCTTAAATGGAAAAATACATGCAGCTTCTCATAAGTGCTTATTGACAGGACGTTACAGGTGACTGTGTGACCAGGTGGTTACATGCACAAATGAGTTTGGTAAGTTACCACTTGCTAGATGGTAATCTCTGATTACTCTGAGTGAACTGTTGCTAAATGAGGCAGCAGCTTAGTAGCCAAGCACATGATCCCTTGCTCGCTCATTAAAGGTAAAGGGACCCCTGACCATTAGGTCCAGTCGTGACCGACTCTGGGGTTGCGCGCTCATCTCGCATTATTGGCCGAGGGAGCCGGCGTATAGCTTCCACGTCATGTGGCCAGCATGACAAAGCCACTTCTGGCAAACCAGAGCAGCACATGGAAACGCCGTTTACCTTCCCGCTGTAGCGGTTCCTATTTATCTACTTGCATTTTGACATACTTTCGAACTGCTAGGTTGGCAGGAGCTGGGACCAAGCAACGGGAGCTCACCCCGTCACAGGGATTCGAACCGCCGACCTTCTGATTAGCAAGCCCTAGGCTCAGTGGTTTAACCACAGCGCCACCTGGGTCCCTCAAAGCGCTATCTTTAATGGTAGCGCTAAGTATGCATTAGCAAGGTACACGGTGTGTGGGGGTCACTAGACGGAGAGGAGGTCAAAAGCGTGGTTTCATATTGCGTAGTTTCAGCATTAGGTCAAGTAGTACCACACATTACCACCAACATGGGTAAGCCTCTGAAAGCAGCAGGCCTGTGTTGAGATTTCCCCTGCAGTGTGTATGCACTGGGGTTGTGGTGCCATCGCAGTGTGTCTATCCTCAACGCTTCCCCACACCATTACCCCCACATCATTAAAGTTAGCAGGGAAATGCACAACATGGTAATGTCACACTAATGGAAACTGGTGGTGCACATTGCAGGGGAGAGGAGGAGTCCTCAACACAGGGGGCTTCATTGTCAGCAGGACTCCATGTCAACGATAATGTCACTTCTGCCCTAAGGATCACCCCCCCCTCCACTTTGAAAAGCAATGCAGACACTTAATAAGTAGAAATGGAGCATCACATAAACAAGAGAACACATCATATCCAATACAATAAAGAGGCCGTGCACTGGATTTGGCTGAAGCATAAATCTTGAACTGAATTGGGATGATTTTTTGGGGGGAGGGGGTCCGTTTTCACCCAAGCTAGGTGGAAACAGCCCCAGATCACCCTGGCTCAGGTTGGGCTAGCTGGAGCAAATAAAAACCCAGGTGAAATTTTTATCCGCTCCAGTGTCAGCAAGATTATGATCAAGCTTCCGTTTCATTTATTTTTGTTGCTAGGAGGTCTGGGGAGCAATTATCTTTACATTCAACCCTGAATATGGCAGTTGCTGTAAGGGGGTGCACTTAATTAATTCTCTTAGAAATACCATTACCGCACAGCATGGCTTTGTATTAAATGCTTTGACCTCCAGGGCTTCTGAACTTCTAGACTTAATTTTAGATAATTAATGTAATCACATACAGTAGCTGCAGTTGGAGCCCAAACATGTGGAAGGATTACATGCTTTGAAAAGTTCTGTCTGAGGCCCAATATTCTGGGGAAACGGTAAATGGCTTTGAGTGGGGAACCTGGTTTTTAATATCCATTCTATTCCACTTATAAACTTTCATAACAAAATCAAAATATGAAAAGGTGAGGGGGAGCAGAAGTAATGTATCACAAAAATGTGCCACGTATATATTTAATTATACTGGTACGAAAGAGAGAGTCTGAAGGCTCCTACAGAGGAAAAGATTGCATATGTTTGATTAATCATCAAATAATACATGAGACATGCTGAAGGTTTATAATAGATAAAAGTCATTGGTTGGACTTAGCTAAATGTCCTAGAAACCAAATTTCAACCTATTTCCTATTACATTTCAGTGAGGTCAATGAACTTAAAAACAATTACTCTGAATCACAGTAAAAGTCCATTTAGCTCAGTATCCTGTCTTCAGATGTGGTTCCTTCAGGATGTTTTAATAGTACAATATATTATTACATGAACAAAGGGTACACTTACTACTCTTCCCCTCACCTGCTGGGATCGAGGAAGATGCTGAATTTCATTTTTTCAAAAGTGATGCTTTACATAACCCAAGTAACAGCATACATACTGTAGCTGCTTAGGCAGAAAATCACACTTGAAAAATGAAATTCTGTGTCTTCCTGGATCTTGGCAGATGGGGAAAGAGTATCAGATCCTGGCATATTATCCTGGTTTCTTAGCTGTCATGAAGCCAGAGTTCAGACATAACAGAGAATTCTGGCTTATTTTTTTTTAAAAAAAGAAATTTGTTTTTATTGAAGATTTCCTTGTGTAACAAAAAAAGCACAGAGGAGGGGCAAGGAAGCAATGCTTGACCATGACACTCATCTACATTTTCCTAAACCAGGCATAGGCAGACTCTGGCCCTCCAGATGTTTTGAGACTACAATTCCCATCATCCCTGGCCACTGGTCCTGCTAGCTAGGGATGATGGGAATTATAATTCCAAAACATTTGGAGGGCCGGAGTTTGCCTATGCCTGTCCTAAACCATCATTTCTTGAGCCATCTCAATACAGCATATACTGTATAGACAATGCAGTACTATTATTCCAACAATACAATATTTGTTGTAAAACTGCTCTTTACTTTGCCAGTGATGGAAATGGGATTACCGCCAACGCAGTGTGAGCAGAAGGCAATTTCCACAACTAAACTTTCCCTCTCCCTACTGTCTTCTGTACTTCCCCAAAAAGGATTCCTCAGAAGGCTTGGAGGACTTAGCACACATTGCTGGCGAGTCGTATGGAACTGCATTTAAATCGCTCAATATCAGTTGGATAAATCTTGCACACAATGTTCCTGATTTCAGTAAATTCCCTGCTCTCATTGCAGCCCCCATAAGACACAGCTTACAATATTCAATAGGTCATTCCTTAATCTAGACCAGGATTCCATAACTCTGTTCTGGGCTAAGCATAGGTAAGTCCAGCCCAGTAGGCAGACAGAGGTAAGCAGAGATCTGGAAGGAAGAACACTGGTCTGCATGTAACTATAAGCAAGGAAGAAACTCTAAAATAAATAAATGTACTCCCTGATAAGCACAAACTGAGTCCAGGTTCTTCTTTCACAGGCTTCTGAATACAGCAGGTCCCCTGACCCTCTGGGAAGGTTTTTTTTTTAAGAGCAGAAGGGAAATATTGGTTGTATAAGCTACCTTCTACTGATGTAGTATTAGATACTGCCCAGGGCTTCTCCAAGCAGCTGGTTTATTCTGTATTCAACCTGATTTCCTTTGCCAAAGCTTACATAGTGATTAAGCTGTGGCTGCATTCAGACAGGTTTATTGTGTTAGTTTTACAGGTTAGAATCTGGTTTGCCAGAAGCAGCTTTGTCATGCTGGCCACATGACCTGGAAGCTATACGCCAGCTCCCTTGGCCAATAATGCGAGATGAGCGCGCAACCCCAGAATCGGTCACGACTGGACCTAATGGTCAGGGGTCCCTTTACCTTTACCTTTAGCACTGAATTTGAAATTCCCACATTAACAGGGTTCCACTTTTTCTGCAAACTAGACAGAAATGAAATAAAAAAATTCCTTCAGTAGCACCTTAAAATTCCTTCAGTAGCACCTTAAAGACCAACTAAGTTTTTATTTTGGTATGAGCTTTCGTGTGCATGCACACTTCTTCAGATAAGTGTGATTATCTTCAGATAATTCTTCTTCTTAAGTGTGCATGCACACAAAAGCTCATACCAAAATAAAAACTTAGTTGGTCTTTAAGGTGCTACTGAAGGAATTTTTTTATTTTACTTCGACCCAGACCAACACGGCTACCTACCTGTAACTAGACAGAAATGAACACTAAACCTCTCCTGGATTCCACTATTTTTCCAGAAGCAGCTTTTATGTCACATGAATGATCACGGAAAATGCAAAAACAAATGGGTAAGGAAATGTTGTGAATAAACTGTGGTCTGAGTTCAGCCTGTGCCCAGGTTTTACTGAGCATTTGTTCTGATTTGTTCACAAGGGTGGTTATATGTGAATGATTTATGTCAGAAAGACATAATGTGTATTCAAAGGAATGTGTATTCCTTTGAACTCTTGAACATCTTTCCTTTGTTTTCAAGAATCACCTGTGGCACCTCAAAGAGTAAAAAATTGTGTGCAGAGGAGGGTGACCAAGATGATAAGGGTCTGTAAACCAGGCCTTATGAGGAATGGCTGAGGGAGTTGGGTGTGTTTATCTGGGAAAAGAGGAAACACAGATAAATATGATCACCATCTTCATACATCTAGGACTGTCACGTGGAGCACAGAGCAAGCAGCAAGCATGTTTTCTCCTGCTCTGGAGAGTAGGACCCAAACTTAGGGCTTCAAGTTACAAGAAAGGAGATTCCAACTAAACATCAGGAAGAGCTTTCTGAAAGTAAGAGCAGTTTGGCAGTGGAACAGATTGCCTCAGAAGGCTGTGGACTCTCCCTCCTTTGAGGATTTTAAGCAGAGGCTGAATAACCATCTGTCATAGATGCTTTAGTTGAGATGCCTACATTGCAGATGGTTGGACTAGATGACCCTCAGGATCCCTTCCAGCTCTACAATTCTATGATTATTTGATTCTAAGTATAATGGTTTTCTTTCTGGTTGACTTTGTTCAGTTTGAAATATATCATACAACTGTCAGCATCATTTAAAAGTTAAATAAAACTGGAGTTTTTCTTAAAAGATTTAAACCAGTTGTGGTTAAAACATTCTTTTATTACTTTATTTTATACTTTTAATGCAAGAATAATTCCATCAGCGCACTCATAATAATCCCTTCTTTGCAGAGGAAAGATCTTGAGCTTAATCATTAATCATCCAAGAAGGAAAACAATTGACTGCAATATGTTGATAAGGGTCATAGCTACATATTTACAATGAAAATCAAGTGAAGTAATATACTGTGGGTATCTTGATGGAATCTTTTTCCTTATAGAAATCTGTTCAATGAGATAAAATGAAATTTTACAAGCTGATGGTTTTTGCCAAAGAGCTAAAAGATGGTGTAATTAAAAGAGGGTGGAATTTGTTGCAACCTTTAAAGGTAAAGGGACCCCTTACCACTAGGTCCAGTCGTGACCGACTCTGGGGTTGTGGCATTCATCTCGCATTATTGGCCGAGGGAGCCGGCGTACAGCTTCCAGGTCATGTGGCCAGCATGACAAAGCCACTTCTGGCGAACCAGAGCAGCACATGGAAACGCCGTTTACCTTTCTGCTGTAGCAGTACCTATTTATCTACTTGCACTCTGACATGCTTTCGAACTGCTAGGTTGGCAAGAGCTGGGACCGAGCAACGGGAGCTCACCCCGTCACAGGGATTCAAACCGCCGACCTTCTGATCAGCAAGCCCTAGGCTCAGTGGTTTAGCCCACAGTGCCACCTGCATACCAATTGCAACCTTTACAGATCTATTAAGGCATTTTTCTTCTCCTTTGTTTTCCAGCTTCTCCTTACACCATGGCACTTGCATTTTTCTGTTTTATACTCTGTGACCTTTAGGGGAACTTGCTATGGAGCTGACCTGTTGAATTTGAATCATCAATCCAGTCGAAGATTTGTAGGAAGTGTTTGATACTCAAAGGGAAAGGCAGTTTGGATCTAGATGCTGATATGCTTTCAACAGCCCTAATATGGCATAGCCTCAAAACCCCTTTTCATGTGGTGGCAGTCACTATAGAAATGGCTGCACTAGCTGGGGGATGGAATCTATTTTCTGGTGTCCAATATGATGTACTTACAGCATTTGGAAATGCTATGGTCTCGCAATAGAGTGGCTCAAGGGGGAACAGTTGGCTCCACTGCTACATATGAATAACAGCTGCACATTTATCTAGCCAAAAGGTAATTGTGTAGAAAGGCAATTGGTTTCATTATCTGTGTCAAATTACCTTTGATTATGTCAATCTTTATGGTGTTGGAGGAGACTCTTGAGAGTCCCATAAACTGCAAGAAGATCAAACCTATCCATTCTGAAGGAAATCAGCCCCGAGTGCTCACTGGAAGGATTAATCCTGAAGCTGAGGCTCTAAGACTTTGGCACCTCATGAGAAAAGAAGACCCCCTGGAAAAGACCCTGATGTTGGGAAAGATGGAGGGCACAAGGAGAAGGGGACGACAGAGGACGAGATGGTTGAACAGTGTTCTTGAAGCTATGAACATGAGTCTGACCAAACTGCGGGAGGCAGTGCAAGACAGGAGTGCCTGACGTGCTCTGGTCCATGGGGTCATGAAGAGTCAGACACGACTAAATGACTAAACAACAACAACGTCAATCTTGCTGAGATTAAAAGTACTGCTAGAGTTCTATTTGCTCCTAAACCAAGCCACTGCTTGATTCTGATTTTCTTTTCACTGACAGGTTTTTGGCCATTGGAGAAATTGGAAAGCAAATTTTAATGTGCACCCCAATCTCCAAGGTCAGGAATCCAAGAGGGCTTAAAGAATACCTTGGGTTTCATTTCCTTGGAAGGAAGGTCACTGGAAGCTTGTGATGTCTTTATGAAAAATGGTTTTATTTGCACATACATCCAGGTGGAGCAGAAGATACAAGGGATATTAACACTCCAACAGACTTAGGTTTCTAAGGGAGCCCTCAAAAGCACAGCTGTAATGACATACGCCACTGTGTTTGCCTAAATGTTAACTCTAATAATGCAAAATTGCAAATTGATGGTTGCGGTTCACAAGTCAAAAGAGTCCTTCGCCATGAGCAGGAAGGCGTCATGAGGAAGTGGCCACAATAGTGTGCATCCACTCAAAGCCATATTTGTTTTGCGAACCTCATGGATTAGCTAGCAGCTATTTGAGGGCATTAGGCATAACTCTGGACCGTAAGAGCCTGTTGAATCAGACCAATGGCACATCTAGTTCAGTATCCTGCTCTTACAGTGGCCAATCAGATGCCTGTAGAAACCCAGAAGGAGGAGCTGGGCACAAGTGCGCTCTTACTTCCTCAGTTTCCAGGAACCATAAGCACCAACTCATAGGGGCTAAGGCAGTTTCACACACACCCATGTATTTTTGAGAGAGCTGGGGCCCCTAAATTTTCAGAGAGTGTTTCCCTACGCCCCCTGACATCTCAGGATATTGTACAGTGTCACATCTGGGCCCCTCAACCCTCTGGAGAAGCTGGCGCCTCTGCTAGCAACTGGTACTCCAAAGAAAATTCCCTGTATTGCAAAACAGAACACTCTAAACAACAACGAGCAACACATAGGCTAATAATATACTAAAAATATTTCTATAACACTATACGTAAGTGTAGTAGTAGTAAGTGTAGTAAGCTTACAAGTGATTGCTGATCCATGGCCATTTGTTATACCTTTGGGGACAATTAATTTGCTGATGAAGACTTATCACCGAAACAGTTCATTATCCTGGAGCTGTTTGCTGTTGTGCTTGGAGCACCCTATTGCTACATTTGGAGCACCCACCACCTCACATTTATAGGATATTGACTTTGGAAAGGCATCCTGCCTCCATCCCAGTGACTTTTAATAGTGACTTATCACTCTTTCCATTCCTGATAATGGAACACTTATTCGAAGTTTATTAGTCTGTGACTCCATGCACATATTGTATATCTTCTGTTTATGTATTTTTACACAGTATAGTGTTATAAAAATATTGTTAGTATATTATTAGCCAACGTGTTGCTCGTTGTTGTTTAGAGCAACTGGTACTCAGCAGCACCCTGCTTTGATGAAGTAATCTCTTTAGCCTCTAAAAGCTTGGGCCACTGTAAATTGGTTAGTCTTCAAAGAGCCACAGGAATCATTCCTAGAAATTGCTGGCCTGATTACATCTGGGAGATGCCATTTATTCGCAGTAATTATTTATAATTATATCCTGAAAAACTTGTGAGGCTTGTTCGCTCGGTCCTCTTTGAAACAAAGCCATTTGCGTATTCCCTTGGAGGTATTCAGTAGAGACATCTTTGGTCTTTAAATATCCTGCCTCGCAGATGCTGTATAAACCAATGAATTAAATGGAAGGGAATAAATGGAGAGAATTTCATGAAAAGCTGTAACACAGCGAGATAGGTTTATCCAAATGCAAGCAGAACTTTTGCTGTTTCTGAAAGCCATGCAGGTTAGCACAGCAACTACTGTAGTTAACTTCCTCTTAATACCACAGCCTTTCAATATATTCTATTTCATGGAAGCATATTGGTTTGGGATTTGGGGACAGGAATTGCACATAGCCCAAGCTGGACTGAAATATTTACTAGCATAGTAGCTCCTTGAGGGTGGGGCTTCCTCATTAAGTCATGCTTTCTGGTACTATTGCTGTGGTTCTAAATCAATGTCCTCTGTTGCATACTGTTGTGAAGTTTAAACTGAGTACTAATAACAAGTAATTAGTCATGTGGAGCAGGATTAATTAGTGCACAATGAGCCTGCAGTACCTTGTCTTGTGGCAGCAGACATCAAAGGAGAAGCTGATAAGCAACTGAAGTCTGCTAGTAAAGAATATTGATATGGCTTCAAACAGCATAATGCCGTTAACATCCAAGACTGCAAGTTCACTAAGTGCCCTTCAGCAAAATTGCAGCCTAATTTACCCCTGAGAAGTATTGTATATAGAAAAAGAGCATATTGAGTGGTTGCAGTGGTCTTTATTTATTGTGCTGCTCTCATGATTTATTTCTCCTTGTTAGCGGCTTGGCGTATCTCAGTGTCCATCGGAGTGCGCCTGTTATTATTCCTTGTTTCATTTGTGAACTGCTTCCCACGAGACAGCCTGAAGTGATTTAAAATATGATAAAAACATATACCAAACAATTGCAGGTATTCAAATGACTGAAAGATTTGCATTATGTGTGTGTGTATGTGTGTGTATACACACACACAGGGACGTGGGTGGCACTGTGGTCTAAACCACTGAGCCTCTGGGGCTTGCCGATCAGAAGGTCAGCGGTTCGAATCAGCATGACGGGGTGAGCTCCTGTTGCTCTGCCCCAGCTTCTGCCAACCTAGCAGTTTGAAAGCACAGCGGCGCAAGTAGATAGGTACTGCTGCGATAGGAAGGTGTTTCTGTGTGCTCTGGCTTCCGTCATGGTGTTCCCTTGTGCCAGAAACAGTCTGGTCATGCTGGCCACATGACCCAGAATGAAAGCTGTCTGTGGACAAACGCTGGCTCCCTCGGCCTGAAAGTGAGATGAGCGCTGCAACCCCATAGTCACCTTTGACTGGACTTAACCGTCCAGGAGTCCTGTACCTTTTACCTTTACCTATATACGTGCACAGCAGAGAGAGCAAGAGTTGATATGAATGATTAAGATTGAAATCTAAGTAGGGTAAAGAGGCTTAAGTTACATTTTTTCCCCACTGCTATCATTTATCCGCTTTTTCATTTATTATTTATTTTTAAGTTTGAGGGATATTATTATGTTGCAAAAACACTGGCATGCCCCACGGCAGCATTTCATAAATATGGGCTGTGTGATACGGTCTTTTCATCCCCCCCCCCCCGTTGCTTGTACCCTCGTTAGCATTTGCTTGTTTCTGTATGTGCAAGTTGGTTGACTTTATCTCCACTAGGGGGTGCTGCTCTATAGAATCATCTGAATACAGTACTGGGGATCGTGAAAGGGTGGGTAAAGATATTCTGTCACCCAGGAGAGATCTGCATCGCCATCAGAGCACCATGTTATTCCCACCCCAGTATAATCTTTGGGTAGGCAGAAATATTTGCTTGCGGTCATCTCCTTGCGAGTTAGATCAATGTGAAAACAAAGCCTTTCTGTGTTTTTATTGTCATACCAGACAAATCGTAGTGATTTGGATTAATTTGTAACTAATTATTGTATATCTGATGCCGTGTCTATTTAGAATATTTATATATCTCCTAAATAGGATAGTAATTATATATATTAGTACTTTCATATTTTAAAAAGAAAAGAAACAGGGGAGGGGAGGAACCTGTATTTCTTCTGGAAAATATTCTAGCGAAGCAGTTTGAGATGGCACTGTAATCTTTTCTACACCATAGTTTAAGATGTAATCCTGTGTCCACTTACCTGGGACTAAGCCTCATTGAACTCGATGGGACTAACAGCTGAGTAGACAGGCATGTGATGGCGATTATAGAGGTATTGGAGAACATTATGCTGTAATCGCATTGTAAGGCTTTTATGTGCACAGTGTTTCTGGTTGAATGCAGATAGAAGTTGAACAAATCGCAACACGGACAAGTATTTGCTGATACTAATACATTTGCTTTATGGTGATATAAGCTTTCTTCAGATGTTATAAAATTCCACGTTGCTATACACAGGAAGAAAGAGTAGGGCTGCCTTGCAATCACATGTTTCATGCAGTCCTTCCCTAAGTGTCCACATATACAGCACAAATGAGGGCAGATAGTTCATACTAGGGGCTGTCATTCATCCTCACTCGATTCGTCAACCCTGCTTACCTGCCAATCCCTTTGCCAGCCTCCTTCCCCTACACCTGCCCAACCTCTTCTGCCTAACCAAAAACTCCTCTTTTTAAACCTCACCAAATCCCCTACCTATTCCCTCATGGGTCACCCCAACCCCTTTTAAATAGGGTTGTCTGAGAGTGGTTTTCTGAATCACCTCCCCCTACCAGCAGCCCCATGAACTGCAGCGTGATGACAGCATTGCATTTTAATGTATATAGGAAGAGAGGCAAAGGTTTCCACAGAATCTGAAACTCAATCATTCCGAGTTCCAGATTCTGTGGAAGCCTTTTGTGTACAATTATATATGTGAAAGCCACCTCTCTACAGATGCTGTATGTGTGAGCACTGGGAGGAGTATGCAATGCCAGGGGCAGTTTAACCTAGCATGGCCCCATTCCTTATTCCCATGTACAGCAGCATGGGAGTGACTGTCACTCACTGATGACAGAATAAAGCAAAAAGATTTAAGGTCTTTTTTTAAAAAGTTAAGCTACAAACCATCCATATTTTCCAGTCCTCCTTCCTCTACATAAATAAAACGGGTCCAATTTCTTATGTCACATATGACCTTTTGTAAAATCGTTTGTTGTATTATTTCTATACAGTGGAACCTCGGTTTATGAACACCTCGGTTTACGAATTTTCGGTTTACGACCGCCACAGACCCATCTGGAATGGATTAATTCACTTTCCATTACTTTCAATGGGAAAGTTCGCTTCAGTTTATGAACGCGTCAGTTTCTGAACAGACTTCTGGAACCAATTACACCCATGCTTCGGGTTAAATACGCTTCAGGTTGAGTACTCCGCGGAGCCGTCTGGAACGGATTAATCCACTTTCCATTACTTTCAATGGGAAAGTTCGCTTCAGTTTATGAACAGACTTCCGGAACCAATTGTGTTCATAAACCGAGGTACCACTGTAAATGGTCGAATGTCAGCAGATTCTTAAAGGTCTTAGGAAGAAAAATAATATACTTTTCTTGACAGAGAATGTTTATCAAGCAACGGCAAATCTGTGATATATGTATGAATCAATATTGGCTGCATTTATTACTCCACTCTAACTTTCAAAGACTCAATATCATTATCATTATCAATTTTAAAAAGCAGCTGATGAATCCCAAGCTCTGATGAGCCCTTCAGTCTATGTGGTGTCATGTGTCAGGAGCCAAGGAGAGGCAAGGGTGCTTGTTTCCCACTACAACCTCCCAATGTTGAGCAATTCGTCACCTTCCACCAACTTGGTTGCCTTGTGTGATACTGTAAGCCAAACTATGGCTAAGGGAACCTCAAGACTGTTGCTATTTTCAGGTGGGATTCACAATGCAAGGGGAGCATGGCTTCACAACCCCATTCATATGTTATTTCTATTTATGGCTAGTGGGCTGGTCTGAATCCACATGCATGATGGCGGCAACTACCCATGTTGCAAGCTTTTCTCACAACTGCATGGCAAACCACACCTACCAAAATGCCATTCTGTACAACGGTTAAAGGTTTAAGCTTCATTTCTTCCTTTGCTCTGGCTACTCTAATTGCTCGTAATCTGGGGAACTGGGTTCGAATCTCCACTCCTCCACATGCAGCTGCTGGGTGACCTTGGACTAGTCACACTTCTTTGAAGTCTCTCAGCCCCACTCACCTCACAGTGTGTCTCTGTTGTGGGGGAGGAGGGGAAAGGAGATTGTTAGCCGCTTTGAGACTCCTTTGGGTAGTGATAAAGTGGGTTATCAAATCCAAACTCTTCTTCTTCTACTACTCAGCAACAAGCTGGCATATACATCGCTGCTGCATCTTTATGGATGGGCTTGAAGGGGCTGAGAACAGAGACATCCCAACCACAGAGGCAAACTAGGCAACTGCCTTGGACTCAGAATTGGAGAGCCAACAGTGTCACCTATGAGGGAGAGAGAGGGAGAGCACTTGCATTTTTGAAGCAGGTGCACAGGATGAATTTGAATGCTTTCTTCTAATACTATCTACCTGCTGCCAGTGACATAGGGTTTCCCTGGATGACTAGTTTATTGAGCATTAATTGTGATTTGCTTGCATAAAACTTACACATAATAGACTATGTCTAGCCTTTATTGAACATTGCAAAGTGGTGACACAACAATGAACGTTCAAGCTGCGTTCATCCAGATTTGCTTGCAGGGTGTTTATACATCTTCCCATTAATCATTCATTTATCCCACATTCTTCAAGGCATTTCGTTTCCCAGCTGTAAAAGCCTGTTTCTTTCTTTTTTTAAAAAAAAAGCAGACCCTTTGCACTAGAGTGACAGAGAGCTCTAATCCGCTTTGATTGCACAAACCTAAATTTACGTTACGCGCTTGAATCCATCCTGCAAAATATTGACAGTCTGGAGGCATCTGTACAAAGAGCTGCAAAAGAGAGGAAGTAAGGAAGCAGCATAACATTAAAAATAGCATCATAGTCATCTCTTTATCATGCAGCTTGCTCTTATTATGCTGCTCAGCCTAAGATAAGACATGGGTGTCTTATCGTATGGGAGCAGCAACACTTTAGTTTATTCTAGGGCAGGGGAATATCGCGAGATGAACCCGGTCAGCAAGTGCATCTGTATACATTAATATGGCTGATTTCCGTGGGGAACCGAACATATCTCTCCAGAAGACGATTTTCATGCCTCCCAAGGAGACCCCGAGAGGGATATTTCCAAGAAAGCTAAAGCGCTTGCCAAAACCTGGTTACAGAAGGAGGCTTTCCACATCTGCTTCCAATATAAACCCAGCAGCTGCATAAGCAGGACTTGGCTGGTATTTTGGCAGTAACTCAAGCCTCTGGCCTGTTCTTCCAAGCGTGTCGCTCAGCAGGGTCATCTTGTTTTATTTTACTGCTAATTAACCCTTTCCTCCCCTCAGCAGATTCCCTAATGCATCGCAATCGAGTTCAGTGGTCAGTGGCATCTTTGTCCTTCTCAGACATGGCATTTAGACACAAGAAGGCAGGTATATTTCTCCTGCTCAGGAAAGAGATTGTTAAAGCAATCTCGGATGGTTATTGAATAGGCACATTCATTTCTTCTTGGCAGATAAAGAAATACCTGCTGATACAGAAAACACAAGGAGGAGGGGAAACTAGCTGAGAAAATGAAATCGGTAAAACCATCTCCAGGACTCCTAGTCAGAAAAGTAAATCAGTGGAAGTGACAGTCTTTTAATGAGTGCATCTGACTTTTGTCAGGGTGCCTTACTTAAAGACCCAAGCTGAGATTGCGGGGCTGGGTGCGTCCCCCAAATGTTGTGGCATAATGGCTTTGCTTTCCTGCACACAGTCCACTGAACTGTCAGCTAGATTTTTTAGAAAGAGGTATTATCAACCAGGGATGTGAGTGTGGAAGAATTCTCACATTTGATTTCCATATTGTAGCAGCAGGGAGTGCAGGAGAACATGGGGATGCATGGGAATGAACTATGAACAAGGACCTCCAAGTCCGTAGGCAAAAGCTTTTATCTTACAACTACTCCGGGTTAAAGAAACCCTCAGTAATTTTCCTTATCACTCTAGCAATCCAAGCCTTCCTTGTGGTCCGACAGGTGTCTGGGTCAGCTCTGACATGGCAGAGAGACATGCTATCAGCTTCTTGGGTTGCATTGAGTCTTTAACCCTGGCATTTTGGCAGGCATTGCATATAGGCTATGGGTGATTCCCAACTTAAAAAGGTAAAGGTAAAGGACCCCTGACAGTTAAGTCCAGTCGCAGGTGACTCTGGGGTTGCGGTGCTCATCTCGCTTTACAGGCCGAGGGAGCCGGCGTTTGTCCACAGACAGATTTTCTGGGTCATGTGGCCAGCATGACTAAGCCACTTCTGGCGCAATGCAACACCGAAACCAGAGCAGCACACGGAAACACCATTTACCTTCCCACCAAAGCAGTACCTATTTATCTACTTGCACTTTTTGGCATGCTTTCGAACTGCTAGGTTGGCAGGAGCTGGGACCGAACAATGGAAGCTCACTCCGTCGTGGGGATTCGAACCGCTGACCTTGTGATCAGCAAGCCCAAGAGGCTTAGTGGTTTAGACCACAGCGCCACCCAGGTCCCAACTTACTGAGTGGCTAAAATGAAGAACCGCAGAAATTTTAAAAAATCACTAATAAAGATGACCAAGCAAATCTGCATTGGTCTCAGCGGTTATTCTAGTTATACAGCCCAGCCAAACCTTGCTATTTCATTCTGCCGTTGCTTCTTATTCTTCTTGTGCTGCTTCTGTGCTCTGTGGATTGCCTTCCTGCATACTGCTGAGAACGTGATACCTGCTTGCTCCTAGAAATTCCAGTGATGGAATTGATTCCACAGCCCTAGTATTGATTCCTGCCTCAGACGCCTCCTAAATGCAATCCTGCTTGCAGGGCAGTCTTGATTCTGGCTCTCAAGTCTTCATGCATCCCTGATTGGTTACATATTTTTGAACTAATCCAGCAAGTACACGTACAAGCAGATTTTTGCAAGTGGATCTGCTGCACTGGGTGCAGAAGAGGCTGGTAGAGCGGGTTGAATTTTTCAACTTTCAAATTCCAAAAATGAGGGGTACTAAAAAGCTGTAACATGACTTAGGAATTCCAAAGAGATCTTGGTTAAATTGATATCATTTGGTTTTGCTGGGTAAGTAAAATGTCTGCAAAATTGCATAGAAATCATAAAACATTACTGTCAAGTACTTGCAGTTATATTATATATTATAGTTTTTATTTAGCTAGCTATTATTTAGCATTACCTGACATTTCCAAAAGGTAAAATTTATTTATTTATTTTGGTTTCCCGAAAGCAGTTTATGTGCTTCTTCATCAAACCTAAATTTGCAAGGTAAATGTTGTCCAATCATAAAAATAATAGCAGATTTGAATTCCTCGCACCCTAAAGCATATTTTTAAAGATCCCCTCTCTGGGGGAAAAAATAGAAAAACTTAAGTTTCACCCTCTACTGGTACATATGGCTTTTTATATGTGGGATGTAGCATCTAGCAAACTGATACTTAAAGTATCTCTTAAAGTGGTGCATTCACATTTCCATCCTGGAAAGTATCAGTGATCAAGAGAAACCTGGTTGCAGAGAAAAGGGACTGGAAGGGAATTTGCAAGAGAGAGTCAGTGTCATGGGAGGGGGTTTAGCTTGCGCACACACACACACAGCTTCCCAATTTCCATTTGCAAAATACCCTGTTTTGTTCACATTCTATTCATATTAACCAGCAGGCACATAGCTGCCAAGCACCCCGTTTTCCCTGGGAAACCCCTGTTTTTTCGTACCATTTCCCGGCGGTCCCCCATATCGGTTCCTCTCCCATTATTCTCCCTTATTTCGCTCCTGTCGGTGGCCATTTTTTATTTTTTTGCTGCTTTGCCCATCTATGGGCACCGAAAATGGCCGCACCGAAAATGGCCGGCACTGGCGACGGAAGTCGCGTCTACACATGTCCAGAAGTGCGTAGACATGACTTTCAGCACCGGCGCCGGCCATTTTCGGTGCTCATAGATGGGCAAAGCGACACTGGAAGTTGAGTCTAAGCACTTCCGGACATGCGTAGACGTGACTTCCGTTGCCAGCGCCGGCCATTTTTGGTGCCCATAGATGCGCAAAGCGACACCGGACGTTGCGTCTGCGCAACGTCCGGTGTCACGCGGCTGCCGATACCGGATTTTGCAATCCAGGACTTGGCAGGTATGAGGAGGCATGCATCGGGGATATTTGTTTGCAGGTATTCTATAGTTCTCTTTTGAGTAGCAGCATGCACTTGCACAAGAAAACATTTGTGGGAACATGTGGACATGTATTCAGCCCGAACGGCACTATGACTCCCCCTCCACCATCCTGCCTCTTGATCATCTCCAGATACATGTGGAAAAGAAGGCCTAGGGTTGTGTATTCCTAGAAGAAAGTGTATGGATGGCCTTCAGTACAGTACTGTGTGATCCTAAAAGAGTAAGACACAAAGGAAAATCTAGAGTACTGAAATCTATTAAAGCAAATATAGTGCACAGGTAAATAAATTACCTTTTCTCTTCCATTTAACCATCTGCCAAACTGAACTGGACAGCAGCACTACAGTCCTTGGAATATCAAAGAAACAGCTAAGGAGAAATTGAATCGCGAGAACAACCTATTTATTTCTTTAGGAGTCAGGTTCAAATAAAGCGAATAGGTTGACCAGCAAGAGGTGCATCAATATAGGAGCTGCTATCATTAAAAAGTAACAATTAGATTAGATGGTTGGCATTTCCCAAAACAACAACCCAATCCACATATCTGCCAAACATACCGTAGTATTATGAGTATTTGGGGGGTGGGGCAGGGGCATACTGTTTGCCAAGACCCTTCTAATTCCTGGATCCAGAAAGTATTAAAATCTAAGCAAGGATTCAAATTCCTGGAGTAGCCAGGCTAGCTTCCTGGTGAGGTAATAGCCTAAGTATTGGTCATTAAGGTAACAAAGGAAGTGGATCTGTGGCAGACAGAAAATAGGTGTCCCCCTCAACTCGCTGGTAGTTAGTAAGACAAAGGCCAGAAGCTACAAGCTGGAAGCAGCAAGCTGGGAAGCTAGAGAGACAGAGCGATGCTTGATTTCTGTTTAAATCCAAGGAGGCTGCTATGCGGGAAGCAAGGTCCTCTTGGAGTGTTAATGCTTTGAACTCCATTGCAGACTCGGGTTGTGTGTATGTTTAAATAAACCATATACCATAAAGGCACCACAGTCTCCGCTGTGCCTCATTCCGAAGGGAACACAAACCCTGGGTAAGTGCCTGGAACCCCTGGAATCTCGCACCGCTCAGAGATTAGGGTGGCAGGCAAAACTGCAACAATTCAAAAGAATGGATTGCATCTAGTGGGTCTGTACTAGTGGAAAGCACTACTGATTGCCCTACCCACTGCAACTCCTAAAAGAAAACCCTGTTCCCAAGGTTGCCGGGACCCGCTGTGCAGTATGGGATATGGTGCATTGGACTGTAGTAAGGGGGTGGGGGAAATAAAAAAAATGAGGTGTCCTGCCTTACATAAGGTGCTTACCGCTAGCACAAAGTCATCCTTGCATGTTAACCCACCACCTTTAACAGTAACACTAAAAAAATCATTCAGACTTTCTCTTAGCTGTTGTCTTTGTGTAGCAAAATTTCCCAGCCAGCACAATTTTGAAGAACTCTTTTTTAATTGTCCTATTTTTCAACATTGTTATCAAAGGATACTAACTTTGAAAATAGTTTTGAAGTACAAAGTCTTCTAACAATCCAACATGGGTGTGATTATTTGATTTCAGTATAACAACTTCCAGTTTGTGGATTGTAGGCTATATGGCATGGGGGGGGGGAATTATTAGATTGTAGCACCTTTGCAGATGATCAGAAAGATTGCTTAAATAAGTGGCATACTCTTTTCAATTTCAGAAGCTAGTTTGGCTGTATCCCCCCCCCCCCCCCCGGAAGTATAAAATTTTGAATCAGAAAGGACACTGTGTCTTAACAGGGAAGGTGCATCTTTCATTACAGTGGACAGAGCATGAGTCCTGTGGGCATTAGAACTTCACCTGAGCAATGCATTCTGGGCATTACTTTTGGAATTTCTAGGATATCTGACAGTGCATAGAATCATAGAGTTGGAAGAGACCACAAGGGCCATCCAGTCCAACCCCCTGCCAAGCAGGAAACACCATCAAAGCATTCTTGACATATGCCTGTCAAGCCTCTGCTTAAAGACCTCCAAAGAAGGAGACTCCACCACACTCCTTGGTAGCAAATTCCACTGCCGAACATCTCTTGCTGTCAGGAAGTTATTCCTAATGTTTAGGTGGAATCTTCTTTCTTGTAGTTTGAATCCATTGTTCCATGTCCGCTTCTCTGGAGCAGCAGCAAACAATCTTTCTCCCTCCTCTATATGAAATCCTCTATATGACATCCAACACATGTTTCCTTAGAAGTATGTATGTCCCACTGTGTTCAATGGGGCTTACTCTTTGGTAAGCGCACATAAGGCTGAAGCCAAATGCACACCCAAATATAGTATTGCACCCTAGAGCCACAGACCTGTCTTCCAGGTCTTCCTAGTTCCACAATACCACACTATTTTCAGATTACACAAATATTTATCTGATAAAACAGACACTTCTTTATTGCCAACCATTAAAACCATTTTTAAAGGCAGCCTTACTAAAGTCGCTTTTAAGAAATCAATTTTCTGTTCCGATATATGAGCCAAATGTTAGAGCAGCATTGCTAAAGCTGAATGAGTGAACAAAAATAAGATACCAAGGCTGCAAGCATAAGGCAACCATTGCCCATAGCAGTTGCATTAGGCTTAGAAGGACAACAGCAGATTAAGTAGCTTTTGGCTTGCACTTATACTTTATGGTTCTTAAAATTAATAAGGTATTTGAGAATGATGAACTGGATGACTTATATTCAGAGCATCCTTTGGCTCTACCATTTCCATTTAAGTAGCTCATTTAAGCTAAAAATTTGAAGGACCTCAGATGATGATCACAGGGTCCAGATTGATTCATATAGGGTGGGTCGGTCCATGAGGTATTGCAATCCTGAGCCTTTTAGTAAGTCAAAACCAGCACTTTGAATTTGGGCTCAGAAACTAATTGGCTGCCAATGCAATCAGGCCAGGATTGGAGCTATATACTCAAACCGCCTTCCCCTGGTGAGGAACCTGGCCGCTGAATTCTGTACCAGCCGACGTTTCCAAACCATCTTCAGAGGCAGCCCCACGTATAATGCACTGCAATAATCAAACCCAGAGGTTACCGGAGCACAGGTGACAGAACTTAGGCTACCTCTGTCCACATAGGGACACACAACTAGGCCACCAGCCAAAGGTGATGGAAGGCACTCTGTGCCACTGAGGCCAAAAATCGGGCCACTGCCCCGAGTGATGCTCTTTGGATCTGTGCCAATATTTAGATCAGGAGATAATCTGAACTGCAGCCTCTACCAAGTGGCAGGTGGTGGCAAGCATATTCCAGTGTAAGGCAACAGAAAGCTTTTTTTACATTGGCTATCTACAGTGGTACCTCGGTTTACAAACACAATTGGTTCCAGAAGTCTGTACTTAACCTGAAACATACTTAACCTGAAGCGAACTTTTCCATTGAAAGTAATTGAAAGTGGATTAATCTGTTCCAGACGGTCCGTGGAGTACTTAAAACTGAAGCGTACTTAACCTGAAGTGAACTTTCCCTTGAAACTTTCCATTGAAAGTAATGGAAAGTGGATTAAATCTGTTCCAGACGGGTCCGCGGAGTACTCAACCTGAAGCGTACTTAACCCGAGGTATGAGTGTAATTGGTTCCGGAAGTCCGTACTTAACCTGAAGCGTACTTAACCTGAAGCGTACTTTCCCATTGAAAGTAATGGTAAGTGGATTAATCCGTTCCAGACAGGTCCGCGGAGTACTTAAACTGAAAATACTCAAACCGAGGCGTACTTAAACCGAGGTATGACTGTATCAGCATCAGGAGTTTAAATAGTTACAGGTAGGTAGCCGTGTTGGTCTGACGTAGTCAAAAAAAATAAAATCCTTCTAGTAGCACCTTAGAGACCAACTACGTTTGTCATAGGTATGAGCTTTCGTGTGCATGTGCTATCTTTGTTTTAAAATGCTATTGTAGCTACATGTTTGTTTGCATAGTGCTATCTTCCAAGAGCATTTAAGATCAGACAAATAATAATAATCTAAACCTAAAAGAAATACTCTAAGCCTTGTCCTAAATATCCTCTATGGCTAACTTAGTGATGCTGAGTCACACTGGGGGAGGGTGGCTGCGTTATGCACATTGTCCAAATAATCCCTTTATAAAACAAAGACAAATACATTAATTGGAAACTGCTTTGGGTACATTGTGCAATGGACCACGAAGGCACTGACATGCTATTTTACCTTAATATACGACTTAGTCTTAGAGCATATTGTAGCTAAGCTCATGCAATTCATTACTGCATGGATGTCCTCCTCTGTGCTATGATTATGCCTTGTTAGAGATTTAGAGATTATATTTTTATCTCTTCTAGTAGCCTGTTAACCCCCTTTCCCTTTGGAGCTAAAATCTGTGACTATTATCTGACACATACAGCTACAGTAGTTAACAGTACAGTAAAGGTCTTGTGAATGGAAATAGCTAAGTAAAGTCCTGCGCACACCAGGCCAAGGATGACAAACAGTGGGTGGCTAATTCTTTATTGACAAAATCAACCACTCTTAAAGCATCTCCTATAGGTTCACAGCTGTTTCTAGGCAGGGGTGCCAACTTGAATAAAATATTGGAGAGGCCCAGGTAAGCTCCACCCAGCATAAGCAACCATAAGAAGCAGAGTGTGCACAGAGTTTGAATGGCAATGCCATACACGTGGGGTGGGGGACTGCCCTCTACAAATATTTTATTTAGGGGGCCGAAGGGAGCTCAGCTCCTAAGAATTGGCTCCTATGTTTCTGGGTTCGTGCCTTGCAGAGCAGTTAAAGCGTTTGTGTGACCGTGCCCCCCTGGGGTTATGTACCCTCGTCTGACTGAGTGTGGGCACACAATTTGAGACTCCTGCAAGGAAGTCATCGCTGTGGTTCTCTCTTCACGCCGCTCCTGGGTCTAGGAGACAGTGGGGCAGGAGATGACAGGGATTTAACTGCCCCTCCCCTGGCGTGAACTACATCTTTCTCTGCTTCTGACCCATCCTGCACCCCCTCCTCCATCTCTGACTGCTCAGACCCTTCTCCTCCACGCCCCCCAGCTTCTGCCTCGTGGGTGGAACCAAACCCCATAAATCGCTGGCCCCTCTCCTGGGTCTGCCTCCGGGGGGCCCTGCCTCCGTCACATACTCCTCAGAGCCCTGCAAGTCCCTGACAAGTAAGGTGCACACACTGTATCTTCAAAGTACATGCAGCACATTCTTTCCCTCAAAGAATTCCAGGCACTGTAATTCACCCCTCACAAAGTTACTACGTATTCCCATCTTCCCCTGACCATCAATGACCTACAGTATCTCTACTGCTCCAAAAGGAAGTAAGCTCTGCCTTCCATTTCTGAAGCCATTAGATCCAACTGCCCTGTTAGCAGGAGAAAAAGAAGCCCTATTTGGGGTCTTCTCCCTTATGTGATTAACGGTTGCCCAGGATTGCCATTGACACTACTTGCCCCACCACCCATGCCTCAGTGACACATCTGTAAGAGTGGAGCTTGCTCTACAGTCACACATGGGCTTCCCACGTCATGTGGAACCTAATGCGACCAGGATTCTACATCTCAGCAGGAACCAACACAAGTTCAAGTTCACTCTACAGATGTGTTGTCCCCTGTGCATGGATGGGGGCCAGATGTGATGCAATGGGGTCAGGTGACCAAGTGCAGCCCCACTCCTCCCTACAATTAAGAATGACATGAAGGGAAACAGGGCTACAAAGGGCCAGCAAAGGAAAAACCATCATTTTCATCTTCACCTAGTGCAGTGATGGCCAAACTTGGCCCTCCGGCTGTTTTGGGACTACAACTCCCATCATCCCTAGCTAACAGGACCAGTGGTCAGGGATGATGGGAATTGTAGTCCCAAAACAGCTGGAGGGCCAGGTTTGGCCATCACTGACCTAGTGGGTCTCCTCCCCATCAGTTAGGCCATTAGAACTGCCCTGGTTATAAAGAAGCAGCAGGCTGACATGTTCCCTCTCTCTTTAAATAGCCTAGTTTTGCTGTACTGTTTTTGCTGTTATGTAAGCCACTCTGGGAGCGAGGTAAAATGTTTAAAATAATCTCTTTTGAGTTTAGTATAGATCAGGCTATGAGTACAATATGCAAGCGAAGGATTGATTTCTATTGATACTTACATTGAAGTGTGCAAATGATTGCAGCTTTCATTTGCCCAGGCAACTGTGCATTTGGAAATATCCTGAATTCTAAGGTAGCATGGAAAAGCGAACAAATGCATGAGGCTGGACGCAGCTGTTGGCCATTCATTCTTGTGTAGTAAATATTTCAATATTGGTCATCATGTTCCTGGTCCAAGAAAGCATTGCTTGTTGGGTGATGAATGTGCCAGTGTGCTCCTTTCTCTCCCCCTTCCCCTGATCGTCTAATAAGACTTCCTGACTTGTTTGATTTGAGTTTTTAAAAAGAAACGCAATGTAATGTTAACAATTTCTGATAACCAGTCAACCATTGTTTGCTAATAAAGTTGCTGAACATTACCAGCTCTTGGACGTTCAACATGAGAACTTTGGGTTAGTATTAGGCATCCGCTTCAAAGGTATTCAGTACCACTGTTGAACTGTGGTTCAACAAACCATGGTGACTTGTATAAAACTAGGCATGTAAGCAATTAAGAAAAAGTTAATAGGGATGGGAGATTGGGGGCACATGGGAAATTCCCAATCCAACCATGGTTTACTGGACCAGGTATGTGATGTCTGAGCTGGGCTAGGATGCAGTAGTGACATGTGTGGCAAGACAGAACTGCCCTCCTAAGCACCAGCATTGCTGCTGCTTATCTGGAGACAGCTGGGACCATGGAAAGGGCGGGGTGACATAGAAGCACTAGCCAGGAGCATCATTGCAAATCTGGCATTCCCAGGGATGTGCCAGCATGGCCCCAACCTCACCACTGCCAGCCTTTAGAAGTTTTAGTTAACATGCTGCTCCAGAGAAGCGGACACGGAGCAATGGATTCAAACTTCAAGAAAGAAGATTCCATCTAAACATTAGGAAGAACTTCCTGACAGTAAGAGCTGTTCGGCAGTGGAATTTGCTACCAAGGAGTGTGGTGGAGTCTCCTTCTTTGGAGGTCTTTAAGCAGAGGCTTGACAGGCATATGTCAAGAATGCTTTGATGGTGTTTCCTGCTTGGCAGGGGGTTGGACTGGATGGCCCTTGTGGTCTCTTCCAACTCTATGATTCTATGCTTAAATTAACCTAGATCTTCAGTGTGGACTTTAAATTTCACAGGAAAATATTCTCTTAAAGGTCATTGAGGAAGAAAGGCAAATATAAAATGTGAATGGCCTATCTGAAAGTATCCTGATGAAAACTTTTTGTTTTCATCAGGATACTTTCAGATAGGCCATTCACATTTTATATTTGAGAAAGTGTAATTTAGGGAAATAGCTGTGTTGCGTTCTCTCTGGGAGAGATTTTTCATAACTGCCTCCTTCTATCATGTCAAAAATAGTTGCGCAGAGGAAAGGTAAACATCATCATTAAAATAATGACATTGGATCCCACAGAGGAATGCCTATCAGGATTGTGAAAATTCTCCTGGCTTTCCACACGTTCACAGCTTTTCATTTCTGATGAAGTCTGAGTGTGTCTCTGTGGAACTGGGTAGAACATTTATTTCATTTTATTATCTTTTCCCCCTTTTGAGAAATCAGGGACGGCACAGCACATGGGACTTGCAAGCATCAGCTGGAAAAAAGTAGCAGCTACAAACACTTGAATATTTAGCCTACCAGCTCTCCCCTCCCCTAAGCTGCCCTCTCCTGTGGGGCAGATATGAACCTCTGCTTCCAGCCTGCTGCCTGCTGTCTCACAGCAGGCAGGGGTGGAGCTTTTCACAACAGCTGAGGAATCTACTCAGACAGTAGCTCCCGAGCGCAATTATTTTAAGGCAACCCAAATACAATAAATTCGCCGCTTCTTCAGTAATTTGTGCTTTTCACAGGAAGAGGCTTCACCTATGAGGACAGAATCCTAGAGGGAGAATTAATGAGCAGTGCTATAGCATCGACTGAACGTGAAAGGCAGTATCTTTCTACTTCTCTTTATTATAAAAGACAGCAGGAAATGAAACTTTAAAAATGAACCTAATGTAATTTAAGAGCTAGACTTCTTTGCAAAATCTAACTCTTAAGACAGCGACATCCAGGACTCCAGCCAGTATCAACACAAGTAAAGCCTGTAATTATGATAGGTACATGACCTTGGTGTTCCCAGCTTCAGATATTAGTAGATATGGTCTTTCTAACTGTAATGAGTTTTAAATTATTTCTCCAACCAAAAGCTGATACTGAGTTCTAGGATTTTAACTGTGCAACACGATTTCCTCTGATTTCCACTGAGCAGTGTGATTTGTTTTGCTCCCCGCCCCCCCCCCCCAAATGTGATCAGAGCAGTGCTATTTTTCTAGAAAAAGAGCTCACCATGAACTTCTCTCTTGTTCTCTTAGGATAGCAGGGGTGCACACCTGAGAGGTGAGCTCCATCCAGAGGCACTGGCTTTGGCCCAGTGTGTGTGCTGGTGCCATAACAGCATGAAGCACTCCCATGGCCACAGTGGGACCCCGAGGAGGAAACTGAGCTGGGGCCTGCGTGCTCTGCTGAAGCGCGAGAAGTAAGGCGTACCAGATGGAGAAGTAAGTAGCATATACTTTCAAACAGGGCCATCTTAAGCATATCTGGTGCTGTGGTGCGAATATCCCTCCGGCGCGCCCCCACCCCGTTTCCCAGCTCGGCTATCTGGCGGGCACCGCAGCGCGGCGCCCCCCTGGTGCCCTGTGCCACCCAGCCTTGCCGTAGGGCCGGCCCTGCTTTCAAATAGATGTGGGTCGCCAAACTGTATTGTAAACACGCTTAACCTGGGCTGTTTCACATATCCCCACAAATGGTAATAAATTTATTGAATAAACGGCAACGCCCATAATGAAAATGATGTTTGCTGTGCAAATTTACTTCAGCTCTTACATCATTCTTTCAGGTTCACAAAGAGTTTTCTTTTTCTTCACTGTGGGCTTGTGACTTTCACAGAAAGCATATCCACAAACAAATGATAGTGCTGCAGAGAGCATAGCATGTTCTTTGTGGTGCAATTTTATATCAGAGTCAGTAGCAAATAAGCAGCCATGTAAAACAAGACTGCTATTCAGTCAAGGGAATCTGGTCTGACAGCATCATAAAATAGAAGACAGACACTTCAGTAGATTTCAGTATCAGCAAGAATCTTAATATACCAAGGACACCATTTTTATACTTGATTGCATTCCTCAGAACTACCCACAGAGTATAAAAGGAAGCACTATTCAAGAAAAAGTCATGTAGGCTTCCTGCATGGTTTAGACTCCTGACAAGTGCAGTATGCTACCTGCCAGAGGACTTCACCCTCTGGAGAACAAAACAGGGAAGCAATGGAGGCACGAGGCCAGCAAGTGCATGCACCCATTCTTACCCTTCATCATGTGCAGATAATAAAGACTAAAATGGGATACCTTTGGAGGTCATCAAGTCCAACTGCCTGATCAGAATGGGATGAATACAAATGCAGCATGCAATCACAGCATTCCAGAGATCAGGAACAAGACCGAAAATTAATTAATTAATTAATTAATTAATTACGCACACACCCGCCTATCTGGCTGGGTTTCCCCAGCCACTTTGGGCAGCAGCTCCCAACAGAATATTATTAATGATGATGATGATGAAAAAGCAATAAAACATCAAACATTAAAAACTTCCCTAAACAGGGCTGCCTTCAGATGTCTTCTAAAAGTCAGATAGTTGTTTATTTCCTTGGGATCTGATGGAAGGGTGTTCCACAGGGCAGGAGCCACTACCAAGAAGGCCCTCTGCCTGGTTCCCAGTAACCTCACGTCTCACAGTGAGGGAACCGCCAGAAGGCCTGTGGAGCTGGACCTCAGTGGTCCGGGCTGAACGATGGGGGTGGAGACGCTCCTTCAGGAATACTGAGCCGAGGCCATTTAGGGCTTTAAAGGTCAGCACCAACACTTTGAATTCTGCCTGGAAACGTACTGGGAGCCAATGTAGGTCTTTCAAGACCGGTGTTATGTGGTCTCGGCAGCCGCTCCCAGTCACCAGTCTAGTTGCTGCATTCTGGATTAGTTGCAGTTTCCAGGTCACCTTCAAAGGTAGCCCCACGTAGAGTGCATTGCAGTAGTCCAAGAGGGAGATAACCAGAGCATGCACCATTCTTGCGAGACAGTCTGTGGGGAGGTAGGGTCTCAGCCTGCATACCAGATGGAGCTGGTAGACAGCTGCCCTGGACACAGAATTGACCTGTGCCTCCATGGACAGCTGTGAGTCCAAAATGACTCCCAGGCTGCACACCTGGTTACCCCACTCAGGACCAGGGAGTCCTCCACACCAGCCTGCCCCCCGTCCCCCCAAAAACAGTACTTCTGCCTTGTCAGGATTCAACCTCAATCTGTTAGCCACCATCCATCCTCCTCCAGAACGAAGGGTGCATGAAATAGACAGCCTCTCTCTCACTGTCCCACTGCCCAGTTCCTCATTTTGGAGAGGACTACATTCCTCCCAGCCTTCATGTCATGATAAGATAAAGATGGGGTATAGTCAGCAGCAGGGACTACCCTTATAATCAGAGCAAGTACTTTTCTAGCGCCAAAATGTCAAAGAACTGCACTAAGTCAAATTTTAATGGAATTAACTGGAGATGCCCCAGCAGCAATCTGAATATTGGATGCAAATTGAAGAGCACCAGAACAACATTGCTGTATTAGACCAAAAGCTCACCTACCGTAGTCCAGCATCCTGTTTTCCACAACAGATAAGCACAAGCAGGGCGATAGCAATTTCTTGCTGCTGTTCCTTTGATAGCTGAGGTAATATGGCCTTAATGACTAGTACCCGCCAATGACCTTAGTCTTCCATGAATTTGTCTAATTCCCCTTCCATTCAGGTTGATGGCCAGTCTCAAAATGTGTCCAATGCATCACTCACTTTAGTTTTAACATTGGTGTAACCCTGTAAAACAGCTGGCATATAGTAATACAATAGACTTCTGGGTTGTGGGAAACCAGAGTCATTTGACTCAGTTAGCTCAGCTGGTTAGAGCATGGTGCTGATAACGCCAAGGTCGTGGGTTTGATCCTCATATGGGCCATCTGCGTATTCCTTCATTGCAGGGGATTTAGATTACCCTCAGGGTCCCTTCCAACTCTCCAATTCTATTATTCTAATTGAAAAATGAGGAGGAGGAGGAGGAGGAGGAGGAGGGTCAACTATCATGGTTGTGATTCAGTTGCCAGTACAATCTTGTTTATAGCCTGAACCATGACTTCTAACCAGTGCTTTTTTTCTTTAAAAAATGTTTAGGGGTACTCTCCTTTTCCTGCTCATATTGAAATATTGCCCCTCAATGAGGCCAAAGCTAGATTCACAAAATGTTTAGGGGTATGCGTACCCCCAGAAAAAAGCACTGCTTCTAACCCAACAAATGGAAGGCAGTGCACCAGCCATGTTTTGAGTGGAGGCCCATCTTGGATTTAAAGCTGAATTTGCTGCCTGCCTAATACTGCAGGAAGGTGAGGGGTTACCAAGTGCTTGAAAGGCCACAATCCACGGCTGGTAGGCTGCATTTGGTGTGGTGGGTAATAAACACAGACCTGACCAGACCATGTAAATTCTAGTGTGCTGCTTTAATAAAGCAAGAGAACCACAACATAAAATTATGTGTCATTTGTCTGGCATGCCTTGCTGTTAATTACCATCCAGTAATTATTATATTAGCCACATGGCGAGGCTAATTGCAAATTACTGGCTGAATGGAAGTACCTGACCCTGATAAATGTAAATTCCACCCTGCTGGCCCTTTCGATTTAAGTTAGGCTTGTGCTTGAAGATCACTTGGAGGGCCACATTCACTGTAGACCAATCCATCCCACCAGCCTATATAATTTGTGGTGTGATTTACTCATATCTGTTGTGTATGTAGTGCAATGGACTACAACAATTTAAGTTACTAACAACATTCCTGCTTCTAAACAGTAGGGTAAAAGCTTCAGTGTACTACAGAGTTTTGGGCTTTGTAAACATTAATTGATGTCCAATAGACAAAACATTAATCGATTGTCTAATATCTAGAAAATTTTTTCTCTCTCTTTCAGATCATTTCAAGATTATAAAAGCATTCACTCCCAAGGAAATAGAAAAAATGATAATTCCAAATGGAAATAAGAACACCAAGAGCCTTGATGTATATCAGAAATGCTGCCACCTTTCAAAAATCTGTGATTTATTATTCATTATTATGTATTTAAAAGCACACCTTCAAAGTCTGGCATTTTGACTTTACTGAGCTATGTAAGGTTTCTACAAGTCTACTTAGAATGTAATCATTACGAGCTAAAGGAAAAACTTAAATCAGGTCGGACAGCAATAGATAGGGACACTTTAGGCCTACTGTTTCCTGTAATGCAGTTAGGCCCAAATGCTAATGGTTGAGTGGTGTAAAATGCCTTAAATAAAAGAAAACAAACAAACAAAAAAGGGGGTGAGACCACAATTCCAAACAAAGAAAGAATGTGCAGTGCTTTAAAACGCTCAGCAATAATTTTAACAAAGCTACATAAAAGGAATAGTCATGTCATACCCGGTAGCTGTTGCTTAAGCCCATGCTCCAAGCGTCTTGTAGATAGGGGGTATGAAGGACCCACATCTATTTGAAAGTATATGCTACTGAGTTCAGTGGCATTTAATCCTAGGTTAATGTGTATAGGATTGCAGCTTTAGAGATGTGCTTCCCATTTCCATGCCTAAATTTGAGTGGATCATGCCTAAAAATAGATATTATTGTGAAAAGTAGAAAATCCTAAGAATTTTTAAAGTATTACACAGTAATAGAGGGAAGTTTAAATTAAGTGTTTGAATCAGATTGTGTTGTGACATTTTTAGTGTGATCTTTTTATTGTGATGTCCAGTATGTATTTCAGGTATTTTTTATCTGATGAGTTCAGGACCTGCCCTGAATTCCTGGGATAAAAATCCAAAGCAAAAAACATTCATTGGTTAAGCTTGCTTTGTTAGGTGATCTACCAATGAAGAAACTTTGGTGGACAAACAAAGAGCAAACTACAAAGTGATATAGCCCTTCACAACTTGGTAGCTGTTGTTCAGCCATCTTAAGGGTGCAATGGGGAAAAAATGAGTATAGTCATATATATTTTTCATTTTAACAAAATTTATATAGTGCTTGTCTGTAAGAAAACCTCAAAGCAGTTTACAAAAATATAATCACTTTGAATGTTTTTATTGCAACTCTAACACTAGGTACTTCTTATCACTGCAACATTTTTTCTATATTATGTTCTGAATGCTTGCTTTTTGAATGCAATTTCAGTATTTTAATAAGACTATGGGGGGAAAAACCTGCCTCCTCTTCCCTTTATTGCACCATCAAAACCAATTTCATATTGAGGTTAACTGTCCTGAAAAAAACACAGTCCAAATTATCAAATACTAACCTCAGTTACGAAATTCAGTTGCCGGATTAGTCAGGTTAATGTGTGTGTTTGTAACCCTGAGAGCGAATAACCTGCCTTACCTTGTACTTATGTCCTTATCTGTAAATTACCGGTACTGCTTCCTTACCATACAGGAGTGTGAAGAGATAAACATTTCCCCCTTTTATTCTAAAAACAGCTTTAGAACAGTCCTTTTAGAATGGAGTGATGTATGCAGAATATAGCACTTTGGATAAAGGTGGATGACTATGGAGCTTCCAAGGATTTGTTTATATATAGGGTTTGTAAAGACCTGTACACTTCAACTGAATTACATTAAACAGTGAAGGGGCCTACTGACACCAATGGGGAAATTTGCTAACTTCAGCAGAGTCTAGATTTCACCCTGAAAGAGCAGAGATATTCATACCGGTACAGCTAAATATGCAAGAGCAGGCCATGGGCATGGGCTAAACCAGGGTCCCCAAACTAAGGCCTGGGGGCCGGATGTGGGCCAATTGCCTTCTAAATCTGGCCGGGAATCGGTCCGGGAATCGGCATGTTCTTACATGAGTAGAATGTGTCCTTTTATTTAAAATGCATCTCTGGGTTATTTGTGGGGCATAGGAATTCGTTCATATTTTTTTCCAAAATATAGTCCGACCCCCCACAAGGTTTGAGGAACAGTGGACCGGCCCCCTGCTGAAAAAGTTTGCTGACCCCTGGGGTAAACTGTAGCAGGGAAACTACAGAATAGATCTCAGAAGTACATCTGCAGTGTTTTCATTGGTCAACTTTTTATCAAAAGGACAGGCTAATTCCCCACATGTACAGTACATGAGCTGCACTGAAAACAACTGGGATGCGGAAAGTGTGTAATCAGCCTCTGAAAGATCAACTATTTAGCTACCATCATTTTGCGTAATAGCAGTCTTTTAAACCTTATTGTATAAAGGGTAAAGGTAAAGGGACCCCTGACCATTAGGTCCAGTCGTGGACGACTCTGGGGTTGCAGCGCTCATCTTGCTTTACTGCTCATCTGGCTGGGGGAAGGTATAGGAAGCACATTAAAGGTATAGGAAGCACATTGTATAGGAAGCACATTAAAGCACTATGTGTTGTGAAATATCAGACAACCTTCCAAAATCATAACATTAACATGAAATGTTTGCTTTTTAAAAATCTGATCTTTTAACATGAAACAAGGAGCCTGATCCCACGCAGCAGAGTTTGTCACACTTAAGTCCTTGGACTGCAAACCCATGTGAGAACGGTAAGCATCACAGAATTCAATGGGACATACCATACTTCTGAGTAAGCGTAGGCACAGGCTGCGCTGATGCCATTTGAAGTTCAGCAGGAAAGGACCTACTCCGTGGTGGTGCCCTGACTGCAAAATGCTCTCGTCAGATGTTTCTTCCATGACCAACGCTACCCTCCACTACCCAGGGTGCGAGTGATGAGGCAGTGAGAGGGCTAAGGCAGCTGTTTGCAACTCTGCCTTCCCTGTGAGCCTGTCCGGAAAGTGTGACAAAGGTACGGAAATAGGAGCAGCTCCCATTCCCACCTACCGTAGCAGAACCCAGGGGAGGTTGTACAATCAATTTTTTCCTAGGTGGCTTAACAGCGGTCTCTTCCCAGCAACTTCCCAGCCTCAGTTCAAGGTCTTAAGAAGTAATGATGCCACGCTATTTTGTTTTAGTTAAGGAGGGGAGTGGCAGCGGCGGCAGGTTGCGTCGGACACACATCAAGCTGAGCTCCGCGCATGGTATGTTACACACATGCATGGCTGTTTGATGGGGATCGGGGGGGTGGGTGTGCACCTGCGGCAACAGCCCCCTTGTACCCCCCACGCTACTTCTATTCTTCTATTCCTTCTTCTTGTTGTTTTTCCCCCGCCACCCCCTTGTTCAATCCTTTTCCCCTCTCAAATTTTTGCTCCCAGAGCTGAACTCCAAAGTATTCCTGCATGAACAGGAAGTCCGCCTACCTACCTACCTGCCGACTCCTTCTGCGGGGCACTTCCCTCACTTGAACTCCAGCTGGCGACGTGGTCACATGGGCCCGGCCGAGAAGGCGGGCGGGGTGCATTGCATTTAGGAGCGGCAAGGCTCCGAGCCGAACCTCTCGCCATTGGCCCCGGCCCGGGCACGTGGCGCTCCCCTCCCGCCTCTGGCTCACAGCTGGGTGGCCTCGCCGCCGCCGCCGCGCTGCTCCTGGCGGCGAAGCAAAGCAGCCGGAGAACCGCTCCAGTGAAGAGCCTGACGGGGCAGCAGGAGCCGGGAGTTTGTGTTGCCCGCGCGCCGTCGTTCCCAGCGAGGAGCCTGAGTGCGGGGCAGTGGGGCGCCTCGCCTGTAGCTTCGCCCGGCAGCTCCCAGCCAGCGCGGAGCGCGGGAGCCTTTTCGCGTTCCCACCCCGCGCTTAGAAAAAGCCAAGCCGGGGAGAAGAAGGCTTGAAGGACCGGGCAGCGGCGGGAAGGTAGGTCCCAGTCAGCGCAGGGGGCTGCAACCTCCAGCTGCCGCCTCCGCCTCAGGCGCACCAGGGGCCGCCCTCCCTTGGCCGCCTGCCGCAGTAGTTCTTCGGAGCGTCCCTTGCGCTTTTCCCGCGCCGAAGTTGTGGGTCGCTTCGGAAGAACTGCGGCGGCAGCGGAGAGGAGCTGGCCGCCGGGGAGAGGCTCCGCGCCCCTTCTCCCTTCAGCTTCTGGAGCCCAGTTAACGATAAGCCCGAAGAGGAGGAGGAGGAGAAAGAGGAGGTGGACTGCCGGGAAGGAGCGCCTTGCGTCTGGCTCTGGTGGTGCTGGAGGAGGCTCGCCCCGTCCAGCCTTCTCTCTTTGCGCCATGAGGCAGGCGCGCGCGCGCGAGAGAGACTTGCTTGGGATGGTTCGCTTGCTTTGCGGGTGGGGTGCGTGCGCCTAAAATGGTCCCGCTGGCGCGATTTCGTGGGCGAGGTTTGGATCAGGATCGAGACCCGCATTCCATAGCTTTTCAGGCTGTAGTTGTTGGGTGTGTGTATCTGCTGTCAGGGGGGAAAAAAGGAAAAGTTCGGCCGAGTTTTCCAGCGGCTTCTAGGGATGTTGGAAAGGTTTTTGCTTGCTGGTGAGTAAAACGGGGGGGTTGTGGAAGGGCGGGACTCGGGAGGGAACTCGAACCCGGGAGATCGGGGCTGGCCTGGCGAGGCTTTCGTCTGGAATCCGGCCATTCTCATTCCTGGCCGGAGGGGGTGTGCCGCTGGAGCCAAAGGTGCATAGAGCAGGCTTCTTAACCCTTTCCTAATCCTTGCTCAGTTAAGCAGAAAGTTGCTGGCCTTGGGGAGCTTGCTCAACTCTTGGAAGAAGTTGCATTTCGTTTTAGTCTACTTCCCCCGCATGTGTTTTGTCCCTCCACAGTCGTATGCATGACACGCTATTAGTCAGATGCTGGACTTGCAGCTTAGAAGCCAGTTGGGAATTGGTCCAAGAAATTCTTATGCCGTCTAGAAATGGATGCTCCCCCCCCCCGTGTTTAAATTGTTCGATGTTTTGCTCCTTGCTGTCAAACTAACGATACTGAGGACGTTTGTAAGCAATCAAGTACGCTGGAGTCTAAATATACAGATAGCCTGATACTGGTCATCTTAAATCCCACAGAGTTCATTTAATCTTTTGTTTAGGATTGTAGCTCTGTATGATATATTGCCTGAAGCTGATAATGTTATCACACTTAATATTTTTTCATTGATGTGCTTTGAATAACATAGCTACAAATCCAGCATGGATATTTTTTAAGAGCTAAAGAGTATGCTTAAAGTGGAGCAAAAGTTTATGCCTTAGCTAAACATACTTTTAATTAAAACATACAAACCTTCATTTATCTCTCGCCCTGTTCCATTAAAAACAAAATTGTCTTCATGTGTATCTCTCTGACTTCTTATACCATCCGTTTATTTCTGAGACCCAAGCAAGTTGCTATCATAATTTTTTTTTAGCTCAAATAGCAGCAAAACCACTGTACCTTTGCCATTCAAGCAAATACATAAAACTCTCATCGGAGTTCTGGTTGGTGACAAGAATGATTCCGGCATGTATTCTGAAATATTGTTCTGCTTCATTGTGAAGAATGGGCCTCTAGTGCACCACCCTGATTTTCTTCAATAAGGCATAGAAGCATTTCTTACAGTAGTCACCTTTTAGGTAAACTTGTATGTAGGAAGAGTAGGGACCTGGGTGGCGCTGTGGGTTAAACCACAGAGCCTAGGGCTTGCTGATCAGAAGGTTGGCAGTTTGAACCCCTGCGACGGGGTGAGCTCCCGTTGCTCAGTCCCAGCTCCTGCCAACCTAGCAGTTCAAAAGCACGTCAAAGTGCAAGTAGATAAATAGGTACCACTCCGTCGGGAAGGCAAACGGCATTTCCATGTGCTGCTCTGGTTCGCCAGAAGTGGCTTTGTCATGTTGGCCACATGACCTGGAAGCTGTACGCCGGCTCCCTCGGCCAATAATGCAAGATGAGCGTCGCAGCCTCAGAGTTGGTCACGACTGGACCTAATGGTCAGGGGTATCTTTACCTTTAAGTAGGAAGAGTAGCATTAAGAATAGAAGTATAAGAACACCCAGGAGCTTTCATTTGCATTGGTCTCTTCCATTTTCCTATATTGTCTTCTGTTTTATTCGGCTTTAGAGGTATAAAACTATATTGCAACTCTAATCTTCTCTTATTCCCTTTTTGTGATATAATTGCCCCCCTGACAGAAACACAGCTATGAAACTATTTTCTAAAAGGAAGGTGACCTTTTCCCTTCTCTTTGGTTCATTGGCTATTTGAGGTGAAAGGGAAGTGTTTTGAAGAGCTGGGAAGTTGTATCTTGGGAGTTCAAAGGAGATCCACTAAAAGCTCAGGAAAAAGCCCATTTTCAATTAACTGAATTGTTGACATAATTGGAGCTTAGCCTAAACTGAGCAAAACTTTTGGCAGGGAAGCATTATTTATATTAGCTGGCTGCACCTCTCATAACATGTGGACTTAAATACAAAAAGGAAATTATTGGATTAGGAATTCCTCATATTTTCCCTTTGTGCTGTGGCATGGCACAGTAATTTCAGTAAGAGAAGTTATTAAGGAACAAGATCTCATGATGCGAACTTGATATTTTCTACGTAAGCTATTTTTCTGTTAATGCAGAAGATGGTAGAATGTGATTATTGGCTTCCCAGATTTTCAGAAACTCTTGGTTTGTGTGATGAGGGCAATACACATTGGTGTGATTGAGGTGCATCTTTTTAGTTTGTGTATTTTCTTCTCCACTCACCCATCTCAGTGTTCTTTGATTAACCAATATACTCTAAACTTTGGGGTGTGTTGTTTGTTTGAAATATCTTTGTGGATAATGGCAATTAAAATGCAAGAAAACTTGCATCATAACCCCCTGTTGGTTTTGTGGCTCCTCTCAGCCCAGGCTTCATTGCAGTGTATCTTTTGTTGCTGTTTTAAAAAATACACACAAAGACTCACCCAATTTTTAATGGCTTTGTTAGTTGTCCTAGCTTTCTAAAGCATAGCTAACTAGTCTCCAGTGTGTTTCCAGCCATATTGCTGTATTCACCCTGTCTACTGAACCAAAGGAGTAGGATTATGACAGGTAGCTAGAAGTGCTTGAAGTTTTTGCTAAATGTAGCTGAGAAGCAGCCTAGCTATAGGGCAGACATAAGCAAACTCTACCCTCCAGATGTTTTGGGACTACAATTCCCATCATCCCTGACCACTGGTCCTGTTAGCTAGGGATCATGGCAGTTGTAGTCCCAAAACATCTGGAGGGCCGAGTTTACCTATGCCTGCTATAGGGTCATATCTTACTGTAGGTTCTTGTTAAGATGCTAATGGGCCATTAAAATTTATTTTAACTTAAAAATGATGCTTCTGTGTCACTAAGGCATCCAGGTATGCAGAAACCACTGCTTTGTTTCTGGGTGGGCCTGTTTCAGTTCCAAACTGCTAGACTTGGGACCACCCACTTGACATTTGCTTTTGGGTGTTTAAAGTGTTTCACGTATGTCATCTTTGTGCAATCCTTATGGCAACCCTGTAACATATGCCAGCGTTATCCCCATATTGCAGGTGGAGAGCACTGAATCTGAGAGATTCCTAAGGCCACTTACAGAGTTTAAGTTTTGTGGCCACTACCCAAAAACCATAACCTTATTTATAAGTCTCAC
This sequence comes from Zootoca vivipara, assembly GCF_963506605.1. Classification (NCBI taxonomy): domain Eukaryota; kingdom Metazoa; phylum Chordata; class Lepidosauria; order Squamata; family Lacertidae; genus Zootoca; species Zootoca vivipara. The sequence continues at coordinate 37,436,936 of NC_083276.1, forward strand.
ATTTCAGTAGCTTTCTTTGTGCTCTTGATTAGAGAAATGATTGCAATTCATGTACGCCGCAGCCTTTGGGATCAGTTAGTATCTTAGCCATACTCACAAATGTCACCTACTGCCTCCTGAATAAAAGAAGTAAAAAAGTAGATTAAGTTAGCTCAAATACAGTTGACAGTAAAGTGTCATGTTCCAAATAAATCTCTAGGCCCATGGAAAGTAAATAGAAAAAGGCACAAATGTTTGCACACAACGCAAACCTACTATACCAGTTACAATGTGAAACAGGATCAGGCATAAATATCTTCATGTGATGCCATAGTCTCCAGCATGATTTATATTCCAGTAGGATGGATGCCCTTGTGATTTCCTGTCCTCTGAAGTTTGCAAGGAATGTTAATTAGCTTTAATTTCTTTGGGAATGTCTCTGAATCCTCACCAGTCTAACTATTGATATAACAAAAGCACATTGACTGTGTAAATGCTCAACTTGAGGGGCTTGCTTCCTCACTCTAATGTACTGAGCAAACATCCTTGTTTGAGCACCGTGATTTTAGTGTGACATTCTCCAGTGTTCACTTATATTTATGGCCAGCAATAGGCTTGTATTTTTGAATTGTGCAAGAGTTGAAGGTCCAAGAGCATTGATTACCTCTTTCTCTGAGCTGAGACACAGGCAAGGCATTCTTTATAATCTGTTCCAGCATGACAGCAACAGAAGGAAAGCTTGGCATGCTCCCTTTAACAGTCACCTTGCCTCTCATTCTGAAACACAGACAAAAGGCTGGTAGAAAGTGTCTGATACCTAAAGTAAGGGCAACGTCCTTGAGAGCAGCAGCTGTGTTAGGAGCCGGATAGATAACTGGTGGTCCAGAGTCTCTCTGTATTTAAACCAAATGATTGGTTGCTAGAACTTTTAGTTATGTCACTGGATTGTATGACACAAAGAGCTAATGATGAGGCCTTTTGGTTAGCAAGAGGGACTTTAAGGTGGACAGTTAAGAAGGTCAAAAGTATAATGAATATGTTTCTAATTAAAAATTTGCATAGATTTTCACCAGGCTTCTTACCTGGTATTCCAAATAGCTTTCTCCCCCACTTTCCCGTCATTTTGTTTTTTGTTGTACCACTTGATTTCTGCAGTCATTCGCACACCCCTGCCAAATCTGCCCCCCCTTCTCCCAATCTTGCCATTACTGAAATGTTTTTGGAGCCACTGATAAGGGTCTTCCCTTTATACATTTATAGTCCTACATAATACTAGCTGAAGACAAATGTTTTCCATTTTTCTTACTGATTCTGTGTATGCTTTAGCTGGTCACTGCCAAAATAACTTTCCCGTTACGTGGGTTGTGATGATGACCTTAACTCATCATCCTCAATATCTTTAGCCTCTTCAGTTAAAATGAAGAGCAGAAAGTACAAAGTACAAAGGTACACTTTGCGGTTCGAGGACCCGCCCCCGTGAGAAATAAAGACACAGTGACACATGGATTTGAGTTAATGGGTAAAATAAGGCCACAATTTCATTGGTTAGAGGCTGAGCAAGTGAGAGGTATTGGCTTAGGCATTGGACACCCTAGCAAGCGTGACTCCACCCTGCTCAGCGGGGGGGGGGGTGTCATATAAGGTTAACACCCCGAGGGAGGAGCCTGTTGATGCAAATACAACTGAAAGCTCCCCCTGGTGTCACCGGGGGTGGTGCCATGGCCCTAGCCCCCAGCAGGGCATCGGACGGGATCCACGACCGCCGGATCCCTTAAGGGGGGATACCTGAGTAATCATGGAAAAAGAGGAGACGTGCTCTTGTGGATCAGGACTTTGTTAAATAGTAAGCAGTGGACTGTTCTCTGAATGGAGAGGTGTAGAAAGTGGAGTCCACCAAGGACTCTAGAACTGGTAGACATCCAATGGAGCTAATTGTGGAAACATTCAGAATAGTAGCTAAAGGGAAGTTCTCCTTCATTTCATGCATAGTTAAACTATGGAACTTGCTCCCATAGTCAACTCTATCACCCGTATTATACTCCCATAAATATCATTCTAGAGGTGTTTTCCTCAACTTTAGATGATACGGGACTATGGGGAAGGCTGGCAGGCTTGGGTCAGGAGATTTTTCTGCTCGCCTTCCATATACTTCATAAGGATTGTTTCCCTATTGTCTTTGTAGTCAGCCATGCTTGGCAGCAACAGGAAGTAAAAGAAGGGGCAGCTAGTACAAAAAATGCTATGTGCCCCCCCCTCCCCGATGCTTGGTGTATCTTGGGACGAACAGTATGACGTAGGAGCAGTGTTTATAAGGGACACAGAGTCTTGCTTTGGGAGGTAGTAAGAACTTATTTTCGTAGAAGGACAAAACCCAGCACTAATTTGAAAAAGCTCCAATAAATCCAGGAAATATTTGCTGCCAAAATGCTCTCAGGAAATATTGGATCGGTCTTTCCATTATCCCCCTAGCACATGTAAACAAAAAAGCTTGGCTTTACAACATCATCAAATAAACTAAGTCTCTTTTATTGTTCCACTGCAGTGAGAAAGGGGAGATAAAAACCTTGGGGAGGTTGATGAATGTTTTCTCTGATGGTGTACTTTAGTTTTGTACTTGTTGCACCACATAATATGTGAATTTCTTTTTCATATAATTGTTCACAAAGTTCTGTTTGATTTAAGAGTTAAGCAGCGAATAGACTACTGTATTTAGTCTTCCTGCCTAGACTGATTGAATGTTTTAAGCATTTAAAATTGATATTGCTTGTAGTTGGAAGATGTGGAAATTGATTATAGAAATATATGCACACACCTACCTTTGAAGATCAAAATCGCTATTGAGATTAAGGCTTTTAAAAATATTTGAATTGGAATACGATAAAGTGAATTTTACATTCATCTTTTGTTGATCCAAAAGTGCATATGGTCAAATCTGTTAGTTGTTGAGGTTTAAAACTTTGGACTCTATTACATACTTGTTTGTTACTAGGTTTTGGAGTGTTGTCCTTTTGGATTACCCTTCAAGCTCCCTTTTCTTTAGTCTTGATGAAGGGCAGGGCAAAATGCTACAGGAAATATTTTCACATTGTTTTGCCATTGACCTCTTCTTCGCAATGCTGTTGGGACTGCCCAAAAGCACAGCATGGGTGTGAAGACCAGCAGTAACCTGTTGAGAGTGGTGGGGCTAGATTGAATGGAGTTTACACATGCCTATTCGTCTCCAGGGTTGAGCTGTGTTAAATTAATTGTTGCAAGTAAATTAAAGTCAAGTAAAAACCCATCTGTCTAGAAAATTCCCTCCACGGCCACGCCCACCTTCGTGCTTCCTGGAGTTAAACTAAAACTGCAGTCTTACATTGCTAGGCAGCAAGTCCTCTGAACACTGTGAGGTTTATCGGTTGTGATGTGATACAGCCGCATAACCATAGCTTTCCGACAAAACTGATAAAGGCTCTAGTTGGTTTTTAGTGCTGCTTAGTCCCATGTATTTCTCATGACACCCCCCCTCCCTGGGAATAAATACAGGGCAGTCACAGATGGCGTAGAGGTGGAGAAGGACCTGCTTAACTCTTTTCCTACTAGTCATTTATTTGTTCACTCAAAATCCCCCTGTGGCTTCCCAACTATTGTGGGGAAATATACAAAGTTGTGGGACCCCATATGCTTTCCCCTGCACAATCTCTGACCCATGCTCATTCATTTCTTTGTATGGTTTTGGTACTTACAGAAATTTAGAAACTTGGGAGCATTTCTTTTCGATATGAGGACAGTCTATCTCAAGGACAATTCAGAAGACTGTTACAATGATTAATTAGCTGCTTTGAGCATAGTGAGAAGGTAGGATAAAATGATTTTAAAAATTTTTGTGCTGAGGATGGAAAAAATATTTCAGTTTTATAAGTACTAGCATCATATTCTCTTATAGCCTGCACTCATTTTTTAGGATTGCCAAGAACTTGGTCTTTGAGATGCTTTGCCTTGGAACTGGTTCATGCATGCGAAGGAGCAAAAAAAATAAGCAGTAGGAGCCATTAGCAGTTTAAGCTCCAGAAATCTTAACAATAAACTCATTGATTTCCCAACAGGGGAGAGATGCAGATCCTGCATAATGCAGGAAGTTGCTTGTGCTACTTTTAGCATACAGAAACAGTTTTCCAAGTACGGTATGTGTGGCATGATCTCACACATCATGCCAAACCTTGGATTGTGATAGCTGTGGTGTAAGTACCCCCACCGTAGTTTGAACTTATAGACATATAGCAGGCAAATCTGGTTTAGAGACACTTTGTCTGCTTTTCTTTTCCATACCTTTAGAATGAAGCCTCCCATGTTCACTCAACAGAGTGCAACAGCCTCTTGAGGCAGACAGAGCAGTAGCTCTAACTCTTGATTTGTCATTTGCTGTAAATACAGCCATAACCTCAGGTCACATGTGGCACAAACTGTGTTTTGCAGAGCAGCTTCAAACAGTGCCTCACAAAACAGTGCAAGTTCAGATATAATGCCAAACCATAACTTTGCTTTATGTCTCTGAACGAGAGTGAGGGGGGGAAGTAAGGTAGGTGAGGTGGCGAGACTTGAGGAAGCTTTTTTGTATGTTTGGTGGGAGAAATTGCTATGGTGGGTGATGGGAGAGATAGGAGACGAGTCAGCAGGAAGGACAAATGCCCCCAAGTTCCATTGCTTGTGAATGTACCATAGAACTATAGAATTGTTTACTGCCTTCACTTTTTAAGTAATTGAGCTACAAAGTGGAAAGGTAATAAAAGCTCACTTTGATCCAGTAGGTGTTAATGTCGATTCTCACCTCAGGGATACTTTAATTTCATCTTTTCATCTTCACGGCAGCTATTTCGTACAGGGTTCCACACAAAAAACCGGCAGAACTAGAAACTAGTTGGAAGCCTTCCCATGTTTGGCATGGGTTTTAATGCATGCGAAAGTTTTTGAAAAGGATACATCGTCCTAAAAGGTTTACCTATTTTTAAATAATCACAAACTGGGGCTTATTGGAAAAAGAAATTATTCTTAACCGAGATTCATGAATCTTTTTTTAAAAAAACCCTGTGAATGAGAATCTGACTGAGAGAGAAGCTGTACAAAAAAATTAAACCATTACTGAACCATGTTAATTTATTACTGCAGCTTTTCTGAGTGTTTTGAGCAACAGCTTCGAAGGAGAAAATTATGTTGGTTGGTACAATTTATACTTGTGGTACAGATCAATTGCTAATGGCAACATTAAAAAGTTATTGCCATTTTAGCTTAATGTTAATCAGCTTTTGTGCATCATTATGAATGGTTTTTTTACACCCGTTGCCATTGCTAAGTGTTACATTTCACTGTTTTCAGAAGATGAAAAGGTATTTGAATGGACTACTCAGCTCTTTTTATTTTTTTTAAAAAATGTTGCAAGCTTTCAGCATCAAGTAGTGCTTAACTGCCACTTTGTAGTTTACTTTGTTGAGATGCTGTTATCAACTATATTGATGTTGTCGTATTTTGTTTTTAGCTTTCAGTTAAATTTTGTTTTAATGTATATGTAGGCTCTGTGCCGGGACCTTTGGGTGAAGGACAGATTGTAAACGTTCTTAATAACCAAATGTTAGGAGGGGGGAAAGGAAAAAAGAGTGGTATTCAGCAATAGTCCTATTCAGAGTAGACCCATTGAAATTATTGGACATGACTAACTTGGGTTCGTTAATTTCAGTGGGTCTGCTCTGAGTAGGATTTAGTTGAATACAACCCATATTCTGTAACTTAACTAAATTGATGGTTTCATGCTTGAAGTATGTTAGGTAACAGGCACATGTGAATCCATGCTGATTGTGAACCCATGCTGATTCTGTCATTGTAACCTATTAGTCTCCCTCATTTGTCATCATTCAGATGACAGCATTACATACTTCCTGCTGAGCCATTCCCTGCGTTGTCATGTGACTTGTGAAATAGCTGGATACATTCTGTTTTCATGAGGTCACCTCGCTTTCCTCATCACAGCAAACGTGTTTGTGCCATGATTGATGCAACAGCATGACTAAGACTGCAGTAAACATGACACTGCTGGCTGACAGTTTATCCCAGTGACACACATCTGTGCACAGCACAACATTCTCTGTTCATCGCATAGAGAATTGTCATTGGTGCTTTCCACTCACCTAAACCTAGACAGAACAATCTACTACTGTAGCAGGGTTGTAGAGGAAGGACACTTCCATCCCTTTGTTTAAAAATGCTGACTATTCTCTCATCTCCATACCAAAAGGAATGGAAGGGCTGTTTATTACCTTTTCTTTGGAAAAAGGGTCTACTGCAGCCCTGAAGGGAGTTCTCTCCTGTCCAGTAGGTTACCCTCAGGGGAAACTCCTTTGACAGTCAAGAGAGGCACTCATAACTCCATGCTATAATTTTGTCTCCTCTGAAATTGGCTTTCTGCCACTCCTGGAAAATCGGGCATTAGCTTTCTACCTCTGTGTTGTGCTCAGGAGACTGGTGGGAAGCCAAGTAACATTCCAGAGTTCTGAAACTTCAGAAGAAGTGTGTGTAGTAATGCCACAAAAGTCCTCCTCTCTTGTAGACTCAGTAATGGGAACTCCTTCATTCCTGTAATATTAATTTCCATTGGGTAAAATAGCCATAGCTGGGTGAGATCAACAATTACTTCTCTGTCCATAACACCTTTCAATATTTGAATGTTCATAATATATTCTTTTAAGTCATCCTTTCAGCAGGCTTAGAGATGTATTTCCAAAGTCTCATATGACTTGCCTTCTAAAATAGCCATTAAGTTTCCCCTGATCATTCTTTCTAATACAGTGGTACCTTGGTTCTCAAATGCCGAAAACCTGGTAAGTGTTCCGGTTTTCGAACGTTTTTTGGAAGCCAAACATCCGGTGCGGTTGTCGACTATTGTTTCCGGGGCACCTGCACCAACCAGAAGCTGTGCCTTGGTTTTTGAACATTTTGAAAGTGAAATGGACTTCCGGAATGGGTTAAGTTTGGTGCTTTTGTTTTTGCTATTTATTTTGCATTTTTGTTTTTGAGGCTTTTTCGGTTAATTTGCTTTTGTGACTGTGTGGAACCCAGTTCAGCTACTGATTGATTGATTGATTGTGTGACTGTGGAAATGGATAAAATGACTTATCAGTGCAGGTAGGAAAAAAATTAATTTTAATTTTTATCTACAATACTGTCTTACTTGTTTTATAGTATAGTACATTGGTTATTGCTTACATTTTATGGATCAATGCTCTCATTAGATAGTAAAATTCATGTTAAATTGCTGTTTTAGGGATTGTTTTTAAAAGTCTGGAATGGATTAATCCGTTTTGCATTACTTTCTGTGGGAAAGTGCGCCTTGGTTTTGGAACGCTTTGGATTTGGAACGGACTTCCAGGACGGATTAAGTTTGAGCACCAAGGTACCATTGTACTTGCCTTAGTGGTCCCATGACAATTGGTTTGCCTGCAAGCAGAGCCACCCACAGGCATGGTGGTGGTTTCTAGATTCTCAAGAGGGCTCCCCAGATACACAGTAGTAGAAATAGAGAATTTTATTCGATCAGCATTTTTAAAATTGAACTGATGTGATTTGCATGTCCTGGATTATTATATGTATCAGAACATAATTATTCTTTGGATTTATTTATTTTTACTTCTCCAAATTTTGTGATACAGTTCTCCAAAAATTTGCATATATATGTTGTTGTTGTTTAGTCGTTTGAATGCAGAAGGTCTCAGGTGTGATTCCTAGCATCTTCAGGTGGGGCTGCGAAAGATTCTGAAAGAGTCTGAAACTCTGGAGGGCAGCTGCCAGTCAGTGAAGACACTGAGCTATATGGACCCAATGGTCTGACTCAATATGAGGCTGCATCCTATGTCCCTACCTTCAACCCAATCCTTTGAACTGAATTGTTGTTGTTGTTTAGTCGTTTAGTCGTGTCCGACTCTTCGTGACCCCATGGACCATAGCACGCCAGGCACTCCTGTCTTCCACTGCCTCCCGCAGTTTGGTCAAACTCATGTTTGTAGCTTCGAGAACACTGTCCAACCATCTCATCCTCTGCCATCCCCTTCTCCTAGTGCCCTCCATCTTTCCCAACATCAGGGTCTTTTCCAGGGAGTCTTCTCTTCTCATGAGGTGGCCAAAGTATTGGAGCCTCAGCTTCAGGATCTGTCCTTCCAGTGAGCGCTCAGGGCCGATTTCCTTCAGAATGGAGCATATATCACAGATGAATGCATAAATGGGACAGCACAGACTTATGGATGAATATGTGTGAGAAGTTCAGGTGTATATTAATTTGTAAATTAAAAGAGAAGAAAAACTACCACCACCAAAAAGCCTGATAACCAAGCATGCTCTGTTAGATTACTAAAGCTATGAAATGTTGAGAGGGGCGAAGAGCTAAATAGGGAGGAATTGACCTGCTAAGCTCCTAACAGTATATAGGAAGTGGATATTTGGAATGTGTGCCATGCACATGAGTTTAAAAAAGTCTCTTCCCACAGTATGTATGAAGATGGTTTCAGAGGATAACAAATGGGAGAACCCTCTGTTTATCCCCAGAAAATGCAAAGCAGTTCCTGTTCTAGGTTACCTAGACCTCTGGACACAAGTACTCCTGTTAGGGACTGGAGATAATAGCAGCATTTTGTTGTGAATCCCCACTTAAATAAGACCAGATGCATCCTTTTCTCACAGTGGCCAACCAGATGCCTATGAGTAATATGTAGGCAGGATACTAGTTGGACAGCACTATCCCCATTTGTGGAGATGTGTGAGTTCTAGTGCTATGGATGACAGGTTCTCTCTATCTGATGTCTCCACAATGTGCATAGTTTAACACATTTCTTACTCATCTTTTCTCTAAATTAGAAAGCCTCTAATGTTGTAACCTTGGCTCCTAAGGGAGCTTCTCCATTCCCTTGATCATTTTGGCTGGCCTTTCCTGAATCTTTTCCAGCTCTACAACACTCTTTTTGAGGCGAGGAAATCACAGCTGTACACACTATTATTCCAAGCATCTTTGCACCATAGCTTTGCATTAACAGCATTATAATATTGACAGTTTTATTTTCAATTCCTTGCCTAAGGATCACTAGCATGGAACTTGCCATTTATTCCTACCCCTGTCTCCTGTTCTTTATCCAGTTACTGTTCCATAAGAGAACCTGTCCTATTATCTCTTGACCACTAAGTTTACTCTGCAGTAATTGGTGAGGGTCTTTGTAACTGGTCAAAAACGTTTTGAAAGTCTTAAGTATACACAATGCCGACTGGATCACATCTTATACTTACTGTCACACTCAAATAATTCTTAAAATGTTAGGTAGGCAAGACTTACCCTTGTGGAAGCTATGCTGGTACTGCTTCAGCAATAATTGTTCTATATGTGTTATATAGGGCGAGGTATAAATAATAAAATTTGGTATACAGGGCCAGGTGGGTGGGGTATAAATAATAAAATTATTATTATTAATTCTGTTTATTATAATTCTGCCAGTTTTCCAGACTAGATCATTATAGAAATAAAAATACACATTTCTCTCTCTTTAATAGAATAGAAAAATGCATTAATATAATATACTTTTGCCAAAGAATTGAATGATTAGGGCAGAGGGATCCTGTTCCTTCTTAAACAATCCTTAAGGAATGCAATTTGAATGTGGTATTACATACTGAATACAAGGCATCACCTACTGGAAACTGAGGAGTCCCTATTACTGCAACAGATGACTCATAAATACATTCTAGCAGACCATTTTAGAACCAGACCATTTTATCCTGTAACCACCACCATCCCATATACAGTGGAACCTCGGTTTATGAACACCTCGGTTTATGAATTTTCGGTTTACGAACGCCGCGGACCCGTCTGGAACGGATTAATCCACTTTCCATTACTTTCAATGGGAAAGTTCGCTTCAGTTTAAGTACTCCGTGGACCGTCTGGAACAGATTAATCCACTTTGCATTACTTTCAATGGGAAAGTTCGCTTCAGTTTATGAACGCTTCAGTTTATGAACAGACTTCCGGAACCAATTGTGTTCATAAACCGAGGTACCACTGTACTACTTGTTTTTTTGTAACTTTCGTACGCTGGGAAGGATGTATTTAGAAATGCCTCTTTCCCAACCTTGGTTGGTTAGTGGGTTGGATTTGCAAGGAAGTACTGTGAGAAACAATGCCTCAGCTTCACAACGATGTATTGAGAAACTCAGACAAGTAGGGTTGCCACTTTATTGTGGTATTTTCTTGTGTAAAATGAGGAAGGAAGTCAGATGGGCTAGAAGAAACAAGCAGCTTCAGGTGTCCTAGAGGCCACACAAAATGAGTTTGGGGGCTATGAGTTCCCCAGCTGTGCTATAGTTTGGAATGGACAGACATATTCTAATGGCTAGAAAAGCCAACTAAAATGGATAGCTTGGAGCACCTATTTGAGACCTGTCTGCAATTGAATGCCTAAGAATTTTGTTTTTCTTGTGTGATTTTAAGATGTCCTTTTCCTGTGTTGAATTTTCATAGGATGCCTTTTGTGTACTGAGGTTTTAACTGCATTAAAAGGAAGAAGAAAAAACTTCTTTAAAACAAAACACCTGAGAAATTGCATTCCCTCAATAGTCTTGTTTACTGGTTTCTATTCTGTATTTGTTACTTGATTGATTGTATCGACCCTTTTCAGAAGTGGTAGCAACAACAACAAACCCCTAATATTTCCTACTTGCAAGGTATGAATAATTTTTTTGAGCTATAAGGAAATAGCACTTCATTCAGAGAGCCATAATATAGAGATTACTGGAGCTTGAAAGCTGTATTCCTTTCATTGACCATTCTCTGCTGTGATTGTAGAAGAGAGACAGGCATTGTTGTTAGAAGTGGGGAAGAATACACCCATTTGACTTGAAATGGGATACGTAGCTCAGTTGGTTAGAACGTGGTGCTGATAACACCAAGGTTGCAGGTTTGATTCCCGTTAAGGGACAGCTGCATATTCCTGTATTGCAGGGGGTCGGACTAGATAATCCTCAGGATTCCTTCCAGCTCTATGATTTCAACCATATGCGGTTGAAGGCAGTCTGGGGAGGGAAAGGATCACAGGTCCTGGGCAAGGCGTGCTTGGCATACCCTTTGAGTAGAGTGCCTTTGGCTGGCAGCTCAGTGGCTCTGGGAGTGGGGAGGATTTCCAATGAGATCTCATGAGAGCTAAAGGCACCCTTCTCTCAGGGTGCTCCAAAGTGGCTTTGCCTGGGGAAAAACAGCCAAGACCCAGCACAAAACGAGTGCTCTTGTGAGAGCATTCACACAACTCTCAGAGCCACTGCTGCTGGCCAAAGGTGCAGGCGTGCTGCATGGGACCTTTTTCCTGACTGACTGCCTTATAGAAGGCAAGCAGGCTGGCTAACTGCATGGGCATCTCCAAGGGTTATTTTGGCTCTATGCAGTTCCACACATGTATCACACATGTTCTCTTGCAACATTGAGAACTATGGCTTCAGTAGACGCATTGAAAGGAATGGAATTTCATGTTTCAGTTTGAGAGCTTTAAGTGGTTTTTTCCAGACTTTAACTCCATTTCTTGAATAATGCTGCAAGGATGATAAGAGTCTTCCACACAGTATTTTTTTTTTTTTGGCAAGACAGAGCATTATGCATCTAATCAAAAATTGCTTTCAACTTTCTGCAATTCTTTATTATATATAATGATAATGCCAAGTGCATTACAGTGCAGTCCTATTCATATTTAGCCGGAAACAAGTCCCATTGGGTTCAATAGAACTTACTCCCAGTTAAGTGTGTATATGAGACTGAAACATTAGACTTTTTTCAGAGTAACTTTATCATGTATTTGACTGGCAATTAGCATGTGATCTCATAGTATAAAATGTGCTGAAATGATAGATCATAGTTCTGCAGTATGCCACCCATATTAATGTTTTTTTGTCTATCTGTAATATGTAAATTCCACAACTTTTTTTTTTTAAAAAAAATATTTCAGTCATTGATTCCCTTAGACTCCTAAATTCTAACAACGTTATTAAAGTTCTCAGGACACATTCAGGACTGCCTGTTCTAAACAAGAAGTACAGTGGAACCTCGGTTTATGAACACCTCGGTTAATGAATTTTCAGTTCACGAACGCTGCGGACCCATCTGGAACGGATTAATTCACTTTCCATTACTTTCAATGGGAAAGTTCGCTTCAGTTTATGAACGCTTCAGTTTATGAACAGACTTCTGGAACCAATTGTGTTCATAAACCGAGGTACCACTGTACCATTTAAGATAAATGGTTAGTATGTAATGTCAGTTGATGCAAAACGCAGAGGAACATGACAGTATTGCAGACAGGTATGCCATGGATTGAAATCTTCTTTGATCAAACATTCCGTGTGTGGTTCTCGTATGGCATGGCAAGGAAATAATAGATCAGTTTCTTTTCCTAATTGTGTGATCTAGGGAGTTAATTTCTAAATTTACTCTCAGGTTTACTTTAGTGGCTGCATATATAGAAAGAACAGTACAGTATTCTTGTAAGTTCATTTTTGTTCTAACTCAGTGAATGTTTTAAGTCTCTGGATGCCATAATATTGGCATTCCATGACTCCTCTATTTCAGAAAAAGAAAATTGAGTAATTAGATTGGGTATCCCAGGTTGGAATTCATCAAAGTATACCATTCCTTTATAGCTGTAACACATTGAAATGCTGGAGAATAATGTTCAAAACCTTCACATTCGGATGACATCAAAGTTTATCTATTATAGATAGACCAGATCAATAAATTCTTACAATCCTTTCTGATCTAGTATTTTCTGATCTCCTACATGGAAGGAATTTTTATTTAACCTATGAGCTTAAAACGTGCCTTGATTATTGGAGCAGGGTGGGAAAAGTGATAGTTTGCTTCCCAAGATGTTGCCTAGAAACATTCACTACTTAACCCACTTGAAAACAAACCGTTCCTTGAGCGTCAAGGCCAAAGGAAATGTGTTGCAAAACAGTTAAATGTGTTCATTGTTTGCAACAGTGAAATTTTTGCATATATGACCTTTTTAAATAAAACAATACTTTTTAACGTTTAAGCTTTTGAATGTAAATATTAAGCAAACAGTATGGGACATTTAATTTGGGGCTAATCTTATATATACAGCCTCTTGACCTTTTAAAATAGTTGGAGAGTCCACCCCCTCTCGTGGGAGTCTGTTCCACTGCTGAACAACTGTGAAAAAGTTCTTCCTGATGCTTAGGTGGAATCTCCTTTCTTGTAACTTGAAGTCATTGGTTTGTGTCCTACCCTGCAGAGCAAGAGAAAACAAGCTTGTTTCCTCTTCCACATGATAACCCTTGAGATATTTGAAGATGGCTATCATATCTCCTCTCAGTCTTCTCATATCCATATCTCATATATGTTTCCGAGCACAATTCAAAGTGTTGGTGCTGACCTTTAAAGCTCTAAATGGCCTCGGTCCAGTATACCTGAAGGAGCGTCTCCACCGCCATCATTCTGCCCGGACACTGAGGTCCAGCACCGAGGGCCTTCTGGCGGTTCCCTCGTTGCGAGAAGCCAAGTTGCTGGGAACTAAGCAAAGGGTCTTCTCGGTGGTGGCGCCTGCCCTGTGGAACGCCCTCCCAACAGATGTCAAAAAGGAAAACAACTACCAGACTTTTAGAAGACATCTGAAGGCAGCCCTGTTCAGGGAGGTTTTTAATGTTTAATAGATTATTGTGTTGTATTTTTCTGTTGGAAGCCGCCCAGAGTGGCTGGGGAGTCCCTAACCCCCTTGAATTCTGGCAAGTTCCAGAGAGTGAAAAAAACCCTGCTCTTGCTTCCCATGATCTGGACACTATACTTCTATTGATGCAGCCTAGGATAGTTAATGCTCATCTGTAAGATGAGATTTTCTTTTTCATCCTGTTTCTTTCCAAAATGAAAGGTACGAGCATTTCATGAAGATCAAGACTGGTATATTTACCGTACTTCTCTCTCCTCCTCCTCCTCTGCAATCTTTATCTGGACACAATGAAACCCTTTCAGAGAAAACAAATAAACATACTATATAATTGGGAGTGAATTTGTGTAACTGCCAAGACTTTCAAGGTAATCCATTAAATTGTTTGGAAAGGGGTGTTGATACAAGAACAAAGGAACAACACCTGATGCCAAATAAACCTTCACAGCCTGAGGCAGGTCTGAAGTCGACCAAGCAGAGACTGAACAGAAGCAAAGGAGTTACTGAAGGAAAATTAGTTTTCTCTCTTGCATATATATATATAATTTGATACTTGGTCAACAATTATTTTAAGGGTATCTATTAGTCAGTGGCATGGGGCGCAGGTGGCGCTGTGGGTTAAACCACAGAGCCTAGAGCTTACTGATCAGAAGGTCGGCGGTTCGAACCCCTGCGACGGGGTGAGCTCCCGTTGCTCGGTCCCAGCTCCTGCCAACCTAGCAGTTCAAAAGCACGTCAAAGTGCAAGTAGATAAATAGGTACCGCTCCGGCGGGAAGGTAAACGGCGTTTCCGTGTGCTGCTCTGGTTCGCCAGAAGCGGCTTTGTCATGCTGGCCACATGACCTGGAAGCTATACGCCAGCTCCCTCGGCCAATAATGTGAGATGAGCGCCGCAACCCCAGAGTCTGTCACGACTGGACCTAATGGTCAGGGGTCCCTTTACCTTTACCTTTACCTTTACCTTTACCTTTATTGGTCAGTGGAAAACAACTCAAGTCACTTTCAAAGCACTGCTTTCAGATAATAAAAACGTAGAAATGGTGAGGTTAACTGCAGAAAAGTAAAATGCCACCAGCCCCAGCCAGCATGGCCAGTGGTCATGTATGATGGGAACTGTAGTCCAACAACAACTGGAGGGACCGTATTGGGGAAGACTGGTCTAGAGTGTGATCTTGTACATGTCATATAGAAAGACTATGTGATACACTGTTGTGTTGGAAAAGATTATCTGAATCCTAGGCGGCAGCATGAACATTGTAGGCGTTTGAAGCTACATGTGCATAACTCATGTGATGTTGCTGTTGGTGGATCCATGGTATTTCCATGCAATGCCTGAGAAAGCCATCAACTCTCTAACCAGGAAATCGAAGCAGATTTTGTTTTGTAAACCACTTGGAGGTTTATTGCAATCAAGTGGGTTATGTAAATGTTAACTATGCAGTGGTACCTCGGTTTACGAACTTAATCCGTTCCGGAAGTCCGTTCTTAAACCGAAACTGTTCTTAAATCGAGGCGCGCTTTCCCTAATGAGGCCTCCCGCCGCCGGTGCCCTTCCACCATTCGGATTCCATTCTTAGACCGAGGTAAGGTTCTCAAACCGGGACACTGTTTCCGGTTTTGCGGAGTTCATAAACCAAATCGTTCTTAAACAGTACTGTTCTTGAACTGAGGTACCACTGTAATTCAGAGAAATTAGAGATGGAAAGTAGGTGCAGAAGCACAAGTTTTTGAAGTAGTAACATGCAATTCTGGAGGCTTAGACGGAAGAAGCGCTGTTTTCCTTACCTATATATTTACAGCTGCATTCATTTGTGGCCTAGTTTGGATATTCCTACTGAGGGCAGATTTCTGCTGAGGGTGGTCATAGATTAGAACTCTGTTTCAGAAGACTGTTTTCCAGTTAGAGATCTGAGAATTCGAATGAGGCAAGAGAAATCTTTGCATGGTGCTCAGAATGCCGGTTTGGATATTTAAAATGCATGAAACCTCATAGCCAGA